>NW_028270177.1:15059749-15711416 GCF_037043375.1 Chiloscyllium plagiosum
ACCTCTATTGTTTTTGCTTTTCTTTGGATCTATCTATACACCATCATAACAACTCTATGAAGAGAAACCTTTCTTAGATAACAAGAAGATTTATTGCATGTTGCAATAAGTACACCTACATTTCACTGGGTGAAAATTCTAGGAGCTGGTGCAGGTGCCTCTACTCCCTCTGAAAACTACAATAGAACTCATTGTTTCCATCCACTACATGTGTAACGTCAGCATGGGAGCAGTCAATATAACATTAACATTAACACCATCATGATCATTACCTTGTGCATCAAGTGTGTTTTGTAAGGGGCCTTGCTGGAATTGTACACTAACTGACGCTGAATAGGTCACACTGTTTGGAGTTACATTTGGAGGCTTTTCTATCACTTCTGGACTAGATTATTTCAGACCTTGTATCTTAAAATATTGTAATCTATTCGTTCCAACCTCCCTCACTTTGAAGAGTCTCTATCCTTACATTGAGATCTAGATAAACAATCAATTATGTGCCCAGGAATTGAAATACAGCTTTGTGTAGAAAATGCATTTGTGTAGAAAAGGCTGTGACTCCAGCTCTCTAATGCAATAAAACAATCTAAGATCTACAATATTAATAAATTCATATGACTCAATAAGTGAGTCATATAAATGGTTTTGTATTCATGTAGCATTATTTAGTCTTCCCAGCCCATAACTAGTCCTTGTTCTGCATATGAACCTCCTCCTACTCTATCTGATTCTGTCTGCTTCTCCTTCTATTTCCTTCTCCCGCATAAATTTATCCAGTTTTCCCATTGATGCTATCCACTTCCGCTACTTCATGTGGTTGGAAACTTCCCACATTCCACATTCCAACCATCTTTTAAGGACCTGAGTTTCACCCGTTATTGAATTTATTCTTGACTATCTATTGTATGACCCCTAGACTTGAACACTTCCCCCTTCCCCTGCTGTTACCATACCAACACTGTTAATAATTTTAAGGGCTTCTATTAGGCCACCACCAACCATTTTCTAGGGCAGAGTCTGGACTTGAAATGCTTCTAAACTGATATTCCAGCTAACTGTTGTGCTGAATAAAATAGTAAAGATTATCATACTCTAAATAAAGCTCAACATATTTTTAAATGATGTACATGGTGATCTTCTATTTGCATGCCCATTGGATGGTGCACAGTGAACTTTTCTAAACTTTCTCTACCCTTCCCAGGCAAGAAGCCCCTCTTACTATGTTATGTTTACTGTTAGAGGGTAAGAAAATTGTAATGTGTACTTGCCCCATTTTGAGGCACAGTTTAAGTATATTCACTGTGTCAAGGGACAGATTAAGTGGTATTCCCTATGTTGAGGTACAGAATGTGTGGTTTTATTATGTTAGAGTACAAGGTACAGAGTATATGTTAGAGTACAGAACTTGTATATTCACTACTGTGGGAGCAAACAATGCAAGTGATGGCCCGATTTTATTTATATATATGCTCCAATGTTGCAGATTGTGCCATCTGGGAGGATTCAATCTGAATCTCTAAGCACACATGTGATGTGAGTGAGATTGCTAGTTAACTTAATTAAAAATGTCCCTTTAGTTCGGACTTTGATTCATGAATATTTGATGGGTTGATACTTCAAAGGAAAAGAAGAGAAGCCAGGCTGCTGCTCATTAAAGACACATTAAAGAGAGCCTGGTGGTACTGAGGCTCGAGCACTTTGAATTCTAGAGACACCATACTTAATTCTCTGCTTTGTCATCCCCCTAGGTCTCCATCGCTGTTGGACTTGCCGCGTTTGCCTGTGTCCTCCTGCTCGTCTTGTTCATAATGATAAACAAATATGGACGTCGTTCCAAATTTGGAATGAAGGGTGAGTAATGGCATGGAAGTGCCCACCTAGACCACTCCCCTGATTTTATTTGACTGTGTGATTGGGTGGGGGTGGGGAGGGGTGTTAGTAGTGAAGGGAAGGAGCAAAGGAGGTATAGCAACTTTATCATTGCTTATCAGCGGATGTGTGAACTGTTGGGATTGATGACATTTTCTCTGATTAGAACTTTCTCTGTTGATCTGTTGATCAGAGGATATATTGGGATTGATGGCAATTGCTGTGATTAGAACTTTTTCTGTTGATCTGTTGATCAGAGGATGAATGAACTGTTGCAATTGATAGACAATTGTTTGATCAGAAATGTCTGTTGATTTGTTGACCTCCAAAAGGTTGTTGAATACATTCAATGAATAGCCAGAATTGGTGAAGCAATGTGGACACTTCCTTCAGGTTGTGCCTGAATCGGGATTAAGACAAAGCTGTCCATATGGAGATCTGTCACCCAGCACAAAATCACTCTTTAATGAATGAGTAGAAGCTGGGTCCATTGGAATCGATCAGGAGTGGGTTCATCCTTTTGTTATTTGGATTGGTCGTGTATCTGGAATAGATTGGTTTTATTTTCCTACTGCTATTGCAGTTTATCCATTTATATCCATAAGACCACCATTAATTAAAAGATGAGAGATTATTAAAGGAGCAGTCTGGAATTGTTCCTGGCACAGCAGTGTCTTTGCATATTTTAATGGAAAATGAGCCACTGGTAATTCTTTCCACACTTCAGTGATTGTTCAGTAACTTTGTATTTCTACCAAATTCTCATGTTAGAAGAATATAATGATTGAACTCTATCATTAACTAGAACATGCTTTTGCAGCAAGATTCCATGCTGGAATTATGGGTTTGCTTAACTTGCCCTTTGACGTAAACCAAGCGAAGTATGTATTGAATCATTTGTGCGAAAGCAGTATTTTTGATGTTTTTTTTAAGTCTTCAATCTGTAATAAGGTGAGCATATCCATGTTTCAAAATATATCACTGTTGGCCCTGATTAACTAGTTGTCAAATGGACATTGAGATAACCGTTCAATTGATTTGATGCTGGTTGGTCACTCAAGCTGCTGTCAGTTGGCCAGTTGAATTGTTCCTGTTGACCAGTTGAATTGTTCCCATTGACCAGTTGAGTTGTTCCTGTTGACCAGTTGAATTGCTCCCATTGACCAGTTGCGTTGTTCCCATTGTCCAGTTGAGCTGTTACTGTTGACCAGTTGAGTTATCCCTGTTGACCAGTCGAATTCTTCCCATTGACCAGTTGAGTTGTCCCTTTTGACCAGTTGAGTTGTTCCCATTGACCAGTTGAGTTGTTTCCATTGACCTGTTGAGTTATCCCTTTTGACTAGTTGAGTTGTTTCTGTTGACCAGATGAGTTGCTCCATTGACCAGCTGAGTTGTTCCTGTTGACCAGTTGAGTTGTTTCCTTTGACCAGTTGAGCAGCCAATGTTGCTGATGTATTAGAATTAGCAACCTCAGGTCACACATTAATAAAATCCCAAAATCAGTCTCCACAAATTAAATGACATTATTAACTAATCAGTTCGATGAAACAATAGTTTGATTTGCTTACAGCTGCACATTTCTTGGTTCAGCCTCCATCAATATTTTGCTTTGGGCATTTTACCTGCCCCACTAAACATCAGGCTTGGCCTTACCTTCAGTTCACAGTGAGTGTTTCAGCTTTTCTCCATACTTCACTGTACTTTGGCATTGATTCTGCAGCCTCCAGCTAATGCACTTGTTTTAGAAATTCAGCAATTCTCTTTCCTCCAGTCTCTGCTCCATCACTCTGCCAGCAGCCTGCATCCATTCTCCTCTGCCTCAATTACCACCTCAGTATTTGACTCAAGGAGCCTCTGTTCTTCCATTTTTTAACCATGCTTTCCTCACAACAAGTCATTCTGGCAGTGCAAACTCTTCCCTCGCTCACCTCCCCCCCCGAGATATGTTCCTAATCAACCCATTCAGATATATTAATACAAATTTCTGGAGCAGGTGGGACTTCAACCTGGCTCTCCTGGCTGAGAAATAGGGATATATCCCTACATCACACGAGACCCCAACTTGCCCTGTGGTTTCCCTACATTGAGCATCATAATAGGGGATTAACTAATGAGCTTGTGACCAATTAATTACCTAGCACTGCCTTTGATCTGAGTGTTGAAGAAAAAGTAATAAAGGGCCTCAACCAGTATATATATATGAGGCAGTTT
Organism: Chiloscyllium plagiosum; assembly: GCF_037043375.1. Taxonomy (NCBI): domain Eukaryota; kingdom Metazoa; phylum Chordata; class Chondrichthyes; order Orectolobiformes; family Hemiscylliidae; genus Chiloscyllium; species Chiloscyllium plagiosum. The sequence continues at coordinate 15,063,830 of NW_028270177.1, forward strand.
CTTTTATGTAAACTGAAAGGCACATGAATAAACTTTGTACTTCATTATGTTAACACCTGAAAATTTTCAAATTTTCTCTCCTTTTTCTCTGTAAATTACTAAGGCTACTTTGTGCATCATTGGACCTGGTAATAATGTCTACCTCTGATTCCATGGTTAATGGGTGATGAATATGTCAATGATGATGTAAATGATCCTGGTTTGACAAATCAGCAGAATAGAGAGATGTGATGGAGACTTGTAGAGGTGCGGAAGAGAAACACTGCCCTCAAAATCTGCATTCATTGTGTTCTTTAAGTGTTTACAGGACTTGCTGAGAGAGGGAAAATCATAAATCTAAGGACAAATGAGAGATGCATGCAACTCGGAGAAAAGGTAGTCTATCAGGATAATGCAATCTCTAACTGTTGTACATACACCCAATGCCCAGCAGAACCCAGAGTTGGAAGAATGCATGAAGGGACAACTGTGCAGCTTAAGTCCATGGAGAGTCACAATCCAAGGATACAACTGCAGCAGCATGGTGGGCGGCATGGTGGCTTAGTGATTACCACTGATGCCTCATAGTGCCAGGGACCCAGGTTTGACTCTAACTTTGGGTGACTGTCTATTTGGAGTTTGCACATTCTCCCTGTGTCTGCATGGGTTTCCTCCGGGTGCTCCGGTTTCCTCCCACAGTCCAAAAATGTGCAGATTAGGTGGATTGGCCATGCTAAATTGCCCATAGTGTTAGGTGCATTAGTCAGAGTGAAATTGGTCTGGGTCAGTTACTCTTTGAGGGTCAGTGTGGACTTGTTGGGCCAAAGGGACTGTTTCCACACTGTGGGGAATCTAATCTAAAGATTCAAGTCCAAGAGATGGTCACAGCCATGTTCTATCAAAGCAGTCTCCATTCCTACTGATTTGTTTTGAGCATGTTGCATTATTTATTGAATATTTATATGTGCAAAAGAGATGGCATGTGTTTAACTTCGACATGAGACAAGTAGATCTTAATGTTTCTTTGGATCATGTAAATTTTTATGTTCTTATACTATTAAAAAATAGCAGTAAATGTTGCCTGAAAAGCTAATTCCTAATTGGCTGGCATGGCTATTGGCTCATGATTACTTAATAGATTAAATATTAATTTCCTGTTATGTGCTATAATCTTTCAGTTATCTCATACCTTTCAAATTTCTGTAGCCTCCTCCAGCCAAGCAATTGCTACACCTCACATCCTCTCAGTTCTCTTCATCCAACCTCTTGCACACTTGCACTTGATTTTAAGTGTGTGGGTAAAGTAAAGGAATCTGTGCTCCAGACACTCCAGGCATAAAGGAAAATAGGAACACTGTCACATGTAGTGGCTCATTGATCCAAGATTGACAGAACTGAGTTTCTACAACTTGCTTCACAAATTATTGTTGCGCACGACCCTACCCACTGTAAGGCAAACTTCAAGAAATAATTGTTAGCCCCTGAAGGGAAAGCTTCATGAATGTGCATTACTTTAATCACAGGAATGAATAAATGTCTGCCATAGACCTTCCTTTCAGCGTTACTGAAATAAGGTGACGTACTGATATTATGCCGGATTTAAGTCCTCTTACAGCTCCCAATATCACATTTGACATTTAAGCTGCGCTCACACTTGACTATGAATAATATAAGGATAGTTGAATGGTTGATATAATGGGCCATGCTAATTGACAATGTTTGACTACTGATATTTGGATTTAATTGCCATCATTGAATCAAAGTGCATCTTGTCTTATCTGTAATGTGATGGTTTGTTACTCTTCTGCCTCCTCAATGATAATCTTCAAACATGAATATGACTTATTGGAGAGATGTGATGGTGCAGTAACACAGTAATGACTTAAAATTCAGCTTGTCCCATGCATAAAACTTGAAAAACCAACACACAAGTCTTCAGAAGTAACATATTTCATGTATACTCAACTCGGAATAAGGAACTAAGTGCGGGAATAGTGGGGGTGTTGGGATTTCCAGCAGAAAAGAAAATATTTATTTTCCCGATAGACCAACAAATGTGATGCCTACCAGTTTAATGGCATGACTGGTGGAGTAGGTAGAGATGGTTAGCTACTCCAAATGACACAGTGACAGAGGTAAGCCTGGGAATACTGCCTGTGGAAAAACATCAACCCTTGTAAATACAGTCTGAAACATGTGTTATACGGTTTTGATCAAGTAGTTTTGAAATAATAGAAATACATTGCCACAAATGTCTGTTTGGGTTCAAACGAGCCGGTTGTGAAAAGAGATTGAATGTTTGTGCTGAATGTGGAACAAGCTCTGAGCAGAAGGGTGGAACTGAAATCTTTCACGCTTGTTTCATAAAATAACAAAATTGTTCCTTCAGATTTGATTGTACAGAGTTGCTAACATGGTTGTGAACCTCTCCCAACTGATTTGATCAGTGTAAACACTGACTTTGTGAATCACAGACTAAATTGTTCCAAGAGTAAGGCACATCCACTGTCTGCTGGGTCTGGGTCAATGCAATGTACCCACTCTCTGCTGGGGCTGGGGCTGGGGCTGGGCTGGATCAGTGCAGTGTACCCACTCTCTGCTGGGTCTGGGTCAGTGCTGTGTATTCACTGTCTGCTGGGGCTGGGGCTGGGGCTGGGCTGGGTCAGTGCAGTGTACCCATTCTCTGCTGGGTCTGGGTCAGTGCTGTGTATTCACTGTCTGCTGGGGCTGGGGCTGGGGCTGGGCTGGGTCAGTGCAGTGTACCCACTCTCTGCTGGGGCTGGGTCTGGGCAGGGTCAGTGCAGTGTACCCTCTCTCTGCTGGGTCTGGGTCAGTGCAGTGTACCCACTGTCTGCTGGGGCTGGGGCTGGGTCAGTGCAGTGTACCCACTCTCTGCTGAGGCTGGGTCTAGGTTAGTGCTGTGTACCCACTCTCTGCTGGGGCTGGGTCGGTGCAGTGTACCCACTCTCAGATGGGGCTGGGGCTGGGGCTGGGGCTGGGTCAGTGCTGTGTACCCACTCTGCTGGGACTGGGGCTGGGGCTTGGTCAGTGCAGTGTACCCACTCTCTGCTGGGGTTGGGTCAGTGCAGTGTCCCACTGTCTGCTGGGGATAGGTCAGTGCTGTGTACCCACTGTCTGCTGGGGCTGGGGCTGGGTCGGTGCTGTATACCAACTCTCTGCTGGGTCTGGGTCAGTGCTTAGATTAGAAAAAGCACAGCAGTTCAGGCAGCATCCGAGGAGCAGGAAAATCAACATTTTGGGCAAAAGCCCTTCATCAGGAATACAGGTAGAGTGCCTGAAGAGTGGAGAGATAAATGAGAGGAGGGTGGGGATGGGGAGAAAATAGCATAGAGTACAATAGGTGAGTGGGGGGAGGGGTGAAGGTGATAGGTCAGGGAAGAGGGTGGAGTGGATAGGTGGACAGCTTCCAACCTTATAGTCCGGGAGCCCTGCACTGCCCGGTTCTACCTCCTTCGCAAGATCCACAAGCCTGACCACCCTGGCCGACCCATTGTCTCAGCATGCTCCTGCCCCACTGAACTCATTTCTACCTACCTCGACACTGTCCTATCCCCCTCTAGTCCAGGAAAACCCCATATACGTTCGAGACACCACCCATGCCCTCCACCTCCTCCAAGACTTCCATTTCCCCGGCCCCTAATGCCTCATCTTCACCATGGATATCCAATCCCTCTACACCTCCATCCGCCATGACCAGGGCCTCCAAGCCCTCCGTTTCTTCCTCTCCCAACGTCCCCAACAGTACCCTTCCACCAACACTCTCATTCATTTGGCCGAACTGGTCCTCACCTTTAACAATTTCTCCTTTGAATCCTCCCACTTCCTCCAGACCAAAGGGGTAGCCATGGGCACACGTATGGGCCCCAGCTATGCCTGTCTCTTTGCTGGCTACATAGAACAGTCCATCTTCCGTAGTTACACCGGCACCACTCCCCACCTCTTCCTCCACTACCTTGATGACTGCATTGGCGCCACCTCGTGCTCCCACGAGGAGGTTGAGCAATTTATCAACTTCACCAATACATTCCACCCTGACCTTAAATTTACCTGGACCATCTCTGACACCTCTCTCCCCTTCCTGGACCTCTCCATCTCCATTAATGACGACCGACTTGACACCAACATTTTTTACAAACCCACTGACTTCCACAGCTACCTGGATTACACCTCTTCCCGCCCTACCTCCTGCAAAAATGCCATCCCGTATTCCCAATTCCTCCGCCTCAGCCATATCTGCTCCCAGGAGGTCCAGTTGCACAACAGAACACACCAGATGACCTCCTTCTTGATAGACCGCAGTTTACCTTCCCACGTGGTTAAAGATGCCCTCCAATGCATCTCGTCCACATCCCGCATCTCCGCCCTTAGACCCACCCCTCCAACCGTAACAAGGACAGAACGCCCCTTGTGCTCACCTTCCACCCTACCAACCTTCACATAAACCAAATCATCCTCCGACATTTCTGCCACCTCCAAAAAGACCCCACCACCAGGGATATATTTCCCTCCCCACCCCTTTTCGCCTTCCGCAAAGACCGTTCCCTCCGTGACTACCTGGTCAGGTCCACGCCCTCCTTCAACCCACCCTCCCATCCTGGCACCTTCCCCTGCCACCGCAGGAATTGCAAAACCTGCGCCCACACCACTTCCCTCACCTCCATCCAAGGCCCTAAAGGAGCCTTCCACATCCATCAAAGTTTTACCTGCACATCCACCAATATCATTTATTGTATCCGTTGCTCCTGATGCGGTCTCCTCTACATTGGGGGGATTGGACGCCTCCTAGCAGAGCGCTTTAGGGAACATCTCCGGGACACCCACACCAATCAACCCCATCGCCCCATGGCCTAACATTTCAACTCCCCCTCCCACTCTGCCGAGGACATGGAGGTCCTGGGCCTCCTTCACCGCCGCTCCCTCACCACCCGACGCCTGGAGGAAGAGTGCCTCATTTTCCGCCTCGGAATACTTCAACCCCAGGGCATCAATGTGGACTTCATCAGTTTCCTCATTTCCCCTTCCCCCAACTCACCCCAGCTCCAAACTTCCAGCTCAGCACTGTCCTCAAGACTTGTCTTACCTGCCTATCTTCCTTTCCACCTATCCACTCCACCCTCCTCCCTGACCTATCACCTTCATCCCCACCCCCACTCACCTATTGTACTCTATGCTACTTTCTCCCACCCCCACCCTCCTCTCATTTATCTCTCCACCCTTCAGGCTCTCTGCCTGTATTCCTGATGAAGGGCTTTTGCCCGAAACGTTGATTTTCCTGCTCCTCGGATGCTGCCTGAACTGCCGTGCTTTTCCAGCACCACTCTAATCTAAACTCTGGTTTCCAGCATCTGCAGTCATTGTTTTTACCTATCTGGGTCTGCGCTGTATACCCATTCTCTGCTGGGGCTGGGGCTGGGACTGGAGCTGGGGCTGGGGCTGGGGCTGGGGCTAGGTCAGTGCAGTGTACCTACTCTCTACTGGGACTGGGGCTGGGTCAGTGCTCTGTACGCATTCTCTGCTGGGCTGGGTCAGTCTGTGTACCAACGTCTGCTGCGGCTGGGTCAGTGTTGTGCACCCACTGTCTGCTGGGGCTGGGTCAGAGCTGTGTACCCACTCACTGCTGTAAACCCACTCTCTGCTGGGCCTGGGTCAGTGCTGTATACCCACTCTCTGCTGGGCCTGTGTCAGTGCTGTATATCCACTGTCTGCTGGGCCTGGGTCAGTGCTGTATACCCACTCTCTGCTGGGCCTGGGTCAGTGCTGTATACCCATTCTCTGCTGGGCCTGGGTCAGTGCTGGTAACATTCATTGAGTATAGTTGCCTCATCTTTGCTCAATTATCTTTGCAATGCTGTGTCAGTGATGCGAGTTATTCATTTCTTTCTCGACAGCCTTGTTAATTCAGAATGAGCCACTTATTTACATCAAAGGAGGATATGATATGAAACAGTGTCACCCTTGGTAAATAGATAGTCAGAATAATGGCAGATCTTTCAAAAAAACATCCATGAAATTCAGATAAGTGTCATTTAGATATACAGTTTCTCACATTACAGCTTCAACTGCTAGTCGACTCAGCTATGAGTTAGGGCTCTGGTATTTAGATACTTTGCGTCTTGTTTTATGGTGGAGGCACATAGAGTCATACAGTCATAGAGACACAGAGATGTACAGCACGGAAACAGGCCATTCAGTCCAACCCGTCCATGCCGACCAGATATCCCAACCCAATCTAGTCCCACCTGCCAGCACCCGGCCCATATCCCTCCAAACCCTTCCTATTCGGTACATCTTAATTTTGAAAACAACTTTATCTGTGTTATACATCCCTTTTTAAAGGGGATTGGACAGTAATGATATCTGGTTCCTCATTGCCACTTTTTTACATGGTTACCATGGGGCCAACCGACACTTAAATTAACATTGGGGCCATGATTTCAGAAAAATGATCTGGCTGGAATTGGGGATCTTTCTGATGGGCAGCAAAAGGGACATGGTTTTTTAAAAAAATTTCTTTGGAATATTGCAGGGAGGAATGTCTCAGCTGCTACTTTGCTGTGCTGTATACTGGCCATTGTGCCTGTTATTGTGGCCCATTCCATCCTGATTTCATGATTTCCTCTTGGTCAACAGTGGGTTGTATATGCTGCAGAATAATCGACCACCAGCTAATGGTTGGGATAGAGTGCTCGCAATCCTCCTTTCTCATCTGGAAATGATAAACTTTAACAAGTTAAACTGCCCCTGGTAAGGCACTGCAACAAAAACATATCCATACGGTTAATGGATATCTACAGAAATAGAATGGATACTTAACAAATTAAAATAACATTGTCCTTGGTGGTGATCAATGTTCCTTTTCAAAGTACCATGGCAGATTGTAGTATTTCAATTCAAGAATAAGCTGGAATTAAGAGTCTAATGATGACCATGAATCCATTGTCGATTGTCAGGAAAAACCCATCTGGTTCACTAACATCCTTTAGGTCTGGAATACATGTGGTTGACTCTCCCTGGGATGAGCAACAAATGCTAGACTAGCTAAAGCTGCCCTCATCCCGTGAATGAATAAAAATATCTTTCTAGCACTAGTTTCCTTACTGATTAAAATTCTGTCTGTCTCAGCCTTCACAAAGCCTCGATCCAGCCTGAACATATCTCTGCTGTAAACATTTCCACAGATTCACAGCCTTCTCAGAGAAAAGAAGTCCTCCCTTTTGTAGTGATTGTCACAGGGTCAGCCAGGTGATCCTCATAGAATATGAGTTCCCTGATTGAGGCTGTTAATCTGGTCTAGTCAGGGAGTCCTGGCTGACAGATATAAACAGGAGAGTCAGAGGTTCTGTTCACTCTGAGACTCTGAGGGAGCTGGACCATTGGCAAGTACTATGCACATGTAAATAAAGGGTGATTTGGTGACAGGATGTCAGCCTCTGTGGAGTTATTTCACTCATCTCTGTCCTAAATGGGCAACCACCCCTTACTCTGAGAAAATGTCTTCTGATTCTAGACATTCCAACAAGGGGAAGTAACCCCTCTGCATCTGCCAAGTCAAATCTCTTAAGAATTTTGTATGTTTTACTAAGATTTCCTCTTGTTCTTCCATACTCTAATGACTACCAGCCTCAGCATACTCGCACGTTAATACCCAGGATCAAACTGTATAAACTCCTCTAAACTGCTAGCATATCCTTCTAAATGCACAGTTATAAAATTAGCACAAGATTAAATAATACATTAGTTTATACTGTTTTTGAGTTTGTTTGTGTGAGCATTGGCTCACCTATTCAGTGATTTTTTTTAGTTTGAATTTGAGAGATACGATGAACACAGAATTTCACGTGATAGACATTACTGATTGACACAGAGCTAAACAATTTTTAAAACTCCTTATATCTGATTTTGATTTGCTTTCAATTAAAAAAATGAATAACAATAACTTGGCAGGGCAATCTGACAGCAGTAAGAAATTGGAGGTTGAATGGGCTGGAAAATGGCTGATTGAAGTGATTTTTGTGAACAGACATTATAAATCCCAGGCATCCTTTCCCAGCCTGGACTGTCTCTTTTAGACTACTCTCAGGGTGTGACGGGGTATGGTGTTTTGACTTTGAGAACTCAGACTCAAAAGATCTCTGGTTCCAATCACTTCAGTCCTACACTAATGAGGCTGCCCTTGGATTCTTCTTCCTAAAATCTCACTGTTTTCCCTTTGCTTTGCCAATGCCATCAACTCAGTTCCACAGGTCATTGCACAGCTTCAGCATCTCTCTCAGGAGCCTGTTCTTCCTATTGGAAGCTGATTGTAAATGCAGGGACATATTCATCTCTGGGTGGCAGCACAGTTGACTCCCAAACTAATGTTCCCAACATTTCAGGAGCTGATTTTTAATTTTTGTTTTTACTGACCTCATCCAGAAGACATTGTGTCCAAATCTAATGGCCTTGCTATGACTTCAGCGCTGCAAGTATCCCGTTGGAAGTGCGGTAAATATTTTTGGCCTTTATCTGCTTACTATGTTATGGGCGGCACGGTGGCCCAGTGGTTAGCACTGCTGCCTCACAGCGCCTGTAGACCCGGGTTCAATTCCCGACTCAGGCGACTGACTGTGTGGAGTTTGCACATTCTCCCCGTGTCTGCGTGGGTTTCCTCCGGGTGCTCAGGTTTCCTCCCACAGTCCAAAGATGTGCGGGTCAGGTGAATTGGCCATGCTAAACTGCCCGTAGTGTTAGGTTAAAGGGGTAAAGGTAGGGGTATGGGTGGGTTGCGCTTCGGCGGGTCGATGTGGACTTGTTGGGCCGAAGGGCCTGTTTCCACACTGTAAGTAATCTAATGTAAGTAATCTAATCTAATGTCATTTTCTATACAAGCAGAGCTGCTTTCGACTGTCAGGGTGGTCGATATGGGCATATCTTGTACTCCACTGAAAATTCACTCTAGGTGGGCATAAATCTGCCACCATCATACATAAAAAATGTGGTGTGTACTATAACAAATGTATGATAAGAAAACGTTCTTCATAGGATGCTGTCAGGGTTCTGAAGTGATGTACTTTAAAACATTGTTATGTGTGACAACCTTTGATCATTTAACAAGATGGGAAACAATGCAGAACGTGATTATTGCTCCAAGCCAGCAAGCTCACCTTCCCAGCTGCTGGCAGGAGGCACGGAAATGAATGGTGATTGAGAAGGAAAATTGCAGGTTTATTACAGCACAGGGCTGACATTGAAATATAAATGCTCAAGGTGTTTTTCATTTAAGTAATGCACTTGAAAATCGTTTGTACACAATTTAAATGTTACCTGGCACTGGGACAGCCACCTAAAAGTTACGTGTAACACAATGATAATCAGTCAACCGTGACTTCAGAGCATAGACCAAACTATTTTGTTTGACGGTGTGACGTGGCACCATTCCAATTGCAGCAGATGCCAGCTGCTCGGGAGTATGGGATGGGGGTGTAGGGGGAGCCACGCGCTTTCTCTCTCTCTCTCTCTCTCATTTGAGGGTCGCCACCAAATTTTGCTCTCCTTTACAAATTGGTTGTGCAGTTGCTGTTTTACAAGGTAATTCTGATCCAGAAGCCTGTCTCAAATCCAATCCCCATTCATTTGCATTTCAAAGTCCAGCCAATGCCCACTATCTCCATTTGTTAGGTATTCCTGGAGAAATATTCTGCGAGTCAGTGAGTCAGGTTGGGGAAGGAGGCGAACCTGACTCACTGACTCAGGTGACAATCTATTGTCAGCTTTACATTCTGTGTATCAGGTCATTGTGTAGAATTTAAAAACTGGCTTTTTTTTTCATATTCTATATTGTTTCAAGGGATGCCTTTTAAATGCTTAACTGTACCCATATTCCTGTGACTACCTGATCAAGTCCACACCCCCAACAAACCACAACTCCCGTCCTGGCATCCTCCCCTGCCACCGCAGGAATTGCAAAACCTGTGCCCACACCTCCCCTCTCACCTCTATCCAAGGCCCTAAAGGAGCCTTCCACATCCATCAAAGTTTCACCCGCACATCCACCAATGTCATTTATTGTATCTGTGGCTCCCGATGTGGTCTCCTCTACATTGGGGAGACTGGACGCTTCCTCGCAGAGAGCTTCAGGGAACATCTCCGGGACACCCACACTAATCAACCCCACCGCCCCATGGCCCAACATTTCAACTCCCCCTCTCACTCTACCAAGGACATGCATGTCCTGGGCCTCCTCCACTGCCGCTCCCTCACCACCTGACACCTGGAGGAAGGACGCTTCATTTTCTGCCTCAGAACACTTCAACCCCAGAGCATCAATGTGGACTTCACCAGTTTCCTCATTTCCCCTCCCCCTACCTTACCTCAGTTCCAACCTTCCAGCTCAGCACTGTCCTCATGACCTGTCCTACTTGCCAATCTCCCTTCCCACCTATCTGCTCCACCCTCCTCTCTGACCTATCACCTCCATCCCCACCCCCATCTACCTATTGTACTCTTTGCTACCTTGTCCCCAGCTCCCCCCAATCCCCCATTTATCTTTCCACCCTGCAGGCAATCTGCCTCTATTCCTGATTTTGCCCGAAACATTGATTTTCCTGATCCTCGAATGCTGCCTGACCTGCTGTGCTTTTCCAGCACCACTCTGATCTAAACCCTGTACCCACACTCACCACTTCCTCTGGAATTTCATTCCACACATGAACCACTGTGTCTTTGTAAAAAAAAAGTTCTCCTCTCACCTTAAAAATATGCCCCCTAGACTTGAAATCCCCCACTGTAGGGGAAGGACACCTGCCATTCACCGTATCTATACCCTCATCATTTTATAAACTTCTGTAAGGTCACCTCCCCACCTCCTATACTCCAGTGAAAAAAGTCCCAGCCTATGCAGCCTCTTCCTATAATTCAGACCTTCCATTCCCAACAATATCCTGGAAAATCTTTTCTGACCCCTATCCAGTTTAATAACATCCTTCCTAGAAAAGGAAAACCGGAACTAGACACATGACTCAAGAAGAGATCTTACCAATGTCTTGTAAAACTTCAATATAATTTCCCAACTCCTGTACTCAAAGGCAAGTATTACTTACAGTGTGGAAACAGGCCCTTCGGCCCAACAAGTCCACACTGACCCGCCGAAGCGTAACCCACCCATTCCCGTACATTTACCCCTTTACCTAACACTACGGGCAATTTAGCATGGCCAATTCACCTGACGTGCACATCTTTGGACTATGGGAGGAAACCGGAGCACCCAGAGGAAACCCACACAGACACGGGGAGAACGTGCAAACTCCACACAGTCAGTCACCTGAGGCGGGAATTGAACCCGGGTCTCTGGCGCTCTGAGGCAGCAGTGCTTACCACTGTGCCACCGTGCCACCCACACCCAAGTATGCTAAACGCCTTCTTAACACCCTCTCTGTATGTGATGCAAACTTCAAAGAATTATATATCTGAACCTTTGGGTCTCTCTGTTCTACAACACTGCCCAAGATCCTACCTTTAATTGTATAATTCTTGCCTTCATTTGTTTTACCAAAATGCTATGTCCCATATTTATCCAAAAGTGTGGTAGCATGACCGAATGGTCTAAGGCACTTGATTCAGGTTCCAGTCTCTCAGGAGACATGGGCTTGAATCCCCCCATAGTTACTTGTGGGGGTAGCTTGATAGGGGTGTGATAATTCAAATTAGCAAAAGGGAATTGCTTTCATGGGCAGTACAGTGGCTCAGTGGTTAGCACTGCTGCCTCACAGCACCAGAGGCCCAGGTTCGATTCCAACTTCAGGCAACACTCAGTGTGGAGCTTACACATTCTCCCTGTGTCTGCATAGGTTTCCTCTGGGTGCTTCAGTTTCCTCCCACTGTCCAAAGATGTGCAGTTTGGTGAATTGGCTATGCTGAATTACCCATAGTGCTCAGGGATGTGTAGATTAAGTGCATTAGTCAGGAATAAATGAAGAGTAATAGGGTCTGGGTGGGTTACTCCTCGGAGTGTCGGTGTGGACTTGTTGGGCTAAATGGGAGAAAGTGAGGACTGCAGAGGCTGGAGACCAGAGTTGAAAAATGTGGTGCTGGAAAAACACAGCAGGCCAGGCAGCATCCGAGGAGCAGGAGAATCGATGTTTCGGGCATAAGCCCTTCTTCAGGAAACGTCGATTCTCCTTGTTGGGCTAAATGGCCTGTTTCCACACTGTAGGAATTCTATGAAGTTAAACTCCATCTCCCACTCTTCAACCATTGGTCAAGATCTGTTTGTAATCTTAGATAACATTCTTCACTGTCCACAATGCCAACAATTTTGATGGCATCTCCAAACTTACTCACCACACCTTTATTATCATCATCTAAATCATCTAAAACAAAAGTGGACCCAGCACCGATCCCCATGGAACAAAGCTGGTTACAGGCCTCCAGTCTGAAAAACAACCCTCCACCATCACTCTCTGTCTCCTGCGGTTAAGCCAAACAGCTTTGATTCCAAACAGCAAGCTCACCCTGAATCGCATATGATCTCCCTTTACTAATTAGCCTACCATACAGAACCTTGTTGAAAGCTCTACTGAAGTCCAAGTAAACAGATGTCTACCGTCATCAATTTTCTTGGTTTCTTCCCCAAAAAACTCAATCAAGTTTATGAGACACAATTTCCTTCAAAGAATATCATGCTGATTGTCCCTTATTATTCCTTGTCTCTCCAAATGCATATAAATCCTATCTTTCAGATTCACTTCCAATAATTTAACCACCACCAAAATCTGTAGTTCCATGGTTTCTCCTTCTTAAACAAAGGCACAACATTAGCCACTCTCCAGTCATTTGGCACCTCACCTGTAGTTATAGATGGCACAAATATTTCCACAAGGAGCCCCTCATCAGTTTTCTTGGTTTCTTCTTCAAAAAACTCAATTAAGTTTATGAGACATGATTTCCCTCACAGAAAACCATGCTGAACCTCCCTAATCATTGCTTGCCTCTCCAAATGCATGTAAATCCTATCTTATCTACCATCCAGTCATTTGGCACCTCACCCCCATATTGATAGATGATACAAATATTTCTGCAAAGGGCCCCACAATTTCCTCTCTAACTTCCCAACATGGGCCTAGGAGACACCACGTCTGGTCCCGGAAAATTATCCACCTATATATTTTCTAAGACATCCAGCAGTTCCTCTTCTGTAATGTGAACTGTTTTCAAAACATCAATATTTATTTCCCTGAGCTTTCTTGCCTCCATTTCTTTCTCCACAATAAAAATATTCATTAATATCTCTCCTATCCCCTGAGGTTCAACAAAAAGATGACCCCTTTGATCATTAAGGGTCCTGCGCCCTCTCTAGTTGCTCTCTTATTCTTAATGTACTTTAGATTCCTGTAATTGTGTCCTTGAAGATGTGGGTCTGGAGTCACAAATAGGCTGGACAGTGTAAGGATGGCAGAGAACCTCCCCTGTCGGGCATTAATGAGCCAGATGGATTTTTCAATAAGTATTAATGAAATTCAAATTCCACCAGCTGCTGTGGTGTAATTTGACCTGTGATCCAGAGCATTAGCCTGGGACTTTAGATTATTAGTCTAGTAGTATTATCATGATACCAACATCTCCCTCTTTCACGGGCTTAGGGTCAAATAGATGATCGAGCGATTCATTGAAATTTGATGCAAAGAGTGGGCAGGACTTTATGATATTCTGTCATAGATTCTGGCTATTGGAGAAGCAGTGATAGTCAGCTAATGAAACCTTGCCTCCATATGATTAGTGTTTTGAGATGAACCTCGAAAGATATGATTTGCAGATGCCGGTGTTGGACTGGGGTGGACAAAGTTAAAAATCACACAACACCAGGTTATAGTCCAACAGGTTTATTTGGAAGCACTAGGTTTCATAGCACCGCTCCTTCATCAGGTGGTTGTGGAGTATGTGTGTATGCAGAATATGTAGGACACAGAATTCTGTGTCCTAAGATCTTATACTCCACAGTGAAGGAGCGGCGCTCCGAAAGCTAGTGCTTCCAAATAAACCTGTTGGACAATAACCTGGTGTTGTGTGACTTTAACTCAGAAAGGGAGAGATCAAGGAATGAGACCTAAAATCACAGAGCCCCTACAGTGCAGGAGCAGGCCATTCGGCCCAACAAGTCCACACCAACTGTTTGAAGGGCATCCCACCAATACATATCCTATCCCTGCATTTCCCATGGCTAATCCTTCTAGCTTGCACATCCCTGGATACAGTGGCCAAACCACCTAACCTACACATCTTTGGATTGTCAGAGGAAATCAGAGCACCCAAAGGAATCTCATGCAGACACAAGGAGAATGCCACACAGATCTGAGGTTGGAATTGAACCTGGCCCCCTGGCACTGTGAGACATCAGTGCTAACTACTGAGCTATCTGGATCAATAATCCTGCTTTGCATTCTTGGTCCTACAACCTTATTGGTCACAACACTTACATCATTCACTCTCACCCTTTATGCTCCAGCTCAGATACTCTGACTTGGATGAATTAGGTATTGCCAATGGCATTGGGTGACCTAATGAGCCTGAGGGAGATGGATGAGGATGATGTGGGTAAAGATGAGACATAAGCCCCCTTCTCTCTGAGCAAGGAGAACGGGGCTTATGGTGCTGGACCTGTTGGGTTCAAAATGTGCCTGAAATGATGGATGTTTGAGGAACATCACACCGACGTGTAGATTCTGAGGTGAATCTTTGAAGGTGCACAGCAGCAGACAGAGTAACTCTAGAATTTATCACAGACAACAGCAAAGTGGATAACCTCCTCATTATAATCCGGTGCAAATGCTGTCACCTGGCCAACCCTCACCGCCTTAAACTAAGAAATTGGCAGGGATCAAAAACATTATTCACTGGAGAAATTCAGTGAGTCTGTCAGTATCTATGGAGAGAAAGCAGAGTTAACGTTTCTGGTCCAGTGACCCTCGTTCAGAACTTGCAGCACCTCATTTTCCTCTTGGGGACCCTGCAGCCCTAAGGGCTCCATATTGATGTCATTACCTTTTGAGCCTGAGCACCTTTTCCCATGTATTTACTCCAATTCCCACACACTAGGCCCTGTTACCACATGGGCTGCTGTTACAAACAAATCATTGTCAACTACTCATGGTCTCCATTATGATTTGGAGATGCTGGTGTTGGACTGGGGTGGACAAAGTTAAAAATCGCACAACACCAGGTTATAGCCCAACAGGTTTAATTGGAAGCACTAGTTTTCGGAGCGACGCTCCTTCATCAGGAGCCACCTGAAGAGGGGTCACTGGACCCAAAACGTTAACTCTGTTTTCTCTCACAGAGGCTGCCACACCTGCTGGGTTTCTCCAGGAATTGCTGTTATTGTTGCTGATTTCCAGCATCTTTGGTTCTTTGTTAAGTTAACAGGGATCAATTGGTGCGCCCTCTGCCACAGAAACATGGACGGCAGAAAACAGATCAGATGGAGTCCTTTATACCAGCCTCGAGATGATGAGAGAAACAGCATGCAGGCTGCCATCTCTAGGGATCTCATGGCTGCCTTTCAGCTGACAATTCAAGCAGTGAAGATACAGACCCACGTCCCATTGAGTTGGCAATTCCTGGCAACAACCTTCCTGATGCTGCTTGGAAGGCACAACATCAGGTACCCAGAGATAAACCCCAAATGCTGTCCAGGCGCCAGCATTTCAGAGATGAAAATCACCTAAATCACCAAGCAGCTATGGTACAGGAGCAATAAGCTCCATCCCACGCTGTGAAACCATAGGATGCAGCTTCGACATTAAAAGGACCATTAAAACAATGGTGGAATTGTAGATGTTAAAATGCAGTTTTACAGCATAAATCCTCACATTGACATGAAGTATATTTCCACCTCAGTTACCAAAACAACAATCTGTGAAAGTTCATGATAACTACCATGTGACAGATGGTAGATCCACAGATAGGCAGCACAATAGACTGATGGACGTGTGACCGATAGAGTCACTCCGATTTGGCACAGTTACACAGTTTAGTTCCATTCATCCATCACTTTGAATTCACTGACCTAGTCTGAGTTCAATATTACATTGACGTTAACGTTCTTATCAGTGTTTTCAGATCTGTCCATGGTCTCCCCCCTTCCTACCTCTGTAATCCCTCCTAGCACTACACGATATCTCATTTCTTCCAAGTTTAGTCCCTTGCACATTCCTCGTTTTAATTGTTCCACCATCGACAGCCATACTTTCACCTGCCTAGGCCTTAATCTCTGGAATACCTTCCTTAAACCTTTCTGTCGCTGTATAGCTCGGTGTTCCTTTGAGACACACGGTAAAAATGAGTACTTTGACTAGGCGTTTGGAATCTGAAGTGATATTTGACCCCAGCATAAAATGTTGTTCGCGATTTTTAAGACTCTCACTGATGATATTACCTAGTATGGTGACGAAACATCTGAAAACAAATCTTCCAGCTCAGCGAGCTAACTTACATACTTATAAAACGTTGTTTGATAACTCTCCTGTGAAATTCCTTGGGATGGTTTACTGCTGTAAATACGTTATATAAATGCAAATTGCTGTTGTGTGAAATGAGCAATAGAAAATCATCAGCCTGTTTTATATCTCTCCTGATCTTTCTCTTGAAGTCCACATAAACCCTGCATCGAAACCAAAAACGATAGTCTCTCGTTGGAAGTACATTTCAAGGACATAATTACAGCAGCCCCATTCACTGGTAGGACTATGTAACTAAATAACCCGAGCTGCTTTCAGTGAGAGGAAAGCCCCTTTCTCTGGTTGATATTTCTAGCATTTTGCCTTTTGTATTTCAGATTACCAGCACTTGCCTCTTGGCTGTTTCTCCCTATTCATTATTCGTTTTTCTAATTTGCTTTCCACTCACTCCTGCTTATAAAGAGTGACCATGTATCACATTCCCCATTCATTCTGACTGCAGCTGAGATCCCTTTTCTCTGCGGATTTCTCAACGAGCCCTTAATTGTGCTTGTGATTCTCCTCACTATGACACATCAAGTATTTTACCTGCCAGGCGTCAATCAACCACCTCATTTTGTTGAAAGGCAGTAGTGTATGCTTGCAAATCTTATCGTTCACTAAGTGATCTGTCTTGTAAAAGAGCAGTTTTTTTTATTACACGTCGAACATACTCGCTGTTAATTGGGTTTCAGATGCAGCCAGGGAATCTGTTGAAAATGGTGATATAAATGAGTTGTTGGGGATGCCTTGGATTAGTGTCGGACTCATTGACAATTCACCCATCCCACCGATTCATCACCTCTCGTTTGACTTTCTTCCACACATGGAGGAAGCAGAATGTCTCATCTAACATTTTCATTTCAATAAACAAAGTTAATTAAAAAAAGATTAAGTGGATTGCAAGGTCTCTGAAATGGAGGGGAGAGAAATGAGATTGCTGTTTGGAAAACCGGTTCATTAAAGTGAAATTATTAGTCTCATTCTGCGTGGTGACTGTTGCACCCATGCAAATGGGTCGTCATATATCACTGCACCCTTTCAGCATCTAGCTTTCATTGATCATCAGCAGAACTTCACTGGGAATTATAAACTCATCAAATGTTAGTGTGCCGCAGTATGGTTTTGTTTTGACCCTGGCACAGACAGTGCATTTGGACTGTGATTTAGAATTGCACCCATTGGCTTTTCCGGGCTGTTAGAGACTCAGCTCATTCATGAGCAATAACTGCCTCTTTCTGATTGAAATGGGTTGGAAGATCTAATGAGGAGACATGAGGGAGATGCTCCCTCAGCTATGCTCACTCTATGGTGTCCAGTCAATGTTACCCTTCTACATTACCTGTACTTAAACTTAATTTGTAACAGTGCTAAGCTTAAAAGCTTGACAAATTATCCAAACCTGGAATATTTTTTTTAGATTCCCTAGTGTGGAAACAGGTGCTTCGGCCCAACCAGTCCACACCAACCCTCCGAAGAATAACCTACACAGATCCATTCCCCCTCTGACTAATGCACCTAACACTATGGGCAATTTAGCATGGCCAATTCACCTGACTTGCACATCTTTGGACTGTGGGAGGAAACCAGAGCACCCGGAGGAAACCCACACAGACACGAGGACAATGTGCAACTCCACACAGACAGTCACCCAAGGCTGGAATCAAACCAATTCAACATGAATTTGAAAAGTTTCTATGCTGCTAGAAAAGGTTTGTTACAATAACAACAGGAAAAGCTGGAAACACAGGCCAGGTCAGGCAGTATCTGTGGAGAGAGAAACAAAGATCTTTTGAAGTGGATTTTTGATGAAGACACAAACTCTCTTTCTTTCTGTCTGGCTTTCTTTCTCTGTAGATCTTGTCCTGATGAGTGTTTCCAGCACTTAATGTTTTTATTTCTGTTTTCCAATATCCACGGTATTTTGATTTCATTACTTGACGTTGCAATAGTCTTTATGGAAAGTACCGTGCAGCATTTTGTAGCATTCCAGCTTCATTGCAAATTCTTTGTTAAGATTGTTTATTATGTGGATTCCTATGAACATGTGGAAAATAGAGAAGTATTTTATTCAATGGAGTTGTCTAAGTTACTGTGTTATAGTTACAATAACTCAGAAATTGACTCCTTACGGGACTTGATCTAACATTCTCCATTAAACTATAATTTCCACCTTTGTGATTTTGATTGTTGGAGTTGGTAAAATAGAAAACATTCCTGAACCTGTAACCAAACACCAATGATGATCATACCTCTAAATGATCATGGTTATGTGTATGGAGGCCTGTATATTTTGTGTGACAAGTGGAGAAGTTTCTGGAACTGCTGATCACTCCAGGATGTTCTATATCGTACAGAAAACCTCCCTGTATTGCCACAAAGACGGGCATTGTGTTGTCTTGCAGTTTCACCCATCTGCTGCACATGTTTGAAGATGCTTTGTAGCACCTTGATTGATTCTGTTATTTTAATTTCTTCAAAGCAGGATCTGGGGGATCATTATTGCAAATGCTCACCCAAGCATTTTCCAATACCCAGTCAGATACATTCTTTTTATTCAATCACAAGGTTGGAGGTGTCACTGGTCAGGCCAGCATTTAGTGTTCATCCCTAATTACCCAACAGGCAATTGAGAGCCAATGTCATTGTTGTGAATCTGAAATCACATATAGGCCGACCTGAGTAAGGATGGCAGTTTCCTTCTTTAAAGGGCGTTAGTGAACCAGATGAGTTTGTCCTGACAAGGACAATGGTGACTGAAATCTAGTTATTCCAGATTTTTCTTAAATTCAAGTTCCAACATCTGTAGAGATGGGATTTGAACTCGGATCCCCGGAATGTTACCTGGACCTCTGGATTAAGAATGTAGCGATAATGCCTCGAGGCCATTGCTTCCTGTTGGTGAACCCAAATTATCTGTGAGCCTGGGTAATGAGAAGAGTCTTGTAGGATAAACAAGATATAACTTATTGTATTCCCACAACCATTTACAAGTTCTAAGAATAGACTCAGCATTATTTCAAAGAGAATTGGGGTCCTAGCCTTTGGTCTGTCTCTCACAAGATCCTTCTTGACTCTCCACCAAATCCTCATGTCATCAAAGTGGATGATCTTCACTGCACTCAATCAAGTGTAAATGTTTTCATACCTTCGAGACCTGTATAAAATAGTATTCACTATTAAAAGAATGTGGGTGAATTGGGATAATGGAAAATTTCAATTTGACAGTGAATAGAATGTTTAAAAATACTGTCTCTTTTGCGATTTATTTCTTCAAAAAAGTATCTGAAAAGCAAAACGTGATTAGATAAGATTAACACATGAACTGTAGACCATATCCCAAACTTAGAATTCATTGAGGAATAATGTCTCTTCATAATATAGCTGTCCCTCAATTGCCCTCCAAATGTATTCCTTAAGGAAAACATGCTAAACAAAAACATGCTAAACAAAACTAATTTGCACATAAAATGTAATGTGGCCTATGATTAGATTAGATTCCCTACAGTATGAAAACAGGCCCTTTGGCCCAACAAATTATAACTTTTATAATTTGAACATTAAAATCTTATTTCTCTGGTTTGAACCTAACTGGAAAAATAAATCCTCATACTTACTTATTCTTCAGTATTTACTAATTGTTTCTATTTTCTCTTATTCCCCACTTCCTGCTTCCTACTCACCATCTCCCTCAACTTGCCACTTCCCTTCCTTTCCCTCATGCTCCCTGACTAACTCAGGCTTCTAACACCAACACCCCTG
This sequence comes from Chiloscyllium plagiosum, assembly GCF_037043375.1. Taxonomy (NCBI): domain Eukaryota; kingdom Metazoa; phylum Chordata; class Chondrichthyes; order Orectolobiformes; family Hemiscylliidae; genus Chiloscyllium; species Chiloscyllium plagiosum. The sequence continues at coordinate 15,084,061 of NW_028270177.1, forward strand.
TTCACTCTTGAATTGCTCTGAATAAGGGCTAGGAAGATGTGTGGTGAGGCATTAGGAAGTGAGTAAGAGAGAGAAAGAGAGGGTCAGGGAGAGAAATGGTGAGCAGGAGAGCGGTGGTCAATGGTCTACAGGAAACACAAGTAGCCTGGAGGTTTCTCAGCAAATACCGCTCGAGAATTAAACTCGAGGCAACCAAAGAATACTGCTCATTACTGGCAGATCTCTTAACATTAAACCAGGTTGTTGTCACAGATCATGTGAGACGTTGTAGTTGTGTATAAGTATCACATTGTAAACGTTCCTTAAGGATCTGGATTTATCTCCACAATAATCATTCCTGCCTCCATGGAAGGGGAGATTATGCCCTTTATTTCAGTTCCAGTGACCCCCACTGCATTCCCATTACAACTGCAGCAGCAAATTACAGTACACACAATTTCAGTTCCAAATGTTGGTTGGATGACGTGAGATTTGCCCATCCAGATAAAACTCTTAGAGGACAGGATGTACATGTATTTGGAAAGGCAAAGACTGATTAGGGATAGTCAACATGGCTTTGTGCATGGGAAATCATGTCTCACAAACTTGATTGAGTTTTTTAAAGAAGTAACAAAGAGGATTGATGAGGGCAGAACAGTGGGTGTGATCTATATGGACTTCAGTAAGATGTTCAACAAGGTTCCTCATGGTACACTGGTTAGCAAGGTTAGATTACATGGAAAACAGGGAGAACTAGCCATTTGGATGCAGAACTGGCTCAAAGATAGAAGACAGAGGGTGGTGGTGGAGGGTTGCTTTTCAGACTGGAGGCCTGTGACCAGTGGTGTGCCACAAGGATCGGTGCTGGGTCCACTGCTTATCATCATTTATATAAGTGATGTAGATATGAACATAGGAGATATAATTAGTAAGTTTGCAGATGACATTAAAATTGGAGGTATAGTGGACAGCAAAGAACATTATCTCAGATTACAACAGAATCTTGATCAGATGGGCCATTAGGCTGAGGAGTGGCAGATGGAGTTTAATTTAGATAAATATGAGGTGCTGCATTTTGGAAAAGCAAATCTTATCAGGACTTATACACATAATGGTAAGGTCCTAGGGAGTGTTGCTGAGCAAAGAGACCTTGGAGTAAAGGTTCATAGTTCCTTGAAAGTAGAGTCGCAGATAGATAGGATAGTGAAGAAGGTGTTTAGTGTCCTTTCCTTTATTGGTCAGAGCATTGAGTACAGGAGTTGGGAGGTCATGTTGCAGCTGTACAGGATATTGGTTAGGCCACTTTTGAAATATTGCTTGCAATTCTGGTCTCCTTCCTATCGGAAGGATGTTGTGAAACTTGAAAAGGTTCAGAAAAGATTTACAAGTATGTTGGCAGGGTTGGAGGGTTTGAACTAAAGGGAGAGGCTGAACAGGCTGGGGCTGTTTTCCCTGGACTGTTGGAGGCTGAGGGGTGACCTTACAGAGGTTTATAAAATCATGAGCACCATGATTAGGGTAAATGGACAAAACAACAGGACATAGGTTTAAAGTGAGAGGGGAAAGATTTAAAAGGGATCGAAGGGGCAACTTTTTCATGCAAGAGGTGCTTGCATGGAATGAGCTGCCAGAGGAAGTGCTGGAGGCTGGTACAATTTAAAAAGCATTTGGATGGGTATGTGAATGGGAAGGATTTGGAGGGATATGGGCCAAGTGCTGGCAAATGCGACTAGATTTATTCAGGATATCTGGTCGGCATGGACGAGTTGGACTGAAGGGTCTGTTTCCATGCTGTACATCTCTATGACTCTATGACTCTATGATTGTAATTGCAGAAAAGCCAAATTTCAAAAGTCCCGGACCAGGTACAACAGTCTAGCCTGACACGGTGCAATACTGTGGGGTGCAACACTGTTGGAGTTGCCAACTTTTGGATGAAACATTAAACCTATATCCTCTTCTGCCTTTTGGCACTATTTCTGCGAGTGGAATTATTCCTGATGTCTTGGCCAAATATATCCTGCAATCAAGTACACAAAAACAGATCATTATCACATTGCTATTTATGGGACCTTGCCGTGTACAAATTATCTACCACTTTTTCTGCGGTGTAGCAGTGACCATACATTGGCTGCAGAGTACTTTGTGATATCCAAGTGTCCTGAAAGGCACAATGTAAATGTAAGCATTGCTCATTTGGACTTGGGTTCATTACTGATTAAATGGCAATCAGTGCATGAATGATTAACTAGGAATGTTAATTTTGATTCAGACTATCTTTGGAAATGAGCTGAAGTGACTTGCAACATTTCCTGAGTTGAAGAAATAAAAATTGTGAGGCCCATGATAACAGGCAGCTAATCCTTTAGCTGCTGAAAAACTAAGCACTGGTTTGCGGCTGTACTATCCAAAGTAAAATAGATCCAGAGTTAAATAATCGAATAGGATAAGTTGCCATTTGTAGAATATATGATCTGAACCTGAACAAAGATGTCTGAAGTATCTTCAAATTTCCTTTTTCTTTCTATCCTCTCCTTGACACCTCGATCAAAGAATCTCTTTGGAGTTTAGATTGATGTTGATACTCCCCTGTGAATGTAGTGAAACACCATTCACAAAACCTACATCTGCTGCTACTCACTGAATATTTAATAATGTAGAGAAAGCAATTGAACAACATTTTCAAACTCCTAAGATTTCCCAGTCCCTGTGGAGACTGAAGAGAAGAAATTATGGCTGCATGAACAAACTGAAGAAAGATTCATTTATTTCAGGAGAGACGTGAAAATGGAACTCAACCCTGAGAGGTTTTTACACCCTTTTGTTTCAGCCTTTCTCTGCTAAGGTGAGAAGGAGATCACTTTGTCAGAGTAAAAGATTAAACTTGTCATTTACAACAGCACTATTACCAAAGCGTGGCAAAAGAGCTCTTCAGCTATTGATGTGCAGAAGTATACTTTACTTTGTGGTTTTCCAGTGCTTGATCTTTAAAGGAGTAACAGTTCTGTAGTGATTGTAATGAGGTCAGCCAGGTGAACATCATAGAATATGAGTTCCCTGATTGGGGCTGTTAATCTGGTCCAGTCAGGGAGCCCTGGCTGACAGATATAAACAGGAGAGTCTGAGGTTTTGCTCACTTGGCTCTGAGGGAGCTGGATCCACATCAAGAACTTTCCATGTGTAAATTAAGGGTGACTAGGTAATGGGACACTGGCCTCTGTGGAGTTATTTCAGATACTGTAATAAGTATAATTCATGCACATACAACATACAAACATCAAAATGTCTGAACAGGCTGTTCTTGGTTAAGCAAACTGCATGTTGTACATGATTTCAATTCTGCCCTGACTGTGGAATCAGATTGATAAATCAGCAAACTTCACTGCCATGATTTATGTGGCTATTGCAGAAGCTCCTTTCTGCAGTTGTTGGCTGACTATCATTTATGCTCTTCCAATTATTTATCAGTCGCAGACTAGTGGGAGAAAGTGAGGACTGCAGATGCTGGAGATAAGTCGAAGAGTGTGTTCCTTGAAAAGCACAACCTGAGCATCTGAGGAGCAGGAGAGTCAATGTTTTTAGCATTCCTGATGAAGAGCTTATGGTGAAACGTCGACTCTCCTGCTTCTTGGATGCTGCCTGACCAGTTGTGCTTTTCCAGTCACAGACTATATACTCTATATTCAGTGACCAATCAGATGCTATATGCTGTATATGAGGTGATTAATCAGAGACTGTGTGTGTAACCAGTGACTAATCAGAGATTATATGCTCCACAACCAGTGACCAATCAGACACTATGTGCTCTGTATTCAGTGACCAATCAGAGACTATATGCTCTATAACTAGTGACCAATCGGAGACTATATGCTCTATATTCAACAGCATGTTCATTTTGTTTTTTTACTTCTACCCTAATGGCCTCATTTGACGATAAGTAATGTATTGGATTCTGCATCAGCAGCCACCTGTGTAAATGAGAGTCATGTCCCCAGTACATTTTAGTGTACCATCTTTGTCCAATGTCTAGTTGAATATTGAGAAGCAATACACATTGGTCTTTCCAAGCTAATAAATGTACATTCAGGGTTATTTCTTTGACTGAATTGCAGAAACTGCAATAAGCTCTTGAACAGAGCCTGGATCAGACAACGTGGGCAGAATTTCTTGCTGTCCTTCATTGTAAGTTTTGTAGTGGGGCATTTAATTGGGTGAGAGTCAAAAAGTGTGGCGCTGGAAAAGCATAGCAGGTCAGGCAGTATGTGAGGAGCAGGAGATTCAATGTTTCAGGCATAAGCCCTTCATCAGGAGTGTGGGTGGGGGGAAGGGGGCTGAGAGTTAATCGGGGGTGGGTGGGACTGGGGTTGGGGGGAAGGTAGCTGGGAAGGCAATCGGTAGATGCAGATGGGAGGTGTTTGTGATAGGTCGTTGGTTGGGGTGGACTGGATAGGTGGGAAGGAAGTTGGACAGGTTGGACAAGTTGAACAGGTCAAGAGGGCAGTGCCGAATAGGAGGGTTGGATTTGGGATCAGGTTGCAGGGAGGGGAGATTAGGAAGCTAGTGAAGTCGATGTTGATGCCATGTGTAATTGGGTGGCAGGGTAATGGGTGGAGATCTTACTGTCTATGTTCTCCATTCCTGCCCTGATTTAGGCCAGGAAACTCATGGATGGTCTACCCGACCATTGAAAGAAGCTCAAAAATGAGTAAACAGTGGTCACTGAATGGCCTCATCATCCCACCCAATGACAGACAAGGCACTTGGTGTGTAGGAAAACAGGAAAGTAAACTCTCTGTCAGGTATTTGGCATCAGTGGTGGGGAGGTGGACTCTCCAAAGGCTCTCAGTGTGTGTGACTGACAGACAGAGCATCAGAAGGGGAGTGACCCGCTGAAAGACGGTCTCTTGGATTTACTGCTACTCTACTTCTGCCCTCACTTACAGACAACACCCCACTAACAGCCTCCCATCCCCTGCCACCAGCACCTCACCGCAAAGTCTACCTCAGGATCCCTTCCAGCCACCTCTTACCTATGATCTGGGGCCCATGGAAATCCTGGGTTTCAGCTGGTTGTATTACTACAGGAGCCATCAGCTCCCTAGTGGCAAAGCCAAGCAATTATAAGTGTGTGTGTGTAAGATTTTCATGCCAGGCATCCGTAATCCTGGGGAAGCCTTTCCCTATCCAGTTGAATGTCTTGCTGACACTTGGAGCAGTAGTCCTTCCAGGAAAAAGGGGACACATGGCTGTCAAGCCAGCAGAGAGATCCCTTTCCCAAACATTAATTCCCATCCGCCAATATAACATTGTTATGACCTTTTGATCAAGAGAAAGGGGTGAGTTTACTTTGTTGGATCACATTCAATGCCACCACTCCATCTGGTTTTTAACTATTTTAAATAAAATTTTGTCTGTGCTACTTCAAAATGGCGCTTGAAAATGCATTCGTTGCAAAGGGAAAATGTGTGGTCATTGATTTACTTCAAGTATGTACTCCAATACACTTCTTTTTGTCTCTTCAGACCCTCCATAAGACCCACTTCTTTGAACAATTTTTTGATCATCCTTCATAATTTTGATTTTGGGTAATAAATATAAAATTTTGAAATTGGGCGAAATGTGTAACAGGCAAATCTGTTGTTATCTAAAGTCAAAATGACTTCAGTAGTTCTTACTTGATTTTATTTTTGTCTGATTACCTTTCTATGCAGTCTCTTGGGATGTTTTTCTCTATTAAAGTCCTCAAACAAATACAGGTTCTTGTTTGATTAAACAGCAGTGTACCTGAATTTCTTTTAAATATCGTCCTGTTAGTTGTACCTGAGGTTTGTCCTCAGGGACTGTGGCAGTGTAAATAGCATTGTCCATGAAAATGAGAAAGCTTCACTTTTCAATTTACTTCATAACATTTTAGGTGCAGTTTGAGGTAAACTGCTCACACAGGAATTCAGTGGGTAAGAACTTCGAGTCTAGATGCCCTGAAGCTTCCAGTGCAGGTTAGCATCGTTGGAATAATTGGCCTTGGTTTGTAATGTTCTGAAAAATAAGTCATTCTGCTGCTTCACACTTATTGTTAATGTTGTAAACGATGCTCCACTCAATTACCTACCCTGCCCTTTTGAAAACATTGAAAGGTTGGCACAGGTCTTTGTCAAATGCTGAAGACATTCACCTTTTGAGCCTTATATGATTGATACAGTGAATAAATTCTGTATCATCTCCCCCCACATGGTTTGTTCCCCCCTCCACTATCTTCTCATACTTTACACTTCTTCCACACCCAGCGGATAGAGAACCTCTTCACCCAGAGAGTGGTGAGCCTGTGGAATTCTCTGCCACAGATACTGGTCAAGGCCACAACATTGTATGTTTTCAAGGAGGTAGATAAAGTTCTTAGGGCTAAAGGGATTTAAGGTTTATACAAATACAAAAGGAGAAAACAGGAATAGAGTACAGAGTTGGATAATCAGCGACAGTCACATTGAATGATGGAGCAGGCATTAGGGCTGAATATCCAACTCTATCTTTGATGTTTGATGTTTCTAAAAAGCAGAGAGCTTCACAGTCAAGCCAACACCTACCACCTCTTCCCATATTACCATTTTTCATATCCATACCCTGATCTGCTCTTCCTCTAGCTACACCTTGCCAGTTCTGGCCAATCTTGCGAGTTCTTTACGGGGTAAGGCCAAAATTAATGCAGAACAAAGACATGCAAATTTTAACGTCTTGATGGAAGAAGTGCAAATGATCAGTTCAAAATCCAAAATTGTGATTGGCTGATGATTGCATTTCCTGTATTTCCTGCATTTCCTGCAACCCATTTCCCCTCCAAGAAAGTCATCACTTTGCAAACTAACTGACACCCGTAACTTCTGCAGTTTTATTTTATCCCATCAGCTCTTTCAAAATCACAATGCTCTTGCTAATGTACCATCAACATTCAGTATTATCTTATAAACCTTAGAAAACTGTGCCACAAAGGGATCGTGAAGACCCCAGGACTGGCTGATTTTCTTTTGCATTTCATTTAACGCCCTATTCCCACATTGGACAGCATGTGTCTGCTTCGCACTTTGTATTAGAATTGAGAAGACCAAGGCTGCAAATTTCCAATGGCGCCCCTGCTATGATGACGTGATCACCAAACATACCAGAATTCTGTTAATCCAGGTCCCCAGGCTAACATCAAAGTATTATCGCTGTGGAGTAATGAATCAGAGAATCATATTGAATTTGCCACGGCTGTAGGGCTGCAAAAACAAATGAATTGGTTCTTGTTACTTAGCATTGGAACAAGAATGCATTCTGCTAACAGCTTGTTCCTGGACCTGGTTCCTCTCGCACAACTCCATCTGTTGAGCCTGAGGCTGGCCCCATTCACACTTAACTATTTAGCAAACAATTCATTTAACAAAGAATAAGTGAGTACAGTGACAGTGTAAAATTGGATTTGTTCTGCTTCCTCATTTCAGGATTCCCTAAGAGATCATTGGCAATGCTCAGACACCAGGCAAATGCCACTCATACCAACATTTGACAGGCAGCACGGTGGCTCTGTGGTTAGCACTGTCACCTCACAGTGCCAGGGACCCAGGTTTGATTCCAGTCTCGGTGTTTATTTTGCGCGTTCTCCCTGTGTCTGTGTGGGTTTCCTCCGGGTGCTCCGATTTCCTCCCACAATCCAAATTTGTGAAAGTTAGTGGACTTGCCATGCTAAATTCCCCATAGTGTTCAGGGATGTGTTGGTTAGATGCATCAGCCATGGGAAATGTAGAGTTACAAGGATAGCATAGGGGGATAGATCTGGGTGGGATGCTCTTCAGAGGGTCAGTGTGGACATGGTGGACCGAATGGTCTGTTTCCACACTGTAGGGACCCTGTGGATTAATTAAAAAGAACATCAGAGTCAAAACTTCAGGACATAATTTTCTACTAAATTTTGGAGGTAGTTTCTACTCCAATCTATTCTTTTCTGGCCCTCAAACTCTGCAGCCTGTTGTACGATGACATAGTTTCCAAACCATACAGCTCTGTACCTTTGAGACAGTTATATGACAAACATGGCAAGTATTAGTTAATCTCCATGTGTAACAGAGTCAGTGGCATCAGGCAGATACATGTAAGTATCAATACAAGTACAAACACTGAACCCAGACTATGCATAGCAATTTCCAATATTGTGACATTGTAAATGGTGTGGTAACTAAAGACGTGACTGAACATGCACCCAGTCTTCACATATAGACACCTGCCAAACATATCATTGTGACAGTACTTGGGCACTAAAAGCCAATCATGGCAGCTAGATACTGGCTGTGAGCAAATGCTAAAGGCTGAAAAGATAACAGCAGTGTGGCATTTATGCAAAGTTAACCAGTAACCATTAAACTATTTAAATTCGGGGCTGAAGTTACAACTACAACCAAAACTAAAGTGCGACAAAACAAATACCAAAACCTTGTACTGAAGCACTGTAAATACTATATATCTCTCTTTTAAAGTTTGACTGATCCAATTTTAAAAATTGCTAATAATATTATCCCAATCTAAGAAAACAATCCTGGAACAAAAAAGCAAACGCAGATAACACATTGTATATATGAAAGAAACCTTACCTGGATGTTGTTTGACTTTGCCAATTTATTTTTGCTAAAATAGTACCGAATAATAAAACATACATGGCATCATGACAGTTCTTGCTTTTCTATAAAAACAACCCAAACAAAAATGGAGGCAGATGGCTGAGCCTAATCAACCTTTCTACCCCATAAGCTGATTAATGTCAAAGACCCAATAATTACTCCAATGGTCCCTAACCTATCCCGGACTTCGTGAAAAATTCCAGATACCAGTTTTGCACCTTAAACAAAAGGCTTAACTATTTATTAAAAACACATTAACTTTAGCAGGGGCAAAATTAAACAGTAAGGTAAGTTTTCATTCTTCAAAAGGAAAGGGGGTTCTGAAGAAGAGACACTGGACCCAAAATATTTAATCTGTTTTCTCTCCATAAATGCTGCCATACCTGCTGAGATTTTCAAGCAATTTCTGTTTTTGGTTTGGAAAAGAGGAATGTTGTATTATGATGTTGATTCCAGATGAGACCAGATAAGCCTGTACCTGTAAGGTAGTTAGATGACATTACAACATATGACATTCCAGTATCTCATCTTTAGTCACTAACTATTGCAAATATTACAAGGTCACTGACCAATGTCACAGGCACGCATACTCCATGTTCTGTGCTTACTGATGTGACTGTACACTCTATAGCTGGCCGACCACACTAACTCCATTACACTGAGAAAGTGTTATAAATAAACTTCAAGACATCTGACTCAACCAAAAATCCATTCTTCATGGTACATGTTACACACAATAACAAACGTAAACTCACATGAGATCTTCTTATTTCCCTTAATCTGTAACCTACTTTAAGTAAATCTTTTATAAATATATGTATGTGTATGAGAGGTGAGCATGCACTCACCCATTCACTGTAATGTGGCTTACTCTTTTTTTTACTTTTTTTAACCTTGGTGGTACATATCATTTCAGATTTTGGCTTCAAACAGAAAAAAAGTGCATTCTGGTCTTCCTTTCGTGGGTAGGAGTTAAAGTTGCAGTTCTGTAATGATAGGCAATGATATCTGCATGAACTAATTTGAAGTTGAATAATTACACGTACTTGAAAAAGGGAAATCCTTAAATAAACCAAAAAAAAACACCAACCACTCTTTGGCACTACTACACAACAAATGTCGTATACAAGTAGTGTATCTCAAATCCAGCTACCTGAAAACTGGAATTATCCAAAAACCAGACATTTTTCTTAGACATTTTAATTGAGTTTTACAATGCTTTAATTTGAGATTTTCTAAAAATAAAATTACCTTACTTTGGCTGCATGACATGGTGTGGCTGCATGTTAGTACCTGCTTCAAGCTGTGCTCTGTTGTGTGCTCCAAGGATCCTTGACACCATCCGACCTGACCCACGGTCTATACCTCCTGACCTGAAATTCAGAAATATCAGAAAACACGGCATGATCTCATTTCCAAAGGATCTGATGGGATTCGAAAACCTGTAGCTTTATTATCAAACAATTGAAAAGTTAAAGAACTGGCTAAATTAGTTCACAATGACCAAGAGGTCAAAATTAATCAGTCACATCTGGGATCCTGGTACATCTAGGACTTCAAATCTAGCCCTGTGTCCTCTCTCTGTCAAGTGTTCTTCGTACCATGAATTTTAATCACCACAATGCTGTTCTTCTCACAACTGCCTACAAATTATGATTTGGAGATGCCGGTGTTGGACTGGGGTGTACAAAGTTAAAAATCACACAACACCAGGTTATAGTCCAACAGGTTTAATTGGAAGCACACTAGCTTTCAGAGCGACGCTCCTGATGAAGGAGCGTCGCTCCGAAAGCTAGTGTGCTTCCAATTAAACCTGTTGGACTATAACCTGGTGTTGTGTGATTTTTAATTGCCTACAAATTAGCATACCTTGAATGGAATAAAAGCACTTTGAATTATTGAAATAAGTCCAAACCTATAATTGACTTAACTGGTTATTTTAATCAACCGATGCAATTGCGCCAAAGCCTAATTTTGAGTTTATTTGAGGTGCAGCGCTACTTGAAACTCTAGATTATTGCCAATGGAGGTTCACTGTAATACAGCGTCAGTCTAACGTTTCACTCTCATTGAGATTAAATGTTCAGAAACAAATTGAGAAATGGTTGGGAGGGCTGTTTGTTAGATTATGGCATTGTTTCCAGACCAGATTGGCCTGTACCTTTTAAGCTATGACATCACAACACATAACATTCCATTGTAAAGGTATCTGCCTCTCCTTCAGTCACTCTACATAATTGAGTCAGTATCATCAGTCAGTTGTGTGTATGTGTAATACATCAATAAGCACAGATTCCAGACAATGCATTTATATCTTAAATCATTAGCATTGTAAATAAACTTCCAGATATCTGACTCACCAGGAACTTCGCAGTCTTCATGGTATATGTTAAAATTGTCTAACATGGTGAAAACCACAAAGACTAACAGGGAGTTCCATTCCAAAATTAAGGGATCAAGAGAAAGAAAGGATTTGTGTTCAATCTGAGAGGTTCATCATTATAATTCTCCATCACAGAAAGCAGAGGCAACAAAGGCTCTGGATATACTTAAAGTTGATTTAGACTGACTTCTGAACTATAGAATTATCAAGGATAATGAGGGGCTAGCAGGAAAGCAGAGTTGAGGCCAAGATCAGTTCTTGCTGATTGTTGGGTAAGGTTTACAGGGTTATATTGACTATTCCTACTCTTATTTGTTTAGTTATTGGAACTTGGATCACGCATCTTTTTTAACTGGAATCAGTGGTGCTGTCCTGAGGGGTCACCTGTTGGTGATTGTTTAATTTTGTGATTGTTTAGACAAAATAACCATTGGTGCCACAAGGGGAAGCCTCAGACTACACTGACTGAAGTTGTTTCTCTGATTCTAAAGGCTCGTTTGAGTCAGGAGATGAGGCTATCAGAACATACAAAATGGGAACAGGAGTAGGCCATTCAGCCAGCTCTGCTGTTCAGTAAAATCATGGCTATTCTGATTATTCCACATTTCCACCTGTGAGAAACGAAGCTCACACACTTCAATAATTTCAGTCCGTGACAAGATCTGAATCAGTAGTATTGTTTATTACACTCTTGCAAGAGGGGTGTGTGTCCATTTACAAAATAGTCACACACACCATGTTTAACAAGTACACAATATTTATATAATTCATTCCTATTCCTTTTCCCATTGCTCCTCCCCTGTTTACATCTCCCACTTCTCTAAGACCGGCGCCCATTACTCTTGTTTATCTCTTGCCTTGTCTGTGACAAAATGCTTATTTCTGGCCTCACAAGGCCATTTGACCACATCCTGCTGTGATCCATTGTTAGGTATATCCTCCTTCACTACCATCTGTTTCCCTTCCTTGTTATGACCTTATGACCTCATGACTTCTTGATTGCGGTTTGTTCTTGTTTTTGCAGAAGCGGGAAATAGATGTTTATAACTACTGTTTGTACAGGCAAATCTAGCTTAACCCCCTCCCCTCACAGCACCTTATCTATTTGTCTGTAACATCAACAATTGTTTGCAGGCACATTTAATTCTTATATGCACACTTTAGCTTGCACAAAAACAATTATATATTTCCTTCACATAGTTTTCATTCTTGTTCACTCAGTTCTTGGCTGAAACAATTATACACTGATGTGAGTTTATTTACCTTGCATAATTAATTATGATTGCAGAAGTAATACTACTTTACCTATATCCCACACACCTTACCTCAATAACCTTTCACCCCCTTGCTTATTAAGAATCGATCAACCTCTGCCATAAAAATATTCAAAACCTTTTGAGGAAGAGAGTTTGAAAGACTCACCATTTGTGCACAAATATTTCTTATAATCTTTGTCTTAAATGGGCTACCCTTTATTTGTAAACAGTGAGTCCAAGTACTTGACTTTCCTACAAGGGGCTACGTCCTCTCCACATCCACCCTGTCAAAACTCCTCAGGATCTTCTATGTTCTAAACAAGTTGACTCTTGCCCTTCTAACTCTCAGTGGATACAAGCCTACCCTGTACAACTTTTCAGATGTTACAATGTCTGACACAACTGAATTTTATGGCTGGAAATGATTGTCCAGTCTGGTTTTACATATTTATGTGTGTGTATAATATATATACATATTTACAGACCCGGAGAAAACTAAAGTATAATTGTCTTCAACTTAAGTTCTGGTAAGAACTCATTTACAGTACCACACTGCCCTTAATTCAGCACAAATTAGCAGATCGCTGCATTAATTGACAGCCTCACTCAGGGAGGCCATGCAGATGGCTGGTGAAGGCAATTGGAAATGTCATGTTTGACACAGCAGGGAGCTGTTTATCTGAAGTTGTATTTCTGGAATATATTTCCGAAACCATCTGTGGGAAGCTCTCCTTGTGTATCCGACACACTGCACGTCATTGCTGAGAATGTGTGCAATGTGTGCAACATTTCAGGAAGGAAAAAGCCAGGGCCACAGCTGACCCCAAACACGTCTGACCCCTTGTATAGAAGGACGATAGGATGGAGACTGAGAGGTGCCTTTCAGTCTGCTGTCTGGAGGAGCATTGCAACTGTCTGAATCAACACGTGAGGCTGGCTGTCGGAGTCTGCTGACTGTTGCTGTCACCTTTTGAGGGGTACATCGCCATGTTCACACACAGAGTGGTGTTTGTGTGTGGAATGAGCTGTCAGAGGAAGTAGTGGAGGCTGGTACAATTATAGCATTTAAAAGGCATCTGGATGGGTATATGAATAGGAAGAGTTTAGAGGGGTATGGGCCAAATTAACTTAGAGTATCTGGTCTGCACGGATGAGTTGGACCAAAGAGTCTGTTTTAGTGGGCGGCATGGTGGCACAGTGGTTAGCACTGCTGCCTCACAGCGCCAGAGACCCGGGTTCAATTCCCACCTCAGGCGACTCTCTATGTGGAGTTTGCACATTCTTCCCGTGTCTGTGTGGGTTTCCTCCGGGTGCTCCGGTTTCCTCCCACAATCCAAAAATGTGCAGGTTAGGTGAATTGACCATGCTAAATTGTCCGTAGTGTTAGGTGAAGGGGTAAATGTAGGAGTATGGGTCTGGGTGGTATACGCTTCGGCGGGTCGGTGTGGACTTGTTGGGCCGAAGGGCCTGTTTCCACACTGTAAGTAATCTAATCTAATCTTTATGACTCTATGAGAAAACTCACATTGGGGAAAGATAAAGGAGATGGATTTTCACCTCAGGATTCTGTTTTGAAACTCTTTATAGATTCGACACAAAACCATGCTGAGTTCATCTGGAAGGCTGACTTTAACCAGTGTTTTATTCCGTGGGTGGCACGGTGGCACAGTGGTTAGCACTGCTGCCTCACAGCGCCAGAGACCCGGGTTCAATTCCCACCTCAGGCGACTGACTGTGTGGAGTTTGCACGTTCTCCCCGTGTCTGCGTGGGTTTCCTCCGGGTGCTCCGGTTTCCTCCCACAGTCCAAAGATGTGCAGGTCAGGTGAATTGGCCATGCTAAATTGCCCGTAGTGTTAGGTAAGGGGTAAATGTAGAGGTATGGGTGGGTTGCGCTTCGGCGGGGCGGTGTGGACTTGTTGGGCCGAAGGGCCTGTTTCCACACTGTAAGTAATCTAATCTAATCTAATCAAATCAAATAGCAAAGGTGATGGATTTAGAAAACTAGAAGGTGAAACTTGGATAGTTGAAAAATCTCCAGTGGATGTGACATGGATTTCTGCAATCACTTTACAGGAAGCTGTCTGGAGGAGCTCAATATGGCTAACACAGAATTACAGAATTTTGCAACACAGAGGGAGCCATTCAGCCCCTTGTGCCTGCACCAGTTCTATCATGTCAACCTCCTGCCTTTTTTCCATATCCCTGAGCACTATTTCTATCCAAATAACCATCTATTGCCCTCTTGAATGCCTCAATTGAACCTACCTCCAAGCCATACATTCCAGACTCTAACCACGGGTTGTGTGAAAAAGATTTTTTTTTCCCATATAACCCTGCTTTGTTTGCACATCACTTTAAATCTATATCCTTTTGTTCGCTTTGCTCGTACAAGCGGTAACAGCTTCTCCTTATCTACTCTATCCAATCCACTCATGACTTTGAAAGCCTCCATCAAATCTCCTCTCAGCCTTACCTCCATGAGAACAGTCCTAACCTCTTCAATCTATCCTCATCATTGAAGTTTCTCATTCCTAGAACTACTCTTGTAAATCGCTTCTGCCCTCTCTCCAGTGCATTCACATCTTTCTGACAATGTGATGCCCTCAATTGCACACAAATCTCCAGCTGTGGTCTAATGAGTGTCTATATAATGTCGTGCATTTAAATTTATGAGTGATCACTAAAAGTACTTTATTTTTCTCACGTGAGCTAACTCAAGTGGCTTTTTTGGCAGCCATTTGCTGGTTTGTGGAACAATACACAAGTGGCAAATCCTTTCTTGGAGTACAGTCTATTGCCAATACTTTTAAGAAGCAGAATGTTCTAACTAGAAAAATAATGTTGTTCGTATGTCACAAATTACATCTGTCAGATACTCATCATTAGCTGATCCCAAAATTCCACCAAAGTAATTCTCATGAAACACAAAGGATCTATTAGAGTAAGTGGTAGAATTCACTTTCAAAGTAAACTCATTAAATGTGTGCAGTTGACAGTAGACTTTGTGAAAAAAAGCATTTAGTCTGGTGTCGTGGAAGATGAATGTCATATTTGCTTCTCACCCTTTCTGAGCAGTTTGGTAACACCTTTTGTATTATTCACCTGTGGGATGTGAATGATGTTGCCTGGCCAGCATTTATTACCCATCCCTAGTTACCCTAGAGATAGTGGTGATGAGCTATCTCTTGAAATACTGCAGTTCATGGGCTGTAGGTTGACCCACTATGCCCTCAAGAAAGGAATTCCAGGATTTTGACCCAACGACAGTGAAGGAATGGTGACTTATTTCCAAGTCAGGATGGTGAGTGGCTTGGAGGGGAACTTGAAGGCAATGGTGTCCCTGTGTATCTGCTCCCCTCATTCTAGATGGAAGTCATGGGTGATGGAAGGTATTGTCCAATGATCTTTGGCAAATTTCTGCAGTGAGTCTTGTAGGCAGTACACATTGTAGTTATTGAGTGTCAGTGATGGAGGGAGTGGATACTTGTGGATGTAATACCAATCAAGTGGGCTGCTTTATCCTGCATGGTGTCAAGCTTGTAGAATATTGTTAGAGCTGCAGTCATCCAGGCAAATGGAAAGTATTCCATCACACTCCCAACTTGTGTCTTGTATATGGTAGACAGGCTTTGGGAAGTCAGCAAGTGAGTTATTCACTTCAGAATTCCTAGCCTATGACCGGCCCTTCGAGTCACTGTATTCATATGGCAAATCCAATTGAGTTTCTGGTCAATGGTAACCCCCCGAATGTTAATAGTAGGGGGATTCAATGATGATAGTACCACTGAATACCAAGGGGTGGTAGATTATCTCTCATTTCAGTTGGTCATTGCCTTGCATTTCTGTGGCACCAATGTTATTTGCTACATGTCATCCCAAGCCTGTTTACTGCCCATGAACTGCTTCAGAATCTGAGGAGTTATGAATGGTGCTGAACATTGTGCAATCATCAGCGAACATCCCTACTTCTGACCTTAGGATGGAGGAAAGGTCATTGATGAAGCAGCTGAAGATGGTTGGGTCCAGGACACTACCCTGAGGAACTCCTGCAGAGATGTCCTGGAGCTGAGATGGCTAATCTCCAACCCAACTACAACCACCTATCAATGTATCAAACTCTCCACCTAGGGGAGTTTGCCCCCATTTCCCATTGATTCCAGTTTTCCTAGTCTCCCTGATGCCACACTTGGTCGAATGTGGCCTTGACGTGAAAGGCTGTCACTCTCACCTCACCTCTGGAATTCAGCTCTTTTGTCCATGCTTGAACCAAGGCTGTAATGAGATCAGGAGCTGAGTGGGACTGGCGGAACCCAAACTGGGTGTCACTGAGCAGGTTATTGCTGAGCAAGGTGCTGCTTGATGACACTGTTCGTGACACCTTCTATCACTTTACTGATGACCAAGAGTTGACTGATGGGGTGGTAATGGTCAGGTTGGATTTGTCCTGATTTTTGTGTACAGGAAATAGTTGGCAGTTTTCCATATTGCTGGGTCGATGCCAATGTTGTAACCACACTAGAAGAGCTTGGCTAAGGGAGCCACATATTCTGGAGCAACAGGCTTCAGTATCATTGCCGGAATGCTGTCAGGGCCCATAGCTTTTGCAGCATCCAATGTTTCTAAATATGTCTTAGTATGATGTGGAGTGAGTTGAATTGGCTGAAGACTGATATTTGTAATGCTGGGGATGACTGGGGGGCAGGGCTCCACAGTATGGAGCATTGAGTGGTAATGAGCACAATGAACAAAAGATGAATTTACAGCAA
Source organism: Chiloscyllium plagiosum (assembly GCF_037043375.1). NCBI lineage: Eukaryota > Metazoa > Chordata > Chondrichthyes > Orectolobiformes > Hemiscylliidae > Chiloscyllium > Chiloscyllium plagiosum. The sequence goes on from NW_028270177.1 coordinate 15,101,091, forward strand.
AAGGAAAGTCTAGGCTGAAGGATTGGAAGGAACCAAACTGCACATGAATTATTCCTTTCCTGCAGATTTTTCCTGAACTGAACACAAGAAGTAGGAACAAACATAAGGCTTACTTTGCCTACAAGCATACCCTGCTATTCAGTAGACTTATGACTGATCTGATATTGCCCTCCATCGGACATTCCCACCTCTCCCTCATATCCCTAGACTCCCCCTATAGTTGAAGAACAAATCTCAACCTTGAATATAACTCGGATCTGGAGCTTTGCCGAGTTCCAGTGTGGTTCACAGATTTCCTGGAAGAAGGAATTTGTCCTCATCTCAATCTTAAACAGGGAATTCTGAAACCGTGTCCCCAAGAGTTCTACATCCAACAAACTTCAGCTGCTTCACAATTGATGTTCACTCCATCTTCAGATTTGACATGGGGATGGTCACTGCTGATTGCTCAACATTTAAATGAACCGGAAATCTATCTGTTCTTGAGAATGTCATTCCCCCTGAGAAGCTCGGGGCCATACTGTCAGTGCAAGCCAGAGGATGAGATCAGAGCAGTTCAGGAGTTGCACAATAAGTTGAAGTTATTCAGAGGAAGTAAAGTTATGGCAAATTAAAGTAAACTGAAGGTCTGGCAGGGCAGCACAGCCAAGTGGAAGTCTCTAGTAGTGGTACTGGTAGTGTTAATGTTAGAGAGAGGCAAATGTTCTTGGATTCTGTTCAAGAAAACTTCCTATTGCAATGTGTGTGTCAATTCCAGTGCTGCCAGACTTGGTTCTGGGGAATGAGCTGAGCCAAATAGATGCAGTGGCAGTGGGGGAGCATTTGGGGGACAGTGAACATTTCATTTTAAAGTTTAGGATGACAGTGGAAATTGATATTGGCTAATCCAGAGTAAGCACAGTCAAGTTGCTGAGAACTAATTACAATGAGGTTAGAACAACTTGGCTGGCTAGACTGCAACCACAGGTTGGTGAAAAAACGCTGCAACTGAACAAAAGATTGCCTCCAAGGCAGTGTTAAGGAGACCGTCAAAATATATTCTTATAAAAGAGAAATTGAAGACAAACAAATCCAGAGCCCCCTGGATGACAAAGAAGATATAAGACAAGCGAAGGAAGTGTGCATATGATTGGTGTCAGATAACGAACTAACCTGAATACAGATGGTTTTGAAGGGAGGTGAGAAAACAAATAAAAGAAGCAAGGAGAGGGATTATGAGAAAAGATTGGTGGCCATCATAAAGGGAAATCACAAAGTCTTTCATCGGCACAGAAACAGTAAAAGGGATTGAGCCAATTCAGGACCAAAAAGGGTATTTGCAATTAGAGCCAAGAGGCAGGGCTGAGGTTTTAAATGAATATTTTGAATCTGTCTTCACTTATGAGGTAGATGCAGCCTAGGCCATGGTGTCAGAATGAGAAATTTAGTCACTCACAGGGTTGAAAATTGCTCAGGAAGAGGTATTGACCCAGTTGTTGGTACTTAAAGTTGATAAGTCACTGGGGCTGGATGGGACACATCCAAGAATATGGAAGGACAAGAGAGTAGAAATTGTAGAGATACTGGTCGTTTCATTCAATCTTCCCCAGACTGAGAGCTGCTTCCAGACCACTGGAGATTTGCAAACATTGCACCCTTGTTCAAAAAGATTGAAAAGGTGAGCCCAGCAATTACAGACCTGTTAGGTTAGCTTCAGTGGTGGGGACCCTGTTCAAAAACAATGAGTTGAATTGGAATTATTCATCACGTGGAAAAATGTAGGTTACCTGGACAGAATCAGCATGGACCTGTGAAGGGAAATTCATATCTGACAAATTTGCTGGAGTTTTTTGAAAAGGTAACCAAGAGGGTTGATGAGATAAAGACAGTCTATATGATGCCCATGAACTTACAAAAGGCATTGAATATGGTGCCACACAATAGCCTCATGATAAATATTGTGTCTCGAGGAGTAAAAGGATCAGGAAAAACCTGGGTATAAAATTTGCTTCAAATAAAGATGAGCAACGGGTAATGGGTATGTTTTAAGTTAAAAATCACACAATACCTGGTTATAGTCCAACAGGTTTATTTGGAAGTATATTTGGACTATAACCTGTATTATGTGATTTTTTAACTTTGTCCACCCCAGTCCAACACCGGCACTTCCACATCATGGGTATGTTTTAGGCTGGAGCAAGGCCTGTAGGCCTCCCAGTGATAGTCACTAGGACCCCTACTTTTCCTAATGTATATAAATGGTGTGGGTCTTGTGTACATAGGGAACAATTTCAAAGCTCACAGATGACACTAACCTTGGGAGCTTTGGAAACTGTGAGAAGGAGACCACTGGGCCACAAGAGGGCCATTCATGGGAGGCCCTCAAGTTGTTGGGAAAATTCAGAGCAGCCTCTGGATAATGCTCTGAATTGGTTTTTCGATGATGTTAGTAGGCTATCCACTCACTGCCCGTCCTAACTTGGCCTCTACCAAAATGCAATGGAGGTGACAACTTGCTCCGATAAGAATTTCTCAGTCCTTTTGCCTCTTGGAACCCAAGATTCTGCCCTTAAAGACATTAAAACAATATTTATTTGTTATAATACACAACTTGTAATAATATGGAATACAGAAACGGAACATAAGAGAAGGAGCGGGCCTTTCAGCCCATCGAGCTCACTCTGTTATCCAATATGTTCATCCAACTTGATGACCTGTTCCACTTTCCCCCCATATCCTTCGTTCCCTTTAATCCTCGGTGCAATATCCAACTCCTTCTTGAAATCATTAAATATTTTGCCTTCTCCTGCTTACTGTGATTGCCACAGGCTCACCACCCACTGGGTGAAGACATTTCTAAATGGTTTACCCTGCATAATACCTTGGATCTCCACACAAACATAACCAAAATGTGAAGCTTTGAGTCACTTTGGGATTGATTGCACTGCTTTGCTTTCCATGTAACCACTACATATTTCCAAGATGTGAAAGATTGCTTTTGGCTTGAGTTTTCAAATAAATAATCACATCAAACGTAAACACGACAGATTTGCAAAAATATGAACTTCTGATTTCCTGGAGAATTCATGAGAGTGTCTCAAGGGAAGATCGGGTTATTTTAGTGTGAATTGACACAGAGTTTATGAAATTGCATGAAAGCCTTTGGGCTTTTGAGTGGCTGTGAACTCAATTCGCACAGTTTGACATGAACTATCTATAAATGTGAGTACTTGATTCGGGCATTAGATGTGCTAGAGGGTCAGATTTACTCTTCCTTGTCCAGTGACCCCTGAAGCCGGTAGTCGATGAGGTTGATTGATGGACTTGGTGGTGTAACAAGGAACCATCAATTGGCAACATCCTGCTTCCTGACCTAAAGCACATGTAGAGAAAATGGCACATTAAAACATTAAAAGAAAAGTAGCAAGAGGAAACCAGGCATCCCTGAAATGCCTTTCCCACCACTCACCACCATCATGCCTGATCTTCTGGTCAATTATGCATCCCTGCTCATTCCCCACACACTCCAATTCCCTGTGTAACTGAAAATCTGCTTGACTCAGCCTTAAATGTATTCAATGATCAAGCATCCACAACTCTCTGAAGTAGAGAATTCCAAAGCCTTCGAGTGAAGACATTTCTCCACTTCTCAGTAGAAAATGATCAGCCTTGCCTTTGAGAGACGGCAACTTGATCTAGATTTCCCAGCCTGGCAGTAACAGTCCTTACCACAATCTACTGTGACAAACAGGGAGTACAGAGATGAGGGGGATTGATATACAGAAACCAGTATCATGGATGAGGCCAGTGTCTATTGCTCATCCCGAAGTTTGTCCTCGAGAAAGTGGTGAACCACGTTCTAGACTTGCTGCTTGTCTGTGTTGTTTATAGAGATTCTCATAATACGTGGGCTTAGATCTTTCTAGAGAGTAGTTTGGACTCAATCACTTTTACTGTGGGTCTATAGTCACATTTAGGCCAAACCAGAAAAGGTTTTGTAAGGATGTTATTAAACTGGAAAGGGGTAGAACAAAGATTTACAGAAGTGTTACCGAAACTAGAAGGATCGAGTTGTAAAGGAAGGCCGGATACGCTGGGATTTCTTTTCTCTGGAGCACACAAGGCTGAGGACAGACCTCACAAAGGTTTATAAAATCATTACGGGCATAGATAAGGTGAATAGCTGAGGTCTATTCCTCATGATAGGGGAGTTCAAAACTGGAGTGCATAAGTTTAGGGTGAGGGGGCAAGATTTTAAAGGGGTCTGAGGGACAACTTTTTCACACAGAGGATGGTACGTGTATGGAATGAGCTGCCAGAGGAAGTGGTGGAGGTTTGTACAATTGCAACATTTAAAAGACATTTAGGCAGGTACATGGATAGGAAAGGTTTCAAGAAATATGGGCCAAATGCTCTCAAATGGAATTACTTCAGTTTAGGTTACCTGGTTGGCTTGGACCAAAGGGTCTGTTTTCATGTTGTATGACTCTGTGAGCCTATGACCTTTTCCATAAAAGGTTTTGTACCTTTCCATCTTGTGAAAGACTTAGAAGAGGACATTAACGAAAAGGTGTTTGGTATGTTTTCTTTTATTGGTCAGAGCATTGAGTATAGGAGTTGGGGGGTCATGTTGCGGCTGTACAGGACATTTGTTAGGCCACTTTTGGAATATTGTGTGCAATTCTGGTTTCCTTCCTTTCGGAAGGATTTTGTGAAACTTGAAATGGTTCAGAAAAGATTTACAAGGATGTTGCCAGGGTTGGAGGTTTTGAGCTATAGGGAGAGGCTGGGGTTGTTTTTCCTGGGGCAGCGGATGCTGAGGGATGATCTTAAAGAGGTTTATAAAACCATGAGGGGCATGGGATAGGGTAAGTAGATAAGATCTTTTCCCTGGTGTGGGGGAGTCCAGTACTACAGGGCATAGGTTTAGAGTGAGAAGGGGTAAATTTAAAAGGGACTTAAGGGGCAACTTTTTCATGCAGAGGGTGATGCCTGTATGGAATGAGCTGCCAGAGGAAATGGTGGAGACTAGTATAATCCCAACATTTAAAAGGCATCTGCATTGGTATCTGAATAGGAAGGTTTAGGTAAGTGCTGGCAAATGGGACTAGATTAGGTTACAGTATCTGGTCAGCATGGACAAGTTGGAACGAAGGGTCTGTTGCTGTATATCTCTATGACTCTCTGACATTAATGAACCAGAAGGGTTTCTATGACTTGGAGATGCCGGTGTGGGACTGGGGTGTACAAAGTTAAAAATCACACAACACCAGGTTATAGTCCAACAGGTTTAATTGGAAGCACACTAGCTTTCGGATTCTGACAGGTTTCTATGAAAGTCTGATTGTTTCATGGTTACCGATCGCAGTTTTCTAAAAACATTTCCAGATTTATTTCATTCATAAATATTAAATTTAAAACATCTGAATTTAAGCTCCCCAACTGCTATGGTAGGATTTGAATTCAAGTTTATAAATAATTACCCCTGGCATCAGGATTACAATCCAGTAACATCGGCAGATGCTACTGTACCTGTCAGAAAACAGGATTTTCTGGCTGTGTCTGAGTGTCTGTTCTCCATTTATGAAGCAGCTCTTCAGATAGCAAGAATTCTGGAATAAAAGCTGGATAGCTGAACTCTCTGAACTCTTCCCCTCCTCACCATGGAACCGGAGCTCCTGGGGCTAGTCCTGGACTTCAGCTGTGGAGAATCAATACTCACCAATCAAATGGGCACTCTCTGATTTAAATTACTTCCGACAGGACCGCTGTAAGAGTTCAGCTCCAAGGGAGAGACACTGTGCTGTCTGGAGAGGAGATGGAGTGTTGCAGTAAAATGCTCAACATCAGGACCCTCATTAAAAATTCAATCATTCTCACAGCTGTTTTTTAAGCTGCAGTTTGATTATGGAGTCACTCAACCATTTCCGTTTTAACAGCAGTATCACAGATAGCAGAATTAACGCTTTATGAATTACCATTGCACTATGGCTACACATCCATCAGCTCCTGTGACTGAAAATCTTTTAGAAAATGGATTGTACATTGGTAAGCCACCAAATACAAGTCTGTCCTGATAATGATTCCCCAATTTCTGCTGCTGTATTCTTTCTGTATTCCTCTCCCACATCTTGCTGCTTTGCTACTTATTTGCATATTTTGCCCCCATTCCCATTATTGTACGCTGTCATTGTGCTGTCAGAACATTCCACTCCTTCTATTGTGTTCATCTGATCATTAGATACTTTCCCTGGCCTCAATATGCTGTCCTGCTACCATAATTCTGTATTCTCTTCACCTCTCTCTCCTCCTCAGAGAGGTTCTTCAACCGAGTTTTTGGCTATATTAATGAATAATCCTCACTGTGAAATATTGATTGAGAACACTCCCGTGAGCCCTCTTGGAAAGTTTGATTATATTAAAGATGCTTTATCAATGAAGGTTGTACTCTCCTTGCCAGGATATCATAGCCAACCTGATTCATGCCTAACTCTCACACTCAACTACCCCATTCACACTTAGGACGGTCACTGGTTAGCAAGTCAATCACAGAAGCCTTGGCTAGTTTTCTCCTTCATAAACCAGAGGTCTGTCAGTGTTAGAAATGCAGGGTCATTTTAAAGTCAACCAGAGCAGCTCCAGAATAGATTCAGTGCAAGTTATGCTCTTTCGTTCTTGTGGCATTGTGATAGTGTCCCTAACTCTGAGCCAGGAGCCTTTGATTCAAGTCCCATTTGCTCCAGAATAATATTTCTGAATAGGTTGGTTACAAAATGTCAGTAATGTTCACATGCAGTGCAGAGGAGGGAAGGCAAATGGGAGGACCTCCTCTTGGGTCTGCTCCCCGGCCTGGCTAAGCCAACCATCAACAGGACCCACGCCCTCCACCTCCTTTATGACTTTCGGTTCCCTGGCCCCCAATGCCTCATCTTCTCTATGGACCTGCAGTCCCTGTACATGTCCATCTGCCTCCTCCGTCCATTAACCGACCCACACAGTGAGCTGTAGAGGGAGTTGTAATTCCCGATTGCCTGCCTCTCTTCCACAGCTATGTTTGTGTCAGGTGTCTGCAGAGTGGGAATGCACAGTGTCCACCTTTACCCTCAAAGCTTTTCGAGAGAGTTTCTGGGAACCACAAAAGATTTGGGGCATTATTTCCCTCACTTGTTATCCTCTCTTTTTGCTTTAGTTGTTGTGGCACTGCCCCTAGTGGGCAGCTTTTATGGTCTGGTTAATTGGGTGATTTGGTGGAGAGGTTTGTCAAAATAAAAATAAAGAGCAGGGTTCTTTCTTCAGTTGGTGATGAGATATCTTGTTGTTGGGCTTTGGAGCAGAAAGAGCTGGATCTTCGCTACCTTTGAGGGACAGCTTTTGCAATTTGTTATTTGGGTATTTTATAGATTTGGTGATGGGTTTATTTTATGTTTTTAAAAACAAGTTAGTTAGGTTCTTGCCCATTGGTGTTTGACTTCTGAACAGAAAGAGGTCCAAACAAGAATGGTGTTGGTCCTAAACTATCGATTTATAATAAAATGCTTATAAATCTCTTAGTCTTTTACGGCATAATTGAAAATATGACATCGGTCTGTGAAACAAGGTGCGTTGGACAATGAGATTTATTTGGTAAAAACAATGACTGCAGATGCTGGAAACCAGATTCTGGAGTAGAGTGGTGCTGGAAAAGCACAGCAGTTCAGGCAGCATCCGAGGGGCAGGAAAATCAACGTTTCGGGCAAAAGCCCTTCATCAGGAATAAAGGCAGAGAGCCTGAAGCGTGGAGAGATAAGCTAGAGGAGGATGGGGGTGGGGAGAAAGTAGCATAGAGTACAATAGGTGAGTGGGGGAGGGGATGAAGGTGATAGGTCAGGGAGGAGAGGGTGGAGTGGATAGATGGAAAAGGAGATAGGCAGGTAGGACAAGTCCGGACAAGTCATGGGGACAGTGCTGAGCTGGAAGTTTAGAACTAGGGTGAGGTGGGGGAAGGGGAAATGAGGAAACTGTTGAAGTCCACATTGCTGCCCTGGGGTTGAAGTGTTCTGAGGCGGAAGATGAGGCGTTCTTCCTCACTCCCCCTCCCACTCTGCCGAGGACATGGAGGTCCTGGGCCTCCTTCACCGCCGCTCCCTCACCACCAGACGCCTGGAGGAAGAATGCCTCATCTTCTGCCTCTTCGAGGAGAAAGTGAGGTCTGCAGATGCTGGAGATCAAAGTTGAAACTTTATTGCTGGAACAGCACAGCAGGTCAGGCAGCATCCAGGGAACAGGAGATTCGACGTTTCGGGCACAGGGCCAGAGACCCAGCTTCAATCCCAGCATCGGGCAACTGCCTGTGTGGAGTTTGCCCATTCTCCCCATGTCTGTGTGGGTTTCCTCCAGGTGCTCTGGTTTCCTCCCACAGTCCAAAAATGTGCAGGCTAGGGTGGGTTGTCATGCTAAATTGCCCAGAGTGTCCTGGGATATGTAGATGAGGTGGATTAGCCATGCGAAAAATGCAGGGTTGCAGGATAGGGTGGGAGGGGTGGGGGTGGGGTGGGGGGGGTGCGTGGGGGCGGTTGAGTCTAGGTGGGATGCTCTTCAGAGAGTCAATGTGGAATTGTTGGGCTGAATGGCCTCTTTCCACACTGTAGGGATTCTACAAAAGTATGTTGTAAGCTTCAGTTGCCGGGGGGGGGGGGGAGTGTGGGTGCAGCATTCAGAAGAAAAACTGGCATCACCCCCAATGATGAGGTGCCACAGGCGAGATTCTCAAAGTCAGTTGTTCCATAATCATGAGGTAGAACATTTCGATCAATCTCCCAAACAAATGCCTGAAGTCTTAACAAGCTCTCAAGAGTGTTACAGAAGTGGAAGACCAAGCAATCCACCTCAACTCACCTGTGCTCAAGGGCTCCATTAGGCAATAACTTGCTCCTTTGACTCTCCTCACCTTCACTGTTTTAGCATCAATCATTCTCATTGATGTTAAAACAATTCTTCAATAATTCCAGATTTCCCCTCCAGTACATTGCCTGCAGATCTGTTGTATAAATGGTTCATTTCTCATGTGAAGAGATTTTGGGTTCTCTGTTCTGAAATTCTCTTTTTGTTGATGGAGGCTGTATCCTTTGTCCAATTCCTGCAACTTAATATCTATATAATTTTTGCTGGGTTTATGTTTTTCACAACACTTACTATCTTGTATACTCCTGTAAGGTCAACCCTCAGACACCCACTTAACTAGACAGCAAACGCCCAAGTTTCTTCAATCTTATTTGATGAGAATTAACTTGCATGGCCATGGGAACAGAATAAAGAAATGAGCCACAAACAGTAACAGAAATTGCTGGAAAAGCTCAGCAAGACTGGAAGCATCTGTGGAGAGAAATCAGAGTTAACGTTTCGGCCCAAGCTGCCAGACCTGCTGAGCTTCGCTAGCAATTTCTGTTACTGTTTCTGATTTCCAGAATTTGCAGTTCTTTTTTTGAAAGGAATGAGCCATATTAATTGTTCTTTTAGAGACCAAGCCAAATTGAGCACTGTGGTTCAATATTATTTGACAGTTGTCCAACTCAGACCTTTTTGCAAACTGTTGTTATCAGATTTTTAACTCGTTCATGGGATATGGGCATTACTGGCTGGACCAGCATTTGCTGTCCATCTCTAACGGGCCTGGAAAAGTGTGGCGCTGGAAAAACACAGCAGGTCAGGCAGCACCCGAGGAGCAGGGGAGTCGATGTTTTGAGCATGAGCCCTTCATCCGGATGAAAGGCTTGTGCCCGATACATCAATTCTCCTGCTCTGCCGATGTAGCCTGACGTGCTGTGCTTTTTCCTGCACCACACTATCGACTCTGACTCTCCAGCATCTGCAATCCTCACTTTCTCTCTGGAAAAGGTGGTGGTGAGCTGCCTTCTTGATCCGTTGCTGTCCCATAGTCTAGAGCCTTAGAATTCAGTTGCTACACCTTAGAGTGGGAGACAAATGCTATTAGAACTGAATCATTTCATTTATGCAAGAAAAATATCACTGCAGGTGGGTATATTTCATGCCAATCCCACTGAGAGCAAATGCCAGATTAAATCATACTTGAAGCTTTGAGCGCAGTCTGTTCAACAGCTACCCTTATTCCTCAGAGACCTAACTTAAAGTATTATCTAGACCAACAGAATGAGAGTCTCCTTTCGCACTGTAGGATGAAAAGGTTTGTCCTGATTCCACCATTCCAAATAGTGGATGTAGTGTGTGAAAAAGAAGCTGCCCTTATGCTCACCTTAGTTAAACAGCCACCTGTATTAAACAGGAGAAAGTGAGGTCTGCAGATGCTGGAGATCAGAGCTGAAAATGTGTTGCTGGAAAAGCGCAGCAGGTCAGGCAGCATCCAGGGAACAGGAGAATCGACGTTTTGGGCAACTGCCTGTGTGGAGTTTGCCTATTCTCCCCGTGTGATTTCCTCCCACAGTCCAAAGATGTGCAGGCTAGGGTGGGTTGTCATGCTAAATTGCCCAGAGTGTCCTGGGATATGTAGATGAGGTGGATTAGCCATGCGAAAAATGCAGGGTTGCAGGATAGGGTGGGAGGGGTGGGGGGGGGGGGGGGGGGGGATGCGCGGGGGCGGTTGAGTCTAGGTGGGATGTTTCCTGAAGAAGGGCTTTTGCCCCAAACGTCGATTCTCCTGTTCCCTGGATGCTGCCTGACCTGCTGCGCTTTTCCAGCAACACATTTTCAGACCTGTATTAAACAGCTGATTGTAGACAGGACGGCGATTGAATTCAGTAATTGAATTCAATAGCAGCCACTTCTGGGACTAGCAGCCATCTGCCGGTGTAGCCAGATCTTACAAAGTGGCAGGTTAGCACCATATACAAATGAGACCAGCATTGTCACTCCAATTAATGTTTGCTCAGGACTCACTAAATTGGGATTAGGGCAGAAAGTATCATTAGTTTCTTGGATTCAGAGGGTGTGCGCATGAACGATTAAGCCTCGACTCCAGTGAAATTTCTATTCAACGCACTGAGCCCAATACAAGTCATTCCTTTTCTGCTAATTGACAAATTATTTGAGAAAAAAGGTGCTTTCTCAGCAGTACAGTGGTTATCACTGCTACCTCACAGCACCAAGGACCTGGGTTCAATCCCAATCTCGGGTGACTGTCTGTGTGAAGTTTGCACATTCTCCCCGTATCTGTGTGGATTTCCTCCCATATTTCAAAGATGTGCAGGTTAGGTGAATTGGCCATGCTAAATTGCCCATGGTGTCCAGGGATGTGTAGTTTGGGTGGGTTAGCCATGGGAAATGCAGGGTACAGGGATAGCATAAGATGATGCGTCTAGTTGGGATGCTCTTCATCGGGTTAGTGTGGACTTGTTGGGTGGAAGGGCCTGTTTCCACACTTTAGGGATTCTATTCTATGGGCGGCACTTTGGCTCAGTGGTTAGCACTGCTGCCTCATAGCACCAGGGTCCAAGGTTCGATTCCAGCCTTGCGACTGTCTGGGTGGAGTTTGCACATTCTCCCCGTGTCTGCATGGGTTTCCTCCCACAGTCCAAAGATGTGCAGGTTAGGTGAATCGGCCATGCTAAATTGCCCATAGTGTTAGGTGCATTATTCAGAGAGAAGTGGGACTGGGTGGGTTATTCTTCAGAGGGTCGGTGTGGACTTGATGGACCGAAGGGCCTGTGTCCAAACTGTAGGGAATTGAATCTAATCTAATCTTTCTGCATCTTAGATTCAATTTGGAGCAGCATTTTGTCTCCAGGTGGTGTCACATTATGGCTTTTGTAAAAAAAAAGACATTGGTTTGTCCCTTTAAAGAGTATAGTATTGAGCATTTATTTACAGAAAACTGCTGCCTACCAATTTGTGGGATGAATTTCAAGACTATGAAATAAATTGACAGATCTGATCCGGATAATGCATTGACAAGTTTTTGGGTTAAGATCCCTTTGTATACATGAGGAAATTGGCATTAAGAAAGAAAGTCACAGGAGGATACATGGTTTTGAAAACATTACCTGTGATTAATGTTGAAGTAACCAACAAAATTGGGGTCAAGAAGGGTTTGAGTATGTGGCTGTGAGAAGTTGTGCAGATTCCGAAGGGAAGGTGGTGGTGTTCTAGGAAAGATTTTCAGGTTTGTTGGGCCCAATAGTCTTTTCCTGTTCTGAAGCGTCCTCTGTCTTAATATAACACCATGGTAACAGGCATTGGTTGCACCAGGATTACATTATAATCAGGCTAATCTATATATGCAGATTAGATAAAATTAACATACTCTTATTGGATTCCAATCCCTAATGGTGTTTGCAGTTATAGCAAAAAGGCAATTTACTGATTAAGCTCATTTAAATATAAAAACGATGTCCAATTAGCATATTCCAGTAATGTGGTTTTGCTTCCAAGGCTTTCAGAAGGATCATCAAGATAACTGAAACTCGTTCAGGCCAGAATGAATTTGTATCACTTGTGCGATTCTGACCCTTTCCCCTGTTGCTGTGCCTTTGTTTTTTTTTAATGGGCTGTAATCCAGCCTAGCTCTGTTTTACAAAAAAAATGCTTCCATTATGTAGCTGTGCTTTTGAGGTAACTGGCACAGGCCTCCCAGTGTGGCAGAGTGCTACCGACAGACCTCTGGATTTAATAATGCTTTCAATCACCCATTACAAATGGGTTTAAATTACCTGTGAATGGCCAGTCCAGACAACACATGCATGAAAACAAGCAAGGAAAGCAGTGACAGTAACATCAAGTGTCAATGAAGACGATCCATTGCTTGCTCACTTGCTGTACAAACAAAAATAAGTGGCAGCTGGCAGACAGATAGAAATAGGCAAAGGGCAAGGAAAGCACACAGGGAAATGAGTGCTGCCTGAGGAAAGTGAGAGATAAAGAATGCCTGGCATTTTGATTACCTCTCTCTGGCTTACTTGTGGAGCAAGTGAGTACATTGGAAATGTGTCCAGTAAGTCAAATAGATAGGACACAATGATTATAGATCCATTGTTCAGAGTTTGAGAGTGAGTGCCAGAAGCTATTTCAAAGGGCACTCCAATGGGGCAACATGGTGGCTCAGTGATTAGCACTGCTACCTCATAGCACCAGGGACCCGGGTTCAATTCCACCTTCGGGCGATGGTCCGAATGGAGTTTGCACATTCTCCCCGTGTCAGTGTGAGTCTCCTCCGGATGCTCCGGCTTCCACCCACAGTCCAAAGATGCACAGGTTAGGTGGGTTGCCGATGCTAAATTGCCCATAGTGTTCAGGGATGTGCAGGCGAGGTGGAGTTGCCATGGGGAAGTGCAAGTTTGCAGTGATGGGGTAGAATGCTCTTCAGAGGGGCGATATGGACTTGATGGGCCAAATGGCCTGGTTCCACCCTGTATGGATTCCATGATTCAAATGAGCACAGTCTGGTGTCTGTGTGCATATCGATAAAGGTGGTCTCCAAGGTGAGGGATGTAACTGCTGGAAGTGTTGCAGATCCCGGGGTCTGTTTGAACTGGATTATTGTTTCAGATATTCCACAGGCCAATTAAATTATTTCAGTCTGGGTGACAGGTGATCTCGAGGAAACATGGTCTGTGCAAAAACAAGACAGGAACATTCATTGAAGATAATTTTCTTTTTTTAAAAGAATTTTTGAGAATGCCAGTTGGGTAAATTGTTCACTGAAGTAGACTGCAGTGCTTGGAGCCTGGGTAGCATCCTGAGGAATAAAAGATTATGTATCATATTGCACAAGCACATGATAGCAATCCACTTTACAGCTAATGCAATACATTAGAATGCAGATACTGTTAGAATGCAAAGAAATGCAACAACCAGTTTGCATACAGGAAACCCCAAAAACAGTAATGTGATACTGACCACATTTTTTGTTGTGATATTGATTGAGGAATAACTGTTGGTTCACAACTGTGTGCATTCCCCTGCTCCTCTTCAGGGTAGTGCCATGAGGTAATTTAGATTCACCTGAAAGACTAGATCGAGCTAACATTTCTTTCCAAAAATAAAGGCACCACCAACAGCACAGCATTTCCATTAACTGGATTATTGTGCTCATCTTCTGGAGTGAAATTTGATCTCACCACTTTCTGACACAGAAGGGAGAGTGCAACCAATTTTGAGTTACCTGTTGACCCTCTAATATGTTTAAGATTGAAACCATGTGACTGCCTCACGCTTTCGCATTTCTTAAAATTCATCAAGGGATAGTGAATTACCTTATAGTTAACGACTTAAATAGGATGGTAAAAGAAATGTTTGTGCGATGCAGTAGGATCTTGTGTAGGTGAGACCAAATAAGGTTGGCAGGTTTTGTTTGCTTTTTTGTCTTGCCACCCCACCTCCGATCAGACCCCTGAGGTAGATCTGGTTTGTGGGTTTGCTGGTACCTGTACATCTCACTGTCGCAAATGGATCGAGAATATGGCCCAGGGAGCCCGAGGAAGCAAATGTTTCCCAGGGATCAAATCAATGAAGTCTCAACCAAGAGACATCCCAGAAAGAGGTGTTGGCGATCTGATCAGTATGTGTGTTTTGTAATTCAGCCAGTTGAAACGAAATGAAAAGTTAATACCACAGAGAGACTGGAAACCTGATGCAGCAAACTGAAATCCCTCAGAATCTAGAGTGCAGTAACATGTCATTTGAACAAATCCAGCGCTCTGACAAAGCAGGAGCATCAGACTCTGGAGAATTGCTGCTCAGTTCACCAAACATTTGCTTCAGTACTTAGTAGCATCATCAATCCAACCTTCTTTAAATACACTATAAACATCTTCCAAGGGAATTTACTTTTATACCTACTTGCCACTGTTAGCCACTCCAGAGAGTCTTCTATTACTAGATGACAATTTGGAATTGCTTTTAGGGGTGGAGCATTGGCTCAGTACCAGGGATCCGGGTTCAAATTCAGCCTCAGCTGACCGTCTGTATGGAGTTTGTATATTCTCCCCGTGTCTGCCTGGGTTTCCTCCGGGTGCCCTGGTTTCCTCCAACAATCCAAAGATATAAAAGTTAGGTGAATTGGCCATGCTAAATTGCCCATTGTGTTCAGGGATCTGTAGGTTAGGTGCATTAGTCAGGGGTAAATGTAGAATAATAGGGTAGGGGAATGGGTCTGGGTGGGATACTCTTTGGAGGGTTGGTGTGGACCTGTTGGGCTGAAGGGCCTGTTTCCACACTGTAGGGATTCTATGATTCTAGTTGTGGTTGTGGATTAGAAGGCCCAGTTCTGTGTCTCTTAGATGCTCATGTTGTCTGTAAAGAGTATGTCTTTCCTGGTGTCCCATACTGTGGAACAACTCCCTCCTGCCCATCAGTGTGTACACAACTTGGTTCCACTTCACCTTCTTTCTCACTGCATTGAAAATAGTTCTTTATGTCATGAATCAGGAGAATCAGAAGAATATTTCTGAAAGCACATTTCTTCAGGAATCACCACATCAAGTAACTGCGTAAAGTTATAAGAGAGGACAGCAACCTTAAAGACCGGAGACAGCCGAGTCATAGAGAGTGCTCGGAATCTGGACCGCTCTGCATGAAGAGACAGAAACCCTCATTGCATTTAAAAAGATGTTAGATGTGCACTACAGATGGCAAGGCATGCAAGACAATGAACTGAGTGCTGGAAAATGGGATTAGAATGGTTAGGTTCTTGTTTCTAACTGGCATTGACTAAATGGACCAAAGGACTTTTTTCTGTGCTGTGTACCTGTATAACTCTATGACAGCGGATGACATATTTCATCATTCCTGGTTATCTTAAACAGTGGGACATTGGGTTTGGGTGGGAAGTGAAAAATCTGTCTATTATATGTTGTATTGAGTGCTTCTAAAATGCTAACTTGGTCTTTCTCTACAATGAACAATTTAACCTAATATACCTCTCCAACACTTTTCATGGTATGACAACCACTCATGTATTCCAAGTCATCTTATTTCTCACAAATTTTGCAGTTTGGTTTAATGGTAAAAACTTTTGCCACTGTGTCAACAAATCTTTTAAACCCTAAATCATGACTTGAGCACATAACCTGGCCTAACGCAGTCTTTCTGATCAAATATTAAAATAAGACCCCATGTGTCTGTTTAGCTGGATAAATAACCCTATTCATAGAACTCACGTCAAACGAGTTCCCCGTATCCTGGTCAATCAGGGGAGGCGGTGACATAAGCCAAGACTAAAACTGAATTCAATTCATAAATCTGGTATTAAAAGTCAGTTCAATGGTGACCACCATTGTTGATTGTCATAAAATCTCATCCAGTTCACTAATACTCTTTTCAGGAAGGAAGTATGCTGTGCTTATCCAGTCTGGTGCGCATGTGATTCCAGACCTTCAGTAATTTGGTTGCCTCATAATTACCATCAGTTAAAGGGTGATCAGGAATTAGATTAGCTTCCGTACATATGGAAACAGGCCCTTTGGCCCAACAAGTCCACACCGACCCTCGAATGAGTAACCCACCCAGCCCCATTCCTCTACAGTTACCCCTGATTAATGCACCTAACACTACGGGCAATTTAGCATGGCCAAGTCACGTGGCCTACACAACTTTGGATTGTGGGAGGAAACCCACACAGACACAGGGGAAATATATGAACTCCATACAGACAGTCGCCCAAGGTGGGAATCGAACCCAGGTCCCTGGCACTGTGAGCCATCATGCTGGCCCTTATGGGCATGGACAACAAATGCTGGCTGAGCAAGTGGTCCTAACATCCTGTGAATTAATACAATGAAAATGAACTCCTCAAACAACACCAAAATAAACAAGGTAGATCGTCATTTATTTCATTGCAGTTTATGGGACCCAACAGAGAGCAGATTGGCTGCCGAATTTGCCAGTTTAATAACACTGACTGCATTCCAACCCTTTATTGTGAAAGGATTTTGGATTTTCTCAGGATATGAACAGTGCTGTATGCATGCACAAACTTCCTTTCCAGGATGGTGCATGCTAAGCAAGATATAGGACTAACCTTGAAGACTTCTGATAGAGTAACTCGATTACCTTCTGAACACAAACTCTGAGGCCAGTCTCCATTTGAGGGATAAAATTCAAGCATCTTGTACAAGATAGGAACTTATTTTTTACTAGCTTTCATATGCGAGAGATATTCTTTGTAATCTTCACATTTATGCATTTTGTTTAATAGCAATTAAATATCATGGGTAGCACGGTAGCTCCATGGTTGGCACTCCTTCACAGTGCCAGGGACTCAGGTTTAATTCCAGCCTCAGGATGTGTGTGGAGTTTGCACGTTCTCCCTGCATCTGCGTGTCCCACACTCAAAGGATGTGTAGGTTAGGTGGATTGGCCATGGAGAATACGGTGTTATGGGGATGGTGTAGGTCTGCGATGGATGCTTTTTGGGGGAATGGTGTGTATTCAATGGGTCGAATGGCCAATTTCCACATTGTAGGAATGCCATGAATTGGATTTTATTTTTACAAATCAACTTGTTTGAACACCTCTGGGACAGATGAAAATTGAAATTCTGGTCTATCAATCAAGGCCCTACTTTTATAGCAACTGGACTGTAAAGAGTCTGAGAAAATAAGCTTTAATCTCTGACTATTTGGATTTTGCCCATTCTGAAATTAGCCTTTTATCCATTTTGTTGCTTTGTGCCCAATATTTTAACTGAAATGTGTACTAATTAGAGAAGAAAAAAAAAGATTGCTGTTGGTTGGACTTGATAGATTTGGCATAAAAATGGTGTTCTTGTTGTCAGCCATTTTGACTTCAAGTATAGAGCTCTGCAGAACCCCCACTGCGGCTCTCTGATCTCATAGGTACTCTGTTAAACAAAAACAAAAGAGGCAGAAGTAGGGTAAAACATACACCTTAACTGAAAGAGAGAATGGATCAGGATGAGTATTAATCAACAAAAGTGTGTTTATCAATGTGATGCATGCTGCATAACAGATCGAGGTTATTGGCAAAGTTCAGTCAGACGTAGATGCTGCCAAATACGTCCTGGTGGGTGAACAATGTAAAAAAATAGTTCTTCTGAACAGAATGCATTAAGAAGCTAAGTATCCAACTGCTTTAAGAGCCTGATCAGAGGTGTTAAATGACAGATTAGACAAAGCAAGTGGTGAAATGCAGAGATTAGTAGGCCATGAGCTGCCAATCATTATGAGCAGCTTCTGTTTTCTTTCTCATTCTCCTTTATTCAGGTGTCATTTTTGACTTTATTGTACAGTGCGTAATATGATGGGTCAAAGATCACCTGCTGGAACCTTTTCTGTTTGTGATTTTCTTTTGATTTGATGGATGGGATTTTAAAAAGAACAATGAAGTTCAGCACTGAACTGCAGACAGTATGCGTGGGCCACTGGAGCGTTACTCGGGGCAACCGACAACTTTGTGCTGAAAATGTGCTGAACACAGTTCCTGAAGGGAAATCATATTAAATACAATGATCAGACTGCCCTTTGCCTCCCTAGAGGGGTGCTTCACACAGGATGATCAACATGACCTCTGTTCTACTTCCAACGTAAAATACCTGACTAAAGTAATTCACCAGCAATCATTTCAAAACATAAATTTTATATTAATTCAGATGAGGATCTATTGCTGAACCTATTCTACTGTGAGCACAGATGATGCACAGCTCCAATGCTCATCAAATTTTCACCAAGGCTTTGATGAAATAGACCTTAGTCTACACCGTTCCATCAAACACCCTCAATCAGGCTCAACATGGGTTAAATACAGAGCGAAGCCCATTCTCCATTGTCAAATCAAGTTACCCCCAGGTCAGGTACAGAAAGAGTTAACTATCAAGTCCAGCTCCCATGACACAATCTTATTGAATGCTACTAGACCAGAAAACAATCATTTTCAAGTTCTGCTTTTTATACACTTGTAAAGAAGAGTGCTGCCTGACTTATAATCACAACAAATGTAGAAATCTGTCATGTACATATTGTGTGATTAATTGGGGAAAAAACTGCCTTCAGATGAAAACAGGCACAAAAGTTTGACACCAGAACAATTTGAAAACTATCGAGCCCTAAAGTTTCTGATTGATGAGTTTGTGGAATCATTTTTAGGGTAGTCAGCAACTAGCGGTGTGTTTGCTGCTGTCACCATTTCCTGTGTGTGGCACAATGACCAACAGCAGTCACAGTTCTGTATTTGTTCCTTCATTCTTGGGATGTGGTCTTGTTCTAGCATGGGTTCTTCGGACCTTCATTCAAATTCAGGCCAGAACATCTGGGTTACTTTAAAACAATATTTATTCACAGACTGTACATGACGGTAAAGCTACAGAGCAAAATGCTCTGAGCTGTACAGGTTCTAAACTTGGAGTGGAATGTGAGCACATGATAACTGTGGTCACAGTTACATCACAGCCTACGAAGGAGGTACATCTACATACTCGGTAAACCTTATGATGACCACCGTGACTGGCAATTTATTGCCCATCTTTAAATGCCCTTGAGAAAGTGGCAATGGGCCTTCTAGATCTCAATGGCAAACCATCCCCATTTAGCTGCAATTGTAAGGTGGCTGTAGTTTGATGACTTATATCACTTATCCTTGCTGTGATCTGGAGTATCTTTGTGGTTTGAGTAAATCTGAGGTGAATATTTCACCAGCTGTCTGTTCGCATTTCTGGCAGTGTGTGGTTACTTGATGATCTCTCAGAGCGCCAACGTTTACAAATCACGATCGTCTGTCTCTCTGTACATGATAATTAGTGACAAAAACCACCCTCGGTTACAAAAGCAAAGGACTGTGTTCTGACAGCGTTCAAAATTCGAACCCATTTAGGAACAGGTGGGAGAAAGAAACAAAATGTTGAGGGAAATGTATGCCATAATAATCAAAAATCCAATTTATTTTCTCCAGTGTTTCTGCTCTGGAACTGGCAGGGTTCCCAATGTGAGAAAGATGGATTTGTTGAGTTTAGCAACTTCTCGCAGTTTAATCACAAGCTTGCCTCGAGTGGCGGAAAAAAAAAAATCAATCTCCAGCATTGCTCAGTTTCCTGGGGGCTCACTGCAGTTTCTATAAATAATGTTGGGTGGAAAACAAGCTGTTGCTGATGACTAGCTATTTTGGGGTTTGACTATTCCAAGCTTGTATTATTGTTTGCAATAATACAGACGGAGAACCCTGCAGGGTCAATGGAATTCTATTTATTTCGAGAAAGCAAGCTCAGGTTGCTTTGTGATTTGAGTGATCTGAATCCATTTACATTGAGCCTTATCCATAAACTGGAAAAGCAGAGCTCAATAAGAGAATTGTGTGCACCACAGTCATGGAGACTGGAATCAGAAGCCCAGTAGGAAGTCTTGGAACCGGTGTGCAAATGGTGTTGAATTGAGTTTGATTTTGCAAATCACTGGCAATTTAGTATAGGGAGTGGGAAGAGCCCTTCTCAACCTGTACAATGCCCCATTTGGGAATGGAGAATGGGATGAGTCAACCTCCGTTTGTAAAGTTAGCAGTTTGCACGGTTCTATTAAGGAGTGAACAGTGAATTGTCTAATTCCAGGTAGTGTATCATGTTATTTATAATTCAACAATATCAGATTTCTCATCATTCCAGTTTGACTGTATTGGTGAGCTTCAAATTGCGAATGAATATGGATTTGAATAACAGTCCATAGCATTTTAGGTTAGACTTAACATAGCGTATGGGAAGAAGAGGTTGGATAGCCCAATAATAAAATACAAAGAACTGTGAAAGCTGGAAATTAGAAAGAAAATCAGAAATGGCTGGAATCCAGTGACTCTTCCTCGAAATGTCAACTCTGCATTCTCTCCACAGATGCAGGATGACCTGGTGAATTTTTCCAGCAATTTCTGATTTTGTTTTGGATAGCTCAATGATGTCTGTCAAGAACTACACAAGAAAGAAACCCTGTGAAATAACTTCACAGAGGATAGCATCCCATGACCAAGTCATCCTTTATTTATACATGGAGAGTCCTTGAGACTGATCCAGCTCCCTCAGATCCAACTTTCAGAGTGAACAGGATGTCTGACACTTCTGTTGATTTTTTTTTCCTCTTTTTTTTCTCTTTTTTTTAATTTAACCCCCACACTACCACCTAAGTGCGGTAGTGCTTATTTTTTCCCCAGCACCCATGGTGTGTGTGTGCAGGTGTGAGACACAGTGAAAGACACAAAGTGCACGAATCTTTATTCAAATTCCACCACCAGGAAGAAAGGAAAACACCCGAGTGGCCAGTGACAAACACTGTCCTTCACATAAAAGGACAATGCTGTGTGATCAAAACAGTGAAGGGGAGGGTAGGGACTAAATCAAAATAGAGTTGGAGGGAGAAATGATGCACTCCACTCCCTGCGGTGCCCACCTCTCCCTGAACAACTCCAGGGTATTGGTCACACTTCTGTTGATATCTGACAGCCAGGGTTCCCTGATTGGATCAGGTTAACAGCCCCAAACAGGCTGGCAAACCTGATTACAATCACTATGCCTTGAAGATTAGAAGAGCAAAGAATTACATCAAGCATCCTTTTCCTACAGTGCAGTCAATATCACTTTTCCGAATTGATGCTGATTTTCATTACTTTTAAACTGGTTAAAAAAACTTACAACTAGTTACTACTCATGTTTTCGGCAGGGACAAACATGAGGCAGTGCTAGTCTACTGTCTTCCACCTTGATCCTGGCATCAGCTTTCCCCCCATCTACCCATCTCCATTTTTAAATAAGTAGCTAATGGACAATTGACCTTTCATCAAGCCAATTGACCGATACTCCAGGCCGACCATGCCATAATAGAGTTGGCACAGGTGGGCAGATGGGCATGGGCAGGTCAGTTTCGAAAAAGGTTTTTTTGAAGTAGGAAGGAAGAGGGAGATAGCACACCATTTGATGGATGCCCTTTGTGCATCATGGGCACTCCACCTCTGGTTTTTGTTTCATCCTCCCCTCAACCGCAAGGCCTCGGAAACCTTCATCAACCTCCCCGATTCTTCTGAACCCAAACAGGCCTGACTGACCTATATCGATCTTCTGCTTTTCCTGGGCCTGCTCACAATCCCAACAACACCAGCTACTGGTTTCTTGTAGTGCAGGGATTGCTAAGGCTGTCATCAAGAGGTGGAACTCTCACACCGGGTGTGTTTAGATCACTAGCACATTGTAGCTGCAGGGCAGGTTTCTTTCAGCTATGTCATTGCCAGGTGTTGCCATGATTGCTAGTTGATCATTCTTCTCTATCTCCTCCTGTCAATGCATTATTTACTCCCTCTTCCCATCCTTTATGTTTCTAGCCACTAACCCTTTCCATTCAGTCTGGGGCCTTGCCTTCCTTACAATCCCATTTCCTCTCTCCACATTGACCAACCCATTTCAGCATCTTCTCAACAACATTCTTCAATATTTCCAACATCTTCACCAACAACCTGACATTCTAACTTTGTCCTTTCTCATTACTACATAGAACTATCCTAGCAACTGTATCTCACGAGTATCCAGTCCCCCTCTTACGGATGTTGCCCAAGTTTCGGCACAATTCAACAAGGCTGGTCTCTCAAGTATCTTGCGGATTCATCCTTTGTATTCTAAAACTCACAATTATTCAAATTACTTACCCTGTAACATAAACACTGTTCTTG
Organism: Chiloscyllium plagiosum; assembly: GCF_037043375.1. Classification (NCBI taxonomy): domain Eukaryota; kingdom Metazoa; phylum Chordata; class Chondrichthyes; order Orectolobiformes; family Hemiscylliidae; genus Chiloscyllium; species Chiloscyllium plagiosum. Next base: position 15,123,666 of record NW_028270177.1, read on the forward strand.
TTACTATCCTGAAATGTCGAATAGCTTATAGAGTCATAGAGTTGTACAGCACTGACAAAAAGATCCTTCGGTATAACTCGTCCATGCTGATCAGATATCCTAAATTAATCTAGTACCATTTGCCAGCACTTGGCTCATATCCATCTAAATCCTTCCTAATCATGTACCCCTATTTATGAAGAAGGGCTTATGCCCGAAACGTCAATTCTCCTGTTCCCTGGATGCTGCCTGACCTGCTGCGCTTTTCCAGCAACACATTTCCAGCTCTGATCTCCAGCATCTGCAGACCTCACTTTCTCCCCTATTTATGTACCCATCCAGAGGTCTTTTAAATATTGTAATTGTACCCATCCACACCACTTTCTCATTCCATACACACATCCCTGCGTGAAAACGTTACTCCTTAGGTCATTTTTAAATCTTTTCCCTCTCATCTTAAACCTATACACTCCAGTTCTGGACTCTCCTACCATGGAGGAAATACCTTGTCTCTTTACCCTATCCATGCCCCTCATGATTTTATAAACCTCTATAAGGTCACCCCTCAGCCTCTGATGCTCCAACCAATTCAGCCTCTCCCTGTAGCTCAAACTCTTCAACTTTGGCAACATCCGTGTAAATCTTTTCTGAACCCTTTCAGGTTTCACAACATACTTCCTATAGCAAGGAGACCAGAATTGAACATAGTATTCCAAAAATGGCCTCATTATGCTGCATAATGAACAGATTTTAAAAAATTTTGTTTAGTTACTATTTCTGGTCTGTACAGAATGCTCTTCCTTTCTAAGAAGCGACAGTTTTATATTACACTTAACTTAGTTTTATGCTATAACTACCAACATGTACATGCAGTAAATGAACAAGTGAATAAATGATAATACACTTGACATATAATTTCAAGTTGTTAAATTGTGCTAAGTCACTATAAACTTTAAAGGTAGTGAATATTTTGGACCACGGTTCTAAATTAATTGCAATTAATCTCTGTTTTTATTCTCTTTTCATCATCTACAGTTGTTAACCTTAACTGATACGCTTTAAAAGGTTTTAGTTAGACTGTCTTTGAATTTTTCATAATATTTTCATTGATTTGAGCTGTGAAGGCTTATAAATACTCAGAGAAACTACTGTCAGGTTTTTATTAAATTGACATTTTGGGAAAAAGAAGTCATTTAATCTCACAGCATCTTTTTGTTTGCACTCTGTGCTTTAGTTTTTGCCCTCACTAATGAGGTAAGATGATGGTGAAGTTGTATTGTCACTGGACAAATCATCCACTGATCCAAATAATATTCTGGGAACCTAGGTTCGAATCACACCACAGCAGAATTTGAATCCAATTCAATGAGGACCATTGTTGATTGTCCAAAATAACCTTTAAGGAAAGATATGTGTCATCCCTTTTGGTCATAATTTTATTCAGTCAGGGATGTGGCCATTATTGGCCAGGCCAACATTTACTACCATCTTGAACTGCCAGAGAGTAGTTAAGAGTCACCCACATTGCTGTAGGTTTGGAGTCATGTGAAGGGCCAAATAGGTAACAACAGTAGTGTCCTTCCTTGAAGGGCATTAGTGAAGCTGGTGGCCAAAATGTGATGCTTAACTGCCCCATGAAATGGCCTGTCAAGTTGCTCAGTCGTACCAATCTCAAAATAGGAACAAAATGTGGATCAAACTGGACAATGGCAAGCTCAACCCTTTCAATCTTGCAAAGTCCTCCCTTCCATCATCTGGGGATTAGTGCCATAACTGGGAGAGCTGCCTCACAGACTATTCGACAACAGATTGACTTAGTAATACTCATGGAATCATACCTTACTAACAATGACCCAGACAAAACCATCAGTATGCCTGGGGTGTGTCCTATCCCACAGAAAGACTGACCCAACAGAGATGGTGGCACAGTGTTATATAGATGTGAATATTGATTCTGTGAATATTTGAATATTTGACCCTATGAGGTCTCACGGTGTCAGGTCAAATATGGATAAGGTAACCTCCTGCAAATTACATAGCCTACCTCCCTCCAGAAACATCAGGTGATGGATCAGTACTCCTCCATGTTGAATAACATTTTGGGGGATGTACCAAGGCTGGCCAATACTTTGGGTGGGGGTTGTCAATCTTCACCATTAAGTGTGGCTCAGGAACACTTGTAGTTACCAAGCTGGCTGATTCCCAAAGGACATGGGAGCTCACCTGGGTCTGTCTGAGGTGGGGAGGGAAAAACGCACTTGATCTCATCCTCACTCTTAATCTGCTGCAGATGAAACTGTCTGTGACAGTACTGGTAAGAGTGACTACCATGAAGTCCTTTCGGTTACAAAGTCCCGTCAATCCATTATTTTTGTTTGGCCTTATTACTGTGTGAAATGAGGTAACATAGAACAATGTGGATCAGTTCTAGCAACTCATGACTGGGTGTCGACCAATCACTGTGATACACCAGCACCAGCAGAATCATTCTCCAGCACAATCTGCAACTCCTGACGTGACATAAGCCCCACTCAGATGTTACCATCAAACCAGGGGATCAATCCTGGTTCAATGAAGAGTGCAGGAGGGCATACCCTGTCAAAATAGAGGACATATTCACCCCAGCCAATTGTTACCTCATCAGTCTGCTCTTGACATCAATAAATTGATGGAATGTGTCACCGACAGTGCTGGCAAACAGCACTTGGTTAGCAATAACCTTCCCCCAAAGCTCAGTTTGTGTTCCTCCAGGGACAAATATCTCCTGACTTCATCGCAACTCTTCAGCTATCACCACTGAAACTTCATTGGTTGATCATAGCTGGTAACCCTGGTTTTGAGTTCCTTCCCTGGGCTTAGGGTGACTCACAAAAAGGCCCTGGGTGACCATTCACTGAATTCTCAAATGGTCCTGCCACCCTAATGTAATAACTTAAAGAACCTACTAATGGGTTAAATATTGAACAAAACTGCTTCGTGATTTGTTGCTACTAGTGTAACATGAAGCCTAGACCTGCTTTCCTGCTGTGTTCGCTCAAGTGGACATTATGTGGCGGAGAGCAGGAAACAGTCCTAATGTCCTAGCCAATGATTCTCCCCCTCAACCATCAGAGAAAGATTAATTGATCTTCAATCATCCTTTTTTGGTCTTTGGGGGATATTGCTATGTGCAAAATAGCTGGAAGGTTTCTCTGATGAGCAGCTATGACACTTCAGGGTAATCCATTACTTGTGAAAAGCTTTGTGACATTTCTGAGAGAAGTGATAAGGCATTGTAAATGTGCAAATTTTCTCTTTATCACTGAATTGAAAAGCAAAGGATTGAAAAGTAAACCAGGATCATAATCTTTACAATCAGGCGATCATTGGGGAACATTTACCAAGCTGACAGGTTTTGACCAAATGTTCTGAGTGCAATCGCAGAAATAAAATTGATCTCAAACACCTGGACCTTACTTTTAAGATTGAAATGTGTCCCAATTAGAGACATGTTTAAACCAAAATGAATGGATCAGCTCTAAGCGAGACAGACTTGATAGGCCCTATGGCAAACTAATTCCTACCAGGCAGCCAGTTAGTCAGCACGGATAGACTGTGTAACCTGTAACTAAGTTAAGGTCTTAAAATAACTCAAATCACTGAGAAATGATCATTCTTACACAACTGATGTTGTGACTTCAGTTGAGGAGCAGAAACTTGATATTTTCCATCACACAGGCGAGCTGTCTCCACACTTTGATCTTCCATTATTACCCAATTGCCTGCCTGACATTTCCACATCAGAAAAGATAATGAGATATCACAGGGATGCCTATTAACTGGGGTCCTGGAGCTCGCACCTACTGGCACTGAGTTTATTTGGTGTGAACTTTTTAACCACATTTTTAATGTAGCATAGGAGAGGAGAGAAATCAGGCAATTAGGATAGTCAGGCATCTTGAAGAATATGAGGTGTTGAGGTGTTGGATGATAAGGTGAATAGCACTGACAGCTGCGAGTTGGAGATTAATGTGAGAAGTTAAGATCTCTATTGACAGTCACATTACATAAAGCCTGATCTTTGAAAATTGTGTTCAGTAGTTAAATGAACAAACATTTGTGACATCTCATCAAGCTTCTCCATTTACCTTTTCCCATTGAGGGAATTTTTTCAATCCAGTGTCATTAGTGCCCCTAATTTACAGTGAGCCAAGTGTCTTGCCACATTACTGTTGAGCAAGGCAGGAACAACTCCCACAATGTTTAATTTTAATAAGCAATAACAGAGCTGGACCTAACTCCTGCGTCACCTGTGGTGACATGCAACTGATTATAAAACTGAGTCAATGATGGAATCTGTTATTGCAGCCACGACTGCCCTCTTCAGAATCTTTATCATGGCCATCTTCAATGTTTTGAACTGGGAATAGAATTGTTCCATTTTCATTAGCTTTTAATTTTGCAGTAGCAGTGAGGCCCGGGAGGGATTACAATTTCTGTGATGTAGATTTTTGAGTGGCCGTTTTGTCTCATCTTCTCCAGATCACCTTTCAGTAACTTTAACACATGGCCCAATATCAACCAGTTCCCTGAGGGGGATATAACTGGACACAACTGATCCTAAAGCAGGAGTAACACTTACAAGTGTCTGCAGACCCTCTGATGAATTTCCTGGCTGTGCAAAGCCAGGGAGTAAAGCTCACAGGGGTTTAACCTGACCTAGACCTCATCGTTTCTGATGAGCTTTGGTCAGTTGGCCATTTTTATTAAAGCCACAGAGCTGGATTTCCATCGGACTGTTGGCCTGGAATTTCCCAACACGGATTTGAAAGCCAGTTTGCCAGCAGATTTCTGACCTAGGGCCACTATCCAATGGATTGAACCCTTGGCAAAATAACTTGCCGGCAGGAGGCTAAAAAAGATCATTAAGCTCCATCTCCCGCATCAACTAGAAGCTTCCAGTCGACAAGTCGGTGCTGCTTGATGGCTGAGACGTGGTCACTGAGAAGAGGTGGTCACAGCTCAAGGGCACAGAAGAGGGCAGCATTCAAAGGGCCTTTTGAAATGCCAGCCTGCACCCACAGCCGTCACACTGTGACAGCCCATAGCTGCAATGACAGGTCTGCCCTGTAGAGGGGAGTGCCCCCCAGGAGGGCAGACTAGCAAAAATTGTTTCAAGGGCACTTCAAAATGGTGGTGCCCTGTCTCTCTCTCTCTCTCTCTCTCTCTCTGTCTCCCGCACCCCCCTCCCAACATGCAGCGACAGCCCTCCAGCCTCAAAAGCCCACGCACCAATTTTAGTTGAATGCCAAGCGTTGGTGCGAGACATAAATGAGTGATGCAGACACAAAAAACACACCAGGTCAGGACTTTCCTGTCTAAACCCACAAACTCCGTGGACATCACATTCCTGACCCCAGAAGTAAAGCCCAGCTCATGACATCTGAGGTAATTGCTTGCAACACATGGGTAGCACAGTGGCTCAGTGGTTAGCCACTGTCACCTCACAGCACCAGGCACCAGGGTTCGATTCCAGCATCGGGTGACTGTCTGTGTGGAGTTTGCATGTTCTCCCAGTGTCTGCGTGGGTTCCCTCCAGGTGCTCCTGTTTCCTCCCACAGTCCAAAGATGACCATGCTACGTTGGCCATCGTGTCCAGGGATGGTATCATAGAATCCAACAATGCAGAGACAGACTCTTAGATCCATGCCAACCGTCCACACTAACCCCACTTCCCTGCACTTGTCCTATATCTTTCTAAATCTTGCTATCCATGTATTTATCCAAATGCCTTTTAAATGTTGTTACTCCATTCACGTCAACCACTTCTGCTGGCAGCTCATTCCATAAGTGTACCACCCTCTATATAAAAAAGTTGCACTTCAGGTTCCTTTTTATTCTTTCCCTTCTAACCTGAAACTGATGCCCTCTAGTCCTTGATTCCCCAACCCAGGGAAAAAGACTGAGTGAATTCACCCTATCCATGCCTCTCATGATCTTATACACCTCTGTAAGATTCCCCCTCAGTCTCCAATGCTCGAAAGAACGAAGTCTTAGCTTGTCCAACCTGTCCCTGTAACTCAGACCCTTGAGTCTGGGCAGCATCTTTATGAATTTCTTCTGCACATTTTCCAGTTTAATAACATCCTTCCTGTAGTAAGGTGACCAAAACTGAACACAATAATGTGCAGGCTGGGTGGATTAACCATGAGAAATACAGGGATAGCATAGGGGGTGGGTCTTGATGGGATGCTCTTTGGGGGGTTGGTGTGGATTTGATGGGCTGAATGGCCTGCTTCCACACTGCACAGATTCTGTGATTCTTCAGCACAGATAGACCTCACCTTCAAGCTCTTTATCTCCGCTAGAACAGGACCTTGGTACATCTGGCATCTCCCTGCTGCCCTTTGCTTGCCCCATGCTCTCTCTTTGCCCTGTTCGCTTCCCACTCTTTACCCGCCTCATTGCTCCACTCATTGCTTTGCTTGCTTTTTCTTTCAGTACCTCCTCACTGTCTCGTCCCTGCCCACTTGCTGCCCCTTCACCTCCCCCTCACTGCCACTTGTTGCCTCTCGCTCATTGTCACCTTCATTGACCCCTCACTGGCCCACTCACTGTTTCACTTCCACTCTGTGTTCCTGGTCTCACACTTCTGCTCACTGCGCCACTCACCAGTTGCCCAGGGCGCAGCTCAGCGAGGGCTGCCAGGGGCAGCTTGGAAAGTGCCCTTCGGGGTGGGGGACGCGGGAAATAGTGGCAGTCAAACAGAGCAGTGAATAGGGTAACGGTGCGGTGGCGGTGAGTGCGTGAGGAAGTAGGAGGTTGGGAATGATACCGACAGACTGACAGGCATCGGGAGCAGGGTCCCTCGATGCAGGAAGCGACCTGCGTCTGCAGTCAGTGCAGCGTCCGCATTTACAGGCAACAAACGTGGCGAGATATTTAGAGGCCTGGTGCAGCACTGCATGCAGGTATGAGGTACAACTAAAGTAGTAAGTTTATGTGCTGAGTGCTGGGCTGGATTGTCTGTCGTTGCTGGATAAATAGAATGGGTCCTAAAGGAATAAGGAACTGAACACAGCATTGCAAAATTCAGCTTGAAACATTGGATTGGAATTGTTAGATTTGATGGAGTCATTTGCTGTATTTATCAATCACCTGCTACCATCAATTGACTGAGTAGGAGATCCATTGAATGAGGAAACTAATGTCTAATACTTTCCCTCACCATCTCAATGCACCATGAGGTTATCTCTAATATCTCCTGACAGTTGGGTTAGTTGAAAAGTTTACCTAATTCATTAATGAGGCAGCAAAGCTTGTATGCTACAAGGTCAGTCAGGGACGTCCTCAAGGAGATTGCTGGCCGCCTGACTTTCATAAACACAGATTTGTTTCATTTCCAGTCACTGTCGAAAGATCAAACGATTGAGTTACGAGTAATAACCATTTCCTCCTGGTGTTCTACACAAGAGGCTGATGGTATTTTTCTGTTGGCTGAGCAATGCCTTGATTAATATTAGCTGTGGCTGACTACTACCTGCTTCCTCGCCTTTCAAAATAACAACAGCTGGGAAACTCAAAGGGTTAAATCATTGAACAAATGCATGTTACAAGGTGCTACCCTCTAAAGAAGGGGCCATAGTCTGTCAGAAAAACCAGCCAAATTGCAGATACTAGAATTTACATAGGGAGCTTTTACAGTGTGTGCACCAATCGAACGTCACCAATCGAATGAGATATGACACATTCTCTCCACTGCCTCATAACTGATAACAGTTAACATGATATCTGCATTGCTCTAACCAAGTAATAATGGCACTAGCAACATAAAAATGACCTTCGGCTCCTGTTATGTAGCCGAACCCACTCTTGTTTGTCAATCACACACTTCATACCCTGGCTAGGATTGTGAAGTTTCTACACATGGTCATGTCACGTGTAGGAAAGGACTACCTAGGACACAATGGGTAGTGTCCCAATGTCTGGGCTAGATGTTCTGGGGTTCAAGCCCAATGCAAGGACCTATTGGCCTTAGCAGTTCAGCCTGATAGTTTGATTATCAGCCTATAAATCTTTCTGATTTTAGACAGGTTGGGATAGAATCATAAAATCCCCACAATGTGGAAAGAGGCAATTCAGCCCATTGAGCTTACAGTGACTGTCCAGATGGCATCCCTGACCCTATCCGCGTAACTCCACATTTCGCATGGCCAATCGACCTAACCTGCATATCTTCAGACTGTGGGAGGAAACCAGAGCACCCAGAGGAAACCAGTGCAGATGCAGGGAGAACATTCAAACTCCACAGAGACAGTCACCCAAGGTTGGAATCGAACCCAGGTTCCTGGCACTGTAGGTAGATAGGCAGGAGGCTGGAAGAACACAGCAAGCCAGACAGCATCAGGAGGTGGAGAAGGTGACATTTCAGGTGCAACCCCTCTTCAGGACTGGGGGTGGGTATAGGGAGCATTACACATAAAGGGGGTGGTGGGGGCAGGGTGGTGAAGTGGGGTCAGGTGAAGACAGGCAGACGGTATGACCTGGTTGATCAATGGGAAGAATGAATCCGGTTGATGGAAGGGAGGAGTGGAAGGGAGGGGTAGGGGCTGGGAAAGGAGTCGGGGGATGGGAGGGGAGGTTATTTGCAATTGGAGAACTCAGTGTTGAATCCTCTGGACTGTAGGCTGCCTAGGTGGCAGATGAGGTGTTGTGGGCAGCAGTGCTAACCACTGCACCACCACACATCACACCCGAGTCACATCATCCATTATGGTTTTTATTGGGCGAAAGAATTGGCTGCATTAATATGGGACTGAGACAGAATATATAATTTCCCACAGCAGTCTAAAACATGAATGAAACAAGCAACTGATGTCATTTGGTACAATGGGAAAGAAGGAGGTGGGACTTAGTTCAGAGCTTTTTCATTGACGATGTAGGATCTCGTCCAGTCAATTCCAGCCTTGAATAGACACTGAGCTATCTGTTACATAAGCAAAGGTATGGTGTCCCATGTGTGGTATCTACAGGCGGTGAGTCTGATGGATTATAAGTGGTTCAGGCTGATTGGCAAGCATGATCTCCCTGTAATCTGTGACATTGTGTTGCCCTGACTCAACTGTTCTCATGCTGTCTCGACCCACCGTTCACCTGCCACCTTTCATATTCTTAAGCTCATTCAAACCTCTGCAGCCCATATCTTCAGTTGTACCAAGTTCCATATGTGCTTCTCATTCTTGCCTGTCAATATGGCTCTGGATTTCACAACATATCCATTTTAATATTTGCATTCTAGATATAAGGATGAATTTCGTTTCTCGATAGTGAATCTGTGGAATTCTTTGCTGTGGAGGACTGTTGAGACTGGGATGTTAAGTATATTCCAGGCTGAGATAGATGAATTTCTGATCAGTAAGGGTGGTAAGCGTTATGAAGAAAAGACAAGCGTGGAGTTGAGCCTTATCAGATCGGTCATGACCTCACTGACTGGCAGAGCAGACTCAATGGGCTGAATGGCCTACATCTGCTCCTATGTCTTATGGCCTTAATGTGATAACCACGAGAACTTGACTTTCTCTACCAACCCTTTGGCTCTTGCCTGAAACATGTGTGAAAAGGTCATTGGCCAGTGGACAGGAATGGAATTCCAAGGACAGGAAGCCAGAACCTTGGTCTGAACGAGTGCAGCTCGATATCCAGGGAAACTGTTGTGAGGGATTCAGAAATCCCTGCAGTTGGAAGCTGGGAACGTTGTATAGAAGCAGTGTATTTGTGGGCAGGCTACAAATCTTGCATTCTTCAACCAAGAAGCAACTTCACAAAAAGTAATAGGACATTCTCAGGTTGCTTTTGACTCTGATGCCCCTTCCTTGTACAATGGCCCAACTCGGAAGTCAGCCACAGCAACTTCCTTTTGCAGGCCTCTGGTTAAGCAAGTAACTGGGCCCAGGTGGGATATTTAAAGCCTGATTTGCACAATCAAAGAAGGACCTTGCTGGTCTTTAGTCTGTATCCCTCTGGCCTACTGAGAGGAGAATGGAAACCTGCAAGATCATTGGTGCGAGAGCATTGACAGGCAAGTCACAGGCACAGATGGAGCAGCCAGTCTGTCAAACTGCTTGGATTCAAATTGTCCTTTTCAGCTCTGACCTGCAGTATACTGATTGTAATGAGGTCACTCCTGATTGGGGCTGTTAGTCTGGTATGTGGGTAAGAGGCATAGTCGATGCGAGGTCAGGTCCAGTGATGTATAAAGTTCAGGAAGGTGCGACGGCCCTGACCAAGTACAGGGACCCTATGAAAAGTGCAAACTTGCCAACAGTGTGGGGGTAAAACATGCCCTGCTCCTCGACTGTCTTTCCAATTGTTCTGGGTTCTCCTTCTCCATCAAGTGTTGAAGATACCTCTGAATCTGAGATGGACATGGTGGATGTCAGTGCCTCGATGCCTTTGCTGCCTGAAGAGGAGAATGAATTCCTCCTGAGATGCTCTGGGGACAAGAGGTGAGATACTGTGTGTTACACACCACCCATATCAGAGGCAGAGTTAGAAGAACCTGACCCAGTGCTAAACTGCCCCAGGAGGAGCTACAAACAAAAAAAAAGGCCTCAGTTCTTAGACTCAGAGAGGGAGGGATGTAGCGATTGTAACAGGGTCAGCCAGGTGGACCTCACGTAACATGAGATCCCTGACTGGGGCTGTTAACCTGGTCCAATCAGGGAGCCCTTAAACAGGAGTGGTTCACTCTGAGAGCTGGTTCTCAGGAAGCTAGATCAGTGTCAAGAACTCTCCACATGAAAATAAAGGGTGACTTGGTAATGGGATACTGGCTTTGTGGAGTTATTTTATGCAGGACAGGTGATTTTGTTTCATTGCTCCCTGAGCTGGCTACAGATTTCAGGAATAAAGCCACACAGGACAAAGTCACCTCTTAAAAGAAACTCTGACCTCTGACAAAAAGAAACAGTTAACTCTGTCATTGTTGCTTTGACATTATGCATAGCACATTGATGCAATCTGTAGCTCAGCAATCAAAAAATTCTGCTCAATGATGCTTTCTACCGAGTGCTTCCCTTTTAGAATATAAAGCTTGTCCCAGACTTCCTCATTAGTGAAATGCAGCTCATCTGCAGAAGTTTGCTTTGATTGTCGAACTTATATGCCTTGCAGGTAGTAGGTGACCACAGTTTATTCACCAGCTTATTCAGAAGGCCTCATCCTGCTTGGCAAGTGTATCTCGTCATCATTTCTGAGTCTTTGGCAATGGTGGTGGGCATAAGGCTTCCTCTGAGTCTCTGCAGATACATCTGCACATACAGCTGTTAGAAGGCATGCCCTGAATCTTCTGAAATACAGTCGGTTCTGCTACAGTGCATGTTTCTTCAACTCGAATTAGCTTTAATGGGATTGAAGAATTTAGACCGCTATTTGTAGAATGCGAACTTTCCTTACCTGTATTGGCTATGATGTGATTCATGCCCCACTAGTTTAAAGGGTGTGGCTATTGGGCAATTTTCTTATAAGGCGAGATCGCACGAGAATGGAACCATCGGGTTATATCAGAACCAACTGTATCCTCCCTTTGGGAAAACATCTAACATTAGTTCAGAAAATCCAATCTGGGATTGCAAATCTCAGTGCAGAAAACACATTGAGTCTTTTTTGTAATCGAATGTGGTAATGCGTTGTCCAAGCACAATTACCGAATTCGATGATGAGTCTTATATTTAACCTTCCTAAACTTGGCTAGCTTTCAGATATACAACGCGAACAGCATTTTGAAAAATCTCTGCTCAAAGTAAGAATGACACAAATGGCTTGCACATATGCGGGCCATATCATTACACCACAGTTTGCACTGGCATCGGGTACCCTCTCAAAGATATTACTACTGTTACAATCTTTGGAAGCAATTTAGAGCAAAGCTTTGATAGCTGCCTCTTTTAAAGACTCGATACTTTGTGTCCAAGTGTTGCCAAAGACAATTCACAGTGCCCTCTGAGGATGGTAGTGCCTCTTAATCTTAACATCATTGTGAAGCCACTGCTATCAGTTTTGGTATCACCACCACTCTCAGAATTCACGACAGACACTGAACTGAGCATCGTCAAAACTGTTCGTTTTGTTTTCTTTGGCTTCCAGCAAATGATTTGAACTGTTCCGACCTCTTAACTAAAGACACCATTTGGCATCTTTCCCACTGCAATCCCTGTTCCCAGGGACTTGAGATAGCAGATGGTGTCATTATAGCAACTGGGCAGAGAGTCTGTGGGCTCTTGTGATTGATCTTAGAAATGCAGCATTCAAAAATATATCAGCTCTTGCCCTAAGCCTAGAAACATTGAATTAGACAAATGAGAAAGAGGCCATTCAGTCATCGTGCATGTGCAAGCTCTATGGTACAGCTGTCGAATTAAACCTATTCCTGACCATCTTGCCCTCTTTTGTAGGAGTCTCTTCTGCAATGTGTTCCATTGGTTTTAAGCCACAACCTGGCTCATTTCACCTGAAAGTTTATCATGAGGTTACCGTGAAGCTCCTGTCTTCTTAACCTCTCCCTTTGCCTGGAGGCTTGGTGACCTTCAGGTTAAACTCACCATCATGGTGGCACAGTGGTTAACACTGCTGCCTCAGGTAACTATCTGTGTGGAGTTTACACATTCTCCCCGTGTCTGTGTGGGTTTCCTCCGGTTGCTCCGGTTTCCTCCCACAGTCCAAAAATGTGCAGGTTAGGTGAATTGACCATGCTAAATTGCCCATCGTGTTAGGTGTAGGGGAATGGGTCTGGGTGGGTTGCTCTTTGGAGGGTCGGTGTGGACTTGTTGGGCTGAACGGCCTGTTTCCACACTGTAAGTAATCTTATAAAAGTAATCTAATCGAATAAATCACTCATGTCTGCCTAAAGAGAGATCAGCCCCATGGTCCTCTCGGGCTATGGCCATTTTACCTTACTCAACCATGACAGAAACATCCTTTAGAAACATGAAGACAGTTGAATGACCCCAGTGGATTGTTTGTTTCTTTTTTGATGGGTTATAAGGACCTTACTGCATTGAATGAGTCATCACTGTAACCGAGAAGGAGACTTGTGTTATGACCCATGTGGTGAGAAGGCTCTGATAGTCAAATCCATTATTTCCCAGGCAACTGCAAAAGTTAATGATTTAAACAAAGCACATAAGGTCCCCAATTTGCCTGTCTGTAGGAATCAAGTTATAGGAAAACACTGACCAGTTTCTGTAGTTAACAACAATGATTCTCTATTAGAAATAAATAAATAAGTTCTCATTACAACTAAACAGCTATGAACTATCAACATACAGTTCCAGTAGTTAAAAAGCTAAGCCTTGCACAACCATTCAGAGAGACACAAACAGAACAAACGTTGGATTTATGGGCTGAAGCAGAAAGAAAGTTTCAAATGCATCGCTGGATAGCACCGGTCCATGGGTTCACTGAGGCGATCCTTTTGTTTCAAAGACTTTCTAGTCTTCAATCTTCTCTCTTCACTTACTTCTTCACAGGAGGTACAGAATGATTGATACACCAACTACAAAGTCTCTTAGTTATGAGCTAAAGACAACAGTTAACTTGAACTGGTGGCTTCCTTCAGGCTTCAGGCTTCAGAGAGACACACAACCTGCCCTTCCAGCAGTCCGAAGGCTTCTCGCTGGATTGTTCAGCTCCCCAGCAGCCAATCAGAGAGTTGGTATCAAGCACTCGTGATTCATCACCATTGCACGAAACCAATCAGTTACATGTTGCTGGCCAAATCTCACTCTGCACAGCTACCTTTGCCCCATGCCATCCACAAGCAGCTTCACCCTCTGCTTGAAGCAACAGTATAACACCACACAGAATGAGTTTCAGTAACTTGTTTTTCTTTGTGCAACAATTCCTTCCTCATTCCTTTACTTTTAAAACAGTTAATTTTTTTTCATTTTCTTCCACAATCAAACATGCAGTAACTGAAATTATGCAATCTTTCTACATGACAAATGTATACTCTCTTCAGTGCCTATTATCACCTCCTGTTTCTCAGAGGTAACCCACTGCCTTTCCCATTAGCTAGCCATAGTGGGTAGTTAAACCTTGAGTGTTTTTGAGACTCTGCAGCCAGACATATTCTTGATACAGGTCCCTCCATTTCTAACCAGATAATCTGTTGCTTTTCTATGTAATGAGTCCACAATCACCGCATTTCCTGAGGCTATTCTGTCTGTCTATGACAACATAATGGGGAAGAAATATGTTTTTCTAATCCCCTTTCTTCTACCTGAGGCTTTTTAAGACTGTTAACTGGTGTCCTCTAGAGCTTACCTCTCCTTTATCTGGTCCTCCAAACATGAGAGAGGCCTAAATCATTTCACTCCTTCATCTTTATTTTGCAGTGAATGCCATTAAGAATCTGAGACTTTCTCCATAACCTGAGGGTTCTTAATCCCCAAATCATTTCTTTCCTCTCCTCTGAAGCTTCTGCAATTATTAATTGACATTCAAAATCCGAACCAGCAGCCTGAATGTAAGTGATGCTAGGGGCATGTCTTTGCTTTGTTTCCTCTCTTGTAATAATCTACCACCTTAGCATCTACAGTAATTCACTATTCCACCCACAAATCTGCAGCATCGTGTTAAATTTCTGCTTTTTAGATGGAAAAACAAATCTCTCGATGGATGCATTTTTGGTCATAAATTAAAAGATGGTTTCGTCCCATTAAGCACGATGCAATCTTATGCATGCACACACGACCTTGAGGAAAGCCTGTCAAATGATGACAAGTGTTTTTTTGTGTGTGGGATATAAATCTATGACCCTGTTACCGGGAATAATCTGCAAACTGCCAGAAGTGAGCCACTTAATTTGCTACAGAGCAAGGTGATGAATGATGCTGCAATGGGTTAATCAATGGAATAGTTTGCTCAAAAGTATTTTTCTATGTACCTTGTGCCCAATGCACCAGACAAAATTTGTCATCTGATTTTGGTCTGATATGAAGCAAATTTTCAAACACTGCTTTGTTTGCGCAGATTTCAATCTGCAGAATTCACTCTGTTGGCTCAGTTTGGAATTTATCATTCTTTGATTGTTATAAAAAAGCCACATTCTGTAAGAAAGCAAGATTTGCATTTATGTAGTGCCTTTCACAACCTCCAAACATTCTAAAGTGCTTCACAGGGTAAATACTTGGCACGTTTAGTCACCGTTGTCATGAGGAAATGCAGCAGACAATTTGCACATCGTGAAAACCTATAAAGAACAATAGAATGATCATATCATCTGTTTTAGTGATTTAGTTGAGGCTTCCATTTGGTCCAGAATACTGGAGATAAGTTCATTTTCTGTTCTTGAAGTCGTGTCACAGGACCTTTAGCATCCATTGACAAGGCTAATGAGGTCTCCGTTTAATAGTGTATCGATAAGACAGTACACCCAACAGTGCAGCTCTCTCTCTGTATTGCACTAAGATTTCAGCCTCAGTTACTTCTATGAAGATCTTATTTGAATCTATCATCTTTGACTTAAGAATATTTGGAATATTCTTTTAGAATATTGTGTGCAATTCTGGTCTCCTTCCTATCAAAAGGATGTTGTGAAACTTGAAAGGGTTCAGAAAGGATTTACAACAATGTTGCCACTGTTGGAGGGTTTGAGCTATTGGAAGAGGCTGAATAGGCTGGGGCTGTTTTCCCTGGAGTGTTGGAGGCTGAGGAGTGACCTCATAGAGGTTTATAAAATCATGAGGGGCATGGGTAGGATAAGTAGACAATGTCTTTTCCCTGTGGTGGAGGAATCCAGAACTAGAGGGCATAGGTTTAGGATGTGAGGGGAAAGATATAAAAGAGACTTAAGGGTCAACTTTTTCACGCAATGGGTTGTATGTGTATGGAGTGACCTGCCAGAGGAAGTAGTGGAGGATGCTACAATTATAACATTTAAAAGGCATCTGGATGGGTACATGAATAGGAAGGGTATAGAGGGATATGGGCCAAGTACTGGCAAATGGGACTAGATTAGGTTAGGATATCTGGTCAGCATGGACAAATTGGACCGAAGGGTCTGTTTTTGTGCTGTACATCTCTATGACTGTATGACTCTAAGAGGCAAGGATGGTATAATTGACCCATAGCTTACATTTGTTGATAACGAAACAAATGGAGCACATAAGTAAATTAGATTCAATTAATGTGATCATTGGTTTGAAGAGGGCAGTCATTCATTTCATAATATTATGTTATGTTATGTCTCACGATCATTATCTAAGTACATCCTTAAGAAACATGCTCATGATATTATCCCTGTATCATAGCATCTGATCTGACGTTAGAAAGGCCTCAGTTGCCAACTTAAGATGGGTCACTTGAAACATGACCCACTGATGGACACATGGGTGGCATGGTGGCTCAGTGGTTAACACTGCTGCCTCACAGCGCCAGGGACCCAGGTTCAATTCCAACCTCAAGTGACTGCCTGTTTGGAGTTTGCATCTTCTCCCTGGGTCTGCATGGAGCTTCCTCTAGGAT
This sequence comes from Chiloscyllium plagiosum, assembly GCF_037043375.1. Lineage (NCBI taxonomy): Eukaryota > Metazoa > Chordata > Chondrichthyes > Orectolobiformes > Hemiscylliidae > Chiloscyllium > Chiloscyllium plagiosum. Next base: position 15,140,148 of record NW_028270177.1, read on the forward strand.
GTGCTGATTAGGTGGATTGGCCATGCTAAATTGTCTGTAGTGTGCTGGCTAGGTGGATTAGCCATGGGAGATGCAGTGTTACAAACATCGGAGGGGGGCACGGGGTTGCATCAAGGGTTGGTGTGGACTCATTGGGCTGAATGGCCTGCTCCCACCATGTAGGGATTCTAAGCTACTCTTAGTATCTGAATAGCTTAATGGTAGCCCATTACTGACGTCCATAAGGTTAAATTAATATTTATTGGCGAACTGTAATAAATGTCAGTTGGCTCTTTCAATACCACATTACCCATGTCCTAGTTTCTTATGTAATAAAGGATAACATTAGCACAGTTGAATCAGATAAAGGTACCCTGCTGGAAGCAAAATATATATTACAAGGGTTCTTTGATAGCGGTAAGGCAGGTTCCTGCACAAAACACCTTGCTGCGGCGAAGATCGAAGTCTACATTGTCCTCGTGGTGCTCAGGACACATGGTGAAGTTACTGAGCACACCCATTGTTCCAGGCATCTTTAGCTCCCAGGTTCTACCAAAATGCAGTGGCTACCCTTTGATGGGGCTGGCAGACCATACCAACAGCATCTCCAGCGTACTAACAGTGCTAGTGGCATTACAACAGAGCTTGGTGCAGTTTATACTCAGAAGGCGTGGAACTGTACCTCAGCTTTGAGGGAGAAGGAGGGAATGAATGCATAAGGTTTACTCATCAGGATACAGGAAGGTTATTTGTGTGACAAGTGACAAGTGGGTGTTGGCAGTGGGGGGAGGATGGAGTGTAAGCAGGAGGAGCATTTTAAGCTCAAAACAAAACCAAGCCCTGTGACGTTGTTTTGCACAGAAGATATAAGGATCACAACAGAAAAGATTTGTTGATCCCTTAAATGGGATTTGACAGGGTAACCCAGGAACCTGCTGCCATAATAAATTCCAGAATTAGCTCCAGTCCATCAAACTTCAACCATGATAGGCTCAGTTGAATTATAATAGATACAGAAACATATACACTCGTGTTACGTTGAAGGAGTTAATTACCTCAGCCTTTAGTGCCCTATCATCTTTGGGAAGCTTCCGTACCTCGCAGGGTATTTTTCCCTGTGCCAAAATTCACAAAACCAGTAAGTAAGAAATAATCGGCTATAAAGCTGCATGTTTACATGAGCTGAAGTCCTCAAAGACGGCCAGTGGCAATGGTGCATTGGAAAACAATACCAAAGCAAAACAAGCCTTGTCCCTGAAGACAGCGATTGGAACCCAGCCCAGGCAAAGGAATCAAAACTCTGCAGCTGCAGAATTCTGAGCTGTGATTCTTCCGAACGGGAGTGAGGCGTTGGCACAGCTGACAGTGGGTTCAGTTTTTAATCTTTGGGCTATTGGTAGGAGAGAATGGATCATTGGTTCCATCGTGAAGGGTAATTCAGAATGAGAGAGAGAGAGAAGTTATCCAATGCAGAGCAAAGCCCTTGACTTGCACTCATTCAGCAGTCAGTCTGAAGCAACAGAGTGTGCCATCTATCTCTCTGTTAGTGTGGATTGATATACCTTTGCAGACTGTTGGCTGGGATTCAGTGAGTTACAGGATGCATTAAGACCACAGAACTAACTGCACTATTAGCCCAACAATATTTCAATTCTTATTTAAAAGAGCTTACATTAATTAAAAGGGAAGGGCTTTGCTCTTACATTGCTGAATGATCTTAAATCAGTCTTTGTCTCATAAATCTCCTCATTTGCTATAAGGCTCCACCCATCATTTACTATTGCACCATAATTGCATTCAGTTTGGAAAAGTCTGACAGTGATAGAAAGTGGAATTAGCAAACAACAGGAAGCCTATTCAGCCATAGTATTGTACAGTCCTATATATTACTCTGTCCATCCATAGTACTAAAGAGAAGCTTGTATTTTATTGCAGTGGTCCCCAGTTTTTGATTTGATTTATTGTTGTCACATGTGCCTGGGTACAGTGGGAAAGTTTTGTTTCCATGCATTTCAGACAGATCATGACATACAAGGACAGGCAGATCATAGGGTGTTCAGTCAGATCAAGGCATAAAGGTTACAGCTGCACACGTCAACATTCAACTGAAATTAGAGAGGTCCGTTCACAATTTAGGGAAGTCCGACTTATGAATGCTCATATTTACAAACGAAATCTCATAGAGGGCTACATTAATGCTAATTTTAAAGATCTGACATGTGAACATTTCCCTGAGCTTATGAATGGCTTTTTATATTGTCCTGAATTGTATTCTCACTTGTGAACGCATAGACCTATAAGTGTCATCAAGAATGAACACTTTCACAACCGTGATGACTGGCCATGTGCACCAATATAGTGATTTTGGAATCCATATTGGAATGGTGTGCATAGATCTGAGTACTCCATTATAAAATGGAACGAGTAAAATGAAAACTGGCTATGATAATAGAGGAATTAAAGGTTATGATTATAAAGGATGGCTCAAAAATTGTTTTTCTTTAACTGCAATAGAAAGGTTTTAAGGCAACTTGATTGAAGTTCTCAAGATTATGAAAGCATTTGAGGAGATGAAGAGTAAAAATGTCATCACTCATTAGTAATTTAGTAACAAAGGGATAAGAACTAATTACAACAAGAAGAACAAAGGGGGAAAGTTTGAAGAATACTTTCACATAGAGTGTTACAAAAACGTGGGATGCATTACACATTGGCCATCAAGCCAGAAGCTATGATATCATGTCAAAGGAAACTGGATGTGTTTAAAAAGGAACAACAAAGAGAATATCAAGAAAGGAAGGAAATAATGGATAGCTTCTGTTAAGGAAAACTTTTTAAGGTGAGAGGAGAACGGTTTAAAAAAGACATGAGGGGCTTTTTTTTATACAGAGAGTGGTTGTTAATGGAATTAATGTCCAGAGAAAGTGGTGGATGCAGCTGCAGTTACAATGCTTAAAAAAATCCTAGATAAAGAATAAGAAATGGGATACGGGCCAAGAGCAGGCAGGTGGGACCAGTTTAGTTTGGGATTATAGTCAACATGGACTGGTGGACCGAAAGGTCTGCTTCCATGCTGTGTGACTCTATAACTATGAATCTAAAACTTCTGGGAGTTTGTCAAATGGCCTCTTTCTGTGCTTGGCTCTCTACGATTCTTTGATTTGATGATAAGAATAGTACAAAGTAAAAGGCCATCTGTCATATTTATGAACTCATCACATAATATATGTGCAATCTGGGCTATAAGAAAACACTATGCATGGAACATCCGTGGAGAAACATTACTCTGTCTCTCCAGAACTGTTCCCCATTGACTGCCCCGAATAGTCATAGTTTTAAGGTGTTAAGAGGAAGGTAGAGAGGAGACGTCAGAGGAAGGTTCTTTACACAGAGTTGTGAATGCATGGAATGCATTGCCAGTGGTGGTGGAAGCAGAGTCATTAGGGACATTTAAGCGACTGCTGGACATGTCTATGGACAGCAGTGAATTGAAGTGTGTGTAGGTTAGGTTATTTTATTTTAGATTATGAATAATCTTCAGCACAACATCATGGACCGAAAGGCCTGTTCTATGCTGTACTTATCTCTGTTCTAATCTTCCCAACACTCGCTTTCTACGTTAGTATCTGTGACAGATTGCCTTCCTTGGCCTTGTAACCACAGGATTTTACACAGTATTCCATAGCTTAACCTATCATTATAGCACAATCCTATTTCTGACCAGGTGCTGGAGCAGCATGCTTTTAAGTCTTGATTCATGCATTATCTGTGTTCTTAAGGAGTCTATATGGAGGTAGTCTCTGTCTGATTGTGATCTCCTTTGTTACAAATGAAACAGTAGATTTTTGCTCATCTATCTCAAATTAAGTTGCAGAATCGTACTTCCTGTGTTTTTATATCCACCAACGTATACCCATATTCTTTTGAAATGATTTATTTCTGTGTCTTAAGCCAACACTGAGTCTACATCTGACCATTGTAACTGAGGGAGTGGAGGCTTCAGCTGTAAGTGAGGGATGTTGATTTTCGCGGGTTGTGACCTTATCTCTCTAATAATCAAGTTTGGTCACGATTTCTTGCAACAGAAATTTGTAATCATTTCTCCTCTGCTTGGCAAATAAAGAGGAAAAATAAGGAGGAATTCATTTGGAATGAGAAGGACTGTCTCAAGAGTCAGAGTTGGCATGAGATTGATTACCCTCTTGTTTGGCGCAATGAATCCTTTCATTTCCCTTTCACCAGTAATAATGGTAAATGTTTAATGGGTTGGGTTCAATACTTTCCCCACATTTACCTTTAACTCGAATGATGCAGTGTTATCAATTTCTCTTTGCCCTGCTGAAAAGAAGAATGATTATCCTCGCTCATTTCCCTCTCATAGCTCGCTGTTATTTTGTTTACCACTTCTGGCTGCATGTTTTTGTTGTCACGGTGCTACAGCTATGAGCTGATTGGTTATGTTTGCTGAAGAAGACTTTCAGAGCTGCTCGTTTTTGATGAGGATATAGCGCAGATTTAAACTGCCCACCTCACCCCGACCTGACTGCCATAAGAGGTAGAAGAAGAAGTAGGCCATTCAGCCCATTGACTCAGTTCTTCTGTTCAATAAGATCACGACTGCTCTAATAACCCTCCACTCCACTTTTCTGCCTTTGATGATGTTTCTGATTAGGAATCACTACCTTGAATATGCTTAATGACCAAGCCTCAGTAATGCTCTGAGGTAAGGAATTCCATAGATTCATTATCCTTTGGGAGAAGAAATTCATTTTCATCTCTACTTTAAATAGGTGACCCCCTCACTCTGAAATTATGCTGTCTGGTCCTAGACTCTCCCATAAGGGAAAATAACTTTTCTGCATCTACCCGGTCAAGTCTCGTAAGACACTTGTGTGTTTTAATCATGTTGCCTCTCATTCTTCTAGACTCCAATAAGTAAAAGCCCAACTTATTCAAGTTCTCTTCATAAGACATTCCCTCTACATCTGCAATGCACCTTCCCCAGACTGCCTCCAATGCCAGTATATCCTCTTCCGACATAAGCGGACCAAACCTGTTCACAGTATTCCAGTAGTAGTCTAACTAGTGTCTTGCATAGTTTTAGCAAGACCTCCCTATTTTTATACTCCATTCCCTTTGAAACAAATACCAACATTCCATTTTCATAATACCTGCTGACCTTGGATGCTAGCTTTTCTTTAACTAGAACGAGCAGGCAAGGACAGATGTCACTGTTTGTGAAAAAGCACAGAAGGCACAAGGAAAATAGTAAAATGGAGAAAAGGCTGGTGACAAGGTGGTGAGTTAGAATACAAAGCTCAAATAGAATTTTTTTTTGTATATTCATGGGCTGTGGCTAACATTGATTGGGCCAGCATTTATTGTGCATCCCTAGTTCCCTGAAGAGGGTGGTAATGAGCTGCCTTCCTGAACCTCTGCAGTCCATTTGTTGGTAGGTGGACCCACAATGTCTATTAGAGGGAGTTACACAATTTCGACCCAGTGACACTGAAGGAATGGTGATAGTTTTCCCAGACAGGATGGTGAGTGACTTGGAGGGGAATGTGTAGGTGATGGTGGTTCCATGTATCTGCTTCTCTTCAAGGTGATAGTGGTTGTGTTTTTGGAAAGTGCTTCTAAGAAGCTTTGGAAAATTTCTGCAGTGCATCTTTTAGGTAGCCACACTGCTGGTCCTGAGTGTCAGCAGTGTAGGGTGTGAATGTTTGTGGATGTGGTGCCAATCAAGTGGGCTGCTTTGCCCTGGATGGTGTCAAGCTTCCTGAGCATTGTTGAAGCTGCACTCATGCAGGCAAGTAGGGATTAGTATTTTTCACTCCTGCCTTCTGCTTTGGAAATGGCCTGGAAGCTTTGGGAAGTCAGGAAGTGAGTTACTAGCTGCAACATTTCTAGCCTCTGACTTGTTCTTGTAGTTACAGCACTTATAGGGCTAGTCCAGGATTAATTGTATGAGAGGGGAATGGAACACATGGATGGGACATTCAGAGAGGGAGAATTGATTACATTATTGAGGAATTAAAGCATATTGTGGAATGGGATATAATGGAAGGAAATGGAATATTGAGGATAAACCTCATTTGGAGGTTTAGGGTAGAGAGGCATGAGCTTAGATGGGATGGTCAGAGTAATTGAGAGAGGGTTTTGATGGGAAAATTGGGAAACAAAGTCAGATGAGACATTTATTATATAGAGGAATGGCCTTTGATTAAAAAAGTTAGAGTATTAGAGGAATAGGCTTTGTTAGTAGGGTTTAGGTATTGACAGAATGAACCTTATTGTTCAGATTACAGCATAAAGGGATGGGTTCGTATGTGGAAGTGTCATGACCATGGATCGTAATCCTGGATCACCTTTGCATAGACTGGACTTTTAATTCCAGCGTATGTTTTATATTTTAAAAGAAGCTTACTAGAACCAAACATAAGCCTTTGGATAAAATGAGGACTGCAGATGCTGGAGATTAGAGTCAAAAAGTGTGGCGCTGGAAAAGCACAGCAGGTCGGCAACTCTCCTGCTCCTCAGATGCTGCCTGACCAGCTGTGCTTTTTCAGCACCACACTTTTTCACATAAGACTTTTGGATATAAGTTTAGTTGCTGTCTGAGGAGAACTATCCTGGAATGTTATACCTGAGGAAGAATCAAAAAAGCTTCAAAGGGATCGACTTAAAGGGAGACATTGACTACAAACCGAAATGAAACCATGTTAGTTAAGAGTTAGTTAGCATAGTTAAGAGTCAATCACATTGCTGTGGATCTGGAGTCACATGTACGCCACACCAGGTAAGGGTAGCAGCTTCATTCCCTAAAGGGCATTAGTGAATCCGATGGATTTTTCCGACAGTCAACAATCACAGACTTTGTTTGATTCTTGAATTCAAACTTCACTATGGTGGGCTTCAAAGTAGGGTCTCAACAGCATTACTCAGTTCTCTGGATTAATAGTCTAGCAATAATAACGCTAGGCCAACACCTCACTTAACATTTAAAAGGCATTTGGATGGGTATATGAATAGGAAGGGTTTGGAGGGATATAGGCCAGGTGCTGGCAGGTGGGACTAGATTGGGTTGGAATATCTGGTTGGCATGAACGGGTTGGACCGAAGGGTCTGTTTCCATGCTGTACATCTCTATGACGCAATGACTCTATAATCTCCTCGAAAAAGGCAAGTTTCGTTTTGATCTGTACATAGCAACTTCTGCCAAATTGTGTGGATTCCTTTTCAAATATGTTGCTTGGACTTTGTTTTACAGTTTTCCACTTTTAATTTTTTTTTAGCATTCAGGCAATTATGCATTGATCTGGAAAAATTGGCCCTTGAAATTCTAGCAGCCGCATTGGAAAACGTGGCTCATAAATCACTCCAGTTAAATCAACACACTGGGCTTTTTACCTTAAGATTGTAAAGCAGAATCCACAGAAAGTGACCATTTGCCTTCAACTTGACCCACCCTGCCAACCTCATCCCCAAATCTTCCCCATCACCAACACACAAGCTGGGAAGCCAGAAGTTGGGCTCATTTGGTAATAAATTAACAGAGCCTCAGCTGTTGTCATGGTGATGACAGTGATGCAGTTCTATAAAGTAAACCACAAAAATGTGAGTCACAATGAAGATTTCTCTTTTGAAGTGATGCCATATTTGTTCCTCATCAAAAGCTTTGTCCAATTCATGGAAAACTGTGCTACAATCTGTGCATGGAGCCTTTCTGCCTCCATTTTTGATAATCCCAATTGGCAGCTTTGTGTATAAACACAATTTTCTATTTGGCAAAACAGTAGGTCCTTGGAGAACATCATTCCTCATTATCCTCTCTCCCCCGTGGAAGGTGAGATCCACCGGTGTTCCTAGCCATCCATCTGCCCATCTGCCTTTGCCAGAGCAACAACAAAATAACTGGAGAATTTTTTTTTCAGATTGTGCAGGCAACTCCCCTCAGAGTACAGCTCTTTCCCTTTCAAATTTAGATTGGGTCTCATAATGTGCAGAATAATGAATAATATATTAACACATGTATTTACACTTGGACTGCAAATAAGATACATTGTGGAAGCCTTGTGCACAAATGTTACCACGCAGTGATGAATAGGAATGCTGAAAGCAGATTTTAATAGATCAGAGCATTTATCTATGGGAAAATTGATGGTGGTGGCTGTCTTTTATCTGTGAAGGTGAGAATGATTGTCTCCTGTCTGTGAAATCGGGAGATTATCTTATATTTTATGGGAAGATGTTCTCAATCTACTGCCCATGTTTCATATCCAGATGTGAGTGTTTCATGTCTAACAGAGTGATGCTTACATGGAAGGTGATCGAGTCGTGTAGTAAAAGGTACACTGTTAAGCGTGGAAGCAATAATATCTGTCTCATACCTATAGGCATGCAGAAGGGCAAGAATTGTTTAAAATCACTTGGCTGTAGAATCTTGGAAGTGTTTGAAGTTGAATGTAGCAGCTTCTATCTTTTTAACATTGGCAGGAGAGAGGATTGATTTAAATATATATAGTTGTATATCATTATCTATGATTTGGAGATGCCGGTGTTGGACGAGGGTGTACAAAGTCAAATATCACACAACACCAGGTTATAGTCCAACAAGTTTAATTGGAAGCACACTAGCTTTCGGAGCGCCGCTCCTTCATCAGGTAGTAGTGGAGGACACAATTGTAAGACACAGAATTTATAGCAAAAATTTACAGTGTGATGTAACTGAAATTATACATTGAAAAATACCTTGATTGTTTATTGAGTCTTTCATCTGTTTGAATACCATGATAGTTTCACTTCTTTCATGTGTAAACGACAAAACTGTTTTTTAAAAAATACATTCTCAGGTTAACTGTAACAATTGGTATTAGCCAGACAATATGTTGAAGGTGTCAGCCCCCAAGTTCTCTGTCTGTGCCATAATGTTTAGACTGATTCTAATCTAAAAAGTGAGATAACAGAGTTTTACATGAATTCATCCAGTTTTTGAGCAAAGTACAGTGTAGCTCTGCAAGTACAAATTCACCCCACAAACGTATAGTATATGTGTGTGTGTGTGTGTGTCTGGGGTGGGGGGTTGTGAGTGTGAGAGAGAGTGTATATGTGTGTGTATGTGAGTGTAGAGTGTCTATGTCTGTGAAGGGGTGTGTGTGGGAGTGTGTGTATCTGTAGGAGTGTGTGTGTGTCTCGGGGGGGGGTTGTGAGTGTCTGTGAGAGAGAGTGTGTATATGTGTGTGCATGAGAGTAGAGTGGTCTAAGTTTGTGAGAGGATGCATGTGTGAGTGTGGGAGTGTGTGTGTCTGTGAGGGTGTGTGTGAGTGTCTATGTGCGTGTCTGTGTATATGTGTCCGTGTGTATGTTTGTGTATAGGAGTGCCTGTGTGTGTGTGTGTGTGTGTGTGTGTTTCTGTCTGTCTGGGATGGGGGGTTGTGAGTGTGGGAGAGTGTATGTGTGTGTGTATGTGAGTGTAGAGTATCTAAGTCTGTGAGGGGGTGCACGTGTGAGTGTGGGAGTATGTGTGTGTGTGTGTCTGGGGTCGTGTGGGTTGTGAGTGTCTGTGAGAGAGAGCGTATATGTGTGCGTGAGTGTAGAGTGGTCTAAGTCTGTGAGAGGGTGCATGTGTGAGTGTGGGAGTGTGTGTGTCTGTAAGGGTGTGTTGAGTGTCTGTGTGTGTGTCTGTGTACACGTGTGTCCGTGTGTATGTGTGTGTATAGGAGTGCGTGTGTGTAGGAGTGTCTGTGTGTGTGTAATAGTATCTGTGTGTGTGTGTGTATAGTGCAATAGTGGTCACCTGTAGTGTGACATGAACCCAAGGTCCCGGTCGAGGCCCTCCATATGGGTACCGAACTTAGCCATCAGCTTCTGCTCAATCACTTTTCGCTGCTGCCTGTCCCGAAGTCCGCCTTGGAGGATGGACGCCCAAAGGTCCAAGGTCAAATGTCGTAGACTGTTGAAGTGTTCTCCAACTGGGAGGGAACACTCCAGTCTGTTGATTGTTGTGCGGTGCCCATCCATCCATTGCCGTAGCCTTTGCTCAGTTTCCCCAATGTACCATGCCTCAGGGCATCCTTGCCTGCAATGTATGAGATAGACAACGTTGGCTGAGTCACATGGGGTGAATTTGTACTTGCAGAGTTACATTGTACTTTGCTCAAAAACTGGATGAATTCATGTAAAACTCTGTTCTCTCACTTTTTAGATTAGAATCAGTCTAAACATTATGGCACAGACAGAGAACATGGGGGCTGACACCTTCAACATATTGTCTGGCTAACACCAATTGTTACAGTTAACCTGAGAATGTATTTTTTAAAAAAACAGTTTTGTGATTTACACATGAAAGAAGTGAAACTATCATGGTATTCAGAGATGGAAATGTGTTGCTGGAAAAGCGCAGCAGGTCAGGCAGCATCTAGGGAACAGGAGAATCGACGTTTCGGGCATTAGCCCTTCTTCAGGAATGATGCCCGAAACGTCGATTCTCCTGTTCCCTAGATGCTGCCTGACCTGCTGCGCTTTTCCAGCAACACATTTCCATCTCTGATCTCCAGCATCTGCAGACCTCACTTTCTCCTATCATGGTATTCAAACAGATGAAAGACTCAACAGACAATCAAGGTATTTTACAATGTATAATTTCAGTTACATCGCACTGTAAATTTTTGCTATAAATTCTGTGTCTAACAATTGTGTCCTCCACTATCACCTGATGAAGGAGCGGCGCTCTGAAAGCTGGTGTGCTTCCAATTAAACCTGTTGGACTATAACCTGGTGTTGTGTGATTTTTATCTTTATCTACAATGTTGATAGAGTGTGATCTCAAAAGTCCACAGTGTCGGGGATGAGGGACGATATCTTATATCTATGTAGTGTGGAGAAAGGGTGAGATCTGTGTTAAATTTGAGAGCTGCCTTGTATTGAGGGTGTATTGGAGAAGGATGCAGCTAGTGATGGTGTCCTGCCATGGTTATTTTTCACAAAATATTTACCTCCTTAGTAAGACATTGCTCTGGGGTGGAGGGTGTGTGAGCTCTGTGAAAGCACTGCAGCTTTGTTGGGAACACTGCTGCTCTCAGTTATGAGCCAATTAAACTTTGAACAAAAATATGCTACATTGAGAAAATCTTGTAAAATCAAATAGTCTTCTGCCAGAAGGTTCATGCTAGGTTTTTCTAAGACTGTTCAGATAGAGACTAAGTTAGAGACAAAAAAACCCGCAGATGCTGGAATCCAAAGTAGACAGGCAGGAGGCTGGAAGAACACAGCAAGCCAGGCAGCATCAGAAGGTGGAGAGGTCAACATTTCGGGTGTAACCCTTAAAGTTCATCAATTGAACTTGGGACTGTGAAATGAATGGTTTTAAGATTTGGTTATCTTAGTGTACTCATTTGATAAAACAGTTATAATGATTCATCACAACCTATCAATGTTCAGATCTGCTTTTACCATTTTCTTCCTACATTTACATTTTGTTCTGATCTTTGTGGTATCTCTCTGGTATCTGAGTGTAGGGACGAGAATTGTAGGCATTTTCAGATTATTGCACACCTCTGGAGTAGGTCGGACTCAAAGTCAGGCCTCTTAGCTTCATTATTAGTCACCATCCGTAACAAGGATACACTAGCATTAGATTGACAGCGTAGAAATTCAGTGTTTAGATCAGGGTGGTGCTGGAAAAGCACAGCAGGTCTGGCAGCATCTGAGGAGCGTAGAAATTCAGACTGGCAAAGCTCCATTAGATTCCTCTGATTCCATATTCCTGACTGATATTTTTTAAATGGCTGTTTGCGTCTCTGTACCTGCAATGCAGCAATTGGAATTTTAAGTTGTTTAACCGTTCCATAAAGTTAATGACAGCTGGACTATCATACCTTTTGGAAGGTACGCTAAACTGGCAGCCATTCTGTTAGCCCAGCCCAAGTTTCATACAGATGAAATCATAAAATCATAGAGCTGTACAGCAGAACATAGATTTAACGCCCCTCTGAAGCACTATGCCCCTGATATTGGAGCACTTCCTCACGACTGCACATCTTTTGCTGCAATTGACTTTGAATTATGCCTGAGATTGATCTAGCAATGGAAGAGCATTAAATAACACATAACACTTTTTTAAAAATCAATACAGGTATAAGCCTTTTAAAAACAAAAACAGAAATTGCTGGAAGAATCCAGCAGGTCTGGCAGCATCTGCGGAGAGAAAGCAGAGTCACTATTTCAGGTCCAGTAACCCTTCAGAACTGATTGTTGCTGGGAAAAGGTCGCTATCAATGCAGAAGATAGGGTTGGGGGAGCAGGTATAAATTATAGGTAACAATGGAGCCCATTTATTGTTTACCGCTCCCTTGTTGCCCTCATCCCATCTTCAGCATATGTACCAAACATTTCCTAGCTACAAGAAGGGTCACTGGACCCAAAACGTTTAACTCTGATTTCTCTCCACAGATGCTACCAGACCTGCTGAGTTTTCCTTGGAATTTCTGATTTTGCTTCTGATTTCCACCATCCACGGTTCACTTTTTCTTTCAGTTAAGCCTTCTAAATATAGATTTCACAATCGCATGTGCTTTACTTTTTAATTCCTTTTTCAAATGCCTCCAGTAATATAGAGTTCAGTGTCTCTCACCTTCACACATGTTTGGGTGATACTGTCATTCTGCCTGTTGAGGCAGTCTCTTGCATTACATTCAATGACTGGGAGGTACGTGAGTCTGGCTGTGCTGGCTTGCTCCTCTGAATCATTTTTCAAGCTTCCTTCGAACAATCCCGTTGGGCCCAAGAGGTATGGAGGTACAGAGACCTCTATTTGATCAGCTTAAAGGTAGGAGTAAAGTCACCATAGTCATATTAGACCATAGAATAGCTCTCTCACTGCAGATTGGTGGTGGTTTAATCTGAGGGTCACCACATCTCAGAAGAGGGGAGAAGTTGAAAAGGAGAATCTTTCATGGTAACCTCAGCCGATGCAAAAACTGACCTCACGCTGACCTGATAAACTGTTGCAATGGTGAATTAGTGACCTTCTCTGAGGCTTCAACGCCATTGCATTTCTATCTGATATGAGAGCTGCCAGTTTCCTATTCCCGTTACAGGCCAATGTTCCGTGTAACATGGCTGGTCTTATGGAGTTGAGAGCTGAAATGAAAGCACAACAGGCAGGCAGTTTCTCAGCTGTGACCTGCCCCTCTGTGATGTTTTGTTCTCAACTTGTTGTCGCGAAAGGTTTTGTTTGGTGAAGCTTGAAAGAACTAATCAGTTCCCTTCAATTCTGAATAGTTACCGCGGTGCTGGCCCCTGAGGCTACATTCTCTGAAAATGTGCCTGAAATACACATTTGCCCTCTGCAACCCTTTCACCCGGTCTGTCCTACATTTAAACATTAGCACTACAGTTGCCAGTATTTTGTAAAAGGCTGGATGCAGTACAAATGGGAATACAATTGAACTTCATGATTCTAGCTAATTAACTTCACCATCCACTGAACTTTGTTCCCCCAGTGAGACCTTCTCTGTGACAAGTACTGTCCAGTGATAGACCCAATAATTACACCCTCCACTCAAAACAGGCAAACATACTTTTCCCAATTGAGTTTATTCTCATGCTGATAGCATAAGTGTCATATTGTCGCTTTGTATCCAATTAAATTACTGTGCAGTCTAACCTTTGGCTATGCACTCTCTCCTTCCTTCCAACCAACCTACAAATCTAAGCATTCTCTAAATGTGAAAAGATTTTTTCATTAAAAAACTGTGGCCTTAGGAGTGTTCATTATCTTTTCAATTTGTGCAGGTGCTGTGTAAGCTGAAGGAACATTTTTTTTAATCTGTCTTTCCATATACTTTGGGTAAATATGCACCAGGGCCTGCAGGGGATTGGAAAATTATCAAGCAAAAAGATGCTTTCACAATAGGGATATTCTCAGTTCCAGGATTTGTTAGCACAATATTTACAACAATTCTGCACCAACTTGCCAAACACTTGAGGTGTTATCATTCAGCAATTACTGGTGACAGTATGGCATTTGGATGTAACCAGTATATTCTCAAATATTATAATCAAAAATCTCATATATATTATCATCAATGTCCCTACATACCCTACACCAAGTACTGCACAGTTTTTTTAATAGATAGTATATCATTGTTAATGCTCTCCTGTATACTGTAATCCGCACCTTCCCATATATCAAACCAGTGCTCTCCAGTGTGCTAATTGTTCAGTTGTGAGCAAACCACCACGCAGTCAGATTGATGCATTATCCCAGTTTAAAACTACATTCAATTCTCATGGTGAGGTTCAAGTAGCTCCAGTTCAGAACCAGACACCCCATATTTCCTTGAAATAGTCAGCAAAAGCTGCAAAACGTGACAGTTGTTTGGTTGAGGGAGTTTGAGAGCTTCATCGAGTTGCAGATTATGAGCAAAATTAAAAAGGATGTGATTCTTTTTAAGACCTTTATAGGAACGGTCAACCAATTATTCACGCTTCCATCTCCTTTCATCACTGCCAAATGCTTAACTGGAAATCCAGTAAATGGAAGCAGAATCTTCTGAGTTTGTTGGATGTTTTGCAAAATGCTGAGAAAGGACCAAGACGCCTGTGCTTACATTTAAAAAGGAAGACCTGAGCTTTGTGACTTGGTGGATAGAAGCTTGGATTCCAACAGCAGTCAGTGTTCCTGGAAGATGGCAGCCCATCTCTCACAAAGATTAGATGGGAGTTGGGTAAAACCAATTTCACGTAAGTGACGGGCATTTATTGTCTACGTTCTTCGCATTTTGTTTGTTAACATTGGATGTTCCAAGCTCAGGTTCCAGCCTGCGCTTTATGGAGTGTAAAATATATTTTAAAAAAAACAAAATAACAGAAGTAAAACTGAAAATATGGAAAGCTGAAGTTAATAAGAAAAATCTCCCTTTTCCCAACTAATCAGGCTGCAAATAATTAATAGTCTACAACTACACAGCTAACGGTTAATAAGTTGCTCCCTTCATGCATAAGAATGCCTCGTAGATCTCAGACACAGAATAAAGTTAAATGAAGCTGACAGTGATGTCTCTAAAGTGCAACCTCTGCTGCTCTAGCTTTTGTTGTTGTGGCATGATACTGAGCACTTGAAATACTTGCATGAATATTTGGTGCATGTGCATTTTCTGTCCAGTAATTTGAGAGGGCACTGAGTGGCTATTTTAAGCATGTTAGGACCTGCATTACACAAAAAAAGGACAAGCAATTTCATGCAACATTATTACAACCCTCAAATGGTCAGGTTTTGCATCCAGAATCGGTTCCATCCAATTTACTGCATTTTAATGAGACAACTACCTTTTTACAGTTTTGGTTTGTACTTATTAAACAGGGGAAACGTTGTTTTATGGAAAGGAGATTGAAGGCAATCTTGGCCAGAGTAAAAGTACAACCTACAACCCATAGAAACAAAATGGTATTGTTAGCAGATACTGTATTGAAAACAACTACAGAATAATATTGAATCAGACTGGAAGTTTCACTAAGGTCGACTGCTGCTGATGTAAACAAATGGTTTTGCGATGTTCCAGGGCCAAAATGATCTCACATTCATCAAAACAGTTCAAGGTTCTTATGTGAGCACATGAACCTTTTTTTGTTGATGTGGGAATAACCAAGAGAAAGTGACACCATCCCTGGATATCAATTGCAGAATAAGAGCCATTCAAGTCCTGTATAATCCCAGTTTTTATGTGCATACAAGTGACCACATTCCTCATGGGGCCAAGAGTTCTGTTATTGTGTCTGCTGTGTATCCATAGCATCTGGAGTTTGATAACACACTAAGATTGTCTTTGAGTTGGAAGTGTCCATCTGGCTATGATGATTAACTTATGATTGACCAAATGTTGCCCCAAGCTAATAGGAGATGTCCAGGTCCCAGGCCGATTTGGTAATATTCAGCTATTGATTTTGACACATCATCTGGTAATCATGTCCCTTCAAATGAATCAAGATTATAGATTTTGTTTAGTTTGTATCAGGTCAAACCTGGCCTTCAGAGCACTCAATATTCTTCAAACTGGATATCTTTTCTAACCCTTATTAAACAAACATTGACTTGAAAAGCAAAATACCACATTAAAATCCAATAAATCCAGTGGGACCAATGTTGGGCGGACCTTAATCTTAAACTTGATTATTTGAAAATCGAGCCAGTGCACCCTGGAGGCTTGAGTCTGTCACTGCTTCAGCTCATCTGCTGCTGACTCATTCAACCATTCTTTTAACTTTAGACTTGACAATTCCAATGTACACTTGACTAGCCTTCCCATTACATCCTCTGTCAATTTAAATTTATCCAAAACTCTGTTACCATCGCCCTAACAAATGCCAAGTTCCATGCAAGCATCATTCCTATTTTCACTGGCCCATATAGGCCCTTTGTTAAACAATAGCTCAATTTTGGAATTCTCATCCTTGCTTCAAATCCCTCCCTGGCCTCCTGCCTCCCAATCTTGATAACCTCCTGACAACAAGGTGAGGTAGTCTCCAGTCTATTGTGCATCCTGAATTTTAATGATCCCACCCCTTTAGCTGTCGTATCCCTGAGTTCTGGATTCCTTTTCTTAATTTCTGTAATTCATCACTCCTCCCATTCTTTGTAACATACATTAAAACTGACCTCTTTGACAGAGGTTTTGACCATTTGTCCGAAAGTATTCTCATATAGTTTGATGCCACATTTTGTTGGTGTTTGCTCCTGTTGAAACACCTTGGAAAGATTTACTGTGTCAAAAAAGCAACTTGTTGGCTGTAAGACCTTCTCTGTCAATTAATTGGCATGAAAAGTAAAAGGATGAAGACCATTACCCAACTAATATGTTACAGATTAGTTTGATTTTGGGAGTTATTTTTCTCTGTTGGAGAGATCTTAATGAAAATTAGATTTTAATAGTTCTGAACGGCACTCAATTCTAGTTTCTTTTTAAATTTCAAAGTGAAATTGAAGGAGCATGGAATGGCATGGGGCAGCTTTTTTCACACGTGCAGATGCAAGGAAAACTGCCTGCCCACACATACCACCTTTGTACACATCAAAGCATCAATGGGTTTTCCTTTGTCAGTATTCCTATTATCAATGCCAATGTATCTCTATTATCGAGATAACTACATTGTCTGTGGATCCCTCTGAGCAGTTTCCAATTGGCAGCGGTTCTGATTTAGGTATATTCCTTGTCAGTAGGATTCGTTGTTAGTGGTTTCCCCTCGGTGGAACACCATTGGAAGGATGACCTCATTATCAGTGGATCCCACTGTCAGTAGATTCTCATTCCTGTTGTCAACACATTTCCATTGTCAACATAACGATATCTTGAGTGACTGTCATTATCTGTGTGTTCCTATTGTCAATGCCACCCTCTTGTCAGTGCAATTTCAATGTCAGTATGTTTCCATTAAAAGATTTTTCATATTACAGCTCTCACTCTTTCAGGCATGTTGGATTATTATTGAGAAATTCTCTGATTAAGAGTAAGGCCAGCTCATAATACCACATTCCTACCTTAACCTGAATGACCAGTATACAATTCTTGGTTGATTCAGTCACCCTGGAACACATGCATAAATTAAACATCTTCCCTTTATGAATAAAACTGTTGCCTGCTGTAAATCATATTTGTATCTCCAATTACACGTCCTCATTGCTCTAACTTTGTTACCAGTGAACTCTTTCTACCCATGGTTTATGTTGTATCACCAAATTCAGCCTGTGATCTTTCATTGGGAAATTCCATTATTACCCTCAATGTGTGGGCACCAGTCTGCAGTAATGTGCTGCACTCTGTAAGTTATTGATTTTTCGCACATTTTCAGAAGTACAAGTGAGTCATGAACTGTCAATATCCCAACAGACTATTGAGAATGTTGTGCAGATCATTAAAGTAGCAATCTTCAGTGCCATCTTGCTAATTTATTGGTGTTTCTCGTTCCCCGGTTATAAATTTTGAAAGAAACTTTAATTGTGCAATAAAATGGTTTAATAGTTTCATCCTCCCATTGCTTGTATACGGATTTTATAAATAGCACTGCATTACAAGTTATTAATGTACTTTCAAATAGCATGATTTGTTATGAACAACACTTCATTGGGCCAAACATTGAAGGGAAAGTTTCACGGAGATGATCTAGATCATCTGTAGTTATCAGGATATTTCAATAGATATGTCCCTCAAAAACCATAGAGATCATTAATTATATGACTCATTGAGATACAGAACATTACACAGCATTGTCTGCGATACTTTATATTTTACAGACGAAAAGGTCTCATGTTTTATCTTTTGTCTGCTCTAGGACATGGCCAAAGAGATGTAATAGTTGCACTTTATTGATATTCCTTGCCCAGTTACCTTAAAAGAGCAATCTGGATAAGAGAGATTAGATGGTATCATATAATATTTACAGCATTGAAACATGCTGTTCACAGAACTGCTCTATGGCAGTTTAAAATGCTCCTCACAAACTCCTCCCTAACTTTATCTAAAGCTATGAACACTTCCTTTCGACCCTTTCTTCCACAGCTACACAGGAGCTCCTTTTTCTAAATGAATACAGGCTCATAAACCTGGGATCTCTCATAAATTTAAAGTGATGTGCAAAAGAAGCAACAGGGAAATGAAGAAAGAACTTTTTCACACGGCGAATACAGTCGTTAGTGCGTGGAGGGCACTGCCTGTGAGTGTAGTGGAGGCAGGTTCAATGGAGGCATTCAAGAGAGTATGGCATGATTATTCAAATAAAAATAATGTGAAGAGAATGAGGAAAGAGCAGGCGATTGGCACTAAGGTCATTTCATGATCTGATACAGGTACAACAACTCGAATAGCCTCCTTCCGTGCTGTAACACTTTACAATTCTGGAACCGGAACTAGAAAAACTAAGGAGGATCTTGTGGAGCATTTCTAACTTATGAAAGGCTTTGGAAAGGAAATGGGAAATCTTATTTCCCTACTCAATGAACTAGTAATAAGGCACTAGAAGAATGAAGGAAAATGGCAATGACTTCTACTTCAGAGACTGAATTGTTGGACCACCACATGAGCTGCTACCAGACACAACCCATCGTTAGCAATAATAGCCCCCATTAGCAGCTGTTCATTCCCCAAACTGAATTTTAATCACTCCTGTGTCGGTCAAATTATATTTCTCTCTCTTTGGGCTCTATCTCCACCTATAGTTTACTGTCTCCCTACCCCATCTTCTATATAAATATCAACTTTTCCTTGCTATTGTCAGTTCTGAAGAAGATTCACTGGACCCAGAATGTTAGCCCAGATGTCTATTCACAGGTCCTACCAAGCTTGCTGAGCTTTTCCAGCAATTTCTGTTTTTGTTTTCGATTTCCAGCATTCTTTCAGTTTTCTGTTAGACCGTGTGCTTTACTATAACCTTTAAGGCACACTCTATCCCATCATTTTAAAGGGAACTGAGCTTGTATCTGAGAATGAAGAATTGCAGAAGGGCAGAGAAATGGGCTCAGAATAGCATGTGCTGAAGAACCAGCGTGGCACAGATTTGACGGATTAGACATCTTTGTGAGACGTAACCTGTGTGTGCCTTAAATCTCATTGGCCGAGGTGAGTCTGATTTCTGCAATGTGCTGTGTTTATTTGTCCTGCCACTTTCTGGTGGATGTGGGATTCTGCCTACAACCAGAAAACACTCCCTCTCTTCTCATCTCAATGGCCTTGACTGGGTTGTCTAGCAATCCAAACCTTATGCCTCAAAGTATCTCAGCCAAACTCTCCCCTGCTGGGAATTGAGTTGCAGTTAAATGAGGAATGTCTCTAAACCCTTGATGAGGAGGGTGCTTAATTTCAGAAGATATTGACCATCTCTATGTAGTGTCAGGGTGGCTTAATTTGAAAGTAATTACTTTTGGCATGCATTTTTCTATTAGCCTGATGTTACAACTTTGTAATTAATATATATGTTGTAAATAAAGCCAATCCGTCTTTAGAATAAGCAATAAATCCTACAAAATGGCTTCCTGCTGTCACATGAGGCATCTGCCCTTGAAATGGGATCAGTGGATGGATGCACACATTTAGTTCCTGCTGATGGTTACATTTGCCTGTGTTGGCCCATTGAGATTGTGACATCTATAATGTAATGAGTAGCCTGCAGTCATTGCAGTCTAAGAGGTGTTGGCTGTCTCTGGTTGCTTGGTCAAACTTTCAGTTACTAGCTGTAGACCATTCACATTCTCTGCCATGTGAATTTCAACGCCCATTTGGTCCAACAAATGACTGCTGCCAAATTTCTTTGGTGAGCTAGTCTATTGTTTGACTGCATCCCACAAAATGGCACATGCTGCAAACCCCATTTGCTTCAGACTTTGAGTTCAAACATCTGTTTCTGGCTGAGGTGTAAAACATTTGGAACACAAACATCTGCCAAAATGAGGGAATGTTAAAAAGAATGACATTGTAACAAATTTGAGGCAGAACACCTTCAGCTCAATTGACAATTCATCTTCCTGACAAGATTATCGTGGCATATTTCCAGGTTTAGCTAAATGCTGTGATGTTAAATATATGAAAAATAGCTGAAATGAACAGTTGAAATTAGCTTCAAAATCACTACAGAATCTAAAAGAAGCAATCCAAAGGACAGGATCAATCAAGAGAAAATGTCACAAAAGGAGATGCAAATAATCATCAACTTGACAAAATTGGAGGACTCTCACACTGGAGTTGGTGGTAATTGTGTATGAACCTGGATGAGCTGTGAGTACTTACAGATTTTAGGTGAATCTTGCTGGTAATTATGAGCAATCTAATTGTATTAACAGTGGTGATATGGCATGAATTGGGTAGAAACCCATAGAACAGAATGGTGTGGGCTTTCGGTGACTGCTGATTAAAGTGAGGGATGAGAGCAATTGTGTGTACACAGTTCTGGAGCTTAAGAATGATTCTAATGATTAGAATGGTGGCAACTGATGGTAAGAGTGACTGTAATGAGCCAAGTGGTTCTGCCAAAAGTGATTATATACAGTTAGACATTCATCAGAGGATTACACCTTGTAGTTGCACCACAAAGTCACTTTTCATCAGTTTCAGAACGTTGTCCCATGATTGAATAATAACTAGTCACCATTTATCTATCATAGCTTTTGGAAAGGCAAATGCCATGCTGGCCTTTATTATAGGGTGACTGGGGTACAACGGTAAAGGAGATATGTTATGACAGTACAGGGCTGGGGTGAGAACATATCTGGAGGACAGATTTGTTTTATACCTGATTTATGAAGAAATGCATGCTTGTGTTATTTCCAGTAAAAGGTAATGCGTTATGTGAGAGAGAGAGACAGGGTATGAATCAGCAATGCTTTCCTGATGGAGTTTGAATATTGCTGATATCCTGACATTGCTGTTAAAAACTTTTTCTGCTCCAATCCATGAAAGAAGTTTTAGTTTATCTTCCAGTTGCTCGAGAAGGTCAGCCTTCCAATTTGTATTTCATTTGGGCAATAATAATTAAATATACAGTCAACAAGACCCTCCCAGAATAGGAGAAGGAGGGGTAGCATTTCGCCGAATGACCCAAGCAATTAATCTGCGTTAGTGTTATAGATAATTAATGACCTTTGCAATGGATTTAATTTCACATGGGTGTAACCTGCTAATGAATGCCTGAATGTAGCTGAAAATGGTGTTTATTAAAGGAATTTCTTTTTGGTGAATTCTGTCCTCATTAAGGTGATGGACATCACTGCTGGAAAATGGCATACATTTGCACCTTTGAACCTTGTGTGTTCATCACTTCCTGTTGAGGTACAGTTGTAGGTTATGCACAGTGTAACATTTTCTCTAAAGTTACCCATCTGGTACTTTAATCCCAAACTATAAGCACATGACATTTGCATTTCCTCATTAATTTGTAAAGTTTCTAATTTATTCCAATTCTAGCAGTTTTTGATTCATGTCCACCACTTGGAATATGATTAACTATTTTAAGCTCATCTACCTTTTGTTTTACATCCTATGATATTTTGACCAGCGCTCTGTTTTCCTCAGTTTTTAATGGGTTAAGATGGTACCACTGACTTCCCTTCTATTTCTTTATGTTCAATAAAATTTCAATAAAAGTCAGTGGTGTTTGTGATAAAATTCTGTGTCAACAATAGGACTGCTTTTCGGCTTTTCCAACATTGAACAGCTCCATAGGTGGGTGAATTTAAGTTACTTTCCACCCACTGCACTCTAATTGCTTTTCTCAATAGCCACTTTTGAAGTAGGTCACTTGCTGAGTTTAATACTAATTGGTAAATTGGTGAGCAAATTATTTTTCCTTGGGTCTTAGACGCTTTCATTTTTTTTGTGTTTAATTGGAATCAGATCAGATAGTTATCACAAATACAAGATTGATAGATAAGAGCTAAATAAAAAGTGTGTAGCCAGATGAACAAGGGATTTGTACAGATGAGGGTTAGATACAATATGTATAGATTACATAAAATACATAGTACATATACTTGTGTATTAAAGTGAAAATATATATAGAGGAAAGTAGTAGGGAATTTGTACATGGTAATTAAATACAAGAGAGGATATATGGATAAGAAACTAAAGAGCAGATGCATTGATAGTGATTGCATACAAGATGTACAAAAAAAAATTATTCTGACGCACAATAGTCATTAAATATTAAGAGATTAACAAAGAACTTCATGCCATGCTAAACAATAGAAGCAGCATGGCCAATGCAAAGGGTTAACATGTGAAATATGTGAATAGGAGATTATGTCAGTAGCTCACATTATGATCAAGACACTCTGAGTAGACATGACACAAAAATTGGTGGATAGTGGACAGTGAAGAAAGTTATCTTAGAGTACAATGGGGTCTTGATTAACTGGGCCAATGATCCAGGAATGGCAGATGGAGTTTAATTCAGACAAATGTGAGGTGTTTTGGGTAAGACAAACCAAGGCATGACTTACACAGTTAATGGTAGAGCCCTTGGCAGTGTTGAGGAACACAGACCCCCTGGTGCAGGTACATAGCTCATTGAAAGTGATGTCACAGATAGACCGGGTGTGAAAAAAAGTATTTGGCATGTTTCTCTTCATCAATCAGAGTACAGGAGTTGAGATGTCATGTTACAGGGGGACTGAAGGACACATTGGTAAGGTCACATTTGAAATACTGCATACAATTCTGGTCGCCCTGCTATAGGAAAAATATTATTAAACTGGAAAGGGTACAGAAAAGATTTGCAGGGATGTTACTGAGACCAAAAAGTTTGAGTTATAAGAATAGGCTGGGACTTCTTTCCTGGAACTGAGGGGTGGCCTATTAGAGGTTTATAAAATCATGAGGGGCATAGATAAGGTGAATTAGCAAGGTCTTTTCCTCAGGGTATGGAGAGTTCAAATTTAGAGGACATAGATTTAAGGTGAGAGGAGAAAGATTTAAAAGGGACCTGAGGGGCAATTTTTTTCACACAGAGGGTGATGCAGATACGGAATGAATTGCCAGAGGAATTGATAAATGCAGGTACAGTTGCAACATTGAGAAGACATTTGGACAGTACATGAATAGGAAGGGTTTAGAGAGATATGGGTGAAACATAGGCAAATGGGACTAGTTTAGTTTGGGAAACCTAGTCGACAAGTTGGGCCGTGCATGTCAATATGCAACAATGATTTGGAGATGTTGGTGTTGGACTGGGGTGTACAAAGTTAAATATCACACAACACCAGGTTATAGTCCAACAGGTTGTGTCATTTTTAAATATGCAACAAGGTCTGGATGATATTCATGTTTAGGCTTTTAAATAGCAAATAACATTCAGAAAATACAAGTGACCATCTCTAAAAGTAGAGAATCTAACAAGAAGAAAGCTTCCTTGGACATTAAATGATATCGACATTCTTGGGGTCACCTTTGTTCAGAACCCGATCAAAACCACGATTACAAGAGCAAGTTAGAGAGTGGGAATTCCATCATACATACCTCACCTCCTCAGTCCTCAAAGCCTTTCCCACCATCTAAAAGACACAGGTCAGAAGTATGATGGATAACTCCCCAATTACCTGAATGAAAACAACTCTTAACAACACTC
Organism: Chiloscyllium plagiosum; assembly: GCF_037043375.1. Taxonomy (NCBI): domain Eukaryota; kingdom Metazoa; phylum Chordata; class Chondrichthyes; order Orectolobiformes; family Hemiscylliidae; genus Chiloscyllium; species Chiloscyllium plagiosum. Next base: position 15,164,232 of record NW_028270177.1, read on the forward strand.
AAAAAGCTCAGTACATCCATGGCAACGCAGCCTGTTTGTTTGATATCCAATCCACCACCTTAAACACTGATACACCATGGCTGAGTGTTCCATACACAAAATACACTATAGTAATTCATCAATGTTCCTGTAGCAGCAATATGCATACCCAGGACCTCTACTAACTTGAAGAATAAAGACTACAAACGCATGGGAACTGAACCAACGTCAAGTTTGCTTCCAATTTCCACTCTAACCTCATTTGAAAATAGATTACTATTCTTTCACTGTCACTGGACCCATTTCTTGGAACTCCCTTCGTGACAACTTTGAAGGTTTACCTACATAACAAGGATGGCAGCAAATCAAGGTATCTCATCACTATTTTCTCAAGAACAATCTGGAACAAGCAATGCCAGTGATACATATGTCCCGTGTCCGATCTTTGTCAATGTGTAGACAAGCATTCATGTCTATCCAGAGGAATAAAATGTAGGGTTGTTTGGTATGTCATGCACACTTTTATCCTTGAATAGTAAAAAAGTGTTGGAAAGATTAGTAGACTGACTATGAACAAAGAGACATTGGAGTGCAGGTTCATAGCTCCTTGAAAGTGGAGTCACAGGTAGATAGGATAGTGAAGAAGGCATTTGGTATGCTTTCCTTTATTGTCAGAGTATTGAGTACAGGAGTTGGGAGGTCATGTTGCTGCTGTACAGGACATTAGTTAGGCCACTGTTAGAATATTGCATGCAATTCTGGTCTCCTTCCTATTGGAGACATGTTGTAAAACTTGAAAGGGTTCAGAAAAGATTTACAAGGATGTTGCCAGGGTTGGAAGATTTGAGCTATAGGGGAGAGGCTGAACAGGCTGGGGCTGTTTTCCCTGGAGCATCGGAGGCTGAGGGGTGACCTTATAGAGGGTTATAAAATCATGAGGGGTTTAGATAGGGTAAATAGCCAAAGTCTTTTCCCTGGGGTTAGGGAGTCCAGAACACGGGCGGCACGGTGGCACAGTGGTTAGCACTGCTGCCTCACAGCGCCAGAGACCCGGGTTCAATTCCCGCCTCAGGCCACTGACTGTGTGGAGTTTGCACGTTCTCCCTGTGTCTGCGTGGGTTTCCTCCGGGTGCTCCGGTTTCCTCCCACAGTCCAAAGATGTGCAGGGTCAGGTGAATTGGCCATACTAATTGGCCGTAGTGTTAGGTAAGGGGTAAATGTATGGGTGGGTTTCGCTTCGGCGGGTCGGTGTGGACTTGTTGGGCCGAAGGGCCTGTTTCCACACTGTAATCTAATCTAATCTAATCTAATCAAATCTAATCTAATCTAAAAACTTGAGGGCATAGGTTTAAGGTGAGAGGGGAAAGATATAAAAGAGACCTATGGGGCAACGTTTTTCCACAGAGGGAGGTGCGTGTATGGAATGAGCTGCCAGAGGAAATGGTGGAGGCTAGTACAATTGCAACATTTAAGAGGTATTTGGATGGGTATATGAATAGGAAGGGTTTGGAGGGATATGTGCCAGGTGCTGGCAGGTGGGACTAGATTGGGTTGGGATATCTGGTTGGCATGGACGGGTTGGACCGAAGGATCTGTTCCCATACTGTACATCTCTATGACTCTATGACTATCAACCTGATGAAATGCATCTATAAAGCACCTATGTTACCATAATTTCTGAAGTGGTACTTTAAACCTGAAGCTTCAGGCTCAAAGGCTTCCAACAGAGTCAAAAGACCCCCTCTGTAAGGTACACAAGTGTAAGATTTTGAGGGACCCTTTAACTTTAATTTTAAACCTAAGTCAATCACAATTAGAGAATGGGTTTGAGAGAGCCAATCTAAAGCTTTACTCAACCTGATTAGTTACAATTAGATACCCATTCTAGGTATAAATATGTTGCCATATATTTTACAGAATTTATCAAGGTTATCATCAGTACAAAAGTCATTTTCCTTAATAAAAGCCATGGGTTTCGATTGATCCACTTTAGGACACCGGATCACAACCCTGGTTGATTGTGCATGGGTCTCTTTTTTTTGTGTTACATGAGGTTTGCCTTCTCTCTTCAGTACATTGACCCAATATGAATCCCCACTTATTAACCCTTGTTATCTAGTACCCTCTGTATGATCAGAAACATCTTGAATGCTAATTGGATTATCAATGCATGAACACTGTATGAGCAATTCATGGTTAATCCTGGGTTGGATTGGTCATGTCTGTCCAATTAAAAATAATGGTCACCTTTATAACGTCGCACCATGGTCTCCTGATGCATTCTTTGACAAGCCATTTATTTTATAAGATTGTCATTTTTGCAAACTTTGCAAACTTATCCAACCAAGCCTTCAAAGGAGGAGCAGTTCATTTGAAGTATGTAAATTTCATTTCAGTTGGATCCAGTTAAGTCACATTATTCCCCACCATACCCTCTACTTTAACAATGCACTGGCCTTTCAGTTATGGAAGTTTTCAGTACAAAGTCTTTGACAAAGATAGGGATCATTGTGGTACACAGGCTGGCCTTGTGAGTTCATATTTCAATTTCCAATTTGTGTAAAACTATGAACAGTCCTAGATGTATGTCACTAGGACAAGTTCAGACTTCCTGAACTAATCAGAATGAAGACATTTCCCTTATGGTGTTGTCACCTTAATATTGCAGGAGCGCTAATTGGTTTACTTAATTAAGAATTGGCAATGCAGTCTTTTGATTAGCAATCACATGCCACAGCTGAGTTTTAAAATGACTTTAGCTGCAGACTTTTATATCTCCACTCATGCTGTCACCTCTTTAAGAGATGCCTCCTTATGAGATATAATGGCTTAAAAGTTTCACTGAAAGCATGCAGCAAAATAACTCTCTCATTGGAGAGGTTCCCTTCAGCTATTATCAGCCAGGAACTGCTGTCTCAACCTCAAAGTTTGGCAAAAATATTTGGAAAGATACCAACTTTTAAGAGAGGAACTCCGGTTCCTCCACCAACTGCTGCTTTACTACTTCTTACAAGCAGTTCTCATATTGTAGATTTGTAAAGTTCACACGTGACCTTTGTCCCCATGTCCCTGTTAATGTTTGGAAGTGACAACAATACTGGCGAATGTGAGATTGCTCAAAGATTAAAATTTTCTGAATGCAAGTGGCTATGTATTTGACACTCTAATATTGGTCAAATTGTATTTCTGATCCACCCCGGAGGTCCTTTTGGTGGCTCTTTATCCTTTTTTTAAGGTTGAAGTCCTTATGATATTTACTTAACTAAATTTATCAACGATGGTTTCAGAAATGAATGTAATAATTCTCCAACTCTTCTCCTCAAATAAAAAATTCTTCGTCCATAAAGGTTGTAAACATTTAATTTCATAACTCTCTATTTTCCCTAAAAAGCAGTTAGTGAACAGTTGACAACAGAGGATTGGCTGGCTAGCAGAAAACAGAGAGTATCCATAAATGTTTGCTTGTCTGAATGACAGGATGTGCCAAGTGGGGTCCCACAGTGGTCTGTGTTGGGCCTCAGAAGATATCAATTCATATTAATGATTTAGAGGAGACATGGTCACTAAATTTGTAGACAGCATAAAGATAAGTGAGAAAGTTGTAAAGAGGAGACAAAGTGATTGCAGGTAGATCAAGTGGGTGGACAAAAAATCTGACAGATGAAGTATAACATGAAGTTGTTGACTTTGGCAGGAAGAATTTTAAAAAACAGAATATTACCAAAACACAGAGTAAATGCAGAATTGTAATGAAAGAGGGTCATTGGACTCCAAACGTTAACTCTGCTCTCTCTCCACAGATGATGCCAGGCCTGCTGAGTTTCTCCAGGAATTTCTGTTTACATTTCAGATTTCCAGCATCCATTACTCTGTGTTTGAGAAAAATAAGATGTTATATTTTAGTAATGCAGGCCTTGGTGATCCCACATTTTGAAGACTGTGTGCAGTTTCAATCTCCTTAGTTTTGGATACAGGTAAATGCATTGAGGCAGTTCAAAGAAATTTTTACTAAATTTATACTTGGAATGAGAAGATTGTTCCAACAGGAGAGTTTGGACAGACTGGGTTTGTTTCCAATGGAGATTAGAGGAGTGAGATGTGGCTGGTTTGAAGTGCGCAAGGTCCTGAGTGATCTTCATAATGTGAACATGGAAAGAATGTTTCCTGTTATGGGTCAAGACAGACAAGGATCCATTGTTTTAAAAGTAGGGATCTCCCATTTAGCACAAAGATAAAAAGATTTTGTTTCCCTCTCAGAGGGTTGTGTGACTCTGGAACGCTTTGCCTCAAAAGAAAAGGCCATTGTATATTTTTAATACAGAGATGGCTAGATCCTTGTTAACCAAGGGAATTAAGAGTTATTGTAGCTAACTAGGAATGAGGAGTTTGAAACAGAAACAGATCAGTCATGGGGAGGCGATGGCCGAGTGGTATTATTGCTGTTAATCCAGAGATCCAGATAATGTTCTGGGGACTTGGGTTCAGATCCTGCCACAGCTGTTGGTGGAATTTGAATTCAGTGAATATCTGGAATTAAGAATCTAATGACATTTATGAAACTGATTGTCAGAAAAACCCATCTGGTTCACTGATGTCCTTTAGAGAAGGAACTGTCTTCCTCATCTGATCTGGCCTACATGTGACTCCAGACCCACAGCAATGTGATTGACTCTTAACTGCCCTCTGGGCAATTAGAGATGGGTAATAAATGCTGTCTTGCCAGCGATGCCCTCATTCTGTGAATGAATAAAGAAAAAAAAACTTATTGAGTGGTGGAGTAGGCCTCAGAGACTGAACCACCATTTTCTTCTCCTAATTCATGTGCAATGCTAAACACAACTTGTAACAGCCATACACACCTAAAGGTCCCAGATACAATCTTCCGATTCCAATTTCAGTACAGGGGGAGGTAGGAATAGAATTAGATTAGACTCCCTATAGTATGTAAACAGGCCCTTCTGCCCAACAAGTCCACACCGACCCTCCGAAAAGTAACCCACCCAGACCCATTCCCCTACATTTATTTCTGCCTAATGCACCTAACACTATGGGCAATGTAGCAAGGCCAATTCACCTGACCTGCATATCTTTGGATTGTGAGAGGAAACCAGAGCACCCAGAGGAAACCCACACAGACACGGGGAGAATATGCAAACACCACACAGACAGTCTCCTGAGGTTGGAATCGAACCCAGGTTCCTGGCGCTGTAAGGCAGCAGTGCTAACCACTGAGCAACTGTGTTGCCCTCGAATTAGAATTCCATTTTATTGTCATGTGTACTCAAGTAGAGGGGTACAGGAGCACAGTGAGAAGTGTGCAAAGTCACCATTTCTGGCGCCATCTTAGGTACAAAGGTATCTAGGAGCAAAGATGGAAATGTGTTGCTGGAAAAGCGCAGCAGGTCAGGCAGCATCTAGGGAACAGGAGAATCGACGTTTCGGGCATTAGCCCTTCTTCAGGAAGGGCTCCCTATCTAGGAGCAAAGCCAAGCAGGCTTCCTGCTGCCAATTATTCATTGATACACACTGGGAGCTGCTTTAATACTGTGTGAGGAAAGGATTGGGCTTGAATTTGCAGGCATTCGCAAATTTTAGTTCTCTGCCAACACTTAATGTCAAGGTTCATGCATGACAGGCATTCAGTTGGGCAAGGTGCCATTGACAGTATTTTAATGTGATGGAGAGGAAAGTGGACAAAGGAATTGGTTGTGAATTCGCTTGCTATCACAACCCCGGACAATTGAATGGCTAAACTGCTCCGGATCTGAGTGAAGATTCCATTTTAGCAGGGGAACTTTAAAAATGTTTCCATGACATCCACAAGGCCATAAAAATGTTCTCATTCACAAGCTTTGCAAGATCTTTTTGACACTTTTTAACCTGATTACATTTTTTTTTCAGTCTCAGTCTCTGAACATCACTGTGTAAAAGTAATGTCTGCTAAGGGCAAATAATGTAAGTTAAATGGCATTATGATATAGAAAAGTGGGATATAGTGTTACTGTTCACAGGGCACTGAGGTTGGAGGAAGTGAGGACTGCAGATGCTGTAGATCAGAGTGGAGAGTGTGGTGCTGGAAAAGCACAATAGGTCAGGCAGCATCCAAAGGATAGGAGAATTGCTGTTTTGGGCATATGCCCTCATTCCTGATGATAGGCTTATGCCCAAAACGTTGATTCTCCTGCTCCTTGGATGCTGCTTGACTTGCTGTGCTTTTCCAGCACCTTACTCAGGTCACTGAAGATGTCAAGTTCATGTTTGGCAGTAGATAGAATCTTGAACTGCACAGACAGAGAAAGAAAGAATGAATTTTGAGGTTATTTGATATTTGAACACAGCAATTATCCACATGCAGTTTTGCAAGAACACTCGAAACCTATTTGACTCTTGTTTTCATATTTAGTTATTAAACAGAATTCTGATCTACAAAACTTTGTTTGCTGAATCTCTTCAAACTGTGCAAATAGTAGAAAACAGGTGTTTTTTTTTAAGAACAGAAAAGCTGGGCTGAAAGAACAATAGTCCTTACCTGTGGAGTTTGCACGTTCTCCCCGTGTCTGCGTGGGTTTCCTCCGGGTGCTCCGGTTTCCTCCCACAGTCCAAAGATGTGCAGGGTCAGGTGAATTGGCCATGCTAAATTGCCCGTAGTGTTAGGTAAGGGGTAAATGTAGGGGTATGGGTGGGTTTCGCTTCGGCGGGTCGGTGTGGACTTGTTGGGCCGAAGGGCCTGTTTCCACACTGTAATGTAATCTAATCTAATGTAATCATAGAATCCCAAAAGCTCTTTTAGTTCCTCAATCTCTTTGCCCTTCAGATCCAACTGCCCTTTCAACCCACTTGTACTTGCTGCTACAATGTTTTCTCTGGTGATTTGCTCCTTGGACTGAAATTGAAGAAAGTGTCTCAATCAGATAAACCTACAGGATTGATGAATCTCTGACTTACAATCACTTGTATTTACAGACATGCTCTCATACAGGAGTGTAATTTTAAGATCCAACATTCAAACATTTCCTGCACTTATGAATGGCTCTTTTATATTGTCCCTCATTATATTCCAACTTGCAGACAGGTCCACTTGCAAATGAACTCCAGAATGGAACCCATTCGCAATGTGGGGACTGCCAGTATAGCAAAAGTAACAAAGGTGTCACTAAGGGTAGGGGAGCCTAGAATGAAAAGGAATTCATGTGGAGGGGCATAGATGCAAATAATTCCTCTGTGCAGAGGAGCACTCAGAGTAAAAGAAGTGTCTTTTGCAAAGGGGTTTCAGTGTGAGGAGTGTATTTGTGTATAAAGAAATCAGTGTCATAAAGGACTCCCTATGGAGTGTTGGTCATGGGCCAGTCTTTCTCAGGGAACAATATGAAGGGTATCAATTTAATATTTATTGGGAGGGATGTTCATTTTCAGAAGGGAGCTGGTACAGACTATTGAAATGTTCCTAACTTTGTCCCTGAGGAGTGAACATGCTGTTCTATTCCAGGCCAGAACATTTTGCTTCAGTTGGTAGATTCTACCACATGTAGTTCACTCCTGTAATTAGTGGGTTTGGAAAAAACAATGAAGTATTTGTTAAATTAGAATTTTAAAAATGCATTCTGATAATTCGATATGGTAGGAAGCTGCAATAAAACTGGGAAACATTCGGAATGCAGAGAAAGGAGGTTGCTTGGTGATAGAGTTGCCATTTATTTCTAGTAAATCCCAGTTTATAAATGGGAATTTTATTAAAGGCTCTATGTTTTAGGAGAAGGGTCAACTGTAGGTAGGCCCTGTGCCAAGTTGGGGAGAAGTAATTATATGAAGTATGGAGATGAGAGATGTGACTAGAGCATTGGGAAAGGGTACATATGTGAAGTTAGAGGTGGGGAACGTGAAGATCTTTAGGAGAGAGTTGCGTATGCATCTTTGCCAGTTGGGTGTTTCTTGTTGTGATTTTCAGTATTTCTGGATCTGTTTCTTACCTGTTAGACCAATTCTTTAGAACTTGCCATTTTTGGGCATATTATATCAGCTTCCAAATACACCACATTATCTCTTCCACACGCAAGTGACTTATCAGTCCATACACAGTAGAGACAGTGCATGCTGCATTACAAGTTTAGTGCATCAGGCCTTCAGTCTCAAACCAGGCAACGACATGCTAGAAACATTGGCAAGCACTCCTGAGCTTAGCTCCAGAAATTGTAATGAACCTTATTTGGAGCACACTTGAAGTACTCTGCACAGCTGCAGCTTCCATATTGCAATGAAGAACATTTAAAATGATTGACAAGTATGAGAGCAAAGCAAAAGATTATAAGTATCAGGAAAGACTTTACCCCAGAACAATCTTGCCCATCTTGAGAGAAAAGAATGCCAAGAGGTAACCTGATATTGGTCTTCATGAGTTCAATAAGCTAGAAGTGGAATGGGTATTTCCACTTGTGGGGAGACCATAATTAGGAACTATGAATATAAAACAATCACTAATAAATCCAATAGAGAGTTCAAGAGAAAACTCTATATCTATAGGGTGGTAATTGTATTACCATAATGAGTGATTGAGGAAAATAGGATTCATTTGAAGAAAAGCTAAATAAGGACATTGGGGAATAGTAATAGAAGGATTTGTTGAATCTGTTACATGAGGGTGCTTCTAAGAAGGCTCACTTGAAGCATCAATAATAGCATTGAGTAGGTGCTGAATGGCTGATGTCTGTGCCAGAGCCTTGATGCAATCAAGTGAAGGACAACTTTATCTAGTGAAGGGCTTATTTATCACCAGGGGAATGGTGAAACAGTAATTTCAGCAGCTGACCAAGTGCAAACTTCAAATTAATCTACAAAGCTCACAATTGGGATTTTTTTTCTCTCAATAATTGTTTTGAATGAATATGGAGGTGTAACACAGTGCTTCATGGGAGTTTGCACAAATGATTGATAAAGCTTTGTCTGTCAAAGTGAAGTCTTAGATATGGGGCTGGATTTTTTTTTGTGGAGCCAAATGACTGTATGGAGCCTTTAAAAATATGAACAAAACACAAATGTGGAAGTCCTGCCACAGATTCACTTTGTGTCAGGAGAGGAAAAGGGGCTTTGAGCAATTCACACAAGATGGCAACCTGAACCATCAGAGCCATTTGAATTAAGTAATGAGTTCAGGTTGACCACATTCAGTCTATTGTACAGTTTTTAAAAAAAATTCTAAGGTCCTTAATCTGCACAAGGGTGGCACAGTGGTTAGCACTGCTGCCTCACAATGCCAGGGACCCGAGTTCAGTTCCAGCCTCAGGCAACTGTTGCCCATTCTCCCCATGACTGCATGGGTTTCCTCCAAGTGCTCCGGTTTCCTCCAAAGATGTGCAGGTTAGGGTGGATTGGCCATGCTAAATTGCCCATAGTGTAGGATGTATAGGTTAGGTGCATTAGTTAGGGTAATAGGGTAGGGGAAAGGGTCTGGGTGGGTGGGTTACTCTTCGGAGGGTCGGTGTAAACTTGACCTGTTTCCACACTGTAGGGGTTCTATGAATTGTTGGAATTGATGCAAATGTCTTGAAGGGTGTTTAATTATAATTTCAAATTTTTCAAAATTCCCTGCTGTTTAGATAAAATCAAGCTTAAATCAAGAGTGTTTTTTTTTAAGGAATGACCTATTTTGATTGACAGGGCAAATACTATAGAATAGAAACAATGTCAACTCTCTGTAATTTAGTTAGAGTCCTTCGATGACGTTTTGTCAATTATTACATCATTATGAATATTTGGCTGTATTTCAAAAGTCATAATTATCTCAGTGAGGGTTTTAAGATCATAGTTCTGTTAACAAGGTAAAGTGGCAGTTAACAAATTAGTTATTTTTGATGTAGAGTCTGAATAGAAGTTTATTTTTATGAGACTGAACACATGAGGAAATGTAAACAAATATGATTTTGTTTCATGAATGGGAGTTCGTTTCACTATCAAGTGTGTACATGAGGAAACTGCATTCGTTGTTGGATGTTTTATTCCCATATTCACATGGCTCCCAGGGACTGTCAAGTCTGCCCTGTGTATATGGCTATGCATGAGCACGGGACTTGAGGGCCCTCAGGTACTACCTGGGTGTTTGAGTTGGCATAGAGGGCCAATGGAGAGTGTTAGTTGGCCTTGAGCCTGAGTGGTGGAGTTAGGTGTGAGAGATGAGGACTAAAGACCTTAACCGTTTCTAAAAAAAAAGAGTAGGGACACAGTCACAGAGAACCAAAATAAAAGAAAGAATTGTGGATGCTGCAAATCTGAAGCAAAAACAGAAATTGCTTCTTCAGAACAGTTCTGAAGTGGGATCACTAGAGTCAAAACATTAACTCTCTTTTCTTTCCACAAACACTCCCAGTTTCTCCAGCAAATTTCCTTTTTGGTCCCAGAGAGCCAAGGTAGGCCTTTGCACAGTTAATATCAACACTTGCCCATCCCAATGGCATCTAGAATCTATTTCCAAGGCCAACATACCAGAATCTATCCCAATGCACCTTCCTGAAGTTTTAATTGGGTCTCACAGAGTGCTCTAAACTGAGGCAAGGAAGACTACCAAGTTCAGAAACTTCCCAAATTTAGCTACCCACCTTGATAGTAAATATCCGTTTCATAATGTTCAAACAGTGGATGAGATCTTCATAAAAATTTACTCAAGTCAGAATCTAAATCTCTCTGATTTTCGCATCAGAGAGCGGTGGGAGCTGGGCGGAAGTGAAGGCAGAGCACAAAGCCGGTCGGGAAGGTAAGTGATTGTTATTTAAGAACTTACCTCGACGCCAACGGTCTTTTCGCATCAGAGAGCGGCGGGAGCTGGGCAGAAGTGAAGGGAGAGCGTAAAGCCGGTCAGGAAGGTAAGTGATTGTTATTTGAGTGGGTGTGTTCTAGACCCCAGGTCCTAGAAAGTAGGGCCTCCCTCCCTCCTTCCTCCTCTAACCTAAATTAAAAGTCCACAGACTTGCCCCAAAAAGAGGGTCCAAGGAAGTTCCTGTGGATTGAAGAGTGAGGCTTTAGCTCAGGAGTCTTTGACAAGGAGGGTGAGTGAAGTAATTACACCACAGTCGAAGAGGGTGAAGACATGACTGCCCAGCTGGTTCAGTGTGCTACGTGCTTGATGTGGAAGGTCAACGACTCTGGTGTAAGTGTGGAAAGTATGTGCACGTTCAGCTACTGACAGAGCATATTGCAGCACTGTTGAAAGAGGACCTTAGGCTCATCCGAGAGAATGAGATCTTTCTGGACAAGACCTTCAGCAAGGTTATTAAACCAATCGTACCAGAAGAGAGCAGACGATGAGGAAGGCAGAGAGGAGACAGGTGCAAGAGACCCCGGGGGAAGTACCTGTCAGGAACAAGTTGAATCTTTTGGAAACAGTAGAGACAGATGACACTGCCGGTCCGCGAGGCGACCAGGCCTGTCAATCAAAGGTTGGCGTGGAGACAGAGCGGAAGAGTCGGACAACGCACAGAGCCGTGGTAATAGGGGACTCCACAGTGAGAGGAACTGACCGGGGTTTTTGTGGCAGCAGATGGGACTTAAGGATGATGTGTTGCTTTCCTGGTGCCAGGGTTAAAGACATCACAGACAGAGTGCAGGAAATCCTCAAGGACGAAGGTGAAGAGCCAGAGGTGGTGGTACATGTCGGCACAAATGATGTCGGGAAGAAGAGGAGGAACATACTACAGCAGGACTTTGGAGAACTCGGAAGAAGGTTGAAAAGCAGGACGTCCAAGGTGGTTATCTCCGGTTTGCTTCCAGTTCCTCGGGCTGATGAGGCCAGAAACAGGGAGATAATGGACTTAAACGTGTGGCTGGGGAACTGGTGCAGGAAGCAAGGATTTAAATTCTTGGATCACTGGGGTATGTTTTGTGGTAAGCATAAATTCTACAAGAGAGACGGTTTGCACCTTAATAGGTTAGGGACCAGCATTCTGGCAGGCAGGTTTGCTACTGCAACACAGCTACATTTAAACTAAGTAGCGGGGGGGAGGGGACAAACTGGATGTTTAAGAAGGAAATTGGAGGGAAAGTTAGAACAAGGGAAGTCAAGAAAGACAACTGTATCAATAAGGCAGAAAACTCAAAGGGATCATGCTGTAAGGTTGAGTGACATATGAGCTGATGGGAAGGGTGAGGGCAGTAACAAATACATATATAGTATGAATGCTTCGTGCATTCATACTATATATGAATGCACGAAGCATTAGAAATAAGATGGATGAGCTTGAGGCTCTTTTGGAAATTGGCAGATACAATATTGTGGGGATAACTGAGACGTGACTTCAAGTGGACAGGGCCTGAGAAATGAATATTCAAGGCTACACGTGCTATCGCAAGGACAGACTGAGAGGCAGAGGGGGTGAGGTGGCCATGTTGGTAAAGGATGATATTCAGTCCCTTGCATGGGGAGACCTAGAGTCAGTGTGGATAGAGCTGAGAAATACTAAGGGTAAAAAGACTCTCTTGGGAGTTATCTACAGGCCCCCAATTAGTAGTCTGGATGTCGGATGTAAGTTAAATCAGGAGCTGAAATTGGCCTGCCGCAAAGATGTTACTAAAGTTGTTATGGGGGATTTCAACATGCAGGTAGACTGGGAGAATCAGGATGGTATTGGACCTCAAGAAAGAGACTTTGTGGAGTGCCTCAGAGATGGATTCTTAGAACAGCTGGTGCTGAAGCCGACCAGGGAGAAGACAATTCTGGATCTGGTATTGTGCAATGAACCAAAATTGGTCAGGGACCTCGAAGTGAAGGAACCATTGGGAAGTAGTGACCATAATACAATAAGCTTCAATCTGCAATTTGAGAGGGAGAGGGTACAATTGGAAGTGACAATATTTCTGTTGAATAAAGGGAACTACGGAGCTATGAGGACGGAGCTGGCCAAAGTTCAATGATGCAATACCTTAGCAGGGATGACAGTGGAAGAACATGGCAGATATTTCTGTGTATAATGCAGAAGTTGCAGGATCAGTTCATTCCAAAAAGGAAGAAAGACCCGAGGAGGAGGCATGGGTGGCCGTGGCTGACGAGGGAAGTTAAGAAACATATAAAGTTAAAAGAGAAAAAGTATAACATTGCAAAGATAAGTGGGAAAACAGAGGACTGGGAAGCTTTTAAAGAACAACAGAGGATTACTAAGAAGTAATACGCAGAGAAAAAAATGAGGTACGAAGGTAAACTGGCCAATAATATAAAGGAGGATAGTAAGAGTTTTTATAGGTATGTGAAAGGCAAAAAAATGGTTAAGACTAAAATTGGGCCCTTGAAGACAGAAACAGGGGAATATATTACGGGGAACAAAGAAATAGCAGAAGAATTGAATTGGCACTTCAGATCTGTGTTCACTGGGGAAGACACATGCAATCTCCCTGAGGTAACAGTGGCTGAAAGGACTTGAACTTAAGAGAATTTATATTTGCCAGGAATTGGTTTTGGAGAGACTTTTAGGTCTGAAGGTTGATAAGTCCCGGGGCCTGATGGTCTACATCCCAGGGTACTGAAGGAGGTGGCTCGAGAAATCGTGGATGCGTTGGTGATTATTTTCCAGAGTTCGATAGATTCGGGATCAATTCCTGCGGATTTGAGGGTGGCTAATGTTGTACCACTTTTTAAGAAAGGTGGGAGAGAGAAAGCAGGAAATTATAGACCAGTTAGTCTGACCTCAGTGGTGGGAAAGATGCTGGAGTCTATTACAAAAGGATAAAATTACGACACATCTGGAAAGCAGTAACAGGATAGGTCAGAGTCAGCATGGATTTATGGAGGGGAAATCATGCTTGACTAATCTTCTGGAATTTTTTGAGGATGTAACTCTGAAGATGGACGAGGGAGATCCAGTAGATGTAGTGTACCTGGATCCTCAGAAAGCTTTTGATAAAGTCCCACATAGGAGGTTAGTGAGCAAAATTAGGGCGCATGGTATTGGGGGTAAAGTACTAACTTGGATTGAAAGTTGGTTGGCTGATAGGAAACAAAGAGTAATGATCATCGGCTCCATTTTGGAATGGCAGGCAGTGACCAGTGGGGTACCGCAGGGATCAGTACTGGGATCGCAGCTTTTTACAATATGTGTTTAATGATAAGAAGGTGGTATTAGTAATAACATTAGCAAATTTGCTGATGATACTAAGCTGGGTTTCAGGATGAAATGTGATGAGGATGTTAGGAGGTTACAGGGTGACCTGGACAAGTTTGGTGAGTGCTCAGATGCATGGCAGATGCAGTTTAATGTGGATAAATGTATGGTTATCCACTTTGGTGGCAAGAATAGGAAAACAGATTGCTACCTAATTGGAATCAGTTTAGGTAAAGGGGCAGTACAGAGAGATCTGGGTGTTCTTGTACACCAGTCAATGAAGGTAAGCATGCAGGTACAGCAGGTAGTGAAGAAGGCTAATAGCATGCTGGCCTTCATAACAAGAGGGATTGAGTATAGAAGCAAAGAGGTTCTTCTGCAGCTGTACAGGGCCCTGGTGAGACCACACCTGGAGTACTGTGTGCAGTTCTGGTCTCCAAATTTGAGGAAAGACATTCTGGCTATTGAGGGAGTGCAGCGTAGGTTCACGAGGTCAATTCCTGGAATGGCGGGACTACCTTATGCTAATAGGCTGGAGCGACTGGGCTTGTATACCCTTGAGTTTAGAAGACGGAGAGGGGATCTGATTGAGACATATAAGATTATTAAAGGATTGGACACTCTGGAGGCAGGAAACATGTTTCCGCTGATGGGTGAGTGCCGAACCAGAGGACACCGCTTAAAAATACGGGGTAGACCATTTAGGACAGAGATGAGGAGAAACTTCTTCACCCAGAGAGTGGTGGCTGTGTGGAATGCTCTACCCCAGAGGGCAGTGGAGGCCCAGTCTCTGGATTCATTTAAGAAAGAGTTGGATAGAGCTCTCAAGGATAGTGGAATCAAGGGTTATGGAGATAAGGCAGGAACAGGATACTGATTAAGGATGATCAGCCATGATCATATTGAATGGTGGTGCAGGCTCGAAGGGCAGAATGGCCTACTCCTGCACCTCTTGTCTACTATCTATAAAAAGAAAAGACATTCTCAATTATTTTGGCAACTATCCAGTTTTCAAGAGTTTGCATTTGACATGAGTTACATCCAGAAAACTGCATTTCAATGTGAGTAATTGTACAAAGCACTTACCTTTAAAGAAAATATTTCACTTGAACACAATAAAACAGTATAATCAGTCCTATCTTTTCCAGTAAATAAATATCTGAATAACACCATTTAATTCCAAGAGAAGTGATAATGAGTTTATTTCATCTCAGCAAAACCCTTGTCATGCTGCCTTCATGCATAAGATAAATAACAAGAGAAGCAACTACACCAGCTATAGATCATAGCGTCCAATTATTAAGGTTTCATTTTGCCTTTTGTGCTGTTGCATTGCAGTCAGCAAGGATCTTTCTTCAGCAGTTTGGGAACCACTGTTGAATGTCACTGGATTGAATTGTTTGGCTTTTGAGTCAAAAACAGTAAATGTGAGAGGGACTTAGTATTGTGCCACAAAGTGACATGGTCATATTTCTCAAGCACCATCATTGATAAATGTTTACAAAGGAAAGGAAATGTGTTATCTTATAACGAAAGCATCCTATCCCAATGCATTACAGCTTGGTATGGCAAATGTTCTGCCCAAGACTGCAAGAAATTACAGAGAGGAGTGAATGCAGCCCAATCCATCACACAGACCAGCCTTCAATTCCATTGACTCCCTTTATACCTCCTGCTGCCTCAGGAAAACAGCCAACATAATCAAAGACTTCTCCCATCCCAGTTCTACTCTCTTCCACCCTCTTCTGTCGGGCAGAAGATATAAAAGTTTGAAAACACATATCAACAGATTCAAGAACAGGTTATTCCCTACTGTCACCAGACTTTTGAATGGAACTCATATATTAGACTTGATCTTTCTCTTCACCTCCTCTGTCACTGTAACACTATATTCTGCAGTCTCTTCTATTACCCTGATGTACTTACGTAGGGTATAACTTGTCTGGTTAGCACACAAAACTATACTTTTCACAGTAACAGTAATAAATCAAATCAAATTGTAATGTTATATATTGCATTAAAAAATGCAAGAACATATTCTTCAGTAACAACAAACAACTTTATTCCAAAAGCTATGTTTGTTAAAATAAATTTTGATCATTTGATAGAGATTAAACTATATGTTGTCCATTATTTTCTGACACCATTTTGATCATTTTCTTTCATTGGCAATCGTTTCATGTTAATTCTTTATTCTAGTCTCAGGTAAACATTAGCTTCTGCCATCAGAATAAGAGAAATTTGGCACTTTTGACATTGCGCATGTTGGAGGGGGAGGTGAGATGTTACCCTGGGATATTTAGAATGAAGCTATCAGGTGAGCTTATTGCATTGTCTATCTGCCAGGACTCACCTGCACTCAGACACCTTTGTTTTCTTTGAAGAAGTAGGTTATTTCACCTGTCCCTGACAGGGAATAAACCCTGTTTTGTATATTGAAATTGTACTTAAATCTGCTTAACTTGGTCTGAGATCAAATCTCATTCTGAACAAAGATGTGCCATGAGAGTGCTCAGACAATGGAAGGCCGGTATGCCTGTGGAATTTTAAATATTATGTCGGGCAACTGTTTGGAGTTTTTAGAAGACAAATTACTTTAAGGAAATGAATCCTAGATTAAAGAAATGGCGGAAATCAGTTCCAGTAGTGAGTAAATAAGTACAGGTTGTACTGCTATAACACATGTTTCGTCAGCGCGAATTGGCTGTAACGTAATTGGCGAATTGTGAACATTGTTTGGATAACATGAACTTTCTACTGAATGGGTATAGCAATTTTCTATAGTGATCTTGTACAGTACGATTTTCTATCATGGTTTTCCATAGCGTGAATTTCTATTGCGCGAGTTTGCAGAGAAACACAACCATCACGTTATAGCAGAACGACCTGTATATCTGCCCCAGTGTATGTGTGTCCAATCCACGTGTAAGCCTCAGTGCATGAGGCTCAATTGCATGTCAATCGAATAGGATGCAACATTCAAAAGAATAAAATGGTTATAGGAGTAAAATTAATTGGCAAATCACTCAATCCCCTGTCTCTGTATTTACCTGCCAGCAGCATTGTGTAAAATTTATTGCAGTCAAAATATGGAGGAATCAAATCTCAGACACAGTCCAGGGGAATGCCATCTCATTTTTTTAATATATTATTAAAAGTGCATAGTTAGGTTTGGCATGTTAAGGTGAAGGTAGATTCAGCAGTGTAATGTCTTATGGCACAGAGTGGTCTAAAGTGATTAATCCTGGTGTAGTTTGCATGAGCAAACTTGATGTGTGTTTCCTTTTCTCTGTTACAGGGCCAGTAGCTGTGATCAGTGGTGAGGAAGATTCTGGAAGCCCACTCCACCACATCAACCATGGGATTATCACACCCTCATCCATGGATGTTGGACCAGACGCTGTCGTTATTGGGATGACCCGGATCCCAGTGATTGAAAATCCTCAGTATTTCCGTCAGGCTCACAGCCTCGGGAAATATCCAGAGACATGTAAGTACAATTGTATTTGTGTCATTAAAACAATGTGCATCATCTGCCATAATTACCTTTGCTGTACAACACTCAATAATAAATAGCAGGTGCACATGTGAACACCAAAACACTGTAAAAACCATTTGTCAGTCAGTACCAAACCCTGCAAGGGACCGCCTTTTGCATGGAGAGTTTGGAATGGAGGTTGTAATCTGTCTCAGAAAGTGTTGATCAGGACTGATTTGAAGTCTAGTCAGTCTCAACTTTGGAGAACAGCCGCAGATTGTTTCTTTGTCATGTTTCTTTGTCATTATTTCTCTGGCAATTGGAAGGAAGCCAAGAAAACTGAACCACAACTTTCCAGAAAGTAACTGGGTGCATTCATGTGACTGCTGTTTGGTTAAATTTTTATTAATTATGTGACAGTTTCTTTAGGGGGGCCTTCCAATTGCCAGAGAAATAATGTCAGTATAGATTGCCATCTTTCACAGCTTTGCTGTTAAAGGCCAGAGAAGGAGGCACTGACTTCCTGGAGAATAAGATTTGGAAGTCCTACTATATTTCTAACTGATTTATGAAAAGACACTTGTAAACATATGTGCCAGTGAACAGCACTCAGTAAGCTGGCAAGTCAATAATAATGTGCACCTGAGAAAACAGCCCTGAATAGAGGCCAAAACCAATGCTTCATACCAAATGACTGTTGAATTCTTTTGTTACATCTGGAATTTCCGATTTCTAGTAGCTTTTCAGGTGACATTTAGAAATGAAGATTTTGTTTCTCTGTGAATATTGAGATACTCTGTTTGACATACAATAGATAGTGACACCGAGTGTGAAGTGGGACATGAACATATTGTAACCTAACCTGCCTATATCGAATATTCCATCAATTATGAAGGAATAAGCTGAAATTCACTAAAGTGGATTTGTAGTGTTGGAGTTTTTGTTAAAATACAAAATTGAGGTCTGCTTGTGTAAAATGTATAGGTAAATGTTGCTTCTTCCAAGATTTTGAAACTTTCCAGTATTTTGATGTGCACTATGATTCACTAGCCAAAGGAGCCAGATGGCAAGCCACAACTAAGTTAACCATATATCGTGTTTTCGACACAAATTTCTATAAAAAATTATTATTCCAGTAGGCATTTTTTTTCGCAAGAAAGGAACACACAGAATCAGAAAATGTCAACAAAGCAGCGAGAGGCATGCCTGCCAAGCATTCACCCCACTGTGATCTCTATCACTTGCACAGTGCACAAGGTTCGATCATTTCCAATGTTATCATCATCATGGGGCTACTTTTCCTTTGAAGACTGCATCCGATAGTATCTATTTAGACGCCACATATAAGCGACCAATCTCAATAATAGCATAAATTCTCACAAGCAATGGGCAAATACTAAGCTCGCCACAACTTCTAAAAGTCATAACCTCTTCACATTAAAATGTTCTGAGCTAAGGATTGTACCTGCAACATTAAGCGAGTACAGATTGAATCCTATGTACCAAAAGTAAGGGTCTACAAGAGCCTGACATTACACTTAAGCATCTGAATAACTATTTCCAACTGAAACCAGCCTGCAATAACATCAATATACAAATCCTTGGCACTTTCCAGGAGAAGTTATTGGGTCTTGCTGCTTTCCTATTCAGGTGGTGGACTGATGTGTAGTTGTAGAGAGTGATGCACAGCCCCAGAGTTGCACTTTCAATGATGAGGAATGATTGTTGTGCACACTTGTGAACTTCAGAAAACATGGAGGAATCATTCAATAATCCCTGACTTTCATGATCATATCTGTCATCATGTGCGAGTGAAAATATGGAATTGATTCAATGGCCTCTCCTTCTAAACGCTAACAGTAAGCAACTAGGAGCATAGGAAGGGGAGTAGGCTATTTAGCCCTTTGACCTGTTCCACCATTCAATGAGATCACGACCAATCTGTAGCCAAACTCCCTAATACCTACCTTTGGCTGACAGCCTTTAAAACCTTGGCTTAACAAAAACAATCTATTTCAGGTTCAAAATTAACAACTGATCCAGCATCCACTAATGTTTGTGGAAGAGAGTTCTATCACCCTTTGTGTATGGAAGTTCTTCCTAATATCTTCCTTAAGTGTGAATGGTCTGGCAATAATTCTCAAACTGTGCTCTCTCATCCTAAATCCCCAGCCAGTGGAAATAATTTATGTTTATCCATCATGATTTTTCCTGTTAATATCTTGAAGACTTTGATCAGATTACCTTTAACCTTCTAAATTTTAGAGAAAACGGGTCTAATTTGTGTAATCTCTCCTCATGGCTTAAACCCTGAAGTCCAGGTATTATTTTTGTAAACCTACATTGTACTCCTTCAAAAGTCAATGTGTCCTTCCTAAAGTGTGGTGCCCAGATCTGCCCACAGTACTCCAAGTGAGGTCTAACCAGGGTTTTGTGTAACTGCAGCATTACTTCTGCATCCCTTGTACTCCAGTCCTCTTGATATAAACGCCAGAATTTCATTAGCTTTCTTGATTATTTTCTGTACCTATTTATAACATTTTAAAGATCTATCTACCTGAACCCCAAGACTATTTGGAAGCTACCTTATTTAACTTTATGCCATCTAGAAAGTACCCTTATCTATCCTTTTTCAGTCCAAAATGAATAACCTCACACTTGCTTACATTGAACTCCATCTGCCACAGTCTTGCCTATTGTCTTAGTCTGTCAATATCCCTTTGCAATTTCATGCTACCATCTACACTGTCTATAATGCTGCTTAACTTGGTATCACCCATAAATTTGGAGATATAACTTTCTATGCCATTATTCAAGAAATGAATGAATAATATGAATAACTGAGGCCCCAAAACAGATCCACGTGGGAAACCATCATCACAATTTTGAATGCTGCAGTTGTGGATAACTCACTATCCTTAGCTGATGTAGTAATAAAACTTAGAACATAGAACATAGTACATTACAGTGCAGTACAGGCCCTTCGGCCCTCGATGTTGTGCCGACCTGAGGAACCAATTTGAAGCCCATCTAACCTACACTTCTCGTCCATATGCCCATCCAATGACCATTTAAATGCCCTTACAGTTGGCAAGTCTACTGCTGTTGCAGGCATGCCCCTACTACTCTCTGAGTAAAGAAATTACCTCTGACATCTGTCTGATATCTATTACCCCTCAATTTAAAGCTACATCCCCTCATGCTAGCCATCGCCTATCCAAGGAAAAAGGCTCTCACTGTCCAATCTATTTAACCCTCTAATTATCTTATATGTCTCAATTAAGTCACCTCTCAACCTTCTTCTCTCTAACGAAAACACCCTCAAGTCCCTCAGCCTTTCCTCGTAAGACCTTCCCTCCATACCAGGCAATGTCCTAGTAAATCTCCTCTCAACCCTTTCTAAAGCTTCCACATTCTTCCTATAATGCGGTGACCAGAACTGTACACAATACTCTGAATGTGGCCACACGAGATTTTTGTACAGCTGCAGCATGACCTCATGGTCCCGAAACTCAATCCCTCTACCAATAAAAGCTAACACACTGTATGCCTTCTTAACAACCCTGTCAACCTGGTTGGCAACTTTCAAGGATCTATACACCTGGACACCAAGATCTCTCTGCTCATCTACGTTAACAAGAATCTTACCATTAGCCCAGTACTCTGCATTCCTGTTATTCCTTCCAAAGTGAATCACCTCACACTTTTCCACATTAAACTCCATTTGCCACATCTCAACCCAGCTCTGCAGCTTATCAATGTCTCTCTGTAGCCTATAACATCCTTCGTCACTATCCACAAGTCTACTGACCTTAGTGTCATCTGCAAATTTACTAATCCATCCTTCTATGCCCTCATCCAGGTCATTTATAAAAATGACAACAAAAAATGGATCCAAAACAGATCTTTGTGGTAACCCACAAGTCACTGAACTCCAGGATGATTATTTCCCATCAACCATCATCTTCTGTCTTCTTTCACCTGGCCAATTTCTGATCCAAACCACTAAATCACACTCATACCCATGTTTCCGTATTATGTACAATAGCCTACTGGGGGGATCCTTATCAAATGCCTTATTGAAATCCATATACACCACATCCACTGCTTTATCCTCATCTATCTGTTTGGTCACCTTCTCAAAGAACTCAATAAGGCATGACCTACCCTTCACAAAACTGCGTTGACTATCCCTAATCAACGTTTTCCTTTCTAGATTATTATAAATCCTGTTCTTATAACCTTTTTCCTATACTTTATCCACAACCAAAGTAAAGCTCACAGGTCTATAATTTCCAGGGTTGTCTGTCCTCCCCTTCTCAAACAAGGGAACAACATTTATTATCCTCCAGTCTTCTGGCACTATTCCTGTTTACAATGACGATATGAAGATGAAAGCCATAGGCTCGGCAATCTCCTCTCTGACTTCCCAGAGAATCTGAGGATAAATCCCATCAGGCCCAGGGGACTTATCTATTTTTACACTTTCCAGAATTGTTAATACCTCCTCCTTATACACCTCAATCCCATCTAGTCTAGTAGCCTGTATCTCAGTATTCTCCACGACCTCATTGCCTTTTCCTAGTGTGAATACTGATGAAAAGTATTCATTTAGTGCTTCCCCTATCTCCAATGACTCCAAACACAACTTCCCACTGCTATGTTTGACTGGCCCTAATCGTACTCTAGTTATTCTTTTATTCCCACTATACCTTTGGGTTTTCCTTGATCCTATCCGCCAACAACTTCCTATGTCCCCTCCTGGCTCTTCTTAGTCTCTCTTTTGGTCTTTCCTGGCTAACTTGTAACTCTCAAGCACCCTAAATGAGGCATTGCATCTCATCGTAACATAAGCCTTCTCCTTCCTCTTGACAAGAGATTCAACTTCCTTATGGCTCCCGCACTCAACAATGTCCTCCTTGCCTGACCGGTACATACTTATCAAGGACCCGCAGTAGCTGTTCCTTGAATAAGCTCCAATTTTCAACTGTGTCCATTCCCTGCAGTTTCCTTCCCCATGCATCCTAAATCTTGCCTAATCACATCGTAATTGCCTTTCTCCCAGTTATGAATTTTGCCCTGCGGTAACTTGCTGAAATAAGCTATTCACCCATTATGCTCATGTTAGTACTATCTCTTCACCTGGGACTGTCTACCTTTATCCAAATTCCTAACCCATTCCATGTAAGCTTCACATTATTCATTTTAAAATTCTTAACCAATCCCCTTTTAAATATTTTTATTGCCTTTCTCTTAAAATATTCCATGTACTACTAATCCACAATGTGATATAATTCTTAAAGTGATTGTCCTCAGTTTGGGCCATATTTCCCAAACAGTGAAAACAGCATTTCTCTACTAACACAAATCTATTCAGAATATTGGACGTCTCGTTTTGATTTTTGCTGCATGTTTTGCATTTGAATAAAAAAAGTTCCAATTCTTGAAACTTTCCCTCAATAGCTGCATTTCCTCTTTTTAGCCGTCACTGTGGTCAATCTATCTGTTACTCCATTTTATCCATGATAATGAGCTACTGCAATTTTCCAAAATGGGTTTCAACAGTACCTTGCTCACGTTTTTTCTTCAATTTTGTCCTGTGTAATGTCCAAAATCTAAATTTATTCCAATTTTTAATTGCACTTCTAAAGATCTGTGTTTTTTTCATTCTACATCTCTGTCACTTTGCTTTAACTCTCACTATTTATCGCACATACCCCTTCTGTCATTCCAGAATTTATTACTTCACTGCTGCCCTAAATTAGGGATGTTTACAACATAGACAGAAACCATTCAGTCCACCATGACTTTCCTGTGTCTGACCTTTCATCTGATCACATTCCTCTGTGCTTTCCTGACATTTTTTTTGCTCAGGCTTTTTCCACTTCCTGTTTGAACATATTAATCAATTCTTCTTTATCTACTATTTCCACTCAGATATTCCATCTCGGAATGGTTTTCTCCCTTTACCATGTCCAAACACCACACTGTTGAATACCTATCTATGCTTTCTTGCAACCTTCTGCATTATCCTTCACAATTTGATATCAGCAAGCATGCATATTCTTCCATTGGTGCCTACATCAAAAGTATTACTTGGAACGGAAAGCAAAAGCAATGCCAGAACTGATCCTGGAGCACAGTATGAGCCACCAGCCAATGCGCATCCATTTACCTGACCTCATTGCTTTGCTATCCATGCAGCGCATTCTCTTTGTTATTATGTCCTTGAAGTTCCAGAGCACATCTCTTCTTTGGAACGCTTTCAATTACTTTCCGAAAACCATCTGTTGGATATTCTTTGTTTATATGTCCTGTAATTTCCACAATGCAAACAAATTAATTAGTTAAATGTGACCCTTGTTCTACAAATTAATGTTGACAGTCCTCAATTAGTCCATTTCTCTCCACAATATATTGAAAATACATTACAAAGACTGCACAGAATCTTTAGATAGATGAGACATGTAGATGTCTGGCGTTAGTTGGCAGGAAATTTCACCCCGACTAGTCGTAAAATGGAAAAGTTACTACAAAGCAATGAGAGGATTGATCTGGTCACTGGATCAATCTGTCTGAAAATAATACAATGAATGGAATTCCCCGATAATGGCTTGATCAGGAGAAACTAAAAGATGCTTTTTGTATTCTTGATTGCTTTGAGGAACTTGAGCATTGAGGTTTGTAACAAGATCCAACCCCTGACTCTAGCAACATTGCATTGCTGATAATGTGAGTTCCTCCAAATTAATAAGGTGATCAACATACTGTATCTTGAGAGACTTGGTGAAAAGTCTCCTAAACCCCTGGTGGTGAACCAGTTGGTGTCAGTAGTTCTCTGTGTCAGCTGATCAATGTAACAAGGTCCCAGAGTATGAGAGTGATTGGGTCATGTTTGAAAGGTGACTATAATGTCTTGCTTTATAGGCAACTAGAGAGAAGATTGTGCTGAATTCCTGGGGGGATGTTAATATATGAGCTACCTAATGTCTGGAACACGTTCCTCAGTAGTTAGAATTATGCAGAAAATTATTTGAATGGGTGCATCAGCCATTGAATGCAATCAAGTTTCACAAGTCACTTGGATTGTTAATTAACAATGTAAAGATGTCATCTTTCAGACATTATGAAGTCTCCGTGCTCTCTGCACACCAAGACTGATCACTTGTGTCACAGGTGCAAAGAGGCTAAACACCTGAAAATTATCAAAGCTGCATGAAGCACATTCAGACCTTGCTTTGTCCTTCATCCTTGACTGATTAATTAGTAAGAACAGTGGCTTGCTGTTAACAGGAATTACAGTATTGAGCATGTATTCTCCAGGCATCAAGATTCAATGATGGTTTGGTATGTAAAGAAAACAATAGACGCTTTCAAATCTGCAACCTCAGCATCATGCTGGGCGATAGACTTCTGTGGATTTTGAGTTATCCTTTACCCAATACCTGCAAACCTACAACAGATTTTTGGCCTCTACTTAAATCATTCATTTTCAGTGAAAGGTCTATGCACCATTCCAAAAATACTTTGGATCATGAAAAGCACAGCTGAAAAATGTGTTGCTGGAAAAGCGCAGCAGGTCAGGCAGCATCCAAGGAGCAGGAGAATCGACGTTTCGGGCATAAGCCCTTCTTCAGGAAAGTATCTGCAGTCCTCACTTTCTCCTCATGAAAAGCACAGTCAGCTACTCAGTGCAAAAATAAACACAAGCAAACAGGGTAAATCGTATCATGGAATCACAGAAGCATTACAGTGCAAAAAGAGGCCAATCAATCCATCATAACTGCATGTGCGCTTCAAATAATCATCATTACCCACCACCAATTTTCTGCTTTTACCTCATGACATTGCACATTATGTCAAAACATGCTGTAAATGTTAAGCAGAGGCCAGAGAGAGACAAATGTCTGATTTTTGCTCAGTTCTGGTTTCCAGACTGCTAGATTTCCAGGTGTGGGTACTGCACCTGTATACGTGGAACTTCTGAATCTAACCTTAGACTGGAAGGATTATTAGGGGAAACCATTATTAAACCATCTCTCATTTGATAAGTTGGGGTTAGTAATTTTCTGTCAAGAGAAATATATCCCAAGTGTACTTTAATTTTCTAGGTGTTGATTTTAAGCTGTGATTACTGATCACTCAGCAAAAAAAATTAGATTATTATGGATCAATTTATTAAAGTGTTATTGTTGGCTTGGAGCCAGTACAAAGCTGACAATAACCCCAGAGTCCTTAATATTCGAGATGAGATTGTAAGTTGGGAGACCGCTGTCAGCAGAAAGGATATGGTCACCATTTTGCTACTTAGAAAGAACTGCAATAAGTCTATAAGTTAGCTCGCTGAGCTTGAAGGTTTGTTTTCAGACATTTCATCACCTTACTAGGTAACATCATCAGTGAGAGTCTCTGAGAAAAAGAACTGGAAATGACATCACCCACTTTAAGAAACCAAGCCCTATAAATAGACAGGCGGGACATACCACCAGTGCTTCATGAGAGACTCTCACTGATGATGGTACCTAGTATGGTGATGAAACGTCTGAAAACAAATCTTCCAGCTCAGTGAGCTAACTTACATACTTATCATCAACCTGAGCTACAAATCTTCTCAAAAATTGCGAACTGCAATAAGAATAAAAATAACAGTATAGGCACTGCAATGGATAGACCAACCAACCACTGTACTGCTGTGGCAGAATTAAACTGGGTAACAATGGCAGCATAGCTACTGCAGCGCTTAGAAGAACAGCAGGAGTATTGTAATAGACAGGAATAACTATACAATAACAAGAGGAAGTATATGGGCATGCAATGTTAGAGCTTACAGTCAGGGAATGAGTGGAAGTATTAGGCCTTGATTGTATATGGGGAATACTGAAGATATAGATTAATAGACATTTAGTAGACCTCAGTGATAGTGGAGTAGTGTAGACTATTTAAAATTATTTTATGGGACATGAGTGTCACTGGCACACATTTGTTGTCCACCCCTAATTGCCCTCAAGTTGCGTGGCCCTCTAGATCATTTTGGGGGCAGTTAAGAGTCAACCACATTGTTGTGGATCTGGAGTAACACATAGGCCAGGTAAGGACAACACATTCCCTTCCCTGAATGACATTCCCTGGGATTTTACAGCAATCAGAATCAGTGAGACGCGCTTTCAATTTCAAATGTATTAATAGAATTGAAATGCCACCAACAGCTGGGGTGAGATTTGAACCTGTGTCCCAGACCTCTGGTTTAGTAGTCCCAGAGGATTATCAATTTAAATCGAAGTTCAGACATTCAGTGGAAGAACAGTAGTGAAAAATGAGTGGCCCAGTCCTGTTTGAATTGTTGATATTCCTTGATTGTAATTTTGAATAAGATATTGCTGCAATGTTAGCTTTTGATCTCAAGTGCCATTTATGTGGAATGAACTGTGCTCATACAAGTATAGGTAGAGAGTTTGCAGAGAATTATGGATGCGAGTGAATAATTATGAGCTTTGTGTGCAGCATGCTGACAGACTGGAAGATAACCTGGAAGATCGATGAGGTCCCAGCTTCACTCTCTCTGACCATGCTCTGATAACCTTTTATGTGAGTGACACTCAAGTCTCTCAGTCCGTGACTGTTCAACCTGGAAATGAGTACTGTCTTCATCCCCATTTTAATTCAGAGTTCAGCACAGCTCTGTGTTTAGAAGTGAACCCGACCTCCAATGAGGTCACGCCCTTTCATTTGTGTATCAAAAGAATTGCAAACAAAAACACAAAGTGATTTTAGTTCATGCAAATTTTGTATTGTGCTGGCAGCCCCATTGTAAGCAGGAAGAAGTAATATGGCACCTTTTCTATTTGGCTGTATGTGAAGCAAACGCTTTATCTTTAATAGACAGAGACAATATCAAGATCCACGTGATCAGTGAGGTGGAAGTGCAGGGGCAGGAATGTCCTCAGAACTGCAGGGGTTTCAGCATCGCTTCTGCCAACAATGTGGGAACATCTCTCAGGGATTTCCTGACCTATATAACCAACAGGCATTTCCTTTTAAGTCTGTGAGATTTAATTGCTACAACTAAGCATGCTCTAAGCAGAATCTGTGGCTTCTTTCACTGTGATTGCTGAACTTTGTCATTTTTATTGTTTTGCTTGCATAGTTTCTGAAGCATGGCAAACATACACTTTGTATTTTGATGTAAGTGGATTTCCTGTGGAAATGCTCATGCTGAGTTAGAAAAATATTACTCATCTATTTTTCTTTTCTCTACTGCCCCCCTGATTCCTCTCTCTGTGCCATCTTGAGGCAACATGGTGGATCAGTGGTTAGCACTACTGCCTCACAGCACCGGGGACCCAGGTTCGATTTCACCCTCGGGTGACCATCTGTGTGGAGTTTGGATATCACCCTGTGTCCCCGTGGGTTTCCTTTGGGTGCTCTGGTTTCCTCCCACAGTCCGAAGATGTGCAGCTTGGGTAGAATGCCAAATTGCCCTTAACATCCAGGGATGTGTTGGCTAGGTGGATTAGCCATGGGAAGGGTGTGAGTCTGAATATGATGCGCTTTGGAGGGGCAGTGTGGACTCAATGGGCTAAATGGCCCATTTCCATGCCTGTAGGGATTCAGTGATTTAAAATGCTGATACTGCATCCCAAAGATGCATAGGTTACTACCTTTGTACTACAAAACAAATGCCAAGGGAGCCAATGTTTGATGTAGGGATCAGTTCACTATAAACACTGATTAAAGAGCAACATTAAATCTCCATGATAGGAATGTGAGAGATAAGGTAGCTCATTTACCTTTGCTGAGATGACCCAATTATTATCTATCAGAATAATCCCAGTTCCTGTCAAAGCTAATTGCAGAAAGATTCATCAAACCTCAACCCGGGGAATTCTGAACTTTTACATTGACTGGTAGCTTTGATTCTGGGTGACAAAAGCTGTTACCAAAAACTAGGTTAAAGAATTCGCTCGGTCATTGTTTTAAATGAAGACGTACAGAAATAGAAAAATGTCCTCTGATTCATGTTGGCTTTAATATTACAGTGTAACCTAAATAGATAACTAAATTGTGAGTTTGGTTTGCACAAAACCTTTAATTCTGATTACATTTGTAAGGTAGAAAGTTGCAATTCATTTCTGTCCAAATATGTTTGATTTTTGATTTCTTCTCTGCAAAAGTAATTGTAGTTCCATTTGGTAAATTAATGCTGAGATACTGCTGAGAGTCGACAAGTGTGGCGCTGGAATTCCTGATGAAGGGCTTATGCCTGAAACGTCAACTGTTCTGATCCTTGGATGCTGCCTGACCTGCTGTGCTTTTCCAGCGCCACCCTTTTCGACTCTGATCTCAAGCATCTGCAGCCCTCACTTTCTCTCAGATATTGTTGAGACCCAATATTTTGCAGCAATATCTGGTGAGACCCAAAATCCTGACATCCCAAGTGATTCTACATCAGATAGGAGAAAGTGAGGACAGCAGATGCTGGAGATCAGAGCTGAAAATGTGTTGCTGGAAAAGCGCAGCAGGTCAGGCAGCATCCAAGGAGCAGGAGAATTCACATTTCGGGCATGAGCCCTTCTTCAGGAATTCCAGCGCCACACTTGTTGACTCTCAGCAGTATCTCAGCATTAATTTACCAAATGACACTACAATTACTTTTGCAGAGAAGAAATCAAAAATCAAACATATTTGGACAGAAGTAAATTGCAACTTTCTACCTTACAAATGTAATCAGAATTAGAATCTTCCTGAAGAAGGGCTCATGCCCGAAACGTCGATTCTCCTGCTCCTTGGATGCTACCTGACCTGCTGCGCTTTTCCAGCAACACATTTTCAGCTTCGATTCTACATCAGATCCCAATATTTCATGAGATCCTACATCAGGCTCTATGATATGGGAATAGGTTTAGCCTCAGTCGGCTGGATCATTGGTTTATAGAGCAATGTGATGTCAATAGTGTTGAAGGACTCTCCTTCTCAATCTCTTCCCTCGTGTGAAGGCCGGTGGCCCTCAGCTTAAATCACTACCAGTCGCTTCATTTCTCTCTATAATGAGGGAGAAGCCTCTATGGTCTGGCTAAACGATGGTGCCAACAACAACCCTGTGGTATCAGGAATCACATTCCTGTCTTTACTCGAAGATCAGGCCCCAGTATCCCATTAATGTGCTCATTATATCCCCATACCCCATGAGCTCACAATCCAATACCATGTGAAATTCTGTACTCTGTGCTGATGTCCTGCAAGGTTCTACATTTTGACCCAGAATATATGAAGATGTTAGGAGAAAACGAGGACTGCAATGCTGAAGATCAGAGTCGAGAGTGTGGTGCTGGAAAAGCACAGCAGGTCAGGCAGCATCCAAGGAGCACCAGAATTGACATTTCGAGCATCATTCCTGATGAAGGTCTTATGCCTGAAACGTCGATTCTCCTGCTCCTGGGATGCTGCCTGACCTGCTGTGCTTTTCCAGCACCACACTCTCGACTCTGTATGAAGACGTTGCCAAAATTAGCCAATATTAAACCTTTGATGACCTCACTTCTCGAAATGTTTCTCCTTGATACCATCCAAGTCCATGGCATGTAACAATCTTGGCAATGTCACAGTTCGATGCAATCGGACATTTCAACTTGCAAGCTAAGGTCCCAAAGGTGACACCCATTTAAATTTAATCCAGTGGGTAGCTAAACCTCACAGATGAGGTCCAGGCCTCTGTTGCCTTAATGGCTGATTTACCTAATCTGAGGTATGATGTCACAGCTAACTCCATTAGCTCTGGAGTGGGTGGTCAAGATCAAAATAGCGTCACTAAGATTGCTGGCCAGAATGAAGATGATTTGGTATTTCAGATGCCAGTTACCACCAGGAGGACAGGCCAGTATAAATGGCTGGATTTAGGGCTGTTGTGGTGTAGTGGTATTGTCCTTACTTCTAAGCCAGGAGGTCTGGGGTCCTGAGGTGTATACTGACATCTCTGCACAGTTGAGTAGAAATATATGCCAAATAGTAATGCAATTATTGTAAAAATGTCTAAGGCTCCTGTGACAAAACAGTAGTATCCCTACCTCAGAACCAGAAGACCTGGGTTGAAGTCCCACCTGCTCCAGAGGTATATCTCAGCATCTTTGAAAAAATGAGAAAATATCCAAACTGACTGGAATTGACTGCAAATTGTGTAACTACCCTCACTCACATCAGTTCCTGAGAGAAAAAAAATCTTACTTTTATTGAGAGATCTCACTGTAGTTTCAGTCCTGAGTCCTATTTGCTTTTGGAGAGTCCTCCTAAATAGACGTTGTAGATTGTTGTAGTGGACTATTTAATTCAATGTTACTTGCTTTACATGTAGCCATCAGTGCCAATCCATTTCAACACAGTGCAACTCCTTATGCAACTTAAAAAAAAAGTAAAAACATCAGCTGGGTTTGTTTACCAATTGGTGATTCCTATCAGAGGAGCTAATGACTGTGAGGACAGGACCAGACTCCCACAGTTAAATAACTCACCATCTAGAGATACATAGATCACTTGATTGACGTAAAGAAATGTCGTGTGGGCCTCTCACAGTAGACCTTCTCCAGGATGGAAAGATGAAAATTAGCTCAGCCAAAAACATAAGGTAGGAGAAAGTGAGGACAGCAGATGCTGGAGATCAGAGTCAAGAATGTGTGGCTGGAAAAGCACAGCAGGTCAGGCAGCGTCCGATGAGCAGGAGAATCAATGTTTTGGGCATAAGCCCTTAATTAGGAACAAGGTCAGAAATGAGCTTATTCCTGATGAAGAGCTTATGCTCGAAACCTCAGTTCTCCTGCTACTTGGATGCTGCCTGACTGGCTGTGCTTTTCCAGCACCACACTCAGTGAGTTCTACAATTCTCTGCCGCAAACAGTGCGATATTGTGTCAATCACCGTCAATCTTTCATGATCCCCTCCATCACAATCTAATATCCTCGAACAGCGTGAGTGAAATATCAGCATATCATTGGACAGCATCAGGGAAAATGGTGTAATTATAATTCTCTTTCAAGCCTGTGATATAATTTCCGGTCTCCGTTGGCTTTATTAATTTTCACTGGGCCTCAGTGCCCTAGGCCAGAAAGCAGAGAAGTCGACCGGGCTGCTGAAGCACATGCACGTAAACACCAGCTACTGGCATGATTCGGTTCCATCGCAAAGTCCCACAGTTAAGCACCTATTGCCGAACCTGTCTCCGTCACAAACTTAAATTAGTACAAATCTAAAAATTCGGTTTCATCATTGATAAATAAGTGACTGAACTTATACATTATAAATCATATAAATTTTTAATGCCTGAGGATGCAGATGATTTATAATACATAACTCCTTGTCAAGATTCACAGGTTAATAAATAAGTTACAGGAACCATGTATTAGACATACCATTCATGTCTGCCTACCTGTGTTATGAATGATTTATGATACATAACTCAAGGCACTTGCTTATTGAGGTAAAATTGCTGTATGTGTGAAGTTTAATGGTGGTAATATATTAGTGTGGATAGGTGTGGAGTGGTTGCCAGTCCTCATGTGGAATAGCATTTTGTCATCTTTTAGTTAAAAAAGCTCTTCCCTGAGAAATCAGACCATAGATAGAGTGCACTTGCGGAGTTATAAATCTGTTTGTTTGCTTAACAATAATGTGACCAGGGCATGCTTCATCTCAATGCTTATTCCCTGAACACTCTTATCTGATGTTGGGCATTATCCTAAGTTGCAAAGGTTACTAAGTCCCTGGAATGCCGGATTGTCCCATAAAGTGCAAACACCACTCTGCTCAATTTTCAGGTATAGATGTCACCCAGTATATTGTTAAGTTATGTGCAGCAGGGGGAAGGTCAATTAGATCAATTGACGGAGATAGAAAGAGTGCGGTGCAGAGTAAAGCCTACAGCCCAGGTTCAATCCCTTTACTGGCTGTGGTCACTCTTGGAGATGCTGCCTCCTCACCTTTCCCCATGCTTGTGGACTGATTACCCTCAAGCTATACATGACCAGTTAGTCTCTCTCTAAAAGAGAGAGGAGCTCTATAATCTGCTGCATAGAGCAGAAGGGTTTTCTCTCCACTGAGTTAGCCCATTTCATTCAGGATAGCAGGAGAGGCCACACATTTGGCCTCAGCATCCTTGGGCCGAGGGAGGGGTGTATAAATTCTCCTGACTTCTCATTGCTGCCTGGTGACTCCTGATAGACGGTGAACGGAAGGTTGGTGAGGATGTGATCAAGCTGGCCTGTATCACCCCCTTGTGTTCCAACATCCCACTGACCATCACTGCCTGTCATCACACATGAGGAATGGCGACTTTAGGGCGAAACTACAAGGCAGTCAGAGGCCAGGGGATGGAGCACAGCCACCCATAGCACTTTCAAAGGGAAGGAAAGGCCATTAAATATAACCCAATCTTAAAGTAACATTTTACCAGATTACGTTGCTGAGTTAATTATGTCGTAATTTCCATTCCCTGTGGCTGATTCAATTATATTGAAACAGGCTGCTATGTGCGGTTCAGATAATTGCATCTTAACACCTCTCTCATTAAATTTGCTTTGGCAGTCAGTAATAATGATGGGGAACAGAATAAGTAAATTATTCAGATTTTAAGTTTTTATTTTGACTATTCCCCAAGTCAGATTTATCTAAACTTTTGATCTGAATTTTTATTCATATTCATATACAAATGATTGCTGCGTAGATAAAGATTTTTAGCTTGTATCAGGCTCATTATGGAATCAATTACAGAAAGGCTGTAGTGGTTAGCTTTTACCAATTTCACTAAAGGTGAACCTTTGATTTGATCATTCATTTGATTATTGATTAAAAACAATCACTCATCTAAAGTATTAGTCCAGTATAAAATATGCAGTGATTTTTGGTCTCTCCTCACATTCTATCTGCTGGGCTTGTATGCCTAATCTCAGAGAGTGTCCCCTGTACCACAGGTAAAATCATCAACTTCCATCAAGTAGGTGAAAGTGTAGTAGTTTCCATTCACATTCTTCATCTTCCAGTCAAACAAGTGGTGGATAGAATTCAAGCATAGAGGTGATTGATTTTGACAAGGTGAGCACAGAGTGGAAAAACCACTTCAATCTCAGGAGCCAAACAGCCTTCCCCTGACTCTAGACATGACCCGCCCCTTCCCACCCCCACTTTCCCTGTTCTCAACCCAGTTTCTCCCACCCACCCCAACCTACTCTCAATTTGCACCACTATCCTGGCCCCTTACCACCTTGAGCACTGGCACCTTATCTACCTGGCACCCTACACCCCCAATTCCCCTGACCCAATGGCATCAGACACCCCAGGCCCCCTACACCCTACCCACTTGGCACCTTACCCAACTGGCACTCTATTAATATGATAACCTACCATCCCTCTCTCCCCCCTTTTGCCAACCTAACCTCACACTTACTTTGTGCTTTTCAAATTTATTTGTGGGATGTGGGCATCGCTGACTGGGCCAGCATTTATTCCCCATCCCTAGTTGCCCCTTGAGAAGGTGGTGGTGAGCTGCGTTGTTGAACTGCTGCAATCCACCTGCTGTGGGTTGACCCACAATGCAATTAAGGAGGGGATTCTAGAATTCTGACCCAGCGGCAGTGAAGGAACGATGAGACATTTCCTATTAATTACCATTTGACAGCATCCATGAAAGCAGCTGCCTGTGGTTCCGGGTCTTTTCAATTCCAAAATATGGCAACAGACTGCTCTGAACTTGGGACATGGTATGCCTTACCCAACCACTCTGCATTACGAGAGAACCATCAGTGTGGAAGTACAGCTCCACATTTCTAAAGAAATCCTGATCAGAATCTCGTGTCAGAAATCCAGAGATTTCTGCCTTGTGCCATTCTTAGGAAAATCCAGCCCATTTATTCACCTTAACTGAACTATTGCATCCACTTCTGGCTGCCTCACTTTCAGAAAGATTAGGAAAGATCTGCAGGAACAGTCTGGAGGTGAGGAATGTCCCGTCCAGCGAGAGAATGGAAGTGTTGAGACTGTTTTCCCCAGCAAAGAGAAGGTTAAGAGGAGTTTTGATAAACATTTTCAAAATCATGAAAGGTCATCTGGACAGCATTGATTGGGAAAAGCCACTCCCAACTGTGCCGGATCAGGAATGAGAGGCCAGTGGTTTGCAATCATTGGCCGAAGCAGCAATAGGGGCCTGAAGGAAACCTTCCTCACAAAGCGGAGAAAGTGAGGACTGGAGATCAGAGTCGAGAGTGTGGTGCTGGAAAAGCACAGCAGATCAGGCAGCATCCAAGGAGCAGGAGAATCGACGTTTCAGGCATAATCCCTTCATCAGGAGAAGGGTTTATGCCTGAAATGTCGATTCTCCTGCTCCTCGGATGCGGCCTGACCTGCTGTGCTTTTCCAGTATCTGCAGTGCGCTGCCTGAGAGTGCATTGGAGATGGGACCAATCAAGGCTTTGTTGATTTTGGAAGGGTACGCAGCTATAATTACCTCATATGGACAGTCAACAACTTGCAACAATTTTTGAATAGTTTGTTGAAAGCACCAGAATCATAGAATCCCGACAAACAGACCATTCGGCCCATCGAGTACACATCAAACTGCCAAAGAGCATCCCATCCAGACCCACCACCTCCTATCCTAACCCTGCATTTTCCATGGCTAATCCACCTAGCCAGCATATCTCCAGATGCTACAGAGCAACTTAACACAGCCAATCTACCTAACCTGCACATCTTTGGACTGTGGGACAAAACCGGAGCACCTGGAGGAAACCCACACAGACTTGGGGAGAATGTGCAAACTTCACACAGACATTCACCCATGGGTGGAATCAAACCAAGATCCCTGGTGCTGTGATGCAGCAGCGCTAACCACTGAGCCACTCAAGATCTGATACATCAGTAAATTAGGCAAAGGAAGGAAATATATGACCCATGGCAGATGAGAATATTTATCGATCACAAAGCCATTCTACAGAAGGGATCAGTAGAGGCAGGAGACCTCTACAGTTGTAAAATGACTTGTAGTCTTTGGTAGTGATCTTTAATAGTCTTTCGTATTCCCACGGATTGACATAGCAGAAGTCCTGGTCTTCACCCAAAAGGATGGCGTCTTGTTCCTCTGGATCCTCTCACTTTTAACTGTCTCTCTCCACCATCCCTATTTATACCTTATTTAGGGCTGGCCATTTATTGCTATCTAAATCCTCTCAGACCAATAATAGCAAGATAACCTTTGTTCACCTACCTGTCTCCATCTATAAGCTTGTTTTTGTTCCTTTCAAGAACAAAACATCTTATTTTTCAAAACTCTGCATTAATACTCGAGTTTCGTGGTGCCCAATAAATCTTTACGTAAGTGATGGCCTTGGCGATTCTTCTAACCTTTCCTTTGTTTTCATATACTCCAGACTTTGTGGGCGGCACGGTGGCACAGTGGTTAGCACTGCTGCCTCACAGCGCCTGAGACCCGGGTTCAATTCCCGCCTCAGGCGACTGACTGTGTGGAGTTTGCACGTTCTCCCCGTGTCTGCGTGGGTTTCCTCCGGGTGCTCCGGTTTCCTCCCACAGTCAGGGTCAGGTGAATTGGCCATGCTAAATTGCCCGTAGTGTTAGGTAAGGGGTAAATGTAGGGGTATGGGTGGGTTTCGCTTCAGCGGGTCGGTGTGGACTTGTTGGGCCGAAGGGCCTGTTTCCACACTGTAATGTAATGTAATCTAATCTAATGTAATGTAATCTAATCTAATAGATCTGTTTCTATTTGGGGAAGGCTAGTTACTGCTGTAATACTCAGGTCACACAGAAAATACCAAATGTGAAAAGCTGAAAGAATCTCAGTTTTAAAGAGCACCCCAATTTCCAACAGCATTCACGTTGGAATCAGATTATTTTCTGAAAGCGAAGAATGGGCGGGTGCTATAGGAAGAGGATGGAGGAATAGCTCTAGACACCCTCCTCGTATGGAGAGTCAGGGAAGACATGACGGGCTGAATGGCCTCCTCCTTTGCTGAAACAATTTTGTGATTCATAAGATTATTGCAACTTCAAGCCTCACCAAAACTCCCATTTCGTTCTCCTCAACTTCCATCTAAGGTCTGAGATTGATTCAAGACTCCTTATCTCATCTGATTCAGTTTTGTTGCAGTGTCTTCTCTTTCGCTCCTAGTGATTGTGATTAAAAGTGGACGATTCCACACAAGAAATATCATGTGCAGCTCGAGGCAGTATCCTTGTGAAAGAACTTGCCATAGAAGATTAATAAATTGTCTTCTCGGTTGACAGGTTAACTTGTTCATGGTTTATGGAAAGAGTAAGTTTGATCACTGAGCCATAATTAACAGGAGTGGATTGAACACAATTGACCCTAGTAAGTTGAGCTAGAGCAATGAGCAAAAACATGGATGTCACAGAAACAAAGGAGAAGTCAGGCAATCATTACAGAAGGACTGGGTGACATTACAGAAGTTTTTTTCTGAATTTGAAGTGTTTTAATAATAAGCTGAATTCTATCTCTGTTTCTGAAGAAGACTGTATTTCATAAATATTAAACAAACATCAGCTCCCATTATCTCCAGTGCAGCTTTTAACATGATATTATGAGATTCATTCGTGAACTGCTATTAGCCCAGAAATATCTTCATCTCTACTTCTTATTAAATTCCTGCTTCACTGTCTTGAATAATCAGAATGTGTGGGATATCGCCTCCATAGCAGTGGCTGCTGTGCTAATTTCATCATTGTGAAAGCTTCATAATTCACAAGCCATTGCAGACATCTGTAAGCAGGAGCTTTCTCCCCTCCAGTGAAATAAAAGGAGTTACTGTTCTAACCTCCAAATTAAAGGGAATGACTATCATCAAAATGTGCAAAACCAATAGAAATCTATTTTTCAGCTTTTTTAAATTAAACGTGGAACTTCATTCACTTATTCTACAGATGAGGTTTTACAATGTGACTGTTTGTGGCATCCAGCTGCTTTTTAGTAAGCTCATGGGGTGTTCGGTATGGCTCCTGAAATTCAGATCTTGTACAACAAAGCAATACAAGGAAGAATCAATTTTTTAGGTAATGTCCCCATTCTGACGAAAAGCGTTTGACTGGAAGCATTAAGGATTAGATTCCCTACAGTGTGGAAACAGACCCTTTGGCCCAACAAGTCCACACTGACCCTCCGAAGAGCAACCCACCCAGACCCATTCCCCCATGCACCGAACATTACGCGCAATTTAACATGGCCAATTCACCAAATCTGCACATTTTTGTGACTGTGGGAGGAAACCGGACCACCTGGAGGAAACCCACGCAGACACAGAGAGAATGTGCAAACTCCACACAGTTGCCCGAGGCGGGAATTGATGCCTGGCGCTGAGGCAGCAGTGCTAACCACTGAGCCACCGTGCCACCTGATCTTAACTCTGTATTCTTTCAGCCTGATTTGCTGAGCATTCACACAGTTTCTTGTTTTCACTTTTTAAAAAAAATTTCAAAAATATGCTTTATTCCTAAAAGATATCTTATGTATATACATAGCCACAAACACAGATCGGTTCTGTACAATAGCATATCAAGGAAACATTGGAGTTTAACTCTATCCAAACAAGCCAAAGACCATGCTTATATACACTATACTATATTTACATGCATTTGAGGCACTAGAAGGGTTCAATAACTGATCACACCCCTATCTAACTTTAACAGAAAGACCTCAGACTGTGACCTTTCCCCACTGTTTATGTTAGCCTGTGTCCTATCAACTCCACGAGATGAGCTTTAGTTTTGAATCTTGAGAATCTTCTAGTCTTTCTCCAGGGTCAGAGCAGTATGCCACCACTAAACACATCTTCCCCTCACTCCACCATCTGATCATTCCCTTTGGGACACACTATTCCATTGTACAACCACCACCATCCCCCATCCCCATGGCACCTTCCCAGGTAACCACTGAAAGTGCAACACCTGCACCTTCACCTCCTCCCTGCTCACCATCCAAGGGTCAAAACAATCTTCTCAGGTGAAGCAGCATTTTACCTGTCCCTCCTCCAATCTTGTATATTGTATTCGCTGCGCCCAGTGTGGCCTACTCTACATTGGAGAAACCAAATGCAGATTTGGTGGCTGCTTTGTGGAACTCCTCTGGTCTATGCAGAAGCAGGATCCCGAATTTCCCATAGCCAGTCATCTTAACGCAACGTCCTGCTCACATGCCCACTTGTCTGTCCTCGGCATGCTGCAATGTTTCAATGAGTCCCAGCGTAAATTGGAGGAACAACATCCCATCTTCAGACTAGGCACTTTACAGCCTTCTGGACTTAATATCGAGTTCAACACCTCCAGATTGTGAACCAGCTCCTACTTCTTCCCTTTATTTTAGCTTTACTTGCTACGTTCTCTGTCACCATGTCCTCTCTCCCCTCTCCCCACCCCAGTGGGACTGTCTGTCCTTTCCAGTCTGGCATTGTTCTGCTATTGTCACATTCCAATCACTTAATCTGAACTATCAACACTTTTTTTTCTCCCCCAGCACTCTACATTCCACCAGCACCGCCAACCCCACCCATTTCCCAACTATACCATAAATGCTGCCCCCTCCACACTTCACTTCAGCTCTAATGAAGAGTCATCTAAACTTCAGCAAAAATAAAACCTTTAAAGGGGCAGCAGGTTAGCTCAGTGGTCAGCACTGCTGCCTCACAACGTCAGGGACCTGCACTCAATCCCACCCTCGGGTGACTGTGTGGAGTTTGCACATTCTCCCCGTGTCTGCATGGGTTTCCTCCGGGTGGTCCAGTTTCCTTCCACAATCCAAAGACATGCAGGTTAGGTGAACTGCCCATGCTAAATTGCCCGTAGTGTGCAGGGATATGTAGGTAAGGTGCATTAGTCAGGGGTAAATGTAGAGTAATGGCAAATAGATTTGGGTGGGATACTCTTTGGAGGATCAATGTGGATTTGTTGGGCCAGGATGGTATTGGACCTCAAGAAAGAGACTTTGTGGAGTGCCTCAGAGATGGATTCTTAGAACAGCTGGTGCTACAGCCAACCAGGGAGAAGGCAATTCTGGATCTGGTATTGTGCAACGAACCAGAATTGGTCAGGGACCTCGAAGTGAAGGAGCCATTGGGAAGTAGTGACCATAATACAATAAGCTTCAATCTGCAATTTGAGAGGGAGAGGGTACATTCGGAAGTGACAATATTTCAGTTGAATAAAGGGAACTATGGAGCTATGAGGGAGGAGCTGGCCAAAGTTCAATGGTGCAATACCTTAGCAGGGATGACAGTGGAGGAACAATGGCAGATATTTCTGTGTATAATGCAGAAGTTGCAGGATCAGTTCATTTCAAAAAGGAAGAAAGATCCTAGGAGGAGGCATGGGTGGCCGTGGCTGATGAGGGAAGTTGAGAAACATATAAAGTTAAAAGAGAAAAAGTATAACATAGCAAAGATAAGTGGGAAAACAGAGGACTGGGAAGCTTTTAAAGAACAACAGAGGATTACTAAGAAGGAAATACGCAGACAAAAAATGAGGTACGAAGGTAAACTGGCCAATAATATAAAGGAGGATAGTAAAAGCTTTTTTAGGTATGTGAAAGGCAAAAAAATGGTTAAGACTAAAATTGGGCCCTTGAAGACAGAAAGAGGGGAAGATATTACGGGGAACAAAGAAATGGCAGAAGAATTGAATAAGTACTTCAGATCTGTGTTCACTGGGGAAGACACATGCAATCTCCCTGAGGTAACAGTGGCTGAAGGACCTGAACTGAAGGGAATTTATATTTGCCAGGAATTGGTTTTGGAGAGACTGTTAGGTCTGAAGGTTGATAAGTCCCCGAGGCCTGATGGTCTACATCCCAGTGTACTGAAGGAGGTGGCTCGAGAAATCGTGGATGCGATGGTGATTATTTTCCAGAGTTCGATAGATTCGGGATCAGTTCCTGTGGATTGGAGGGTGGCTAATGTTGTACCACGTTTTAAGAAAGGTGGGAGAGAGAAAGCAGGAAATTATAGACCAGTTAGTCTGACCTCAGTGGTGGGAAAGATGCTGGAGTCTATTACAAAAGGATGAAATTACGACACATCTGGATAGCAGTAACAGGATAGGTCAGAGTCAGCATGGATTTATGAAGGGGAAATCATGCTTGACTAATCTTCTGGAATTTTTTGAGGATGTAACTCTCAAGATGGACGAGGGAGATCCAGTAGATGTAGTGTACCTGGATCCTCAGAAAGCTTTTGATAAAGTCCCACATAGGAGGTTAGTGAGCAAAATTAGGGCGCATGGTATTGGGGGCAAAGTACTAACTTGGATTGAAAGTTGGTTGGCTGATAGGAAACAAAGAGTAGTGATAAACGGCTCCATTTTGGAATGGCAGGCAGTGACCAGTGGGGTACCGCAGCTTTTTACAATATATATTCATGATATAGAAGATGGTATTAGTAATAACATTAGCAAATTTGCTGATGATACTGAGCTGGGTGGCAGGGATAAATGTGAGGAGGACGTTAGGAGATTACAGGGTGACCTGGACAGGTTAGGTGAGGGGTCAGATGCATGGTAGATGCAATTTAATGTGGATAAATGTATGGTTATCCACTTTGGTGGCAAGAACAGGAAGGCAGATTACTACCTAAATGGAATCAGTTTAGGTAAAGGGGTAGTACAAAGAGATCTGGGTGTTCTTGTACACCAGTCAATGAAGGTAAGCATGCAGGTACAGCAGGTAGTGAAGAAGGCTAATAGCATGCTGGCCTTCATAACAAGAGGGATTGAGTATAGAAGCAAAGAGGTTCTTCTGCAGCTGTACAGGGCCCTGGTGAGACCACACTTGGAGTATTGTGTGTAGTTCTGGTCTCCAAATTTGAGGAAAGACATTCTGGCTATTGAGGGAGTGCAGCGTAGGTTCACGAGGTCAATTCCTGGAATGGCGGGACTACCTTATGCTAATAGGCTGGAGCGACTGGGCTTGTATACCCTTGAGTTTAGAAGACTGAGAGGGGATCTGATTGAGACATATAAGATTATTAAAGGATTGGACACTCTGGAGGCAGGAAACATGTTTCCGCTGATGGGTGAGTGCCGAACCAGAGGACACCGCTTAAAAATACGGGGTAGACCATTTAGGACAGAGATGAGGAGAAACCTCTTCACCCAGAGAGTGGTGGCTGTGTGGAATGCTCTGCCCCAGAGGGCTGTGGAGGCCCAGTCTCTGGATTCATTTAAGAAAGAGTTGGATAAAGCTCTCAAGGATAGTGGAATCAACGGTTATAGAGATAAGACAGGAACAGGATACTGATTAAGGATGATCAGCCATGATCATATTGAATGGTGGTGCAGGCTCGAAGGGCAGAATGGCCTACTCCTGCACCTATTGTCTATTGTTTATTGCGAAATGGCCTGTTTCCACACTGCAGGGTTTCTATGATTCTAGACTTGAAACATTAGCTTGCCCTCTCTCCATGGATTCTGCCTGATCCACGGCGATCTGCAGCATTTGTTATTTACAGTTCAGATTCCAGTACCTGCGGTAATTTGCTCCTCCTTCAGAACAGCCTCTGCAGGGTATCCATTCGTTCTACAGCCTTGTGTTCCTCCTGATGAGATTAGCCACTGTGCAGCGGATCACAGCACTCCCTCGAATCTTGTACTAGCTGTGCCAGGCCTGCGCATTCTGTTGGGTTTGAATTCTGCTTGAAGGATCAAATTGCTCTGGCCTCTAGTTATTTCAACTATTTGTTTGTCCACACACAGGCTTAATTAATCCAATCAGTGAGCCTTACTTGTAAACAAACTCACATAATCAAACAGAAAACAACTAAATGAAGCAGACTGCTTTTTCCTTTCGGCAGATAATAGCAGGTCTACAGTGTGATAAGGAATCCTGTCATTACTGTTGAGGTGGTTCCAATAATAAAATGAAAGATGAGTGAGGAATCAGGAACGATATTTTCACAGCAGTTGTTCATTTAATGCATCATCTGAGAGTTACAGATGCCAAACAGAATAAATGATACATAATAAATGAAAACATTCAACAAAATGCCATCTTCCCATGGGTCTTGGTGTTAGCTCCATGATGCCATTCATTGATGAAGTGTTTGATAACCCAAACAGTACAGGAACATCCTAGTTGCAATCCATGCCTGTGTGATGGACTCAATGCTCTTGGTTAAATGCTCCTGCTCCTGGATTAATTAAGCTTGTGCGTGGACAAACAAATAGTTGAAATAACTAGAGGCCAGAGCAATTTGATCCTTCAAGCAGAATTCACACCCAACAGAATGCGCAGGCCTGGCACAGCTAGTACAAGATTCGAGGGAGTGCTGTGATCCGCCGCACAGTGGCTAATCTCATCAGGAGGAACACAAGGCTGTAGAATGAATGGATACCCTGCAGAGGCTGTTCTGGAGGGGGAGTGAGAACACCATCATGCATAATGGTGTTATTCCTGTCAAAGTTCACCATTGGGACATGCACCTGTGGAATGGAACAGCACACTGCCATGGATAATCACAAGAGAAAACTGACATAAAAATTTGTAAAAACATATCATGCAGTCAAACAAAAAATGTGGGAGGTCTACAACAGGTCATTCAGCATCTGCAAAAAGTGAAAAAAAACAACAGGCACCACCCAAACTATTAACTGAACATTGAAACCAGCACACCCAACTGATTGCTGAGCTCTGATGCAGGATTTAAATCAATCCATAATCTCGGCTGCAAAAAGTGAAAGCTGAATCTTTCCATATCCAATGCCAGTGTCTTAAATATTTATTCCTAATATCTGGTGAATTGACTTTAAAATGAATAAGAGTTGAAAAGTGTGGTGCTGGAAAAGCACAACAGGTCAGGCTGCATCCGAGGAGCAGGAGAGTTGATGTTTTAGGCATAAACCCTTCATTCGGGATATAAAAAAGTAACCACAGCAACCTCCAGATATGCTGCCTTTTCTTCTGATAAGTTGGCGGTGGGGTAAAACTTCTGAGCCTGTCCACTTTGCTTTTTGTTTCTTTTTTATCTCTCTTGCTTTTTCACACTATTATTTTAATTACCTATTGTCAAAGAGCTTGGTCATGGCAATGGTATCAGCAGCGGCAAGTAGTCCAGCAAAGTGGACTGCAGTAGGCCCAGCAGCATGGTTTCAAGGACATCGGCATGGTCTTCAGTGGGCCCAGCAGCGCCCACTCGAGTGGGCCCAGCAACATGGACTCAAGCAAGCCGAGCAGTGTAGTCTTGAGTGGGCCCAGCAGCGCAGACTGGAGTAGGCTCAGCAGGGTGGTTCTGAGTGGGACCAGCAGAATGGTCTTGAGTGGACTCGAGTGGGCCCAGCAGGGTGGACTTGTGTGGGCCCAGCAGAGTGGACTTGAGTTGGCCCAGCAGAGTGGACTTGAGTTGGCCCAGCAGCATGGACTGAAGTGGACCCGGCAACATGGTCTCGGGTGGGTCCAGCAATGTGGTCTCATGGTGGTGGGGTCAGAGGCGAATTTTAGTTCCAGCAGCTTCTGCATCTTCGAGCCAGT
The DNA here is from genome assembly GCF_037043375.1 of Chiloscyllium plagiosum. Lineage (NCBI taxonomy): Eukaryota > Metazoa > Chordata > Chondrichthyes > Orectolobiformes > Hemiscylliidae > Chiloscyllium > Chiloscyllium plagiosum. The sequence goes on from NW_028270177.1 coordinate 15,208,276, forward strand.
CCTAGCGCTGACTCATGGCTGCTGCAGTGGTGGTGAGTTCGGGTTCTTGACGGTGTCCAGCACAGACTCATGGAGGCAGCTGGAGAAGCTGGGTTTGGGGCCCAGTATGGGATGCTGAGCCATCAGCAGTGGCTGCAGGGGCAAGGTGGACCTGAAGCGGACTCATGGCGGGTCGTGGTGTCAGGTTCTGGTCAATGTGGCAGCAGCATCAATGGCATAGTGGCGAGAGCGTCAGTGGATGGCATTAAAGATGGCCTTGAAGACTGAGTGACTTCTGTTGCAGGGGGCAGCGTGGCGAAGGGCTCATGCCTAGCCACCAGGCCCATAGCAGAGCACTCAACAAGAGGGACTGTAAAGTTGGAGACATTTTCTTTGTTTCTTCATTTTTCTGCCTTCCTCTTCTCTGTTTTGTTTTCTTTTTCTGTGTTTTAAGATGGCGCCGGAGACTAGCAACACCATGCGACACCTTTTACTGTATTTTGTAACAAACTGCATGTGACAATAAATAAATCAAATCAGCAGTGTATATAAAACCTTTAGTATCATGAAACATCCCACGGTGCCTCACAGCAATATTACTGGGTAAAAAATGACATGGAGGGACAAAAGCAATCTTATGTTGGATGACTAAAACCTTCTCAAGGAGACAGGTTTGAAAGAGCATCTTGAGGGAAGAAAACCAGTTGGAGAGGTGGGGAAGCTTATTGCAGAGTTCAGAGGGGCTGAGATACACTCACTGGTGATGCAGTAATCAAAACCGGAGATGCTAAGAGCGGAGGCTTGAGTTTCACTGGCTTGTAGATATACTACAGTTTGTGATAAATTTGGCAACATCCCAATACAATGGTGATAGATCAAGAGTCGAGACTAGCTCAATCCTGAGACTGGTTTACTTATTTATTTAGCCTTCATTAAGTCATTTAATGTCAGCCATCACCTTTGAGAAGTAGCTTTTCAGTCACTGGCCTCAGTAGTCTGAATCTTTTCTAACCAGCTGTCAGGTTAATCAATTGTTAAACCGAAGCCCTCTCTTTTCAGTCGTGGCATTTATTTCGATCATTTCCGAGCGCATCATTCATTGAACCCAATTCTCATGCAGCCTTGCTGAGAGAGACATTCAGTGCAGGGATTTGTTTAACCTGTGCTACCCTCTGCATTATTTAACAGCCGGGTAACAAAAAGGAAACACCATTCAAATTTATTTTGTTCCCGTCTGTGAAATTAAATAAACATGAGTGCCTGAGAAAGAGGGTAGCAGCAAAGCACTTCCAGCCCTGACATGAGAGAGAGAGAGAGAAAAAAACAGCCAACAAAATCACCCAACACTCATCAGGTTTTAAATGGAATCAGTCGCTAGTACCTACATCACGTTCTGTCTTACAACAGAAGAAATTTATGCCAAAACACCGCATATGAATGCACAGCACTTGATGAATTGGTAGCATAAGAAACTCTATTACACCCCATTGTATTTATAACTCAGACTACAATACAATGCAGAATATGCTAAATTTGCAGAATAAATACTACTCCAGACTAAATTTTATTACAGAATAAATTATCATAATGCAATGTGTTGCAAAGTATATAATGTAGCTGAATGTGGTACAAAGTGCTATATTACAAAATATAAATTGGTTTATCGCATAACTAATTATATTATAAACTACCGTTGATTACTTAAAATTATATTAAATTAAAAGATTCAATAGACTGTGGTATAGTATGGCTTCCATTGAAACATCTTCCCTTGATATTCAATAGTTACTGAATCCCTCAGCATTATGGTGATTACGATTGACCAGGTAAATACTACAAAAGCAGGTCAGTCAGGAAATTCTGAGGTGAGTTACTTGCCTCCTGACTCTCCATCATTGACAAGGCACAAGTCAGGTGTGTAAGGGAATATTCTTGCTTGAATGGTTGTAGTTCTAACAGCATTCAAGATGCTTGACACCATTTAATACAAAGTAAATAGCTTGATCATCATCCCAGTCACCAACATAAACGTTCACTATCTCCACTGCTAGCACACCATGATATTCAATAGTTACAAGAAATCATATACAAGAAACGCTGCAGCAACTCACCAAGATTCCTTTGACAGCAACTTCCAACCTATGTTCTCTGCCATCTAGAAGGACAAGGTCAGCAGCAACATGAGAACACCACCAGCAGCAAGTTCTCCAAGTTTCACATGACCCTGATTTGGAAGTACAATATACTGCTGGTTGTTCACTGTTACTGGGTCCAAACCCAGACATGTTCTCCCGAACAGCACTGAGGGTATATCTGCACTAAAGAGACTGCAGTTCTTCAACTCAGTGCAGCCTTCCAAGGGGCAATTGAGGATGGGCAAGAAGTATTGGTCAAAGCCAGTGACGCCTCCATATCCATGAAAGATCAAAAGGTTCAAGCTATAGCCAATTGTACAGGTTGTTCATGCGGTTCCTTTGGGAAGTGATCGAAAACAAGACATTTTGATGCAAATTAATGGTTAACTGTTATCTTGAAAATTAAATGGAATGGATTTTGTAAATTAGCACCTTTTAGGATAAGGGGTAGCAAATTTAAGACATAGATAAGGAGAAATTACTTCTCTGTATCTGTGCAATTCACATTTCCAGAGAGTGGTGGATGAATTGAATTGAATTGAAGTTATTGTCACGTGTACTGAGGTACAGTGAAAAGCTTTGTTTTGCGAGTAATACAGGTAAATCACAGAGTGAACTAATATAGATAGTAAATAATAGGTAAACAGCGGCAAAAACAAAAGCACAGATACAAGCGAATGTTAAGAGTTTGTGAGTCCATTCAGAATTCTAACAACAGTAGGGTAGAAACTGTTTCAAAACCGGCTGGTGCATGTGTTCAGGCTTCTGTACCTTCTCCCTGATGGTAGAGCATGTAGAAAAACATTTTTGGGAGGATGGATCTTTGAGATGCTGGGACATTGAGTAAGTTTAAGTAGAAAATGGATCTTTAAGGAGTAATAGGGTGAAGGGATATGGTTGGCGAGCAGGAAAGAGGGGTTGAAGCCAAGATAAGATTGACCATGATCGTATTAAATGGCACTGCAGGCTTGATGGGCTGAATGGCCTACTCCTGCTCCCAGTTCTTTCTTTCACAATCACTGAGTATCCCATGGCACTTTGCAGCCATTTTATTACTTTTATTTTGAGGCGTTGTCACTATTACAGGAATCATGTTTGTAGGAATCATGGCAGCAATTTGTGAATGTTCAAAACTTCAAAGAGACCATTGTTTTATGTTGCTGTACCACTGGCTTGTGGTTGGGCAGAGTGCTGCTACAGGTTCTCCTTTCTAGTTACTGTTGATCAACCTGCTCAAACACCTCAGTGCCACGTGGGGCTTGAACCCAGATCTTCTGACCCGCACTACCACTGTGCCACCAGGCCCCCCCATCCTCCTTTCTATGTCTAAGGACCCATTAACTAGTTAGGCAAAGATGATCAGGAGCCAAAGTTGACACAAGAGTCTCCACCAGGAACTCATGCTAAACTGCCCTTCGCTGTCTAAAAATTGTACTATTATTAGATTAGATGGAACTTAGCCCAAGAGAGTGTTGCCAAACAAAGAGACTTAGGGGTGCAGGTGTATTGTTCCTTGAAAGTGGAGTTGCAGACAGACAGGGTAGTGAAGTAGGTGTTGGGCAAAGTTGCTTTCATTGGTCATTGAGTATAGGAGTTGGGAGGTCATGTTGGGGCTGTACTGGACATTGGTGAGGCCACTTTTAGAATACTACATACAATCCTGGTCTCCCTGCTATAGGAAAGATGTTGTTAAACTTGAAAAGATTCAGAAAAGATTTCGAAGGAAGTTGCCAGGGTTGGAGGGTTTGAGCTATAGGGAAAAGCTGAATAGGCTGTGGCTGTTTTCCCTGGAGATCGGATGCTGAGGGGTGACCTTATAGAGGTTTATAAATTCATGAGGGGCATGGATAGGATGGATGCTTTTTGAATGTCTTTTTCATAGGGTCCAAAACTAGAGGGCATAGGTTTAGGGCGAGAGCGAAAAGAATTAAAAGGGACCTAAGGGGCAACTTTTTCACAGTGGGTTGAGCGTGTATGGAACGAATTGCCAGAGGAAGTGGAGGCTGGTACATTTACAACATTTAGAAGACTTCTAGATGGGTACACGAATAGGACTAGTTTAAGAGGGATATGGGCCAAATGCTGACAAATGAGACTAGGTCAGATTGGGATGTGTGCTCAGTACAGGCAAGTTGCATCTATATGACTCTATCATGCAGTTTCAACATTACGTCTTCAAGAACCTTATACAGTAATAATGGTGAGGTTCCCTGTTTCTTGTGATATGGGTTGAAGGATATAGATTGGCTGGAACACAGGGAATAAATCTCTGCTCTTCTTCAGAATAGTGCCATGTGATCTTTTCCACTCACTTGAGAGAGCAGGTGGGACGTTGATCTCATCCAAATGACAGCACCTCTGACTGTGCTCCACTAGATATTCTTCGGCTGGTCTTCGAGTCTTGGAGTGGCAAACTTGGAATCTTGTAACTCAGAAATGAGGCGTAGACCACAAAACCACAACTGACAAAACCATGAGTCAAGTCATTCAGTTCAAACCCAGGATGCCCCATTTACAAGGGAAAGGCTCGAGCCACTGTGTCTGACACAGAGCACTGGGCAATGGGAATACATATTGCAGAATAAAGTGTCTTATTAGGTTTCTGGGGGAATTGACTTTAGTTGCTATAGCCTACCCCATCTACTGGATAAGCATGCCACCCATTTTAGACCAGGCCTGATTTTGCTTTCACACTATCATTGGTTACATCCCGATTGGGTGATTGATGTTGAGGTGAATGTCAACGTTCAACATTTCGGACCACTGATGGAAAACCTATTCAGAAAATGGTACAGAATCAAAGGTTGATGCAACACAGAAGGCACATTGCGCCTGTCATTGGCTCTTCAAAAGAATTATCCAATTCATCCCACTCCCCTGCACTTACCCATGGCCCTGCTAATGGTTTCCTTGAATTTATTTCTCCAATCCACTTTTGCAACTTAAATATGCTTCCACCTTCTGACACTTTCCAGGAGGTTTGCATTCTAAACATCTCCATAGAATAGAATCTGGGTATGTTTGCAGCAAAAAACAAGGCCATTCCGCCCCTCCATATGCATGCTATATCTTTGGAAGACCATTTACCTAATGCTGCTCCCTAATCTTTCCCCACAGCCCTGCATATACATTCACCTCATCAAATTCTATTTTAAAGTGAACAGTTAAATCTGCCTCCACCATACTCTCAAACAATGCATTCCATATCCTAATCAAAGTCTGCACAAAAGGTGTTTTCTTTTCTCTCATATTGTCAAACCAGGGTTTGAGGAGAAAGTGAGGTCTGCAGATGCTGGAGATCAAAGTTGAAACTTTATTGCTGGAACAGCACAGCAGGTCAGGCAGCATCCAGGGAACAGGAGATTCGACGTTTCGGGCACAGGCCCTTCTTCAGGAATGAGCAGAGAGTGTTCAGCAGAAGATAAAAGGTAGGGAGGAGGGACTTGGAGGAGGGGCGTTGGAAATGTGATAGGTGGAAAGAGGTCAAGGTGAAGGTGATAGGTCGGAGTAGGATGGAGGCGGAGAGGTCAAGAAGAAGACTGCAGGTCAGGAAGGCGGTGCCGGGCTGGAGGGATCCGGCTGAGACAAGGTGGGGGGAGGGGGGATGAAGAAACTGGTGAAGTCCAAGTTCATCCCCTGTGGTTGGAGGGTTCCCAGTCGGAAGATAAGACGCTCCTCCTCCGACCGTCGCGTTGTTGTGGTTTGGCGGTGGATGAGTCCAATGACCTGCATATCCTCGGTGGAGTGGGAGGGGGAGTTGAAATGCTGTGCTACAGGGTGGTTGGGTTGGTTCGTCCGGGTGGCCCAGAGGTGCTCTCTGAATCGCTCCGCAAGTAGGCGGCCTGTCTCCCCAATATACAGGAGGCCACACCGGCTGCAGCGAATGCAGTAGATGATGTGGGTGGAGGTGCAGGTGAATCTGTGGCGGATATGGAAGTTTCCTTTGGGCCTTGGAGAGAAGTGAGGGGGGAGGTGTGGGCGCAAGTGTTGCACCTCCTGCGGTTGCAAGGGAAGGTGCCGGGAGTGGAGGTTGGGTCGGTGGGGGGTGTGGATCTGACAAGGGAGTCGCGGAGGGAGTGGTCTCTACGGAAAGCTGATAGGGGAGGGGAGGGAAATATATCCTTGGTGCTGGGGTCTGTTTGGAGGTGGCGGAAGTGACGGCGGATGATGCGCTGTACATGGAGATTGGTGGGGTGGTAGGTGAGGACCAGTGGGGTTCTGTCCTGGTGGCGGTTGGAGGGGCGGGGCTCAAGGGCTGAGGAGCGGGAAGTGGAGGAGATGCGGTGGAGGGCACCGTCGACCACGTCGGGGGGGAAATTGCGGTCCTTGAAGAAGGAGGCCATCTGTGTTGTACGTATTTTGAACTGGTCCTCCTGGGAGCAGATGCGGCGGAGACGAAGGAATTGGGAGAATGGGATGGCGTTTTTACAGGGGGCAGGATGGGAGGAGGTGTAGTCCAGGTAGCTGTGGGAGTCGGTTGGTTTGTAGTAGATGTCCGTGTTGATTCGGTCGCCTGAGATAGAAACAGAAAGGTCTAGGAAGGGGAGGGAGGAGTCCGAGACTGTCCAGGTGAATTTGAGGTCGGGGTGGAAGGTGTTAGTGTAGTGGATGAACTGTTCAACCTCCTCGTGGGAGCACGAGGTAGCGCCGATACAGTCATCTATGTAGCGAAGGAAAAGATGGGGGGTGGGGCCAGTGTAGTTGCGGAAGATGGATTGTTCCACATACCCTACGAAGAGGCAGGCATAGCTGGGGCCCATGCGGGTGCCCATGGCTACTCCTTTTGTTTGGAGAAAGTGGGAGGATTGGAAAGAAAAGTTGTTCAGGGTGAGGACCAGTTCGGTCAGTCGAAGGAGGGTGTCGGTGGAAGGGTACTGGGTGGTACGGCGGGAAAGGAAGAAGCGGAGTGCTTTGAGTCCTTCGTGATGGGGGATGGAGGTGTACAGGGACTGGATGTCCATGGTGAAGATGAGGCGTTGGGGACCGGGGAAGCGGAAATCCTGGAGGAGGTGGAGGGCGTGGGTGGTGTCGCGAACGTAGGTGGGGAGTTCTTGGACTAATGGGGACAGGACCGTGTCGAGGTATGCCGAGATGAGTTCGGTTGGGCAGGAGCAGGCTGAGACGATGGGTCGTCCGGGGCTGTCAGGTTTGTGGATTTTGGGCAGGAGGTAGAAACGGGCGGTGCGGGGTTGTGGGACTATGAGGTTGGAGGCGGTGGATGGGAGGTCCCCTGAGGTGATGAGGTTATGGATGGTCTGGGAGATGATGGTTTGGTGGTGGGGGGTGGGGTCATGGTCAAGGGGACGGTAGGAGGAGGTATCTGCGAGCTGGCGTTTGGTCTTCCGCAACTACACTGGCCCCACCCCCCATCTTTTCCTTCGCTACATAGATGACTGTATCGGCGCTACCTCGTGCTCCCACGAGGAGGTTGAACAGTTCATCCACTACACTAACACCTTCCACCCCGACCTCAAATTCACCTGGACAGTCTCGGACTCCTCCCTCCCCTTCCTAGACCTTTCTGTTTCTATCTCAGGCGACCGAATCAACACGGACATCTACTACAAACCAACCGACTCCCACAGCTACCTGGACTACACCTCCTCCCATCCTGCCCCCTGTAAAAACGCCATCCCATTCTCCCAATTCCTTCGTCTCCACCGCATCTGCTCCCAGGAGGACCAGTTCAAAATACGTACAACACAGATGGCCTCCTTCTTCAAGGACCGCAATTTCCCCCCCCGACGTGGTCGATGGTGCCCTCCACCGCATCTCCTCCACTTCCCGCTCCTCCGCCCTTGAGCCCCGCCCCTCCAACCGCCACCAGGACAGAACCCCACTGGTCCTCACCTACCACCCCACCAATCTCCATGTACAGCGCATCATCCGCCGTCACTTCCGCCACCTCCAAACAGACCCCAGCACCAAGGATATATTTCCCTCCCCTCCCCTATCAGCTTTCCGTAGAGACCACTCCCTCCGCGACTCCCTTGTCAGATCCACACCCCCCACCGACCCAACCTCCACTCCCGGCACCTTCCCTTGCAACCGCAGGAGGTGCAACACTTGTGCCCACACCTCCCCCCTCACTTCTCTCCAAGGCCCCAAAGGAAACTTCCATATCCGCCACAGATTCACCTGCACCTCCACCCACATCATCTACTGCATTCGCTGCAGCCGGTGTGGCCTCCTCTATATTGGGGAGACAGGCCGCCTACTTGCGGAGCGATTCAGAGAGCACCTCTGGGCCACCCGGACGAACCAACCCAACCACCCTGTAGCACAGCATTTCAACTCCCCCTCCCACTCCACCGAGGATATGCAGGTCATTGGACTCATCCACCGCCAAACCACAACAACGCGACGGTTGGAGGAGGAGCGTCTTATCTTCCGACTGGGAACCCTCCAACCACAGGGGATGAACTTGGACTTCACCAGTTTCTTCATCCCCCCTCTCCCCACCTTGTCTCAGCCGAATCCCTCCAGCCCGGCACCGCCTTCCTGACCTGTAGTCTTCTTCTTGACCTCTCCGCCTCCATCCTACTCCGACCTATCACCCTCACCTTGACCTCTTTCCACCTATCACATTTCCAACGCCCCTCCTCCAAGTCCCTCCTCCCTACCTTTTATCTTCTCCTGCTGAACACTCTCTGCTCATTCCTGAGGAAGGGCCTGTGCCCGAAACGTCGAATCTCCTGTTCCCTGGATGCTGCCTGACCTGCTGTGCTGTTCCAGCAATAAAGTTTCAACCAGGGTTTGATCCAGGTTAATCAAGACTTCCTTATTTGATGTTACAGTTTAGAAAGCTCAGGACCCTGACTACTTAGTTAACCCCCTTTTCAACCTGCCCTGCCAACTTAAATGATTTGTCAGCTTATACACTCAGTTATAGAGTCAGAGAGTCATAGAGATGTACAGCCCAAGGAAAACAAACCCTTTGGTCCAACTTGTCCGTGCTGACCAGATGTCCGAAAGTAATCCAGTCCCATTTGCAGGCATTTGCACCATATCCCTCTAAACCCTTCCTATTTATATACTTATCTAGATGTCTTTTAAATGTTGCAATTGTACCCGCCTCTACTGCTTCCTCTAGCAGCTTATTCCATTTTATAAACCTCTATAAGGTCACCACATTTCAAGAAAAATAGCCCCAGCCTATTCAGCCTCTCCCTTTTGCTCAAAACTTCCAACATCGGCAACATCCTTGTAGCTCTTTTTTGAACCCTTTCCACTTTTCACAACATCTTCCTATAGCAGGGCGACCAGAACTGCACGCAGTATTCCAAAAGTAGCCTCACCAATGTCCTGTACAACCGCAACATCCCAACTCTTATACTCAATCCACTGACCAATGAAGGCAAGCATACCAAATGCCTTCTTCACCACCCTGATTACTTGTGATCCCACTTTCAAGGAACTATGAGCCTGCACCCTTAGGTCTCTTCGTTTGGCAACACTCCCATTAACTTCCATTGTCCCTACTATTAATGGTATTAACCTTACCGTGGTTTGCCTTACAAAAATACAACACCTCACATTTACCAAAATTAAACTCCATCTGCCACTCCTCGGTCCATTGGCCTGTGCCCCTAGTTCACTTTTCGTAGTTAACATAAGGTAGCGTCCTCTGCCAAGACAGAAATCATGGGCTCCAGTAGAGCTCCAAGCCTGGACCTCAGGGCCATCCCCAAACCAATGACAGGGGGTCCCTCGGGCCACATCCCCCAGATATTGGGCTCTGATGTACTTCTTGTCCTAAATTTTATCCTCTGGTCACCAACACCTTGACCATTGAAAACAGTTTCTCCTTTCTTACTTCAATAAAACTCTCATGATCTTGAACTCCTGTATTACATTTCCTCTTAACCTCATCCATTTTAAGTAAATTTGAAAGGAATGGTACCAAAACTGAGCCATAAAAGCACAAAACTAATATCAGTGACAGGAAATATCTGTGGGAAGTGTGACACTTATATGAAATTTCTTATGCATAAGCCATTTTAATATATTAAAGATTGTCAGATAAAACATAAATAATGTATTATATGTAATTCCTACATGACAACAGTGACAACACTACCAACGTATTTCCTTGGTTTTAAAGCACTCTGGGGTGTCCTGGGGTCATCATCATTGTAATTGTAATTGAAATGATCAAAAAGACAAATACATTAATTTGTATCAGTCGTGTACCACAATTGGAGGAATATTTAAATCTTTAAATTTAATGTAGCCAGCTGGTTGCCCATCGCCTCCACTATTCATCTGCTTAAGGATGTGCAATGTCATTGCGAATGCCAAGAAATATCTTTAAAAGATTAATTTTAATGTTCATCTTTCCTTCTTCACAAAGTATCTTTGCAAGCTGTGCTGTCAGTTGAGTAAAAGGTTTCTGCTTAACTGCATGGCCCAGAAATTGCGCTCAGATTAACAGTGAGGTGAACAGTCCTCACTGCTCCTTAGCAAAAACCATAGCGAATTTGGGCACAGGTAGACGTTGAAGTCAATGTGGGATTCAAGGGGTTGCTCGCGAAGCAGGAAAGTCGACATTTTGAGCATAAGTCCTGATGAACAGCTTATGCTCGATACTTCAACTCTCCTACTCCTTGATGCTGCCTGACCAGCTGAGCTTTTCCAGCACCACACTTTTAGAATTAGATTAGCCTTGATTGTCGTGTGCACTGTAAAGTTTGTAATGTTGACTCTCGGCACCAGCTTAGGTACAGAGACACTTCAAGGGTTGTTGCAGAATTCAAATAATGGAGAAAAAATAGACTAGCACAGGAATACAGAGTTTAAAAGTCCAGAATGAGAATAAAAAGTGTTTTTGAAATACTCAAGTTATAGTCCTTTTCTATTGAGTCTGTGCCCGTCTGGCCTCAGAACACAAGGCCTCTCTTCTGTCCCAGACTCGAACACCCCCGGCCAGCCCACGTCCGCTGTGCTCCTGCTCTGGCTGAAACCCGCTCTGCTTCCCACTCCAGGACTCGGCCCACACTCCTTCTGCTCCTTACTCTGGGCTCTGGTGCGACTCGCTGTGCTCCCCGCTCTGGGACTCAGCTCACGCTCCCTCCGCTTCCTGCTCCAGGACTCGTCTCCCTTCATCTTGCCTCCAAGACATGTATCTTCAGCCAGACTGACCCTGCATTGGGAAAGTTAAATACCACCCAGAGTATTTTCTGTTATAATTTGCACTTGTGTGTTCAGCCTATTTGCTATTAATTCCATACTCCTTCAATCCGATTTGTTTCAGGGACACAGTTGTTTGCCCTATTCACTAGGGTCCCAGGCGTCCTGTCAAGGATATTCCTTCATTTGCATCGCTCACGTCCTTCAACTTATAGCATGTAATGACATGGAGATTAAACAGGGAAGGGCAAGTTTAACTAATAATAAATCATGTTGGTTGAACAGTTACAGGATATTTTGGACCAGTATGCTTAAAACTTTAAACTTTTATTCAAAGCCTCCCACAAATCTGGAATATTAAAAGAGTGCCTGCTGTCATTATTTTGGGATTTACTTTTTGGATTGTCGAGTTCTGTGGTGAGCATAAATAGACAAATAATATACTGAACCACATAAAAATTGCAAGTTTCAATACCAAAACTATTTTTGTCACATATATAAAATTTTGTCTTTAATAATTAAGCAAGCCCTTAAATAGAAGAACCAACATTGTGCTACCAAAAGAAAATATTTGAGAGGAGATTTTCTTTTGCACAGTGATCTGGAACTCACTGTCAGAAAGGATGATAGAAGCATTTTCAGTCGTAAATTTCAAAGAGGAATTCATCGAACATTAGAGAAGAATTAATTCAAAGGGCCATAATGAAAGAGGGTAACACAGATTGAAAGGTGCTGGTATGGGTGTGATAGGCTGAAGGGCTTCTTTCTATGCAATATCATTCAATGTTTTTATAGTTTATCACATCTCTATGTTACTTTAATTGTTTATAAAAATAGTCCCTTCGGTCTTGTCTACGACAATCCATTGCTATACAGGAATACAGGTCTCTTTCTTCAAGTACTGATGTGATTATGGTTTCTATATGTTAGACTACATAATGTGTACCACTAAGGCAGCGTCCTTGTTGAGTCAGATATCTGAAAGTTTACTATGAACATTATTGTGGCTTCTCAGGCTTATATATACAACCTGGGTTATATTCTTAACTCACATTACTACTATGTTACATAGGTACTCACTGAGCAGTAACTGAATGTCTCAACAATACGAAGGTGACCTCTTACTTGATACCTCACATGTCTTGTTGTCATGATGACATCCAGTTGCTTTAAAAGTACAGTGTCTTCCTGATGCATATGCAATGAACTATAGATGCCATGCTCTAAATGGTGTTGGTTATCATGGACTGCCATTGGATTTATCATGGTCCATGGTTGCCCTTGGAAAGTGGCTTGCCATTGCCTTCTGCGATATGACTGACCATGAACCTCACACACTGCTACCACTTGGCATCAGGCATATTGGAAGGTTTTTCAGGCTGATATAACCTGTTTGGCCATATTATGAACATGGTTCCCAAAACTATCAAGTTCTGGAGTGGTTCTTGAATCCAGAATGCTACCCACTGTGCCACAAGATATCTCAAAAAGTGGCTGATAATTGGTAAGTGCTGGCATGCTTGACAAAGAGTCTCAGAGTGCCTGACAAAATCATTCTGCAATTAATAGGTGTAAATGCATGTGGGAAGAGTCTCTCAGGAGACTCATTGAAATCTAGCTCTTAGCTTCTCAGGTAGGCCAAATTAAGACTATTTGTTCTGAGCAAGAATAATGACTTTACATAAGCGATTAATTTTGCAACATTTCAACTTTTCATGCTTGTGTTATGCAGCAAATCTTATTTTTATTGAAGTGAGGACGAATCCAAATCATAAACTTCTCCAGCACTTTCGATGCAGATTCTTGAGTTTGTCTTCAATTGTTATGAGGAGCCTTTTTACCACCTATTCATCAAGGCTATGTTGTTTTTATGTGTAGTCTTTCTGGAGGAGTCTAAACACTGCTTTTGAGTGGGACATACCTGACAGTTCAGTTGGGATCTATCACAGTTTTGTAAATGTAACTTTTCAAATCATTAAATGCAAGTATGCCATGATATCTGCACACCAGTAATGGTACATGAGATGTGGCGACACATGCCAGATGCAAGCTTTTGTGTGCATTCTGTGAATATAATGATGTAAATTGTTTCACAGGAATGGCTCTGACAAATTCATCCCATTTAGGTCTACTTAAGTTCAACCATCCAGAATCCCAGGCCTGTTGTATTCCAGTTGCAATAATTCACTGATCCATATCCTTTCCACTGTGTTGAAGAAAGTGGTATTCCTGACAGATTTCAGTGAACTTATGGAGCCGTGAATTGCTAGTTCCAAGTTCTTCAGCAATATCTATATAAAAGTAGAGCATCCAGCATCTTCTGGAATAGCTTTCATCAAGTCAAATGACCTACCTGTGTGAGACACGGCCATTTGTATGTTTTTCCCTCTGCAGTAAAATCATTGACAGGAAGGCGTTCACTGCTTCCCGAACAGCTTTGCTGACTTTAACTGTTGACACAACTTTGGACCAAATCTGGGTCCAAATTTAGCATGGCCAATCCACCTAACCTGCACATCTTTGGACTTTGGGAGGAAACTGGAGCTCCCAGAGGAATCCCCTTGCAGACACAAGAATGTGCAAAGTCCACACAGTCACCCGAGGCTAGAATCAAACCTGGGTCCCTGCTGCTAGGATGCAGCCGTGCAAACCACTGAGCCACTGTGTCCCAGAAATAAATTAAACCAGTTCTGGATGTTGGTTTGCTCGCTGAGCTGGAAGGTTCGTTTTCAGATGTTTCGTCACCATACTAAGTAACATCTTCAGTGAGCCTCCGAATGAAGCACCGGTGGTGTAGCCCACTTTCTATTTATATGTCTGAGTTTCCTAGGGTTGGTGATGTCATTTCCTGTGGTGATGTCATTTCCTATGGTGATGTAATTTCCTGTTCTTTTTCTCATGAGTGGTAAATGAGATCCAAGTAATGTGTTTGTTGATAGAATTCCAGTTGGAATGTCATGCTTCTAGGAATTCTCATGCATGTCTCTGTTTGGCTTGTCCTAGGATGAATATGGTGTCCCAGTCAAAGTGGCATCCTTCCTCATCCATATGTAAGGATACTAGTGAGAGTGGGTCATGTCGTTTTGTAGCTAATTGATGTTCATGTATCCTGGTGGCTAGTTTTCTGCTTGTTTGTCCAATGTAGTGTTTGTTACAATTCTGGCAAGATATTTAGTAAATGACATTAGTTTTGCTTTTTGTCTGTATATGGTCTTTCAAGTTCATTAGGTGCTGTTTTAGTGTGTTGGTGGATTTGTGGGCTACCATGATGCCAAGGGATCTGGGTAGTCTGGCAGTCATTTCCAAGATGTCTTTGATGTGGGGGAAAGTGGCTTGGATTTCTGGACATGTTTTTTTTCACTTGTTTGGGTTTGTTGCTCAGAAATTGGTGGACTGTGTTCATTGGGTACCCGTTGTTTTTGAGTATACTGTATAGGAGATTTTCCTCTGCTCTGCGTAGCTTCTCGGTGCAGCAGTATGTGGTGGCTCAGTGAAATAATGTTCTAATGCAGCTTTGTTTGTGGATGTTGGGATAATTGCTTCTGTAGTTCAATATTCTCTCATTAGTATCCTTACATAAGGATGAGGAAGGACATCACTTCGACAGGGACAACACATCCAGCCTAGGACAAGCAAAATGAGAATTTCTAGAATAATGGCATTCCAACCAGAACTCTATATACAAACACATTGACTTAGATCCCATTTACCATCCCTGAGAAAAAGAACAGGAAATGACATCACCATAGGAAATGACGTTACCACAGAAAATGACACCACCAACACTAGGAAACTCAACCATATAAATAAAAAGTGGGCTACACCACCAGTGCTTCATTCGGAGGCTCACTGAAGATACTACTGCGTATGGTGATGAAACGTCTGAAAACAAACCTTCTAGCTCAGTTAGCAAACCTACATCCAGAACCTCAACCTGAGCTACAAATCTTCTCAAAACTTACTAAATTGAGCCAGCGATAACCAGCAGAGTAAAAACAACTGACAAAACGAGCTGTTTCATCTGTGCATTCAGGCATTGGTTGTCATCTGTTCATGGTTATAATGTCACTTGAAACCATCATTTGAGGCCAAAGCCCATTCACAAGACCTTTTATGGGGTTAAAGTCAGCAGAATCTCTCACATTGCAACCCGACATGCAAGGAGAAAGTGAGGTCTGCAGATGCTGGAGATCAGAGCTGAAAATGTGTTGCTGGAACAGCGCAGCAGGTCAGGCAGCATCCAGGGAACAGGAGAATCGACGTTTCGGGCATAAGCCCTTCTTCAGGAATCCTGAAGAAGGGCTTATGCCCGAAATGTCGATTCTCCTGTTCCCTGGATGCTGCCTGACCTGCTGCACTGTTCCAGCAACACATTTTCAACCCGACATGCAAGGTCAATGTTTTACACATTACACTACTCCATCACCTCCAGCTTTCGTGATTTAAATCACAGATCAGACATGGTTGAACTAAACGATGGAACAGACTGGAGGGGCTAAATAATCTCCCGATCTTCTAATATTTTCATGAACTGAGGTTAATTGGTTTGATATCAGGAGAGGGTTTCACTGAGGTAGTTGGATTGGATTATACTCCCCTCAAGCATTTTTATAACTCTCATTTTCTCTTTGCCACCACCTTTTTTTGTCTACTAATTTTGTTGAATGATTATCTGTAACATTTAAGGTGCTACTACACGTTGGTGACCCTTCTTTTCATCTCTAAGCAATATGCATGAACTGAAGGCTGGAGAAAGTCTCTGACAATGAGAAACTGCCCTTGATGCATATTTGTTTTAATTACTTCAATTTTACAATTAGTTCAGGGAACATATTCTCATGAATATTACTGCTTCCTTATAGTCTCTGTTCAATTTCTGACCTTGCCAACTTCAGAAAACACTAAGGATGAACATAACAGGATAACAATCTAATCCGAGATGTCTGAATATGTCACCTAAGGGAGACAAACAAATTGATTCCATGAAGATAAAAAAACACATTCCTGCCTTGCTTGGTGAAATATCTTAATGGAATCTGCTTATTGTAAAACTTTAGATGTGTCAATGAGATTTCTGTATCTGCTGTGTTTACTGGCTCAGTCTGTATCCACTGTGTCACTCACTCCCAGCCTGTCTCTGCTAAATCATTCACCACAGTCTGTGTATGCTGAATCACTCACTCCCTGTCCATATCTGCTGAATCACTTACTCCCAGTCCGTATCTGCTGAATCACTCACTCCCAGTCTATCTCTACTGAATCACTCACTCCAAGTCTGTATCTGCTGAATCACTCACCCCCTGTCCGTATCTGCTGAATCACTCACTCCCTGTCCGTATCTGCTGAATCACTCACTCCCAGTCCATATTTGCTGAATCACTCACCCCCGGTCTGTATCTGCTGAATCACTCACTCCAGGTCTGTATCTGCTGAATCACTCACCCCAGTCCGTATTTGCTGAATCACTCCCTCCCTGTCTGTATCTGCAGAATCATTCACTCCCAGTCTGTATCTGCTGAATCACTCACTCCCTGTCCTTATCTGCTGAATCACTCACTCCCAGTTTGTATCTGCTGAATCACTCGCTCACAGTCTGTGTCTGTTGAATCAATCACTCCCTGTCGATCTCAGCTGGGCCATTCACTCCCTGTCTCTATCTACTGGTCATTCTCTCAGGGTCCATTTTTGCTGAATCTCTCACTCCCTATCTGTATTATTTTGGATCACTCATTTCCTGTCTATAACAAAAACAGAATCTTTGGAAAAGCTCAGCAGATGTGGCAGCATCTGTGAAGAGAAATCAAAGTGACCCTTCCTCAGATCTACCTATATCTACTGGGTCAGGATGCTGCCTGAACTGCTGTGCTTTTCCAGCACCACTCTAATTCCCCCTACTGGGTCACTCATGCCCAGTCTTTATCAACTAGTCACTCACTCCCAGTCTGTATCTGCTGAGTCATTCATTCCCTTTCTATACCTATTGGGTCCTTTACTCTCTCTCTATATCTACTGTGTCATTTACTCCCAGTCTACTTCTGCTGAATCACTCACTTTCAGTCTCTAGCTGCTCAATCACTTTCTTCCAGAATGTATCTGCTTGATTATTAGTTCCTATTCTTTATCTGCTTGGTTTTTCTTGTGGTATTTCTCCAGATGACCATGACTGGCACCTTGTAGAATTTGCCACCTCACGTATTTTGCCCTACCAGGTAAGGGTTGATTGAGGTAGCTATCTGCCATTGATCTTGCTTGGTTTATGCTTTATCTTGGGCTGATCTAGCAATTAATGATGGAGGATATACCCCACAAAAGAGGTTCCGTTTTAAATTACAAGAGGACTTCTTGCCTGTTCACAATACATGCATTTGGTTAGGCATAAATATTAGAACGTTTGGGAGCTGCTAGAGATATATCTGCTTCCTCTGAAGGCTACAGTAGAACTCATTGTCTCAAGACACAGACTGTGTGACATCAGTAGAATGGGTGAAACCAATGTAACATGAACTTTGACCTGTTCAGAACCACCACCTTCCATAACACTCTCTAGTCTGTATCTGCTGGTCCGTCCCCTTTGTCTGCACAGTCGATAACTCCAAGTCTGTATCTGCTCAGGTCACTCTCCACTAATCTGTAATTTAGGATTCTGGGTAATGCAAGATGGAGGATGGGAGAAATTTCTGGCTGTAACAGGCTGCTCCTTTTTTGAGGTATTTTAGGTGTTGGTTGTGATTTCCTTGAATTCCAGGAGCAGCAATTGCTATTTTATATGCTGTTGCATTGTTTTGGAACTTTGGACAAAAAAAAGTCAAAACAACAACAATTTTAAAAAGGGAGAGGGACAGACAAAGGCAGCACATGGTCAATGCAGGAGAGAGAGAGAGAGAGAGAGAGAAAGAAATCCACACTGCTAACAGACACAGCAGTGAAACTGCACAGTTACTGCCTTTGCTGTTTGAATTCATGTATCATTGGACTTTATGAACAGCGAAATTCACAACTGATCTTGGAGGAACCTGTTTGGGAGAGGTCACAGCACAGAAACAGATAAGTGAATAGTTTTAAGTATAGCTTTGTTGTAAATCTACAATAGTAAGCAGTGTGGTTTCTTTCTTGATTATATGTTTTATTCAGATATGTCTTGTTAAGTCATAAGTATTAAGCTCAGTTGGAGCAGTGTTTTGTAGAGGAATAAGACAGTGCTATTTTCTGGTTGTGTTGACTGGAAGAAGCAAAAATGGCCTTTAGTAGAGTAATATGCTCTTCTTGTCGGATGTAGGAGTTTAGGGAGAGTTAATGTGTTACTGAGGATTATATCCGTAATAAAGGCTATTGGTTGTGAATCCTATCAGATTGAATAGGTCGGTTTGAGAGACAGTTAGAAGCAATGAGGAATTTACAAGAGCAAGGGGGTGAGATCAATGGCAGTTATAGGAAGGGAGAAAAGCTGCAGATACAGTCACGTGGATGGGTTAACTCCAGGAAAGGTAAGAGAGGTAGGCAGGTAGTGCAGGAGTTTTCTGTGGCTATCCCCATTTCAAACAAGTATGCTGTTTTGGAAAATATAGAGGGTGATGGATTCTCAGGGGAATAAGCATGAACAGCCAAGTTTCTGGTATTGAGACAGGGTTTAATGAAATGAGGGATACATCGGGTTCCAGGAGATCAATTGTGTTAGGGGACTCTCTAGTCCAAGTTATAGAAAGACGTTTTTGTCCAGTAGTGAAAAATCAGAATGGTGTGTTGCTTCCCTAGTGCCAGGATCAAGGATGACTCAGAGAGGGTGCAGAATGTTCTCAGTGGGGAGAGAGGCCAGCAGGAGGTCATTGTTCATGTTGGAACCAATGACATAGGTAGGGAAAAAGTTGAGATTCTGAAGGGAGAATATAGAAACTAAGGCAGGAATTTAAAAAGGAGGTCCTCAAGGGTAGTAATATCTGGATTACTCCAGGACCTACGAGCTAGTGAGAGTAGGAATAAGAGAATAGAGCAGATGAAAGTGTCGTTGAGGAGCTGATGTATGGGAGAAGGATTCACGTTTTTGGATCATTGGAATCTCTTCTGAAGTAGACGTGAACTAAACAAGAAGGACGGATTGGACGTGAATTGGAAGGGGACTAATATATTGGCAGGGAGATTTGCTAGAACTGCTTGGGAAGAGTTAAACTAGTAGGGTGTGGGGTGCGATGGGACCCAAGGAAATAGTAAGGAAAGAGATCAATCTGCGACTGGTACAGTTGAGAACAAAGGCGAGTCAAACAGTCAGGACAGGCAGGGACAAAGCAGAGAACAAGGTAGGACTGATAAATTAAACTGCACTTACTTCAATGCAAGAGGCATAACAGGGAAAGCAGATGAACTCAGGGCATGGTTATGAACATTGGTCTGGAATATCATAGCAATTTCAGAAACATGGCTCAGGGATGGACAGGACTTCATGTTCCAGGATACAAATGCTACAGGAAGGACAGAAATGAAGGCAAGAGAGGAGGGGGAGCAGGGTTTTTGACAAGGCATAGCATTACAGCTGCACTGAGGGAGGATATTCCTGGGAATACGTCCAGGGAAGTTATTTGGGTGGAACTGAGAAATAAGAAAGGGATAATCCCCTTATTGGGATTGTATTATAGACCTCCTAATAGTCAGCGGGAAATTGAGAAACAAATTTGTCAGGGGATCTCAGCTATCTGTAAGAATAATACGGCAGTTATGATACAGGATTTTAACTTTCCAAACATAGACCGGAACTGCCATAGTGTTAAGGGTTTAGATGGAGAGGAATTTGTTAAGAGTATACAAGAAAATGTTCTAATTCAGTATGTGCCAGAGAAGGTGCAAAACCTGACCTACTCTTGGGAAATAAGGCAGGGCAGGTGACTGAGGTGTCAATGGGGAGCACTTTGGGTTTAGCGACTATTATTCTATTAGTTTTAAAGCAGTCATTGTAAAAGATATAGCAGAACTAAGAGTTGAAGTTCTAAATTGGAGAAAGGCTGATTTTGACGGTTTTAGGCTAGAACGTTCAAAAGCTGATTAGGAGAAGATGTTCGCAGGTAAAGGTACTGCTGGAAAATGGGAAGCCTTCAAAAATGAGATAAACAGTATATTCCTGTCAGGGTGAAAGGGAAGGCTGGTATGTATAGGGAATGCTGGATGACTGGAGAAATTGAAGGTTTGATGAAGAAAAAGAAGGAAACATATGTAAGGTATCGACAGGCTGGATCAAGTGAATCCTTAGAAGAGTATAAAGGCAGCAGGAGCATACTTAAGCGAGAAATCAGGAGGGCAAAAAGGGGACATGAGATAGCTTTGGCAAATGGGGTTAAGGAGAATCCAAAGGGTTTTTACAAATGCATTAATGTCAAAAGGGTAACTAGGGAGAGAATAGGGCCCCTCAAAGATCAGCAAGGCAGCATTTGTGTGGAGCCGCAGGAGATGGGGGAGATACTAAATGAATATTTTGCATCAGTGTTTACTGTGGAGAAAGGTATGGAAGATATAGAATGTAGGGAAATAGATGGTGACATCTTGAAAAATGTCCATATTGAAGAGGAGGAAGTGCTGGATGTCTTGAAATGCATAACGGTGGATAAGTCCCCATGATCTGATCAGGTGTACCATAGGACTCTGTGGGAAGCTAGGGAAGTGATTGCTGGGCCCGTTGCTGAGATATTTGTATCATCGATAGTCACAGGTGAGATGCCAGAAGACTGGAGGTTGGCTAACATGGTGCCACTATTTAAGAAGGGTGGTAAGAACAAGCCAGGCAACTATAGACCGGTGAGCCTGACCTTGGTGGTGGGCAAGTTGTTGGAGGGAATCCTGAGGGACAGGATGTACATGTATTTGGAAAGGCAAGGACTGATTAGGGATAGTCAACATGGTTTTGTGTGTGGGAAATCATATCTCACAAGCTTGATTGAGTTTTTTGAAGAAGTAACAAAGAGGATTGATGAGGGCAGAGAGGTGGATGTGATCTACATGGACATTCAACATGGTTCCCCATGGGAGACCGGTTAGTAAGGTTGGATCTCATGGACTATAGGGAGAACTAGGCATTTGTATACAGAACTGGACCGAGAGTGGAGGTGGACGGTTGGTTTTCAGACTGGAGGCCTGTGACCAGTGGAGTGCCACAATGATCGGTGCTGGGTCTACTACTTTTCATCAATGTTTTGAATCTGAAAATCAGTGGTATAGTTAGTAAGTTTGCAGATGATACCAAAATTGGAGGTTAGTGGACAGTGAGGAAGATTACCTCAGATTACAACGGGATCTTGATCAGATGGGCCAATGGGCTCAGAAGTGGCAGATGGAGTTTAATTTAGATAAATGCGAGGTGTTGCATTTTGGGAAAGCAAATCTTAGTAGGACATATCCACTTAATGGTAAGGTCCTCGGGAGTGTTGCTGAACAAAGAGACCTTGGAGTGCAGGTCCATAGCTCCTTGAAAGTAGTGTCACAGGTAGATAGGATAGTGAAGAAGGCATTTGATATACTTTATCAATACTCTGACTTTACTGGTCAGAGTATTGAGTACAGGACTTGGAAAGTCACGTTGCGGCTGTACAGGACATTGGTTAGGCCACTGTTGGAATATTGCGTGCAATTCGGGTCTCCTTCCTATCGGAAGGATCTTGTGAAACTTGAAAGGGTTCAGAAAAGATTTACAAGGATGTTGCCAGGGTTGGAGGATTTGAGCTATAGGGAGAGGTTTAGTGGATTGGGGCTGTTTTTCCTGGAGCATCGAAGGCTGAGGGATGACCTTATAGAGGTTTATAAAATTATGATGGGCTTGGATATGATAAATAGACAAAGTCTTTTCACTGGGTTGGGGGAGTCCAGAACTAGAGGGCATAGTTTTGGGTCGAGAGGGGAAAGATATAAAAGAGACCTAAGGGGCAACTTTTTCACACAGCGAGTGGTCCATGTATGGAATGAGCTGCCAGAGGAAGTGGTGGAGGCTGGTAGAACAGCAACATTTAAAAGGCATCTGGATGACTGTAAGAATAGCAAGGGTTTAGAGGAATATGGGCCAAGTGCTGGCAAGTGGGACTAGATTGGGTTGGGATATCTGGTCAGCATGGACGAGTTGGACCGAAGGGTCTGGTTCCGTGCTGTACATCTCTATGACTCTGTTCTCTGTCACTCAACTGCTGCTCTGTATCTCCTCAGTCACTCATTCCCAGTTTCTATCTGCTGGATCATTCTCCCCGATCTCTAAATCCCGGTCTGTATCTGCTCAGTCACTTAACCCCAGTCTGTAAATGCTGTCTCATGCTCTCCTAATCTGTATCTGTTTGGTCATTCTCCTCTGGTCTGTATCTACTGGGCCACTCTTCCCCAATCTATAACTACTTAATCACTTAGTCCTGCTCTGTATCTGCTCAGTAGCTTGCTCCTACTCTGTATCTGCTCACTTATTTGCTCCCAGTCTGTACCTTGGTGAAAGTGAGGACTCCAGGTGCTGGAGATCAGAATCGAGAGCGTGGTGCTGGAAAAGCACAGCAGGTCAGGCAGCATCTGAGGAGCAGGAGAATCAACATTTAAGGCAAAAGCCCTTCATCAGGAATGAGGAACCAGTCTATACCTGCTCAGTCACCTACTCCTAGTCTATATCTGCTCAGTCACTTACTCTTTCTCTATATCTACTCAGTAACCTATCCCTAATCTGTATCTGCTCAGTAACCTGTCCCTGATCTGTATCTGCTCAGTAACCTGGCCCTGGCTTATGCCCGAAGCGTCAATTCTCCTGCTCCTTGGAAACTGCCTCACCTGCTGTGCTTTTCCAGCACTAAACTCTCGGCCCTGGACAGTATCTGCTCAGTCACTCACTCCTATATCTACTCAGTCACTCTCTCTCAGACTTCACCAGGTAAGATACTTATTTTCAGTCTATACCTCCTTAATGGGAGAGGCTTTGTGTGTGGCTCTGGTGTGTCATCTGGGCTATAAGCAGGAGCATTTTTGACAACTTTTTAATGAATCCAATTCAGATAGTATGCCTTGGACCCAACACCAAATGCTGCTCCAGCTCGCTGTATGGCTGGAACATTACTCCAGTTACAGAGGTGTGCTCCCTGTCCCTTTCAAATCATATTTTTTCTGAACTAAAGTGCTCAAAGTCACATTTTCTTCAGGATTGTACCTTCTCAGGTTTCAGCCGAAGTTTGCTGCAAACTTTAAAAGGTTTTGCATATGTGAGATAGAATTGATTGGTTTGTCAGAACTTCACTTTGTTATTTGGGCATGTCATTTTGGCTAATTCTCTGATGCAGTGTTGCTTCGTTGAGGGTGTTTCCAATCAAAATACATTAACATGAAGTTCCTATCTACCTGACCGAGCTATTGGGACCTTGAGGGACTGTTTGAGAACTGGGCATTTTCCTGGTGTCTGGCCGACATTCCTCCCTTAACCATCACCAAAAGCAGATTAACTGGCCCCTCACCTTATTTGTGCTTTATGAAGTTGTGCACTCCACAAAGTAACTGCAACGTTTGTCAGCGGTGCACTTTTTAAAAAATTCATTCATGGGATGTGCGAGCCGTCGGCTCGGCCAACATTTATTGCTCAGGGGCCAGTTCAGATTAGACCACATTGCTGTGGGTCTGGAGTCAGTGTGTAGGCCAGACCAGGTAAGAATGGCAGTCTCCTGCCCAAAACAACGTTAGTGAACCAGATGGGTTTTTGCCCAACAATTGACTGTGATTATCATTCGACTTTTAATCCCAGATATACATAGAATTCAAATTCCACCAGCTGTTGTGACAGGATTTGAACCCAACTTGCCAGAACATAACCTGGGTCCCTGGATTAATAGTTTAGCGATAATACCACTTGGCCATCACCTCCCATAAAGCTGGTCGACTGTACATGGCATACTTGAAATAGTTTCTGAGAAAGGGCTAAGCCTCCAGGCAGCCAAAGATTCTTTTGTGTTTTTCAGTTCAGTTTCACCTTGTTTAATTTGAGTTACATTTTTATTTGCATGGTTTTAATTTGATGTTTTTTTGTTTTATTTTGTTTGTGTGTTTTTTTTCTTTTGTAGGTTTTAAAGAGCCGAGGGCCACAATACCTAACCCACCCTGGGACCTGATCTACTGAACCGCGAGTGTTAGATTCAAGATGCCAAAGATTCGAGTGTGTTTCACCAGTTGCTCAGTTCTTAAAACTTTTGTCTCTGGTCGTGGCTATCCTCGTGTCCTTGCTAATTTCCTTTCTCTGTAAGCCGCTATTCACTGTTCTCTTGGTGTAGTGAGTGCAGGATAGAAAGCCCCAAGTCCAATTGCTAAGCCTACATTTGACATAGCAATCCAATGACTGGGGAGGGTGAAGATCGACCCAAGTACTGACTTCTGGCCGCTATCCTGTGAGTGGATGCACGCATGATACTAGGTGAGAATGGACTCTGACCTGAATATGATGCCCATCGCAGTTAAACAGCTGGCCAGCCTCTCCCATCCAAGCAGTCATTCTGGGTGAGATGGTGTAGGGCATGGAAGCTGGACTGCAGCAAGGATCAGAGAGGGGAGCCATTGTGATATCCTCTACTGTGTAATGGTTAAATGGCATTGGGTGAGAATTTCACATTCTGCTGCGGTCCATTCACACAATGTGGCCAAGGGATTCACCCACCCCTTAGATCCAAAAAACGCTACTGTCCACCAACACCATGGAAGAGGGCCTCAAGTTCTCCCAATAAAGAACAAAGGTGCCCGAGCATAAACGAGTTTGAAAATCTCTTCCGTTTTCTGCACCGATGCCCAAATTATTTTATGATGGTAATGGTTATATTGCCAGCCTTTACAATCTGTGCCCTTCAGAATATTAAAAGTGATTACCACCTTCTCTATGATAATCTCGTGTTCCTGCACTCTGAAATCCTTTTACGGGTTGTTGGACTCTACAATAACCCTCCTTTTTGCGTTGCTGTCCCTTACCCTTTTTGCAATTATCTTCCCCGTTGTTCCATATTCCCTTCCGAGCTGGAGTCACTGGTTAGCAAACAGGAGCAGGGAACCTCACTGGTTTTCCTTTTGCCTCTCACTAATGCGGAGGCGCAGTGGTTAATCGCAGTTCCTAATGACTGCCTTCACATGAGACCGGCTCCTTCAGGACCCAATGGGGATGGAACGTGGGATCGCCAAGCTCTCTAAGACTTTTCAGAAGACAGTTGTGGCATTGTGGCAGCAATGTTGTGCTATTTGATAAGAAATGTGCAGTTCTATCATTTTGTTTATGATTCAGTGGTGGTTCCGGCAGAGTGGTGCCTTTGCTACTGTTTTATGGAGTAACTGCTATCTGAATTTTTCGATGCCACCGAGTGTCAGAGCCAAGAGTTGAAGCAACCTCTAATGACATCTGCTAAACAACGTGTTAGACTAGATATTCCCAATTGGTGACATTGGTGGCAGTACAATGATGTTGATTGAAAAGCCTTGGCTCATGTTTTGTCATTGCTAAGGCTTGAGCTTGCTTTCCTCCAAGGAGCACTTCCCTCCGAACTTGCCATCTGTTCAAACGCTGCATGTGATATATAAACAATGTCCTTCCTCCCAGGCTCTTGGCTCCAGAACATTGAGAAATTAGTGATCTCCTTGTTAGAGTCGAAAATAGTTCAAAGGGGATGGCCCAATTGAGGAATTCCAGATTACAAATAGGCTGTCAAAGGATTAAAGCAATGGACTGTTTCTATAGTAACGAGGGGGTGTGGGGGGGGGGGGGGGGGGGGGGGGGGGAGGGGGTTGGTATTATCCAGTGAAAAAGGGTTAAAAAGGAAGATTGATAAAGAATGTTTTAGCCTGAGACTGTTAGCCTCTTAGAATGTGGTATTGGCTGACCCAAACTGTTGCTGAAGTAGGAACCAGAATTTGAAGATGGAATTTCTTAATAATGAGGCATGCTTGAAGGGTGTCGGAGGAGGGAGCGGAACAGTGGGGTTAGAAGAGATGTGCCACAACTTGAGTAAAACACTGACACAGATCTGACAATCGGCTTACTCCATTGCTGGAACACGCATGTGATTGAGGCATTTTAAGTATGTAAACTAATATTTTTCTTCTTTGAAAAGGGTGTAATGATTAATTTCCCTGTAACCAGAAGAAACCCTTGGCCCGAGCCTGCCTGTGGCCCACACCCCAACCCCTCCTCTGCCACCACCAACTCCCCTCACTCAGGTCCCAGGGTCAGATCTACACATTGCTGTGGGTATTTTGATGTCAAGATCTGACAACACCATTTCTGAAGGAAAGAAGATGACTCATCACATAATATTTACAGAAATAAAACTGTGCCACTCTCCCTTCCCGCATCTCTCCCCCAACCCCCCAACCTCCCCTCCCCCCTTTTCCCTAGATTCCTCTTTTAACCTTTCCATTATAAGAAACCACTTGGCGTTTGTCTGTGAAGTGAAATGGTGGATGGGTGTCTGAGAATTACAGGTCAAGTTTCAGCACCCAAATATAAATCAGTTACGGACCAGGCAAATTTGATTGTTGCATCCTGATCTCTCGAGTCCCCAGTGCACAGCCCAAACTAAAATGTCCAGCGGATTCTTCAGTTCACACTGTCGTGGAGAAGCCAAGAGGAAAGAAAGTTTACTTTCCCCCACCCCCCCCCCCCCCAATCTCACCTACAATCAGGCTTTAATCTGCCTTCTTCACTTCAGGTTATTTTGATCAATTTTTCATGTTCTCAAAGTCATAAGTGAAATTGTAATGACTTCAGAAGATTTATTCAATGAAATTAAAGTTCTATTGTTTATTATAAATGTGGTTGTCTGATTATTGAGTAAGGTTTTAAAATGGTGGAGGTAAACAAGACAAGGAAGCAGCACAGGTACCCTTCATATATGTTCACTGTACATTTACACAGCACAGATACTGTATACAACCCTGTTGGGTAAACAGTATTGTACTTAATCAATCTCGTCAGTAACATGCAGGTTTACAATGCAGCAAAGACATGTGGTACAATTATCCAACTCTACACAATTACACAGTGTAGTGCAGACAAATAATAGTTTCTCAGTGCCCATAGAAAGCTGAAGCTGATGAAACTCACAGTCGAGCTGTCTGAAGTTCAGAGCCCGAGGGTAATTTTCACTGCTGGGTGAAAACTTCATGCCGCATTGCAATTCTTATTTATATAGCAGTTTAATGTAGAAAACATCACAAAGTACTTCAGGAGAAAATTGGTGGCCAATATTTGACACCAGTTTGCCCAAAGATTTATTAAGACATGTGAGCAGAAGAGGTAGGTTTTAAGGATTAAATTAAAAGAGAAAAGCAAGCTGGAATGGAGAGATTTAGAGATGGATTGTTGGATTTAGATTACAGGTTGCTGTAAATGCAGCTACCGATGGTGGGATGAGGGACATTCAAAACTTGCAGAACAGGCAATTTTGGTTCATATTTTCCTGATGTTCAAAATTTAAAATCAAGCAGTCTGATTCAGAAAGTTTTGTGGGGGAGCTCAGTCCACTCGTTCACCAACGAGCATCAGAGCAGAAGAAGGAGGGAGAAAATCCCACTGACAGTGTTCGATGAATGAAGTAGCAATTTCTCCGAAACTGCAGCTTGTCGCTGCTCCATGTCTAAATTACCCATCTGCTTGTGGTGCCTCTGACAAGTGTTACCTCCAATAAATGTTCAATAAGTCATCTTGACAAGAGTCGGATAAATTACAGGAGTTTAAACCTGAAGAAGATGAGGGGGGTTTTTGCTCAGCCTTGAAATAGATTAAGGCAACAATAGGTAGGGTTTCTTGAAATGTGCCATCCTTGTCTGCGAATGAGTGCTTTATTGGTTACTAACAGTGTTCTGTAACATGCCATAAACCCAATGGGATGAATGTTTATTTGTACAAGTTAAATTTAGGTTGAAAGTGTTGTAAAGTTATCAACAGATAGATATTGTTTCTTTGTTTGCCGTTTGCCATTTCATGTTTGATATCAATGAAGTAATAAAGTTTATTTAAAATGGTTGGCAGTCCTTTTGCAATGTTGCTGGATTATAAACAGTTATGAGAGAATACTGACCTATGAGAGAATTGCAGACAGTGTTGTAAACTGTCAGCCTGTTTAGAAATGGGAACAAAGTGGGCATCAGCTACAGAACTTTGTGGGTTTTCAGGATATCCAAAGAGTTTTGTTTTGGGTTCTTTAGACTTTCACCAGATGGATACGGGAATTTGGTTGTGTGTGTGTGTGTGTGTGTGTGTGTGTGTGTGTGTGTGTGTGTGTGTGTGTGTGTGTGTGTGTGTGTGTGTGTGTGTGTGTGTGTGTGTGTGTGTGTGTGTGTGTGTGTGTGTGTGTGTGATGTGGGGCTTGGCGCCTACCCCAGGCACTGCTCTCCAGATGGCAAAATGCATCAGATTGTTTTCCTGTAACAGTGTCAGTTCTGACACTGTAGCTCACTGTGCCAGTTTTCTGACACAAATGTGTTGCGCTCAAGGAGAATGGGTGAGAATGTTAATTTTGACAAAACATTATTTCCACCTTAGAGATTTTGTGACATACAATACTTGGCATAAATGGTGAATGAGTGCCAACAGTTGAACTGCTGGGCCCACATTAATGAAGTTCTTATAGCAACTTCCATGCAACCTTCCCGGAAGTCAACTGTTTGCTCTTATTTTTTGTCTAAACTGGCTGTTTGCAAGAATTAATTTTGCTGCCTCTTTCCGCAACCCT
Source organism: Chiloscyllium plagiosum (assembly GCF_037043375.1). NCBI lineage: Eukaryota > Metazoa > Chordata > Chondrichthyes > Orectolobiformes > Hemiscylliidae > Chiloscyllium > Chiloscyllium plagiosum. The sequence continues at coordinate 15,237,209 of NW_028270177.1, forward strand.
GCAAATTGGTCCTTTTTCAAGAATACATCCAGTTTCCTTTTGAAAGTTACTGTTGAACCTGCTTCTTTCAGCCTGTATTTTCCATATCACAACAGCCTGCTGTGTTAACTTCCTCCTCATTTCTCATTGGTTCTTTTGCCAATTATATGGAATCACTGGGGTTCTAAACTGATGCCCATTCTTGTATTGTACATTTATATTTGGTGACTGTTGGGAACTTGTCGCCAACTGCTCAAGTAATAAATTCTCAGCTTGCTGTTGCTTCTGGTGAGCTTTCTGAACAATGGGGAGATTAATATTGTGCAGTCATTTTAACAGTATGCACTAACCACACTTGTATCATCATACCCACTACAGAGGAGAACAAGGTAGTTTCTGAGATTCCCCTTACTCCTGAATTCTTTCCCGACAGGTGCCATCACTGACCCAAATACTGTTGTGCACAGTCAGACATTCAGTCTGTAACCAACTGCTAGCTTTCCATCATTCTCTTCAATACCTAGGTGTGAGTGTGCACCATTACTTAGCACCATTACTGTGTTAACTCAGTATCTGCAGACTCATTTTAGATCTCACTGTCAGTCTCTGCAATGCAGAATACGCGCTCTGTCACAGCCCCTCCTGCTATCAGCTCAGTAATGGACAGAATATACTTCCTGTGGAATAGAATGCAAGGTCAGCAGCTAAAGAAAAGACTATTTTCAAGTAACCTTTGGAAATAAAAATATCCTGGTGTGAGCAGCTAACTATGAACTGAGTATTTCTGATGATTTGATTAAGCAGTCTTTGTGATTTCTATCGGAGGAGCTGGTGAATTTTGAATGAGATCCCATTAGATTCCTGTGAGAGAGAATTTGTCTGTCTCAGTATCTCCACATTACATACGAGGGAGGAAGTGTCTGTTTCAATGTAACAAAGCTCATGTGCAAAAGAAAAAAGAGTCAACATATTAAACCGACCAGTAATTACAGTAATCAAAACAGAAAATGTTCGAATTACCCAACAACTCTTGGCAGCACCTATGGACAGAAAAAGCGATAGCATCTCTGTTCAATTGCCCTTTGTCAGGTGTTTCTGAGATAAGGGTATCAACTTGAAACCTGAATGTTCAACTTCCCTCCATTGTTCATGCCTGACCTCAGTATTTTTGCTATTTTTTGTCTTCATCTGAGATTTCCAGCTTCTTTGCTACTTGGCTTTGGTAATGTGCTGTAGACAACATATATGTTGCAGGTATGCAGGAACATGTATAACAGTGTTGTGTGCACAATGCAATGTAGAGGGATGAAAGACAGATTGTAACTGAGCTATGTTTGCTATATAAGAGAGAAGTATGAGATGTTCACTTTTTTCTGTCCTGTGTATTAGGACCAGTTTATTGTGTTTTAAATCTGTTTTAGAGAATGATAGAGAAAGAGAAGGGTGTTGTTTTGTTATAAAAGGATGACATTTTCCCCAATAAATGTAATAGAACAGAATGGAGGAATAATTGCATCGCAAAATTGAATGCAACTGCTGATATCAGTCGAGGCACTCAAGAATGTATCCAAAGGGAATTCTCAGCAGGCCAGTTGGGAAATGCATGAGGTGACAAATCTAAACTTGCAACAGAAGGCTGCTTACTGTTAGGGACACCTGTAGGCTCAGGCTTCCCTTTGCTCTTTTGTTGCTGCTGTCAAAATTGGCGGCAGATAGGGACGCTACTATTCCCAGCCACAGTAAAGATGACTGAATTGTTTCCTTTATCAATCACACCTGGAAAACTTGAAATGACTGGATTGATTTTACACCCACAATTGGTACGTAATTGTTCTCCATTCATGTTTGATCACCGTGTTTTTTTATGAGGTGATGTTACTGTAGTTTTGGGCATTCATTCTGCTAGCTGCATTTCATTGATAATTTGACTTGGTAGCTCGATTGCTACTGGGTAATACGAAAATAAACTCTGTTTGTTGTAAAATAGATCGCTTATTGTACGTCCTGCCTTGACCCAATCTTGTCTCACTTCCTATGTGAGGTAATTACTAATTGACACAGTGGTATTGATGGACACTGAATGAAGACGTGTTTGCAGCAAGTTTATGTTTGCAAGTTATGTATGTTTCAGTTCCTGCAACTTCACTTGTGGCTCATTCACAGTTTTGTTTTTGATAAGAAAACAAAGAAATATCAAGGCTAAGTATGCTGTGAACCAGAAACAAAAACAGAAATTGCTGGAAAAGCTCAACAGGTCTGGCAGCATCTGTGGAGAGAAATCAGAGTTAATGTTTCATTTCAAGTGACCCTTCCTCAGAACAGTTTTGAGGAAGGGTCACTCAACCCGCAACATTAACTCTGATTTCTCTCCATGGATGCTGCCAGACCTGCCGAGATATCATAGAAGTTCATAGAATCCCTACAGTGTGGAAACAGGCCCTTTGACCCAACAAGTTCATACCGCCCCTCCAAAGAGTAACCCACCCAGTCCCATTCCCCGACCCTGTTATCCTATATTTACCCCTGACTAATACACCTAACCGACACATCCTTGAACATGATGGGCAATTCAGCATGACCAGTTCACCTAACCTGCACATCTTTGGATTGTGGGAGGAAACTGGAGCACCCAGAGGAAACCCATGCAGACATGGGGGAGAATGTGCAAACTCCATACAGGCAGTCGCCCGAGTTTGGAATTGAACCCAGGTCCCTGGTGCTGTGAGGAAGCAGTGCTTACCACTGAGCCATCGCACCACCCTCACTGAGCCACCATGCTCCTGTGAGCTTTTCCAGCAATTTCTGCTTTTGCTTCTGAAATGTCAAGCCTCGTGTTTGTCTCACCAGCAAATTCCTCTTCTGGAAATTTCTCATTGCACTCGTTCTCTTTTCTCCCAGCTGTCAACAATCCAATGTCTCTGCTGGAATGTTTTCGCATTGACTGTGTTTTCTGAGCTGAGAAATAGATGGAAATCCTTTCAAATGTTAGACAGATGCCAATGACTAGAGGGTTTCATCCCATTGGTCCAAGCCAAATAAAAATCCAAACTGAGTAAGAGAAGAGAAAACAGTTTCTCCACTGCATCAACTAATCCCATGTTTTTTTTATCTCGTAGTTTAGAAACAGTTCTTTCCAATTTTCTGTTTGTTTAAGACTTTATTTTAAGTATGCCAATGACTCAGTTGAATTGCATAGAATAATAAATAACATACAGTCTTCACACAATCATTTAATTTTTAATTATACAATATTGGTTTCAGAGTGTTCACAACGAGGAATTTTGGCATCAGTTCTAGGTCTGCATAGTGTGGTAAACTGATGAGAATGTTCCAAGAGAAAGCAAAGATCCTTAAAGAGTTTGAAACAGGTTATTTTTAAATTTAAGAGTGCTTAGGTTGAAGGGCAAGACACTTGACCAAACGTTAGACGATTATACAATCAAGCCCCACTCAGAGACTGAAACTATAATCAAGGCCTGTACTCCAGTTCACCTCACAGAAGAGATATTAGACTGAAGCTCTGTAAAGCTGATTAGTTTAAAGATGTCAGGCACCCTTTGAAGATGTCCTGGCCAACATTTATCCTTCAACCAACACCACTAAATCAAATTAGCTGTTCATTTATAAATGCAGGTTCCTCCTTCAACAGCCACAAGCAGAGTGCCCCACATCCTATTTCACACAATACATGCTTCTTAAATGCTAGCCAGTGAAAAATAAAATGCAGCCTGATGTTTCCTTATCTGCAATTAATTACACAGGACATGCTAATGTCGGAGTTACAGACTTTGCTTAGAAATTCAGATGAGGGCAGAAGGGGTAATTGGTGTCCAAAGTCAGAAGAAATTCATCCCATCTGTGAAATCTGAGAAACACAGTGACAGTCAAAGGTTATTCTTAATGGGCTAGGGTGTGTACTGCTGATGGAGTATCTTGTCTATGCAATAGAGACCTGCTGGATACCAACATAGTAAAAACTGGTTTCTGACATTTAGCCTTGCTTTGGGATAAACGTGATATTTGAGAAGGATACAGGCGATATTGTCAACATTGAAAAATTTGCTGACTGAGAATGGGATGGTTTGGTGCTGGAGATGAAGGTGCAGTTCTTTTGAGTATGACACAAACCATGATAAGTGTAGGAATAGGTATTTCTGTGTGGATCAGACTGTGGCTCGATAGGAACCGATATGGATGCTGGATATCAGAAACAAAACAGAAATTGCTGGAAAAACTCAACAGGTCTGACAGCATCTGTGAAGAGAAATCAGAGTTAATGTTTTGGGTCCAGTGACTGTTCTGAGGAAGGGTCACTGGACCTGAAACATTAACCCTGATTTGTCTCCATTGATGCTGCCAGACCTGCTGAGCTTTTCCAGCAGCCTCTATAACTAAATAGGAATATGCATGTGAGAAACAGGCAGGCTGTGATTGCACTGAATGAAGTATTTGATTGTTGGGTAGAAATGTGTATTTGTGTGCTGGACAGGCTGCGATGGTGTGGGAACGAGTATTTTATTGTCGGACGGGTGTGTTGATGTTGAAAATGCACCTGATTCTGAGACAGACTATGATAATATAGGAACTGGTCAGTTAGACTGAGAAGGTGTTGGTGTTGCAACATTGAGGGAGATTGAGGTGGAGAGGTGATGTTCGAGTGTTAGTGGTAAGTCCTGTTATGTTTCATGTCTCTGATGGGTATAGGACCAGAAGGAAATGCATTTTAATCATTGAGCTGTCTCTTTCAGAGATATCAAAATTAAGCAGGGAACATTGAAGAAAATAGCGAGTTTGTATTTAATACCACATTAGAGTGGGTAGATCTCCCTGTAGTTACCTAAATAATTAATTTTCATTGAATTGAATTAGAACGAGGGATATGGTGAAATAATGGAGCCAAAAGAAGTGAACATCAAATTGATTAGTGGTTCATAAAAAGGCCTGTGACTCATTAATATCAGTATTCAAAATCATCTCTTTAAATTACCTTCAACAGTTCTTAATGAAGCACCAAAGTATTAAATTTACACACACACACATTCATCAGCATTTGAAACCCAGTCCTCAAGCTGATCACAAGTGTTCTCAGTTGCCTACATGTATTGGTCCTGGGAACTTTATTTTTATTCAGAGTCCCCACATTGCACATTCTTTGTATTCCTTCGACTGCCTTGCACTCAGAGTTCCACAGTCATGCTCAGTCTGATTCATTGGAGACATCATAGAATTGAAAAAGATTAGATTAGATTCCCTTCAGTATGGAAATAGGCCCTTCAGCCCAACAAGTCCACACAACCCTCTGATGAATAACCCACCTAGACCCACTCCTCTACATTTACCCAGCCTAATGCACCTAACCTACACATCGCTAAACACCGTGGGCAATCTAGCATGGCCAATCCACCCTAACGTGCACATCCCTATGACAATATAGGACAATTTAGCATCTAACCTAACCTGCACATCTTTGGACTGTGGGAAGAAATCTGGGCACCTGGAGGACACCCATGCAGACATGGGAAGTTTGTGCAAACTCCACGCAGACAGCTTACCCGAGGTAAGAATCGAACCCAGGTCCCTGTTACTGTGAGGCAGCAGTGCTAACCACTGAGCCACTGTGCCACCCAAAAAGACTTGCATTTCAGTCAGAACCTTCACGACCTGAAGGAATCCCAAAGTGTTTTTCTAGATGATGAATTTCACTGCTAAAATGGAAACATGGCAGCCAATGTGTGTACAGCGCACTCCTGCTGACAGGAATGGACCCATGACTTGGGGGATAATCTGCTTTACTGATGTTGATTGAGGGACAGATATTGACTGGTGCACCAAAGAGAAATCATCTGCTTTTTGAATTAACATTGTGCTATCTTTTACCCTTCCTAAGAGAGAAACAGAGCTAGTATTTAGCATCTTACCTAAAAGATGGCATCTCTGACAGTGCAACAACCCCTCAGTACTGCACTGGAGATCCATATGGATTCTTGTGCTTGAGTCTCTGAAGTGAGAACAAAACCTTTCTGAATCAGAGTGCTGAGTACTACCACCTGAACGGTGGTTGAGGGATCAATGATCAGGCAGATTAGAACTAAGATCAAACCCCCTGAAAATATATGAAAAAGAAAGCCTAGACCCTAACTTGTTGTAATTTTAAAGGCAAGTAGCAAACATTGTGTTCCAGATGCAATTCGGTTGCTTTAACTATCAGTCGTGAAGCAAAACACACTTTATTCATAAACTATAGTGAAAATGCAACAAAGAATAAATTGCAATAACTTAACTTTATTATACAACTTAACAGAATTATAGATTGCTAAACAGTAACTGTTCAAATATAGTGTCTCATAAACCCACCCTTGGCAAAGGCAAATTCAGTAAAATAGATCGTCTCACATGCAATTCTCCAGTCCAAGAGGAAAGAATTTACAAGAGAAAGCTCTGAGAGAGGGAGAGAGTAGCAGGGATAGATGTCCAAACCCAGCTTCAAGACCCCAGCAACTACTGCTGAAACACTAAAACTAAAAACCGGTTCTGTGCGAGCTTGACCCCACTTCTTCAGGCTGTTTGTATTGTTCCAACTTTTAAAGAAAAGCCCCAAGACCTCACAAGATGTTTACTTTATTGGATTCAAATAGACAGCTCAATCCCTCCATCCTAAAGTCTCTCTTCAAAATCAATAGGACAAAATAAACCTCTTCAAGCCACAGTGTCGTCATGTAAGATCGGGGGCAGGAGGTTTCGAGGTGGATGAGAAGAAAACTGTTTTCATCCAGATGGTGTTGGGAATCTGAAATTTACTGCCTGCGAGGGTGTAAGAGGGAGAAACCCTCATACCATTTGAGACGTAGTTAGACGTATACTTGCAATGCCAAGGCTGGAAAAATGGAATTAGAATTGTGAGGGGCTTGCTTTATACCAGCACAGGCTTGATGGGCCATAGGACCTTTTCCACTGACATAGACCTTTGATTTGATTTGATTTCATTGATTTATTGTCAGGTGTACCTAAGTACAGTGAAAAGCTTTGTACATGAGCAACGTAAGCAAAGACATACAGATCATAGGGTGAAAAAACAACTTAGACAGAGGCATGCAAATTACACAGGGCGTGCGCTAGACAAGGTCAACATTAGCAAGGTGAGGCTAGAGAGTCCATTCATCAGTCTAATAGCAGGTAGGAAGAGGCTGCTTCTGAACTTGCTGGTGCGTGTGTTCAAGCTTCTGTATCTTCTGCCTGATGGAAGAGGTTGTAGAGAGGTGTGAGGGGTCTTTGATGACATTGGCAACCTTTCCGTGGCAATGAGAAGTGTAAATGGAGTCCATGGATGACAGATTGGCTTCCACGATGACCTGAGCTGGGCACACAACCTTCTGTAGCTTTGTATAGTCCTGGGCAGAGTAGTTGCCGTACCAGGCTGTGATACACCCAGACAGTATGCTTTCTGTGGTGCATCTGTAAAAGTTGGTGGGGGTCCTTATGGACATGCCAAATTTCTTCAACTGCTGAGGAAGAAGAAACATTCTTGTGCCTCTATAACTCAATGACACTCACATAGAAATAAAAGATTTGAGGAAACATTTGAACTGAGATGAGAAAAAATAATCTTTTCTGGTGTGTTCTCCTTTCATACAATCTAAAGGATTCCTTTCTTAGTGCCTCCCATGATAATGTTCTTGCCATGAAATTTGTGTTTCCTTGATGGCTTTGTGTGGCTCAGAATGTGCAGTTGGTTCTGTCCCACAGAGTTAAGGACCTTAGCTACTAGCATGCATCATAGCAGTGGTAGAGCCAATGGCAGATTATTCCCCTGCTAGCCCAGCTGAAATCAAATAACTTTAGTACAGCATCTAAAGTCCTGCTGGTTTATCTGGCTCAATATCACACACTAGATGTTGAACTTACTCACTGAAGCATTAGAGAACTCTATCAGAAAGTTCTAAGTGGATAAAGTTTTCATTTGAAAAGTTTTGCAATGCGTCCACTGTGGCCAATATGGTTTCCTTGTGTCTGAGGATTTTCAGAAATGTGAACAAGTCTCTCATGGTTTGACATTTCCATATTTAAAAAGAAAACAGCGAAATGCCAATAACTGCGTAATATTAAAATGCTGACTCATCTTCGTGTAATCAGGTATGCCATGCATACCGCTTGACCTTGGTTCATTTCAAAGTCAGTTTTTCGATGTCTCATCAGTGAGTTTGTAAATTACTCATGGTCACTAATGGTTGATCTTGATAGCTAACAACGCCCACAGTAGAAATTATTTTCCCTGTGCTGTGAAAATGCTACTGGATGACTTGGTATCAGTAGCTTGTTCATGGAGCACTATTAGTTTATTTAACTCAAAAGTGTCTGGAGTTCTAATTTTATGCTTGATGAAGTTTAGCTCTGCTGTTGGAACTTCTGCAATGTCCAGAGCAGTCCAGGTATCTGGCATGATCTCAGCCAGTGAATTGCTCTTTTCTGTGTATGTCTTCAGCAGGAAGAATCGGTGTGCTTATTTTGTAGGCACATAGACATGTATTTTTATTTTAAAATTACCCATTTTTAGGTGGCTTGCTAAAATAAGAGTAGAGAGGTCCTTCAGCATAATTTCTCCCTCAATAGATTCCTTGAATTCCTTCTCCTGCACCCTGGAAACAGGGCATATTGCACATTCATAGATTGGGCTGGCACGAGGATGGTGCGACTGTCCAAGTACAGCCCATCTCTGTGCGTTACACCAACTCGACAGTAGTGATGACTGTCAAAGCTAGTGAAATGGTGATGGTGGGATTTTTAACTGGATCCCATGGGTGAGAATAGGTAAAGCAGGTGAGGGGGACGGAGGAAGGCAATTTCACAACATTGTTTTGGCCATTTCTTGCTGTTTGAAGTTGTAGTTTGTGAGCATTTAATGGTACTTTGAAATTTAAGAGAAGAGAAATCTTGTAGATTCCATTATCTCAGTTCTTTCAGGAAATGGAAGTTGGAAGAATTGAACTCACCAGAGGCTAGTGTATCCATGTAGGCATGAGGGGAAGTGATGGTCTCGCGGTTTTTTTGCTGCGCTGTTAATGCAGTGCTGGGCTATTAGTAGTGTTCTGACGGACCCGGGTTCAAATCCCACCATGGTGAAATGTGCATTCAATAAAAATCTAGAATTAAGAGTCTAATGATGACCATGAAACCATTGTCAAGTCTTGGAAAAAGAACCCATCCAGTCCACTAATGCCCTTTGTGGAAGGAAACTGCCATCCTTACCTGGTCTGGCCCACATGGGACTCCAGACCCACAGCAATGTGGTTGACTTTTAACTGCCCTCTGGGCAATTAGGGATGGGCAATAAATGCTGGCCTAGCCATCAACGCTCTTCCTGTGAATGAGGAAAAAAAAGACACCTCCTGGCCCACAGGAACCTTAGCCACAGACTTCACAGGCCAGAGAGATTCTATCCCTCGATTTTATCCCTCATTCCTTCATGTACCAGTTATCACAACTCTTCCACGGTCCTTCGAGCAGGAGCACAGTATTGTCTGTGGCTGTGAAGGTGACAACAGTGCTTAACTTTATGCGCACCAGTAGCATCTGGTGATATTAGTCACAGTCAGTTAGCAGTACATTGCTCGATGCACAATCAAGGCACCCCTTTGAGTTTGTTCAGCTCCATGCTGACCTAATAAATTTCAAAGGGAAAGTGCGAACCATCAACTTCTTCCGAGTGACTGGATGCCCATCAGTGAAAGGTGCCGTTGATACCAACCTCTTGTTCATAACAGACCCATTTGAAAAGCCCATCAAAATTATGAGCAGAAAATGACAATTCATTGAAGGTTCAGGTAGTGAATGATATTAGCTCATTATGCCTTGGAATATCTCCTTTGTTCTTTCTCAACCTATCTAGCACCTATCTTGCTGGTGGTCAGGTAATCATTCAGCAAATCTACAATGTCCTGCCTGGGCTGAAAAATGTGTTGCTGGAAAAGCGCAGCAGGTCAGGCAGCATCCAAGGAGCAGGAGAATCGACATTTCGGGCATAAGCCCTTCTTCAGGAAGAATTCCTGAAGAAGGACTGATGCCCGAAACGTCGATTCTCCTGCTCCTTGGATGCTGCCTGACCTGCTGCGCTTTTCCAGCAACACATTTTTCAGCTCTGACCTCCAGCATCTTCAGTCCTCACTTTCTCCCAATGTCCTGTCTGGGAGGAGATAGTTGCAAACTCTAGTCATCACATAGGAGGATGGGGGCGGAGGCTTATTTGTAAATACAAAGCAGATTGCACTTGCAAAAGTGACCATTATGCGACCATCTTATCCTTTGCGGCCTTGTCTTTCTTCTGCTACTTCGTAACTATGACAACTGCTCGCTACCTCATCTCTGAAACTACAACTTTTCATTTATGGCTCTAACTGCTTCCTCCTGTGCTGTACCTCCTCAGTGTAGGAAGCTTCAGAGTTTGTGACTGGGACTGTACTGATAAACCTTTTGAGGAACGAAGTGCCGCTCAAGTCAATTTATGTACGAGCAAGACACAGGTGTAGGCCATTCGGGCTGTCAAGCTTGCTTGATCATTTCATAAGACCTTAGCTGATCTGACTGATGCAGCTGAAAGACTGAAGCACCTATGTTTGCTGTCAGATTGCATGCACATTTAATTCCCACTGGAAGCAGTCTAGAAACTCACAAACGGACTGGTGGGGAGATGTGTGCTGATGGTGATGCATTGATCTTCAAGTCGATCATTAGCTCTGGACCTAAGCTCCGTGAAGCTAATGGGCTATGTGAAAGCAGGGCATGTAGTCCCAATCAGCTTGGGAAACCTTGTCACACTTATGGAAGTAGTCAGTGCAACCACTCCAAAACTGACAAACGCTCTTCAAGCCAAGTGAAATCTTCAAATTGCCTCTGGAATTGCATAGCTGGCTGCAGAGCCATAGACTGGAATATTCTGCTGTCCTGGGAGTGGGTAAGTAGTCGGGGGGTGAAGGGGTGGCATGCAGGGACTGTTGTTAAATTGGGTGGTTTGTTTGGTTGAGCTGTGCCCACCTGCACTGATGTTTTCCGGTCAGGAGAGGTGGGTCTGGTCTCCTGACCTTCTTTGAGTCAAAAAAGCTCAAAAGTAGCTGTTGGTATATGGTTTCTCACTCGGCATCAGTTCCACCACAGCATGTGAGAATGCTGGCCTTTCAGATATCACCTGCTCCCTCTGCCATCCTGCTCTACTCACCAATATCCTCCCCACCCCACCATCATTTTGGGGGAATCTCATATTCTAGCCAATAGTACTGTGGCAACCTTTTCCCTTCCACTGCCTTCCATTGTCTCCCATTCCCTCCACCTCTTGCTAACCACTGAAGACTCATTCATGAGCAAGACTCTCACTGATGTTCCACCCACATTTTAAATTAGCTCCTCCCATGGACCAGACAGGCATCACATTCATCATGTGGGCAATGTAAGTACACAAGCAGACTCAAGGAGATGGGGCAAATGAGGGAACGGGACAGGGAGAGGGCATGTGGAAGGGAGGCACTGTCATTAGGACAGCAGGAAGCAAGCATAACCTTTCATGTGTCTTATAATAACGGCTAGAGATGTTGTGATCCAGTACTGGAATGAATTCCTGGTGTAAAACCTTTGATATATTGAGTCATATCAGATGCACCACATGACCCTTACTGACAGTCGGTTTGGGAGCCGATTATTTGCTGAGTCTCCGTATATCCTAGTGCTATGATGTTGGATCCCAGTCCCTTTGCTGAGACATTGGATAAGTTAAACATCACACAACACCAACCTACCAGCTAGCTACCTGATGAAATAGCAGCGCTCCAAAAGCTTGTACTTCCAAATAAACCTGTTGGACTATAACCTGGTGTTGTGTGGTTTTTAACTTTATCCACCCCAATCCAACACCGACACCTCCATATGAAGGAGACATGCGTTGTCAGATTTGGAATCCTGTTTTCTCTCCAGCTAGAGAGCCTAGAGTCATACAGCATGGAAACAGACCCTTCAGTCCAACTTGTCCATGCTGACCAATTTTTCCAAACTAAACTAGTCTCATTAGCCAACATTTGGCCCCTATCTCTCTCAACCTTTCCTATTCATGTACCAATCCAAATGTCTTTTAAATGTTGTAACTGTTCCTGCTCTATCACTTCCTCTGGCAATTCATTCCACATAGAAACCACCCTCAGTGCGAAAACATTTCCCCTTATGTCCCTTTTAAATCTTTCTCCTGTCTCCTTAAAACGTGTCCTGTAGTTTTGCCCTCCTCCACCCCAGGGAGAAGCCCTGTGCCATTCACCTCATCTATGCCCCTCATGATTTTATCAACCTCCGTAAGGTCAAACTTCAACCTCTTACATTGTAGTGAACAAAGTCCCAGCTTCTCCAGCCTCTCTCTGTAACTCAAACTCTCCATCCTCAGTAACATCCTGGTAAATCTTTTCTGAATCCTCTCCAATTTAGTAATAACCTTCCTATAACTGGGCAGCCAGAATTGCACAGTGTACTCCACATGAGACGTCACCAATGTCCTGGACAACCTCAACATAATGTGCCAACTCCTATACTCAAAGGCCTAAGCAATGAAGGCAGGTACAATTTAGTTCTATCTGTAAGCAGCAGATGGCAAGGATGAAGTTTTCAAGAGCACTGCAGAGTGAACCTTGCATCTGTACAAAATAAGCCTGAAATGGCACTGACCATATTTTAAACCACTGTGCTTTCTTAACATCCGAAATTAACTTGTATGTCAAAAATAATCAATTGCTTTTAAGAAAAGTATTTGAAGGAATCTGGTAGGCTGAAAGCAAATGTGAATTATTCACAAGTGTTGGAACAGATTTGATTTGCTTCCTGAACTCCCCTTTTTTCGGAATCCTTGTTTTCCACATCATCGTGGGTGGTCAGTCATTTTAACAGCTCAAGAAGCAGGAGTATTCATGCAGTCAGGAATTGAGACCACAGCAAAAATCTGCAACTGGAACAGCTAACATCCTGGCATCTTCAGTTCACTCCACATCACCAAGAACTGACCTCTGACGAGCAGACCTTCATAGTTATGGTCATTAATGAGCCTACTACAGTGAGCCCACCTTCAGCTGAGTCTAAATACAACCCCTCCTTACATGAAAAAGCCAATGTCATCCTGTTCAGTTCCTGTCATTCATTCCCGAAGCTTAAGCAATCCATTCCATCCTCTTGCATCTTCCAGTGCCTGCTGTTCAAACTGACTGAACCTGGTGCTGTGCATTCCCAACAACAGTTCATCCTTGGAATTCAACTTGAAGCTGCATAACTAAATCATCCTCAGGGCCTTTTATTTCCCACCTCATAACCTCCTTCCTTTTCATGCCTAAGTCAGCCCACACTATCAATGAAATCCATAGGGTTTATCTTCTCTAACCTTGACTTCTCCAATTTTCCACTTTTCCGAGATGTACACCACAAATTCAAACTTTAACTAAAATGGCACCTAGTTAAGCCCTAATTAAGACCTAGTTAAGCCCTGCTCACATTTGCTCTTGTTCATACCTATCTCCACTCAAAAAATGTTCTCTTCAGTTAGAAAAGCCCCCCGAGAGCCATTCCTGTGCCACTCAACAAACACAACCTTGAGATCAGCGTCAAGGCATTCAGCAAAGTAGTTCAGAAAAACGTGTTCATTCAAAGAGTGGTAGATGTATGAGACACTTGCCCACAGAAAGCAGTAGTTGATAGTCTCATCAATAATATTTATTCTGAGGTTGACCAATGTTTTTACTAGATAGGAAGGTAAAAGTTCATGAAGCCAAGTTCATGGGCAGATACAAACTGGATACAATCATCGGCTCGGCAAACGAATCCATGGCATCAATTATCTTAATTGCAGAATAAATTCAGGGAGCTGAATAACCTGATGCTGTTCTGCAATTCCATTGTTACCAAAACCCAGCTCTTCCTTGTCACTCCAGCCTCATGTGCATTCTCCCTTCTCCCATATCATTTGATGACACCAGATTTATTGACCCTCCGTTCTGGACCAAAACCCTGATTAATTGGTTAGCGCTTTCCAGCTTTGAAACCTTTTCAAAAGCTGTTGCTGGAGGCCGCCTTTTCACCTGCTACTATTTGACATCCATTTCTCCACCTTTAAGGGCCTTTACTGCATCGGAGGCATGATATCAAGTCACGTTGTTGCACTGATATTAGACAAGGCCACATGGATAGGAATATCGATTTTGTGATGAATAATTACACTACCTTACTCCTTTGTTTAATGAGGTCATAGAGATGTACAGCAAGGAAACAGACCCTTCGGTCCAACTCGTCCATGCTGACCAGATATCCCAACCCAATCTAGTCCCATCTACCAGCACCTGGCCCATATCCCTCCAAACTCTTCCTATTCATATACCCATCCAGATGCCTTTTAAATGTTGCAATTGTACCAGCCTCCACCACTTCCTCTGGCAGCCCATTCCTTACACATACAACCCTCTGCATGAAAGGGTTGCTCCTTAGGTCCTGTTTATATCTTTCCCCTCTCACCCTAAACCTATGCCCTCTAGTTTTGGACTCCTCCACCCCGGGGAAGAGACTTTGTCTATTTACCCTATCCATGCCCCTCATGATTTTATAAACCTCTATAAGGTCACCCCTCAGCCTCTGATGCTCCAGGAAAAACAGCCCCAACCTAGTCAACCTCGCTCTATTGCTCATATTCTCCAACCCTGGCAACATCCTTGTAAATCTTTTCCGAACCCTTTCAAGTTTCGCAACATCCTTCCGCTAGGAAGGAAACCAGAATTGCACGCAATATTCCAACAGTGGCCTAACCAATGTCCTGTACAGCCACAAATATGACCTCCCAACTCCTGTACTCAATACTCTGACCAATAAAGGAAAGCATACCAAACGCCTTCTTCACTATCCTATCTACCTGCGATTCTACTTTCAAGGAGCTATGAACCTGTACTCCAAGATCTCTTGGTTCAGCAACATGCCCTCGGACCATACCATTAAGTGTATAAGTCCTGCTAAGATGTGCTTTCACAAAATGCAGCACTTCACATTTATCTAAATTAAACTCCATCTGCCACCTCTCAGCCCATTTGTTGTGTAGTTTTGGAGCCATGAATGAAAAGCCACAGCGATGCCATCAATTTCTTGAATATCATTAATCAGCTGCATGACAGGCCATTGACAGATGTGTGGCACTCAACATTCCAAATCAGTTATAACATTATAGTAGCAGGTGGCACCTGTTTCACGTTTGGTCCTGATGCTGCATTCATTAGTTGATCTTCCCTTGTGTCCTTCTGAATTATAATTTGTGAGGAAGATCTCGATCTGTCGTCATTACTGAGAGAGATGGTAAGATGGTAAGATGGTGGTGTGGTATCATCAGTAAGAGAGATCACAGGTTATTGTAATTAGTGGAAGATCACAGTTTGCTAATTATGACGAGAGATGGGGGTTTGTTTTAATTAATGAGATATCGCGGTTTGTTATAATCAATGAGAGACATTGTGATTTGCTTTAATTGAGATGGTGGTCTGTTGTAATTAGTGAGGGAAGTCTGTGGCCAAAAGGACCTGGAGGAAAATTGCCAAATCCAGAAAAATTGTCTCCTCAAATGTATTATGCTGTTAACTGGATCAAATCTGGATGTTGGTGCAAGCACAGACTTTCCTAAAGTTCTTTTACATTTAATCATTAATTACCATTTTTAATAAGAGGTCTCCAAGACTGGTTAAGATGGCTACATTATTCCAGTATAACACAATGTTAAATAATATTTTAACATGAAAAAATAGTCTTGACTGTTGGGATTCAGAAAATTGTTTGAAGTGTTGTGGTGAATGGTATTGGTCAATCTCTCTGCCAGGTTTAAGGTTTTGGCTCATGCACTGCAATCCCACTTATTAAACATCTACATTTGTGTCAGCCCAGCCACTACTGAAACATTACAAAAATAAAATAAGTAATTCAGGTAGAAATCAGACTGGCAGTATAACAAATACTCTTCAAGAAATGACTTCAGATGATGTGCCAATAGATGCAAAGAATGCAAAAGGTTTTTTTTTACTCTAATGTGAAGAACAGAAATTCCAGTGAGGAATGTGTGTATATTTTTGCAAAGATTGTTTGTTGTAAAGTGAGGCTTTACTCAATCATATGCCACAGAGGAGCAGAAACTCACAGTGGAGTAAGTGTCAGTCAGAGTAATTGCTGGGCTACATATCTTATGCAGATTAAACAGAAACTGTTCACAGACTATACATTGATTGTCTTTCAGTTTTGTGATGGTTCAGGCTTCAGTGCCTGAGGCCATGGCTATCAATGTTTCAATCCTTGGCTGTCATGAATGCATCAATGTTTCTTTCAAAGCTGCTGTGCTTTCATAATGTATCTTCACCAACAATGTACATATATACACATATATATATATATATATACACACACACACACACATATATAGATATATATGAAAAAAGCTAATGCTGGTCACATGAAAGACCCAAGAAAAAGAATCTTTCTGTCCAGTGACCTTAATAAATCTTTCAAAGACATAGTGGTATGGCCTTGGACTGTGCAAGCTTTGCACGTAAGCAGGCCATGAGATCAATATGAAAGCACATTAAAGGATGATTTTTTTTTTATTGCAAAATGTTCTTTATTCACAAAAAAAGCTTTAGGTACATACAGGTGCCAAAGCAGTTCTGCACGGTCTTTATATATCAAGAGAAAAAAACATTGAAAATTGATATTTCCAGTTTTGGGAAAACCAGACATTTTCTATGCATGCAGCACCCTATTTACATAAATTGAGTCTAAGAGAGGGCCTGATGACTGAACAGACCCTCATTGTTTTTTGGCAAAAAGACTTTATTTTGAAGTGTAACGAAGTCCAATAAGAAGCCTCAATCCTTGATTAACTTGAACTACCTGGGGCTTTCTCGGAACATCTTATGATGGTGGTGTGTTTGCAATTCACTCAAGGAGTCTGTGTTGCTGTGACAATGTGCTGCTGTGACAATGTGCTTGTTGTAGTCTGGAGTTACAGATCGTGATAACGGAAGCCCCAGTCTTCTTTCTATCATGTGACTGATCAGAATTCTCTCCCTTTCCTACACCGGCACAGTGGCTCAGTGGTTAGCACTGCTGCCTCACAGCTCTAGGGACCCAGGTTTGATTCCAGCCTTGAGCGACTGTGTGTGGAGTTTGCACATTCTCCCCATGTCTGAGTGGGTTTGCTCCGGTTTCCTCCCCCAATCCAAAAGATGTCCAGGTTAGGTGAATTGGCTATGCTAAGTTGCCAATGGTGTTCAGGGATGTGCAGGTTAGGTGCATTAGTCAGGGGTAAATAAAGGGTAGTGGAATGGGTTTGGGTGGGTTACGCTTCACAGAGTCAGTGTGGACTTGTTGGACCAAAGGACCTGTGTCCACAGTATAGAGATTCTATGATTCTAAACTTTCTGTCTTTGGCCTTTATTGTAACTATTTGCAGATTGGTCATCCTGTTTGTCCACATATGAACCTGACTTGACCATTAAATCCTGAGGTGGTACTCGAACCTGGAGCTTCTAGATCAGAGGCAGTGTCATTGTGCCACATGTCTGCTAGACCATATGTTACTATCGTAGAAATAGAATGGGGATAGGTTCTGATTGTTAATAAGCAACCCCATTGCTCCCACATTGTGTGGCAGCCATGAATCAAGCTGCCTTACCTCTGAATTAGAAGGTTGTGGATTCAAATCCCACTCCAAAAAAAATGAACAACAATATAGAGTGCAATGCCAAGTAAATGCTACATTGCCGAAGATGTTACCTTTTGGATAAGACATCAAAACCATGACCATCTGCTCTCTCTGGTGGATTTAGGAGTGTTATTTTGAAGTCGAGCAGGTGAGTTATTCCCCAGTGCCCTGATCAATTTTTTATCCTTCAGTCAACTGCACAATAAAGCAGACTATTCAGTCCTTGACGCATTGCTATTTATGTGAGATTTGCTGAGCACAAATTGCTGAGCACATTTCATACATTGCCACAGTGATTACATTTCAATAGATGAGGTTTTTGCACTTTTGGACATAATCGAATCCTCAAAGATGCTGTATCACTGCTATAGTTTTGTTGCCCAAGCACTGTTTGCAGGGTGTGAGGAAATCAGAAGCCTTTTCCTTTAGCTTTAGCTTGGCAGTGATCTCTTTAATTCATTCACAGCACGGAGGGAATCTCAAAGTGAGACACAATCTGAATTGAATCCTGGAACCGAATGCAATACAGTCTTATGTGTATTCTGAGTAAGTAGCTTGGGAGGTGGGAAGGAGACCTATTCGAATTTAAAATACGTTGGGATGGCACTTAGGCCACCATTGACTGAATGGTAATCGGCTAGGAAAAAAGATGTCCATTTCTTTTAGAGCCTATCCCATTAGCCTTTCGCCTACTTCAATGGAACACTAAAGAGGTGTTTCACTCCATACGTTGTTTGATCATATATGTGGCTTGCAGTTTCCTTGAATTTAGCTGACAGTTATTTGAATCCCATTAACTGTAGAGAACATTTTACATGAGACTGGTCTGTTCAAATCATTGCACTGAATTGGGTCTTTTCAATACATTTGTAAGACCATTTAGTTGGTAAATCTACAAGCAGAGTAATGTAAGGATCTTGTTGTAATGTCCCTATCTCTAGGCCTGATGTGGGCTCATGTCCTATTTGCCTGCACCATCTCCAAACAGCTGTTTGGAATGGCCATAAGAGTAATTGTGCACATAATGGATAAAAGTTATATGATTAATTATGATTGTATCTGTTATTCTCTATTTGATGAGCAACATCTCATTTTACTTTTGTCTGTCTGCTTATTTCTCTTTTACTTGTAAGTTTACATTTGAAACAATGTCTGACGTTGAGATATTCCTCAGTTGTTTGACGTTTTCAGTTATGTAGTGCGGGTCCATTAGCCGAAGAGATCACAGAGCAACTGCAGAACACTCTTAAGTTATGGGGGTGGGAATGGTGAACAATCACCAGGTCACGGTCTGTTCTTGTGCCAATAATGTATGTAGTAAGAGGGAGAACGCCCTTTGGGAAATGGACAGGCAATCACAGTCTCAAAGGTCAAAACCTCCAGGTTATGCTAAGTGTTAGTAAGCACACAAAGAGGAGGATTCGAGTAGATGAATGGATGGCTGGAGGTATGGTGCAGGAGGGTGGGTTTCTACATTCCTGGCACAATGGCACTGGTTCTGGGGGAGGAGGGACCTATCCAGGTTGCCACCTCAGAGCTGGGACCAATGGCCTTGCAATGGTTGTTTATGTTACCAGCGAGGTTTTAAATTATGTTAGCAGGGGGATTTGAATCAGGAAGCAACATTAGAGAGGTTAGAAAGGGAAACAGATGGCACTAGAGTAAGCAGTCAGAGTGAAAGGACAGGTAATAACCTTTAAATTTGGTTTATAGTGCATCTGAGAGTGGATGGAGTGTGGTAAAAAGAGTCTGAGAATTCTCGGTAAAGATTAATGATTGGGAATGTGAGAATGTTGGTGTTATTGAAGTCCTGGCTTATAGTGAGACACTAAATATTCTTGCTCTTGAAGCACTTAACAAAAGGAAAAGATGGGTTATGTTAAGATGAATATTACAGCCCTCGAAAGAAAGGATCTCCTGGAAAGGTCAGTGACAGAATAGAGTTAGTTGGTGATTTTAAAAAAAAAAGAAATCCCTTTACATGAAATTCTGGTCATCTTTCTATCAGAAGGATGTTGTGAAACTTGAAAGAGTTCAGCAAAGATTTACAAGCATATTGCCAGGGTTGCAAGATTTGAGCTACAGGGACAGGCTGAATGGGCTGGGGCTATTTTCCCTGGAGCATCAAAGGCTGAGGGGTGACCTCAGAGGTTTATAAAATCATGAGGGATATGGATAGGATAAATAGACAAAGTCTTTGCCCTAGGATGGGGGAGTCCACAACAAGACAGCATATGTTTAGGGTGAGAGGGGAAAGATATAAAAGAGACCCAAGGGGCAACTTTTTCACACAGAGGGTGGTATGTGTGTGGAATGAGCTGCCAGAGGAAGTGGTGGAGGCTGGTACAATTCCAACATTTAAAAGACATCTGGATGGGTATATGAATAGGAAGGGTTTGGAGAGATATGGGCCAAGTGCTGGCAAATGGGACTAGATTGAGTTGGGATATCTGGTCGGCATGGACGAGTTGGACTGAAGGGTCTGTTTCCGTGCTGTACATCTCTATGACTCTATGATTGGGAGTATTCTTCAGACTGACTGGTGGGAAAACCTAAGAGGAATTTAAAGGAAATTACAGAAGTGTACAAAAATTATAGAATAACTCCAACATTATCAGCATGCAGATGTTTGCAGCGCATTGTGCAACCTGTTGACTTGAAACTATCATCAGAACATGGACACACTGGAGGGGTCTGTCAGCATAACAGCAATAAACAAAGAAGGTTCTGTGCTTTTCAACTCATGCAGTTTAAAATCGAAACGTCTCCGACTGAATATATAACTGTTTCTGCCCCAAGAACTTCACAATGTTTTAAGGAGCTGTGATTGTGGGATCTCATGCAGTAAAGTGCTTATTTCATAGCACAGCAGGGCACGGAGTAGGGGGTCAAACCTTTTGCGCTGGGGGTCACATTTCAATCTTTCTCTTACTTTGGTGGGGGGGGGGGGGGGGGGCCGGTCAGTGAGCAAGTTTCAGTGAGATCACGTTTGGCACAACAGTAAACATGAATTTCGGAAAATAATTCAAAGCCACAAATTGAAATTTTAAAATAAGTAATTCATAAAAATGGCCAAGGAGCAGAGTTGATTCATTAAACCTTTCTCTTCCTTTTTTGGTTAGAAGCAGAGTGAAAGAGAGAAAATGGATTAGGTCACAACTAGTGACCATGAGGGAATGAAGCGTGAGAGTGATAGCTATGGAGTTGGGTTTTACTGACAGTGACCTTGGTTGACCTCTGGCAGGCACTTTCTGAACAAGTCTTGATGGAATTCACAGGAAAGTCGGTTGTCTTTCAGCCTAGCTTTCCTCATCTCATTCCTTGCTTTGTGGAGGATGGAGGAGGAGGGGAAAGGGTGGTGTGTGCCCAGCTCAGTCTCACTAACATCCACTCCCTCACTCAATCATTCACTCACCTGCACAGGCCCTGGTGCCTTGGTGACTCATGTCATGAGTACAGGGTGGCTGTCATGGTACCAACACATACCTCCATCCATTCAGTCTAACACTTCAGCTGCTCCAGGCTGCTGCCACAAGGTCCCATAGCCTCCTTTCCCCACCTCTCCCCAATAGGTCACCTCTCTTTTCCTATTCTGTCCAAGCAGTGGCCCAAATCTCCAAGCATCAGCCTAACTCGGATTCTTCCTCCAGCCCAGGCTGTGGTCTGGCTCTCAATCCGCCCCAACTCCAGGCCTTTGATGCCCATCCAACCAAAGCCAATGTCTTCTATAACCCTTCCTGGTTCCAGTCCCTCAGACTCACTACCACAGTTCCTGTCCTTGGGGTAATTGAAACTGCGCATTCCTGCCCCCTGCTCCTCCAATTGCCTTCTGTTGATTAGATTAGATTAGATTAGATTACACTGTGGAAACAGGCCCTTCGGCTCAACAAGTCCACACCGACCCGCCGAAGCGAAACCCACCCATACATTTACCCCTTACCTAACACTACGGGCAATTTAGCGTGGCCAATTCACCTGACCCTGCACATTTTTGGACTGTGGGAGGAAACCGGAGCACCCGGAGGAAACCCACGCAGACACGGGGAGAATGTGCAAACTCCACACAGCCAGTCGCCGGAGGCGGGAATTGAACCCGGGTCTCTGGTGCTGTGAGGCAGCAGTGCTAACCACTGTGTGGTAGGATGGTGACGCAGAATGATGCCAACAGCAAGAGTTTAATCAACACGCCATTTAGAAATGGGGTTCCACAGGGGTCAGTGTTGGTTACAATGAAGGTCCCACCATTTTGACCACCTCCCCCTCACCGAGATTTAGTAACCCTCAGGTTAAACTCACTGCCACTTGTCCCTCTGTAATGAGAGCACAGCCCTAAGATCTTCTGGGACTGTGGCAGCTTCACAACTTCTCATCTCTCCAGTCTTGGCTGAAGGACTTCAACAGTTCTTACTTCATTGAAAGAATTTTTAGAATGACTGAATTAAAGTATCATATTTTCGATCCTGTTTTTGCTATTCTTTCCCATATATATGGAAAGCAGTAACATCAGGGAGCGATGTCTTGAATATTACTGAGTCAATTTGCAATCTGGTTCATGAAAGCAAGGTGAGTGAAAGCAAGTGGCTCAATGGTCAGCATTGTTACCTCAGCGCCAGGGACTCAGGTTCAATTCCAGATTTGGGCGACCGTCTGTGTGGAGTTTGTACATTCTCCCCGTGTCTGTGTGGGTCCTCTCCAGCTGCTCTGGTTTCCTCCCATAGTCCAAAGATGTGCATGTTAGCTGGATTGGCCATGCTAAATTGTGCAGGCTGGGCGGATTAGCCATGGGGAATGTGAGGTTATAGGGTAGGTGGGCAGATCTAGGTGGGATGCTCCTTGGAGAGTTGGTGTGGACTTGACGGGCCAAATGGCCTGCTTCCACGTTGTAGGGATTCTATATTTTTTTTATTGGTGTTACAAAAGCAGTAACTGCTGGAACAGCTTGGCAGCATCTGTGGACAAAAGTCATCAACATATTGGATCCAGTGACCCTTCCTCAGAACTTTTCCAGTAATTTCTGTTTTTGTTCTAGCATCTGCAGTTCTTTGAGTTTTTGTTATGGCAGTGTTGTCACAGATGGTTCAGCATTGGGCAGTGCTGTTGAAGGACAATTTTCACAGAAAGACACCAGCAGGAAACCAGAACACGAAGGGAGTCGGGTCAGAGTTGAGTGTGGTGACCATCGCGAAGGAGAAGGTGCTGGAGAAGGTCTGAAGGTGGATAAATCTCCCAGACCAGATAAACTACACCCCAGAGTTCTGAAGGAGATGGCGGAGGAGATTGTGGAGCCATTG
Organism: Chiloscyllium plagiosum; assembly: GCF_037043375.1. Classification (NCBI taxonomy): domain Eukaryota; kingdom Metazoa; phylum Chordata; class Chondrichthyes; order Orectolobiformes; family Hemiscylliidae; genus Chiloscyllium; species Chiloscyllium plagiosum. The sequence goes on from NW_028270177.1 coordinate 15,260,210, forward strand.
GTGGTGATCTTTCAGAAATTACTAAAATCAGGGAGGATGCCAGGGAACTGGAAAATGGCTTATGTAACAACCCTGTTTTAAGAGAGGGAGGCAGAATACAAAAAATCAAAAGGTTGGTTAGCCTGACCTCAGTCATTGATAAGATGTTGAGTCCATTTTTAAAGGATGTAATTGCAGAATACTTGGAAATGCATGGTAAAATAGGGCTGATGCAGCGTGGCTTTCAGGGGGTAATGACAACATTAGCCAAAGTACAGCCTGTGCACTTAATCTATTTGGATTTTCATAAGGTCTTTGAAAACATTGCTAAAGAAGCCAGCTAAATAAGGTAGGGATGCTGTAGGGACACTGTAGGGACAAGGTACTGGCATGGATAGAGGATTGGCTGACTGGCAGAAAGCAGAGAGTGGATAGAAAGGGGTCTTTTTCAGGACGGCAGCCAGTGACTAGTGGAGTTCCACAGGGTCAGTGTTGGGACCACAACTTTGCACATAACGATCTGGATAAAGGGACTGAGGGCATTGTTGCTAAGTTTGCAGATGACACAAAGATAGGTGGAAGGACTGGTAATTTTGAGGAAGCAGGGAGACTACAGAAGGAATTGCACAGGTGCAGAGAGTGGGCAAAGTAGCGGCAGATGAAATATAAATGTGGGAATGTGTGAGGTTATACACGATGGTAGGAAGAATAGAGGTGTAGAATATTTTCTAAATGGGGAAAGGCTTTGGAAATCTGAGCACAGACTCGAGAATCCTAGTTCAGGATTCTCTTAAAGTTAACATGCAGGTTCAGTTGGCAGTTAGGAAAGCAAACGCAATGTTGACATTCATTTCAAAAGGGTTAGAATACAAGTGCAAGATGTACTGGTGAGGCTGCAAAGGGATTTGTCAGACCATATTTGGAATACTGTGAGCAGGTTTGGGCTGCATCTTTCAGGAAATATGTGTTGGCCTTGAAGGAGTCCAGAGAAGGTTTACAAGAATGATCCCGGGATGAAGGGTTTGCCATATGAGGGGTGGTTGTAGACTCTGGGTCCGTATTCAATGGGGTTTAGAAGGATGACAGGGAGATCTGATTGAAACTTTTAAAATCCTGTAGGGTCAGGATGGAGTGGATATGGGGAAGATGAATGCATTAGCAGGAGAGCCTAAGACCTGAGGGCACTAACTCAGAGTGAAGGGACAATTCCTTAGAACAGAGATGAGGATGAATTTCTTCTGCCAGAGAGTGATACATTTGTGGAACTCATTGGCACAAAGAGCTGTGAAGGCTGTTGAGTGTATTTAAGACAGATAGATATCTTCTTGATTGCCAAGGGTGTCAAGGATTAGAGGGAGAAGGCTGGCTGTGTTTGGTTTCTAATCATAGGTACCTCCTAGCATATTAATAAAGGGGGAGTGGGGTGAGTCATGATAATGCCACAATGTCAAGGGGCAATGGTTAGATTCTCCCTTCTTGGAGATGGTCATTGCCTGATGTTTGTGTAGCACGAATGTCACTTGCCACTTATCAGCTGAAGCCTGAACTTTGGATACGCTTCAGTTTCTGAGGAGTCAGAAATGTGCTGAATATATACCTACAACAGTACAGCACAGGTACAGGCTCTTCTCCCCACCATGTCTGTGCAGACCATGATGCCATTCCATCTGCCTGCACATGGCCCATATTCCTCTATCCTCTGCCTGTTCACGCATTTGTCAAAATGTCTCTTGAATGTTGCTACTGTAGTAGCTTCTCCCACCTCCCCTGGGAGTGCGTTCCAGGCACCTACTGCTGTGTAAAAAACCTACCTCGCACATCTCCTTTAAAAAACTTGCCCCCTCTCACTTTAAGCCAGTATTTAACATTTCCAACCTGGGGAAAGGACTCTTACTATTCACTCTGTAAATTTTATTTATTTCTATCACTCCTCAGCTTCTGACGCTCTTGCAAAAATAGTCCAAACTTGTCCAACCTTTCCTTTATGGCTAATACACTTTAATCCAGACAACATCCTGGTCAACCTCTTTTGTACCCTTTCCATAACATCTACATCCTTCCTGTAGTATGGCTACCAGAACTGCAGACAATACTTCAGACAATGGCCTAACTAAAGGTTTTTTTTCTACATCTGCAACATTCGTACCCAGTGCATGAACAGGTGAAGACAAACATGCTATATGCTTCCTTTACCGTCTTATCCTCATGTCGCCACTTTCGCCACTTTGGGAATTTACCCCAAATTCCCTTGATATCAACACCACCAAGGGTCCTGCCATTTATAGTATACTTTATCTTGCATTTGACATCCCAAAATGCATCCCTTCAAACTTGTTCAAACTCGATCTGCCATTTCTCTGCCAAACTTTCCAACTCATCCATATCCTACTGTAGCCTTCAACAACCTTCCTCACTTTCCACAAATTGAGGTTCTGAGGAAGGGTCACCTGACCCAAAATGTTGACTGATTTCTCTCCACAGATGCTGCCAGATGTGCTGAGCTTTTCCAGCAATTTCTGTTATTGCTCCACAACTTTTGTGACATCTGCAACCTTACTAATCAGACCATCTGCATTTTCATCCAAATCATTTAATATATATTAAAAATGATCCTTTGGGAACACCACTGGTGACAGGCGTTCAGTCAGAAAAACATTCCTCCGCAAAGGTATGCCTTCTATGACCAAGCCAGTTTTGTATCCAATCTAGCAACTCACCACGAATCCCATGTGATTTACTCTTCTGAAATAGCCTACCATGAGGAATCTTATCAAATGCTTAAGTAAAAACAACATCCATTGCCCTGCCTCAATCTTCATCACTTCCTTATAAAACTCAAATTTGTCTCACCAGACTTCCCTTGCAGAAAGCCACACTGACAATCCCTACTAAATTTATTCTCTTTCAAATGAGAGTAAAGCCTGTTCCTAAGAATTTTCTCCAATCATTTCCTACAAATGAAGTAAGGCTCACCAGCCTATAATTTCCTGGATTATCCCTGCTGTCCTTCTTGAAAAGAGGAACAACATTGGCTATTCTCCAATTTACTGGGATAAAATGGATTCAAAGATCTCTGCCAAGGCACGGCAATCTCTTCCCTTGCCTACCTCAGTATCCTGGGATCGATCCCATCAGGCCCTGAGAACCTATCTACCTTAATGTTTTCAAGGCACCAAATACTTCTTCCTTCTTAATATCGACATGTACTGGAATATCAACGTACTCCTCTCTAATATTGCCATTATCCATGTCCTTTTCCTTGGTGAATGCCAACACATTCAGGACCTCATCCACTTCCTCTAGCTCTGTGTGTAAATTCCTTGAATGGTTTTACTCTTTCACTAGCTATCCTCTTGCTCCTAAAGTAGGTACAAAATATTTTAGGATTATCCTTAATCCTACTTGGAAGGCCATTTCACAGTGCAATCAACCCTCACTAATTTCTTGTCTTTCAAAAACCTACCTTTAGAGCTCTCACAAAAGCTGTTCAGTGATGGACTGCTTAAATGACAACTCTCATTCTGATAAATCACTCTCACAATCAGTCATATACTCCCCTGGAATGTGGAGGCTGCTTTCCAGTATCTTCTCATGGACATAATTGCAGCTTTTCAGACACCTAGCTTCACCAAGCTGGTACTGCATATATATTTCGTAGAAGCATAGAATCACTATAGTGTGGAAATAGGCCCTTCAGCCCAACAAGTCCACACGTAACCTCCAAAGAGTAACCCACCCAGACCCATTCCCCTACCCTATTACTCTACATGTACCTCTGACTAATCCATGTAACATACACATCCCTGAACACTATGAGCAACTTAGCATGGTCAATTCACCTAACCAGCACATCTTTGGATTGTGGAAGGAAACTGGAACGCCCGGAGGAAACCCACGCAGACACAGGGAGATTGTGCAAACTCTGAATTTCTCCAAATCTGAATCTTATTCAGCTGCATGAAACAAGGTCTGCTTGTGGACTCCATTCACTTTTGTTTTCGGCTGAATTATTCACGACATATGCCATCTTCTGAGATCCATCCAGTTCCCAATGCATTTCCTGTCCCCTGACTCCAATGTTTAGTTTCACCTTCAGGGTCCCCAATTTCTCCTGAACCCTGACAGTTCAGCACCAGCTCCAAGGCCATCATTTCAGTGTGGACCCCTTTCTGTCTGCCTATGTTTACCTCTGTCCAACTGCCTACAATCAACTGTTCTGTAACCCTTGAACTATTGTGACTGGCTTATTGAAAATTCACAATAAAGATCCAAAATGATTACTCAGCAGCGCTGAATGTAAGTGATATTTTGGAACAACCACATTAGCAATTATGTAAACCCATCTGTTTCCAGAATGTTCCAATTTTGATGGATTTCTGGTTTGCACATGGATACAAAAGGAGGATTTCATCATGAGGAGATATGTAACTTTGGCAGGGCCCAATATGAACAGCAGGCTATCACTAAGTAAGTGCCACTTGATATGTACTCCAGCAGACTGTTGAGGTTTCCTTTTGAAATTTTGATATTGTGCATTCTTGCATCAGATGCACATGAAAATAAATCAATCAACAATCAGAATGTCCTTTCCATAACCAGCACCAACCTCAGTGAAAAAACACACAATGAATAGGGAGAGCGCTCAGAACCAGACTGTATGTATCTGCTCTTCCCTTAAAAGAGGTAGGAGCACTGTAACATTACACATTGCCTGCTCAGTTACTTGGAAGCAGGCAGAAAGGGGTCCACACTGAAATGACAGACCTGGAACAGGTGCTGAACTCAGGACTCAGAAGAAATTGGGAACCCAGAAGGTGAAACTAATCAAATTAGTTTAACTTGGACTGTATTAAAAATAGGTTGCAAGGTCACGGGGGTAGAACCTCTACTAAAATCTCATCCTAATTGCAGTACTGTCCCTTACCCACAGCCAGAGGGAATGGTTTCATAACTGGCAAAATCAGGCTCAATAGAGGAACACCAGCATTAAAGCTAATAGTAAAGAGGCCATATCTCCAATACAGAAGCCCCAGCATTAAGATTTAGCAGTGAGAGGGGGAGGTCTCTAATAGAGGAACCTAACCTCCAAGGAAATTGCAGAAAATTTAAAATAGTGAACTTGGCCTCTTCAGGAGTGTCCACTTCCTGGCAACAGGTTTTGTTTTGAGCTTGTTAAGTTAAAGTAGCAGTATGGTGCTGTGATATAATCAGTCCTGTTTGTTTTTGAAATCAGAAGTAGGTCACGGTCTTCCTCCAGGGGCTGGGCCTATGTGCCTGTCTTGAGGAGCTAGCACGATAAAAGGGACAAGAACATTATATTCCCTGTCACCTTAACCCACCTTCTGCACCCATTGTGCAGATGAGAAGGGTTAAAATCAACACTTGGGGAGCTCAAAATCACCACCAGTTATTAATATATAAATTATGTGTCGAAGGTATTGACCACATCAGTCCTTCCCTCGTCCCGTATCATTGTTTTGCCTCTTCTGTCTGGTGCTTTATTTCCTGTACTTGGCCTACCATCAGCAACAAGAGATAGTAAATGCAGAAAGTATGTCAAAATGAACTTATTTCAGAACTAGAGAAATTTATTGCATTGAAGTCACTTGGACCATGATAGATGGACAGCCTCTCTCCCAGCACTATCCAAATATTATAACTATACCACGCTCTCTCTCCGGGGTCCTGCATTATAAAGTGGTTTATATATAGAATATCTCAAGAAAGATACAGATTGGAATCTCATTGCTGGGTTGAATTAGTTTATGTGACATAACTGATACCCGTGAGTAAGTTATACATAGAATCTAAACCAAGGGGTGAATCAAATATACAATAACTGTAATAAATCAGGACTGAGTGACTGGATGAATGGAGCAAATTTTTATTAAAATGCCATTTGGATCGATTAAAATAAAGGGGAGTTTGGGTGTGTCATAAGTCTTAAGTGATGCGAGGGAATTTAATTAACAATTGAGAGGAAAACGGATAAAATAAAGCAACAGCTGGTGTAGAGCCCGGCTAGTGCTCAGGAAATAGTGCTGGCTTGGTCATGAGAGGTACAGCTGGCTTTATGAAGCTCGGCTAAATGAAGCTTTAAAAAAGGTGCTGAAATCTCTATGTGACAACCATTTCCAACAAGGGAGATTAGTCACTCAGTTCTCCAGAGAATCTCAGCTTCCAAAAAGCGCCAGTAGGGCTGGCATAGGAATAAAGGGAGTCCAAGTCTGGGTTTTGCTTTCATACCAGTAAGATGCTTCTTAGAATATCATTGCCAGAGTTATAAATTCTGGCATTCCAGAAATGAAGTACATCCCTGGAGAGCTTTCTGGACACCCACACTAAACACTCATCCAATGTGTGGGCCTCAATAAGGAGAGAGGTTCCAATTATTATCCATGTAGCACTTAGTCATATCCAAAATGTTACATGGCAGAGAATTAAACTCAAACATTAACTGCTACTGATATTTGATCATCACAGCAAGGATAACTAAAACTTACTTTTTTATTGGCTGTCAGCTTTTGGGAACTCAGTCAACTCCCTTACTTCATCTCTGCTCAATTGTATTACAATCTTGGGCATATTTTGTGTGAAATCAAGTCAGAAAATTAAATGGGCAATGGGATACTTTTTCCAGATTCTCAAGCACATGACTGTCATCTATGAATGAAATCGGCAATGGGTACGGGCTAGATATTTACCATTTTCCATCTCTCAAACAAGAAATACATTGCTTACAATTTCAAAGTCCTTCATTGATTGGGAGGTACCAGGCCTGAAGTGGTGAAGGGAGCATTATAAATGCTAGTCTTTCTTTATTGAGGCACAACAGAAATAAATAACAGCTTACCTCATTTTGGAATACTGCACCAAACTGTGGTCTCCCAGCTATAGGAAAGATGTCATAAAACTTGAAAGGATTTACAAGCATGTTGCCAAGGTTAGAGGGTTTGTGCAATGGGAAGAGGCTGAATAGGCTGGGGCCATTTTCCCTGGAGTGTTGGAGGCTGAGGGGTGACCTTATAGAGGTTTATAAAATTATGAGTACAGATAGAGTAAATAGACAAGGTCTTTTCCCCAGGGTAGGAGTCCAAAACTACATAGCATGCATTAAGGAGAGAGGGAGAAAGATATAAAAGGGACCAAAGGGGAAACCTTTTCACACAGAGGGTGGTGCGTGTATGGAATGAGCTGCTAGAGGAAGTGGAGGAGGCTGGTACAATTGCAACATTTAAAAGGCATCTGGATGGGTATATAAATAGGAAGGGTTTAGAGGGATATGGGCCAAGTGCTGGCAAATGGGACTAGATTAATTTAGCATACCTGGTCAGCATGGGCACGTTAGACAGAAGGGTCTGTTTCCGTGCTGTATTCCTGTGACTCTGACTCTTGTGTTTGTGATAGGTGTTTCTCATTCCTACATCAGGTAAACATAACTGCTCAAGAGTAAACAGATCTTCTGACTAAAAACACAGTACCAAATCTATTCCAAAACGTGGACCATTGCACCACAGGCTTTGCTTGTGTTCTGATGAACAGTCACTGGACTCAAAGCATCAACTCTGTTTTTCTCTCTACAGATGCTGCCAGACCTGCTGAATTGTTCCAGAACTCAGTTTTTGATTTGGATTTCCAGCCCATCTATTTTTACACCTGTTACTGGCGATGCCTGTGGTGCTGAGGTCCATGTTTCGGAATAGATTTGGCACTAAGTGTTTTTAGTCAGAAACTCTGTTTACTCCTGAGCAGTTATCATTGCTGTATGTGTTTGCCATATTTGTGGAAGGTATTTCTCTTTCCAACAAACTGAGGTAAACTGTTTGTTACTTTCTGTTTTTGTGCCAGAAACAGGTGGCTGAATCATAGAATTGCAATGGTGCGGAAAGAGGCCATTTGGCCCATTGAGTCTACACTGATCTTGTGGAGAGCATCTCACCCAGATCTATCCCAGCCCTGTAACCCCGCATTTCCCATGGCTAATCCATCTAGCCTACCCTTCCCTGAACACCATGAACTGGGCCACCCCTTCCAGTCACTCACTAGCTGACTTGGAACATATCACCATTCCTTCAGTATCACTGGGTCAACATCCTGGAACTCACTCTCTGAGGGTGGATCTACCCTGCAATGGATAGCAGTGGTTCAGGAAAGCAGCTCAGCATCACTTTCTTCAGGGTAATTAGGGGTGGACAAATGTTAGCCCAACCAGAGATACCTACATCACATGAAAGAATACAGTTTTTTAGAAGAATGCAGCATTACATGCTACTGCATTGTAATAATCAGAATGCTCAAATCAATTGTTCAATTAGCAATGATTTGTGAAGACCGAGCATGCCAGTGAGGTTTGGGATGTTTAAGAAAGTACTTGCCTTCATCCACTCACCTATTCAATGCACATTCAAAGACTGGACTTTCTTAAAATGTACCATACTGCAGTGGGTGTTGTACATTAGTCCATTTTCTCTCTGCCCTACTCTGATCATAGATTACAGGGAAAAGGCAAGAGAATGGGGTTGAAAAACATATCAGCCCACCCTGAAGAAAGGTAACAGCTGAAACATTGATTTCTCCACATCCTAATGTTGCCTTGCTTGCTGTGTTCTTCCGGTCTACTTTGAATTCGAGCATCTGCAGTTTTTTTGATAAAATGGCAGAGCTAACCTGATGGGCTGAATAGCCTAATTATCCTCTTATCTAATGGTCTTAACAGGATAAATAACCAATTAATCTATTCCTGGTGATTTTGACTGAAGGATGCCTGTTGACCAGAATACCAGAAGAACTCCCATCTTATGCTTTGAATAATTAGTTAATTGATTGATCTGCAAGAGCAGAGAGGACCTTGGTTTAATGCCAATTCTAAATGACACACCCTTCAATAATACAGCAGTCCCACAGGTATTGCAATGAAATGCTGCCTGCATTTTGCCCGTAGATCTCTGGAGTGAAATTTGAAGCCACAGCCATAACTTTCTGCAACTGATCCAAGCTGTTCCCACGTTAGCTTTCATTTTCCAAAGTTTCCTAGCTTCTGGAAAGGTCCCACCAGACTGGAAAATAGTGAATGTGGTTCCTCTATTCAAGAGAGGAGGGGGATAGAAGGAAAGAAGCCACCATGGGAAATTGCTGGAAACTATTCTGAAGGAGATTATGTCTTAGAAAATGTTATTGCAGTTGAGCAGAGGCAACATGGTTTCGTGAAAGGGAGATCAAGTTTAATTAGTTTATTACAGTTCTTTGAGGAGGTAACAAGCAGCATAGAGAATGGGTCACTGTTGGATGTGCAATATATATTTCGATAAAGCATTTGACAAGGTGTGGCATCATAGGTTACAAAGCAAAATTAGAGTTCATAGTATCAGGAATGACATTTAAGAATGGATGGAGGAGTGATTGGCTAATAGAAAGCAGAGGGTTGACATAAATGGGTTGTTTTCAGTTTGGCAGGATGTGACAAATTATGTGCCACAGGGATCAATATTGGGTTCTCAATTGTTAAAATCTGTACAAATGCCTTGAATGCAGGAATCAATTTTTTTAATACTCAATTTACACGTATTGACATCCCCTCTGGTGTAAGTGGGACTTGAATCAGACCTCCTGGCCCAGAGCTTGGGATATGACTACTGTGACATAAAAGCCCTTTAGGAATGAAATGTACAGTAGCTAAATTTACTGATGACACAAAGATATGCAGGAAATCAAGTTGTGAAGAGGACATAAAGAATCTGCAAAGGGATCTAGATATAAAAGCAAAATACTGCGGATGATGGAAATCTGAAACAAACACAGAGAAAGCTGAAGATACGCAGCAGTTCTGGGATGTAAGTAAGTTAATTGAGTTGGCAAAAGAAAGGGCAAATAAAGTATAATGTGGAAAAATATAAACTTGAAGGAAACATAGCAAAGCAGCATATTATTTAAATGTATTCAGATGCAGATCTCAAAAGTGCAGAGGGATTTGAGTACATGATTTGGGGAAAGTTAGAATGCAGGTATAACAAGTGGTGAGGAAGGCAAATGGGATGCTGTTGTGTACTATGAAAGGCCATGTTTTGAGTACTGCATTACTATTTTGGCCCCCTTATTTAAGAAAGAATGCAAATACATTCGAAGCACATGAGAGAAGGTTCATTCAATTGAAACCTGGTGTGGCAGCATTATCTGATGAGGAAAGGTTGGACAGGTTGAGCCTGATTCCATTGGCATTTAGAAGAATAAGAGATGGTCTGACATGATAGAATCCCTACACTGTGGAAAAATGGCCCTTTGATCCAACAAGTCAACAGCGACCCTCCAAAGAGTATCCCACCCAAACCCATTCCGCATTACTCTGCATATACCCCTGACTAATGCACCTAACCTACACTTTCCTGAACACTATGGGCAATTTACCACAGCCAACTCACCTAACCAGCATATCTTTTGATTGTGGGAGGGAACCCACATAGACACAGGGAGAACGTGCAAACCCCACACAGACAGTTGCCCAAGGCTGGAATCGAACCCAGGTCCCTGGTGCTATGAGGCAGCAGTACTAACCACTGTGCCACCTGATAGAAGAATGCAAGGTCCTGAGGGGAGTTGGTAGGTGCTGAAAGAAAGTTTTGTTTTATGGGAGAGACCACGCTCAGGGAACATAAAATATAATTAAGGAGTCCTGCCTTTAGAATGGAAATTAGGAGAATGTTCTTTTCCTCTAAACATTATTTGCTGTCTCAAAGATCATTGATCAGTGTCTAGCAAAAGTTTGGGGGCAGTTTGTTTACTGCTCAGAGTGAAGCACCAGCAATTCATTGGTTCCAGCTCACAATTGTTTTTATACACTCTCTAATGTGGCTGTCTTGCCAAGGATAGCAGTTACTGCCTATCCCTTGTTGTCTTTGAGAAGGTGCTGGTCGGTCATCTTCTTGAACAGTTGAAGTTCAAGTGAATGAAAGTGTTGTTCTTCAGTTTTGTTTGAGTTTGGTAGCCCTGACAGAGCCATGTGATTTCTTCGATTTATTTTCATGTTGGCATCATGAGCGAGGCTAGGATTGTTGCCCATCACTAATTGCCATTAAGTATCTGGCTCACTAGATCATTTTCCAGGGCAGTTAAGTGTCAACTATGTGTGGGTCAGACCAGATGAGAGCATCAGTGCACCAGGTGAGTTTTTACAACAATGAATGATAGTTGTCATGATCACCATTACTTACACCAACTTTGTAGTCCAAATGTATAAATTGAATTCAAATTTTATCAGCTGGTCTGGTGAGATTGAAACCCTTAACACATAGGCTTCTGGACTATTAGTCACATGACATTACTATTTCCCGATGTGTAATTGAAATATTCAATATGGGGCAATTAAAATCATAGAGTCATAGAGATGTACATCACGGAAACAGACCGTTTGCTCCAATTCATCCACGCTGACCAGATATCCTAACCCAATCTAGTCCCACCTGCCAGCACCCGGCCCCTATCCCTCCAAACCCTTCCTATTCATATACCCATCCAGATGCTTTTTAAATGTTGTAATTGTCCTAGCTTCCACCACTTCTTCAGGCAGCTCATTCCATACATGTACCACCGTCAGCGTGAAAACGTTGCCCCTTAGGTCCTGTTTATATCTTTCCCCTCTCACCCTAAACTTATGCCCTCTAGTTTTGGGCTCCCCAACCCTAGGGAAAAGACTTTGCTTACATCCTATCCATGCCCCTCATGATTTTGTAAATCTCTATAAGATCACCCCTCAGCTTCCGACACTCCAGAGGAAACAGCCACAACCTATTCAACCTCTCCCTATAGCTCAAATCCTCCAAGCCTGGCAACGTCCTTGTAAATCTTTTCTGAACCCTTTCAAATTTCACAACATTTTTCCAATAGAAAGGAGACCAGAATTGCACGCAATATTCCAACATTGACCTAACCAATGTCCTGTACAGCCACAACATAACCTCCCAACTCCTGTACTCAATATTCTGACCAATAAAGGAAAGCATACAAAACACCTTCTTCACTACCCTATCTACCTGCGACTCCATTATAAAGGAGCACTCCAAAGTCTCTTTGTTCAGCGACACTCCCTAGGACATTACCATTAAGTGTGCAAGTTCTGCTTTCCCAAAATGCAGCACCTCACATTTATCTAAATGAAACTCCATCTGGCACTTCTCAGCCCGTTGGCCCATCTGGTCAAGATCCCATTGTAATCTGAGGTAATCTTCTTCACTGTCCACTATACCTCCAATTTTGGTGACATCTGCAAACTTACTAACTATACCTCTTATGCTCACATCCAAATCATTTATATAAATGATGAAAAGTAGTGAACGCAGCACCAATTCTGTGGCACTCCACTGGTCACAGGCCTCCAGTCTGAAAAACAACCCTCCACCACCACCCTCTATCTTCTACTTTTGAGCCAGTTTTGTGTCCAAATGGCTAGTTCTCCCTGTATTCCATGAGATCTAAACTTGCTAACCAGTCTCCCATGGGGAACCATTTTGTACGCCCTCATCAATCTTCTTTGTTACTTCCTCAAAAAACTCAATCAAGTTTGTGAGACATGATTTCCCACACACAAAGTCATGTTGACTATCCCTAATCAGTCCTTGCCTTTCCAAATATATGTAAATCCTGTCCCTCAGGATTCCCTCCAACAACTTGCCCACCCCCGATATCAGCTTTATTAGGCTACAGTTCCCTGGCTTGTCCTTTCCACCTTTCTTAAACAGTGGCACCATGTTAGCCAACCTCCAATCTTCCGGCACCTCACCTGTGACTATCGATGATACAAATATCTCAGTAAGAGGCCCAGCAATCACTTCTCTAGCTTCCCACAGAGTTTGAGGGTAAACCTGATCAGGTCCTGGGGATTTATCCACTTTTATGCATTTCCAGACATCCAGCACTTCCTCCTCTGTAATATGGACATTTTGCAAGGTATCACCATCTATTTCTCTACAGTCTATAATTTCCGTGACCTTTTGCACAGTAAATACTGATGCAAAATACTCATTTAGTATCTCCCTCATCTCCTGCAGCTCCATACAAAGGCTGCCTTGCTGATCTTTGAAGGGCCCTGTTCTCTCCCTCATTACCCTTTTGTCCTTAATGTATATGTATAAACCCTTTGTATTCTCCTTAACTCTATTTGCCAAAGCTATCTCATGTCCCCTTTTTGCCCTCCTGATTTTCCTCTTATGTATACTCCTACTGCCTTTATATTCTTCTAAGGATTCACTTGATCTATCCTGTCTATACCTGACGTATACTTCCTTCTTTTTCTTAAGCAAGCCCCCAATTTCTTTAGTCACCCAGCATTCCTATACCTACCAGCCTTTTCTTTTACCCTATCAGGAATATACTTTCTCTGGATTCTTGTTATCTCATTTCTGAAGGCTTCCTAGTTTCCACCCGTCCCTTTACCTGCAAACATCTGCCCCCAATCAGCTTTTGAAAGTTCTTGCCTAATACCATCAAAATTGGCCTTCCTCTAATTTAGAACATCAACTTTTAGATCTGGTCTATCTTTTTCCATCATTATTTTAAAACTAATAGAATAATGGTCGCTGGCCCCAAAGTGCTCCCCCACTGACACCTCAGTCACCTGCCCTGCCTTATTTCCCAAGAGTAGGTACAGTTTTGCACCTTCTCTTGTAGGTACATCCACATACTGAATCAGAAAATTTTCTTGTACACACTTAATAAATTCATCTCCAGCTAAACCCTTATGGGAGCTAAACTATGGCTGTCCCAGTCTATGTTTGGATAGTTAAAATCCCCTCCCATAACCACCTTATTATTCTTACAGATAACTGAGATCTCCTGACAAATTTGTTTCTCAATTTCCCTCTGACTATTAGGGTTGTCTGAGAATATATTGCCATTCGGAACTCTAAGAGTTTTATCTTATAAAATTAGGGGCCACTGCCCCTGTTATTATATGGACTTGGAAAGTTCATCCTTTTTCGTAAAATGCAAGGAAGACAACAAATGCGGGAAACTATGAAGACAAAAAGCTGTGGAGAAATCCAGCAGGTCTGGCATCATCCATGGAGAGAGAAACAGTTAGCGCTTACTGAGTCCAATATGACTCTGCTTTGGAACTTCTAGGTTCTGAAGGGAAGTGATCACAGACTTGAAATGTTCACTGCATTTCTTTCTTCAAAGATACTTCCAGGTCTGCTGAGATTCTCCAGCAATTTCAGTTTGCAGATCGGATCTCCAGCATCCACGTTTTTGTGCTTTTATTAGCTTCAAGGTGTATTCAGCATTTGAAATTTGAAAAGCCAGTTAGCAAAAGACTGCACACAACAGCATACTATGGAGATTATGTACATGATGTGTGGGCGTCGGATGCCTGCAGGTGGATGGGGGTGTAACTGAAACAAACTCTTTTTTTGACATTACAATCATCCCTTGATATACGGGGGAAGGTAACATTTTGTTTTCTATTTAATTAAATTATTTGTCATTAATATTGCTGTCACATACTCTTCATTCCTAGCACACTGTGTCAGCTGAAAGGTTTTAATTAATCCAACAGGTTTATGTGACATGTGGCATTTTACTTGATTTGTCTGACAGTGCTGAAGACTCCTATTGTGGGTAACATCGGCATTATAAAGAATGAATTCTGTGGTGTGAGCAGATGCTAGTGTATTAGAAATAGCAGCTAATAGGAGTACCTACTGCAGTTCAACAAGGGGAAAATGTTTGAATACTTCCAAAAGATTCAGAAATGACATTCAATGTCTGGTGTGCTGTTCCAATATGCTAAAGCTGTATTGATCTAGCTACTTATCACATTCACCAGAGAGAGTCAAAACAGAGCTGTACACAGAACAAAGGTATGTTTGATGGCAGAATTCCGCTGAGTTAGATTTCCATATGCTCCTCGTCAATCTCCTTAAACTTCAGGACATCTAAAACTCTGCTGCCCATATCTAACTTCTATCAAGAACCATTCAGGCAATGCCCTTGTACATGTTGTCCCATACTGACTCCCCATCTTGCAATAACTCAAACATTCTCATCTGTGAGTTCAAATCTCTTCCCAGCCTCCCCTATGTCTGCAGCTTTCCTTAACTCTATGACCCTCTAAGGTTTCAACTTTCCATTAATTCGGGCTACTTTTGCATTCCCAGTTTTCAGATTGTCTCCATTGGCGATCATTTTGTTAACTGTCTAACGCCTAAACATCACAATTGTGTGTGTGTGTGTACGCGCACGTGTGTGTGTCTGTGTGTATGTGTGTGTGTGTGTGCGTAAGTCTGTGTATGTATGTGCATGTGTCTGTGTGCATGTCTGTGTATGTGTGTGCATGTGTGTGTGTGTCTGTATGTCTGTGTATGTGTGTGCATGTGTGTGTGTATGTCTGTGTATGTATGTGCACGTGTGTGTGTGTCTCAGTTAGTGAAAAGCCCTCTGCAAACCGTAAATATTAAGCCATTCAGAACATCTGACATTTTAGTCAAATATTTATTATATAGCACTGAAGGGGGCCATTCAGTCTATCAAGTCTATGTTTTTTTTTGAAATACAAACCCATGAGTTTCCGGCTTCTTTCCAATGTTGCGGCAAATCTTTCTCCTTCAAGTAATTTCTTTTTGAAAGCTTATTTCATTTGGTATCCTTGTAACTACTTTGTTGTTGATAAGATTGGAAAATTTCTCTTGCTGGGCAAACAGAGGTGCAAAGTGCTTTGTTACATTTCAGCAATGCTTTGTGCCTTTAACAATAGATCATCATTTTGGGTTTTCATTGGTCTCAGCAATCATCTGACAATCCTATTACTGTTAAAGTGCTGATGGAAGATCTTTGATTTGCTTTTGATGTTAGCTGAACTCAGGAGAGTTTCCTCATTTTGCTAATTCTCTTGTCATTCTCACTGTCCTCTGGGTTAATAACAGGAGAGAACTCTTCAGTGTACATTGCAAGGCCAATGCCTCATCACTGATCTCCTTTCACGCTATAGAGAAACAGAAAGGATTTTTTTTAATGAAACCTGAGAGAGAATATCCTTACACACAACCAAGAGCCGTAGAGTTAGAGGAGGCTACAGACCTAGGAAGACATGAGGCTGCAAAAAGTGTTAATATATGAATAAGTGGGTAGTTGTGTGCATGGTGGTCGGGTGAATAGTGGGAGTGCTGCAGACTGAGTAGACATTGTACGTGTTTCACAGTGCTGAGCAAAGGTGATGTGTGTGTGCATATGTGTGTGTAATTGATTGCGTGGGCTTCAGTGTATATTTTTAAATCTCTTCTCTGTAACCAACTACTCCACAAATATGGTGCCACCTGGATCTTCCCATTGATCTTAACATTCCTCTGACTCTAATCTCTTTTATATTCATCTCATTCTTCACACACCTTTGGCAGCCAATGCACTAGCTTTCTCTCCCTCCCTCTGTATCTCGATGTGTATTTTCCCTTAAGACTTAGGCCCTTCGTCCAAGCTCCCATCCAATGTCTTATCCCTTACCTTAGTGAAACTTTCCTCTCAGGAAACTGCCTGCAAAATTGATCTATATTAAAGCTTCATGTTCTGTCTGGCCTATTGGGCTGTTCAGTTGTCTGATTTGTTCAGAATGTCACTGTTATTGTGTTTGTGCGATTGCTATGTGTATGAAAATGCATGCTTACCTGTGATTGTGATATGCTTCTGTGTGTGTTTACTTGAATCTCGCTGAATTTATTCCACTCAATTTCATGTTCTTTGGCATCACAAATAAAAAAAAGAGGATGAAAAGCAACCATGTAATGAATTTTCTGTTACTAGAACCAGTTTTGAGTGTGCACAGACCCCATGAGGTATCCACAACATTGGCGTGTAGGTATTAGGTGAAGTAAATTCTGTTCCTATTTGTTTAAGTTTCCAGCAGTAGATATGCCTGAGTTTCTGATTTAATTTCAGACATACGTGAGTGTCTTTGAAATGCTGAAAGTTATAAATTCCAAGGATATAACAGTGTGCAGAAACACACCTATCAGGATGCAACTGTGGCTTAGTGATTAGCATTGCTGCCTCACAGCACCAGGGACCTAGGTTCAATTCCACCTTGGGTGACTCTCTGTGTTGAGTTTGCATATTCTCCCCATGTCTGTGTAGGTATGCTCTGGTTTCCTCTAACAATTTAAAGATCTGCAGCTTAGGTGGATTGACCATGCTAAATTGTTCAGGCCAGGTGAGTTAGCCATGAGAAATGCAGAGTTACAGGGAAAGGGTAGGTCTGGATGGGATGCTTTTTAGAGGGACAGTGCAGGCTGAATGGCCTGCTTTCACACTGTAAGGATTCTAACATCTGAACCTCAAGTCAGGGCAGTAATGGTAGTGGGTTTAATTATGTAAGTCTGTTTGCTATTGATGCTCAATTTATCTGATTATTTAAGCCTGAACTCAGAGTGAAAAGTAACCAAGCTGTAGAAAGAACAGTGGAGTGGATAAAACATGCTGCATAAAATTGATATACGCATAAGAACTATTGTTCTTTCTGCATACCTCTAACAAAAAAAAATCCACATTGCTTTTGTTAGTCAAAAAGCATAGAACATCGAACATCGAACATTACAGTGCAGTACAGGCCCTTCAGCCCTCGGTGTTGCACCCACCTGTGAAACCAATCTGAAGCCCATCTAACCTACGCTATTCCATTCTCATTCATATGCCTATCCAATGACTATTTAAATGCCCTTAATTTTGGCAAGTCTCCTATTATTGCATTTAGCCATTTACAACACTGTAGAGTTTAGAGGTCAGTTTCTCGAAATAGATTCATTCTTTTCATGTACTACCTATAATGATTGCAATGAGGTCAGCCAGGTGAAACTCATAGAATGTGAGTTCCCTGATTGGGGCTGTTAACCCTGTCCAATAAGGGAGCCCTGGCTGACAGATATAAACAGAAGCGTCGCCCTTCGATGTGAAGGGCACTGCTTGTCACTGGCCACTCAGGTATTTCCTTTCTTCCTGGTGGTGGAAACCGAATAAAGATTCGTACACCTTGTGTCTTTCACTGCGTCTCACATCTCCACACACGCAACATGGATGCTGGGGAAAAAAAAAAGCACTACCGCAGTTCGGCGACAGTGTGGGGATTAAAATAAATAAATAAATAAATAAACAGGAGCGTCAAAGGTTCTGTTCATTCTGAGAGCCGGCTCTGAGGGAGCTGGCTCAGTGTCAAGGACTCTCCACAGTAAATAAAGGGTGACTTGGTGACAGCATACCGGCCTCAGTGGAGTTAATTCACGACTGACCATCATCTTACACAACTTGCTCTGCTTCTTGTCTTCAAATTAGAAATAAAAGAACTGCATTCGTAAAGCACCTTCCACATCCTCAGTCGTCCCAAAGCAAATAGGTGCTTTTTGAAATGAAGCAATGCAAGGCTCTGTGTTTTATCCAGGCCATGTGCTGGCTGAGAAATCATTTCATTACCATTGTGCTGTTATGAAATCAATTGATACTTAATATTGCTTTGAAGCGATGTGTTTTGAAAGAGTTGTGATAAACTGATCTATTAAAAGTTCTAGGTGGATCTGAACTTTTTTGGAAAAAAAAGTTGCTGAACTGCATGTGGGCATTGACATCCTTATTTTACATAGTTTCTTGGAAATCAGGTTACTTGTGATGATTGCTTGCTTTGTTAATGATCAAGGCTTGTTTGGATAGTGTAGGCATGGAGTGTATTTGATTTTTGTTTTGGAATTAGTTGGAATGCAGCCAGCTGAAGAGGAAGCAGCTTCCCATTCAGTTCTCCTGTTTCTGAACCACTTTTGCTGTGAAATCAGGTTGGAACCCAACTGCTCTTCACGAAGAATAACTGAAAGAACTTCTCAACATTATACGTCCTCAGTAAGATATGTCTACAAAGACCCTAGAGACAACTATATGTGATTAGTGACTTGCCTACATAGAACAAAAAGCTTTGTAACATTGTGTACCTTAACCTTTTAACTGCAAAAATGATCACCATTAGCCACAAAAGTTTTTTTTTAATGAATGATGGACAGAGACTTTTTTTTACCGTTTCCTGAAGAGGTAAAAGAGATTTAGATTATCTGGAGAGATAGAAATTCAATTCCATATTCAGAATTGTTTGTGTTAATCGGGTCTGCATCTTGATTGAATGGCTTTCTTTCCAAATATCGGTCATTTTGTGTTCATTAAAGAAATCCCGGGAGACAAATCTTTGCATTCTGAGCCCATTCCAAAGCACATTTTTAATTATCCTTACTGGGAACTGGATCAAACAATTCAACATATGTTCTGACCTGTCAAATGGTGAGATTAGGAAAATAGCTTTGTACTCGCATCCCTGTCCTAACACTGGTCACATGGGTGTTCAGGTCTTGTGTAGGTTGTAGTAGGAGGGGAATAAGGAAATAATTGGGTAACAAGGTACTACTGTAATACAGTGGAAGAACTCTCGACATCCTGGGACACCGCCAGCGTGGACAACTGCCCCATAGTTTAAGAGATTGTCCCTTATTTTACCTTTCCTTGACCATTCAGTCAGTAATCTCTGGGCCAGCCTGTGGAAGATTGACTCTGTCAATCTTCTCTTCACATTTTGTTTGTCTTCTGACCACATGCCGTGTCTCCCCCGAAACATTCTTATTGTGACTAATACCCAAAATTGAACACAAAGACATCCAATTGGGCCGAAACTCAGGCATTGGCCTCCATTCCATTGGCAATCTGGAAGTGACTGTGTAAGTGGTCGCTATTGTTGCTGCATGAATCTCCACCACAGCTCATCATGGTGTAAGCACCATCTGAGTTGTCGTCACCAGCTTCTTTCCTACTCGCATCTGCAGTCTGAAGCCAGACTTCCATGAGGATGGCAGGCAATTCCGGCCTCTAAACTACCTGGGACAATCCACTCACTGGAGCAACCAATCAGGGAAAGGTCATTCCCATAAGTAGAATGAAAGAAAATGAAGAGGACCTGTACCTCAACCACAGGCCAGTACTTTCCAGTGCTTGTTATTGATAGGGTCAATGATGACGTCTGGGTTCAAGACCCAACAGCTCCAGAGTTGTATGATAAAATCTCTAAACAGGTTGATTTAAGTATCTTCGCCCAGCCTGAGACCAGGAGGGCTTTTGCTGGATCCGGGAGTTCTGTCTACATGGTCTAGAATTGCATTGTCATTGGACATGAATGGGTCTGAGGAGAGGATTGGAGGCAGCTACAACAAAATGCTCTGTGATTGTCTACAGCATTGTCCCTTTGGTTCACAATATTTCCCTCATTTGGTCATGTTGTCTAAAGTTTGAATAGATGCTTCCTGCCCTTTACCGTGGTCGAATTAATGAAGGTCTTGCTTTCTCTGTGGCCTCAATAGTCTCTGAATGTTGTAATTCCATCAGAAGTTGTCTTCTTAAGCTTCCAATTTGCCCTGTTATCACTTTTTACTTCTGTCTTTGTGACGTTCCTTAGACTCATGGTGCACACCCATAGCTATGCTTAATCTGAGCTGCAAGTACTTACTTCTAGAATTCTCAGCCAGTAAACTGCACCTTTTTATTGCTACTTAAGAGCTTTTAACTTTACCGAACAAGTCTCCAGTGTCTAATCACTTTGGCTGAACCTTGATAAGAATCACTCCTACAGACCAACATCACCATGTATTCCATCTGCATGGAGTTTCTAACTCGCACTCATTGCTGCACATCTCTTACCAGGTCTGAAACATTTTCTATTGTTGATTGTAGATTCTGCCTTTTGTTGAATCTTACCTCGAGGTTTGCTTCTACAGGGCTCTTGAATATTCGGCTCTCACTGCTGCTGGTGTTTTGCTGGAGCAGCCTTTTTAAATCTGTAGATGAAATTCTGAAGATCTCCATGGGGTAGGGGCAGTGGGGCTGCCGAAAGTATGGTTCCGCACCATGGGCCAATCTGCAGTGGGAAGAGGGGAGGCTTCAATATAATCCACATTAAATGTGCCACATCATCCTGTGCACTGTGACCTGCAACAAGTAATGAGACAAGGTGCTGAATGCTGAGGATGGGTTGGCGTGGGGGTGGGGGGTGGTAGGGAAATAAGATTGGTCTTCAGAGAAGGAGGAGGACACTGGGGATGAGGAAGCTCTCCTTCTCCATGAGAGAGCTCAGCTGCATGCACATTACGAGCCAGACAGGAGCTGACTGATCTCCATTTCCACTCATGAGAGCTGGCTGTAGAAGACCATCATGGAGTGTTAGATCGTCACTGGCCATGATGCCAGATCTGCAGCTTCTGTCTGCTTTGTGTCTGGCTGTAAATAAAAGCCCATGTTGGAATTTTCTGATTGTGAGTGTGATGCTGGACAATGACAAACTCCGGCTCTGTAGTGGGCACTTTGGTGGTGATTTAGAGAGGGTGCTTAGACAGGATGTAGCTAAGGACAGATAATCTGCGTGGCCCAGCGATTACACGGTGACTGAGGTGACAGTGTGGGCGATAGCATATCAGCCACGAGGGCTCTGTGCTGTGACCAGCCTGGCTTTATGGCTTTGTCCCATGACATTGCCGGTGAGAGGCAACACCAGATTGCCGACACTTGTCTGTGTGAACAGCAATCTGTTAAAGAGTACACTAGGGATGGGGCAAGAATCAGATGAGAGGAAAGAGAGTGGGCCAGGATAGGTAGTTAATGAGGCAGGTTTGGTAAACTATGACAAAAGAATCTTGCAAGGCCTCATGACAAAACTACTCTCCAAAAATCTCAACAGAACTGATACTAAGCCAAAAACTGTCAGATTTATCTTTATGTGGAACATCTTGAAGTTATTCCTTCTGCATCCAAAGCTGCCTCCCCCCGACCCAATTCCATGATTATATCAGACAGTGCTTAATGCATATCTCAGCATTAACGCTTTCACACCTGAACATCCTTATTTTCCTGGAAGTAACCAATTAGGAAGATGTTTCCAGAAGACCTGTCCAATTAACATAGAACATAGGACAAAGAACATTACAGCGCAGTGCAGACTCTCGACATTGCACCAACCTGTGAAACCAAACTGAAGCCCATCTAACCTGTACTATTCCATTATCATCCTTATGCCCATCCAATGACCATTTAAATGCCCTTAAAGTTGGTGACTCTACTACAGTTGCAGGCAGGGCATTCCATGCCGCTACCACTCTCTGAGTAAAGACACTACCTCTGCCATCTGTTCTGTATCTATCTTCCCTTAATTTAAAGCTATGTCAAGTTGTGCTGACCATCCCATCTGAGGAAAAAGGCTCCCACTGTCCACCCTATCAAATCTCTGATTATCTTATGTATCTCAATTAAGTCACCTCTCAACCTTCTTCTCTGTAACAAAAAAACAGCCTTACGTCCCTCAGGCTTTCCTCACAAAACCTCCCTCCATACCAGGCAACATCCTAGTAAATCTCCTCTGAACCCTTCCAAAGCTTCCACATCCTTCCTATAATGAGGTCACCAGAACTGTGGGCAATGCTCCAAATGTGGCCAGCTTTGTACAGCTGTAGCATGACCTCATGGCTTCGAAACACAATCCCTCTACCAATTAAGGATGGAAAACAATAGGAAGGCCCATAGCCATGACTGGGATTCCCACTGGAAGAAGGAGATGCTGCACAGGAAGGCGGGCGACCGTGAGAGCGCCTGAAGATGGTGGTGTCCCTGAACGAACTTTCAAGCTGTACAAGAGAAGGGAGGTTGAATGTCAGACCAGATCAGGGAGAAGGATATCCCCTGTACAGCTTCTGACTCCCACAGCTTCAGGCTGGGTGAGTGGGGAGGTGGTGGGGGGCATCTGGCATCAGGAAGATCCCAGCAGCATTTACCTACGTTACCCACTATTTGAGCCTAAAGTGACTCAAATCCAATAGTAGCAAACTGCAGGTGCTGGAACCCCAAAATAAAAACAGAAAATGCTCAAAGTGCTCAGCAGGTTTTGAGGGACAGCAGAGTGAGACAAGGACAGAAGAAAGGTCTGTGATTGGGTGGAAGACAAGAGAGATTTCAGGCTGTCATACCTGCTCCATTTCAATAATCACGGGAATGTTGCAGCACAGAGGGAGACCATTTGGCCCATTGTGTTTGGTTACCTTTTCATGGCTTTTCCCCATTTGCAACCCTAGGTACATCATCTATTTCTTAATTTCCTTTCTTGCCTGATTCCCATTGATCTTAGAACCTACTCTCCTGTCATTCATTCTCTCCTATCTTACACCATAACTCCTTTCCTGAAATACTTACTCTGTGAAGTAAGTGGTACATACTAGGGAGTCACCCCGACATGAGAATCTGTAATTGTCCTTGTGATCCTGTCCTGTTTAATGGTAATTCATCAATATTTGTTGTCTTCGTCTGTTCACCGATCTCTGTAATGGTGCTGGATTGCTTATGTCTGTGGCTGGAGCCAGAAAGTCAAATGACTAACTGCACACTCAGAGGCCTCCAAAAGATGTGAGTTCTTTGTAAACGCAGCACAAACAATATAAGTTCTGTAAATAAAATGTTTAGATTTTGAACTGCATCGCTCTGCGATATGGACGTAAAGCAGCTCCATCCAAACATACAAGTTCTCAGTTCTGCAGGACTGGGAAAATTCAGCTTATCATCTTCAACAACAAATTGTAGATCATAGTCTATAAATGAGACAGTAGGTTCCTAATCTGAGATAAGGGGCCCCATCACTTCTTCCATCTCTTGCCCCCACTCCCAATCTCCACTCCACACACTCCTACTCTTTGTGTATATAGGTCATTCTGCTATAACATATGTTTTGGCAGCGCAAATTAGCTATAACACAATTGACAAATTGTGGATGTTGTTTGGATAATGCAAACTTTCTACTGAAAGGGAATATTTTCTATTAGCGATCTTCTACAGCAGGATTGTCGATAGTGGCTTTCCATAGACTGATTTCCTATATCGTGAGGTCACAGAGGAGCATAATTGTCACGTTATAGCAGTCCGACCTGCCTTCACTTTCAAACTGACTGTATTGTGTGAGAAATCAGCAGCTTTTACAATATTGGCAGGAAGGAGACATCTTTGATATGGAACTAAATTGCAGAGAAAAGAAAATTGATTCATTTGGACGTCATCAGTTAAATAACTCTGAGCTGGTGTGGGGAAAGTCCTTTTGTATTAGTGTGGAATTGAAAGAGCTAATCCAAGCAGGAACCAGTAATCAAGATCAGAGCGGCTGTTTCTCCCTGGCTGTCGGATACAGATCCATTGCCAATGATCGAGTGGCTGTGCATGTAAAGTATGGCTTGACAATAGCAGAGAACTTCTCAGGATTCCCAGCCCATTGCTCTTCATATCCTTTCACTTGTGTCAGGTCAATCCCCGTTTAACTCTCTGGCTGCCCATATAGATTCCCAGCTTTCACGAGGTGTGCTTGCTAGCAGACTGTCTGTGTGATTGAGTCTCTGTGGGGTTGTTGTCCTTACACACATATGTTGTCTGGAACCTTGCATCCATGTGACTGCTCTGAGAGGCTCTGCTGTGTTTATTGCTGTATATTTAACAAAGCATTTTACAGCCTGAGAGGTCACGGCGCTTTGTATCTGTGTTTCATGTAGCATTAACATTCTTGCAGATTGTCACACCAGAATTGGCAGGAACTTTTCAGTTTGTTGAACTCCAGCATCATACATTTGACAAACCAAAGCGAGTTGAGTCTCTGTTGTTTCTGTTGATTTTTCTGTTATCCCCCAACTTATTTAAAATTTCCAGCACTGCAATTGCTTCTGCTGTTTCTTTTGGGGTATGTTTCCCCTTCCCATACACATACACAGCATGGAATCTGTCCAAAAATAGCAGCATTATTCCTTGCTGTCAGGTTTAGTGGATTGATACTCTCTTCCAACTTGGTCTGTCAGGGAGAAGGTACAGAAGGTTGAACACACATTTCAACAAATTCAAGAACAGCTTCTTCCCTGTTGTTATTAGACTGCTGAATGGACCTCTCTAATTTCAAATCTAATGTTGACCTAGCTTTTGTGCATCTACTATCCAGTCATCATCTTGTATGCCTCACTCTGTCCAAGCACCTTATGATCTGTATGTCTTTGTTTGTTATGATCTACCTTTACTGCTCACAACACAAAACTTTTCACTGTACTTACATACATGTGACAACAATAAATCAAATCAAATCAAATCAAATGACAGATCTTGATTTCAGCCAATACGAACCTGAGATTAAACTTAGCAACTCGCTCCATTTGGTCCCAGGAAAGATGTGGCAAATGTATTTCTTCCAATGGTCAACCTTAGCACAAGTACATTTGAGGATTTAAAAAGTAATTTTCTACTGTAACTCAATCTGCAAAGATAGCATTTGGAGTGTGGTCCTTCTTACAATTAGGTATCCACACTTTTCTCTTCACAGATGGCTCTTGTGTATTTCCAATATAATCTGCCCTTAATTCCGACTTTCCACGACTTACAATTCCCAATTCTTTAAACTTTCTATGATAGTATCATTGGTGACCTGCCTATCAGGGGCTGACACACACTGCCGATCCTGTGTTTGAGTTCATCAAGAGTAGAAAGAATGCCTCTGGTTAGTTCCATTTCGTTTCTCACTATTATAACATGGTGATAGGTTGCAGATTTAGTCTTGCCCCTTCGCTGATTCATACATGTGCCATCTGCCTGCCAGCCTGAGTGCCTAATCTTTGTTAGTGAGCCCATCGCAGCCGAGTCCAATTCTGCTTCTTGTATGACAGCCACACACTTTCTGTCAGGGGTCAGACAGTGATCAGGAAAAGGAACCTTTCTAACGGACGGTAGGGACCAGGAGGAAAAATCACAGTCTCCCAAACTCAAGCCAATAATGCTGGGATTGCTCAGCAGGTCAATCATTGTAGAGAGGAATAGATTTACACTTCAGAGACAAAGACCTATCTCAGAATTCGTATTTATTTTATTGGTGGGTTGATCTGCTTAACCAGGCTGGTTTGCCCTGGGGTTACTAGTGGCTGGACGAGACAGTTCCCCTAGTAATTGGCAGCAGCGTACACCCCCCCCCCAACCCCCCACTTCCACACCACCCCCAACCCTTACTCCTTTCAACTTCATTTATAAGAAGCTTTTGCCAGGTAATAGAGGATTAATTTCATACTGTATAAGACTGCAGGTGCTGAATGGGGACCATCTGAATCTGTATCTAACCTGCTGTGTTTGGCTGAATCTCACACATTCACTGATTTGGTCATTTTGCTCTCACAGACGTCCAGCACATCAAGAGGAGGGACATCGTTTTGAAACGAGAGCTGGGTGAAGGAGCTTTCGGGAAAGTTTTCTTGGCCGAATGTTACAATTTGAGCCCAACTAAGGACAAGATGCTGGTGGCAGTTAAGGTGAGTGCATCATCTGCGCTGAAGATGACATTGAATTCTCCTGCTCATTGTAAAATCCTGTCATTGTTTGTTGCAGAATAGCTTTTAATCCTCATTGTACTTGGCTATCCAAGTGCTGAATATGAACTGGTTAGCTTGATGACTTAAGCTAAGATCTAATATCAAACTCTGGTCAAATCTCCAGAGCAGAATGGGGGGCCAGAGCCTGGGGCAATTCGACTCTGCAGTGGTGGGAGGTTGACGGTCTATGGACTGCAAACAACTTTGGCTGTAGGTCCTGGCCTCGCCTTATTTGACCAGAGTTGGATAACTTATCTCAGCCGCTTGAAGTCAGAGAGATTCACCCAGAAGGACCCAATACTAGCACGATCTGTGTCACCTCAAGTAGCACTAGTGTCCATTGAACGCACTGTGTATTCATCTGATAAGATGGAATCCTCTGCTAGCTCCTTGGTGTGACCTTTTGAAAGATGCAACTACCACTTTGAAGGACTCGGCTTTTGGCATGCTTGCATTGAGGATAGGAGTTGGGATGTCTTGTTATGGTAAGGCCACATTTGGAGTACTGCATGCTATCCTGGTTGCCCTACTATAGAAAAGATATTATTAAGCTATAAAGAGTGCATAAAAATTTACAAGGATGCTACTTGGACTGAATTATAAGGAGAAGCATGATCAGCTAGGACTCTTTCCCTGGAGAGTAAGAGACCAAGGTGGGGGGGGGGGGGGGGGTGGGGGGGGGGGGGGGGGGCATTTAGTCATTTACAAATTCATGAGAAACATAGATAGCCAATGGCTTTCCCCATGGTAGCTGAAGTCTAAAACTAGAAGGCACAGGTTTAAAGTGAGAAGGGAAAGATACAAAAGGGTCCAGAGAGCAATTTTTTCACACAAAGGGTGGTGAGTGTCTGGAGTGTCTGGAGTGAGCTGCCAGAGGTACTGGTGGAGGGGAGTACAATTTTGTCGTTTAACAATTTGGAATGGTACATGGATGGGATAGGTCTAGAGGGATATGGTCCAAACGCAGGTAAATGGGACTAGATTAATTGTGAAAACTGAGTGGCATGTACAAGTTCAGCCAAAGGGCCTGTTTCCATGCTGTAAACCTCTGTGACTCTATAACGTGTGGACTGATATTGGGAGAAGTTTATTCATGGCATTTATATCCTCCTACCTTTCACTTTAAGCAAGCATGTCCTGAAATTTCTTTGTGTAAGGCTGTTTAAATTATATCATTGCATTTTGAGAACTTCGCCAAAACCTGTTTAGAGCACCACCCAATAAAGAAGGTGGCCATTTTGTCCGTACTGCCTTTGCTTGCTCCTTGGAGAAGCTATGCAATTAAACCCACTCCTGTGATCTTTTTCCTGGCCCTGCAATTGATTCCTTTTCAAACAAATATCCGGTGCACTTCTGAAAAGTAGTATTGAATCTGCCACTAACATCATTCCATGCAGTGCACCCAGTACACATTGCATCAAAAGAAAAATTATTTATCCCATCTTGAGTGAATTTGCAAACTGTCTTTAATCAGTGTCCTGACTATTCTTTCAAGCAGCTGAAAATGTATTGCTGGAAAAGTGCAGCAGGTCAGGCAGCATCCAAGGAACAGGAGAATCTTCTGGAAGGGCTTATGCCCGAAACGTCGATTCTCCTGTTCTTTAGATGCTGCCTGACCTGCTGTGCTTTTCCAGCAACACATTTTCAGCTCTGATCTCCAGCATCTGCAGTCCTCACTTTCTCCTATTCTATCAAGCACGCTGAGTCTGAGCATCAATATTAAATCTCCTCTTTCCTTCCTGCATTCTAATGTGAACAATCCCAAGTCCACAATCTCTTCATAGCTCAAGTTCCTCAATGTCAGTTTCATTCTAACAAAACCTCTGTTGCTCCCTTTCCAAAGCCTCGATATCCTTTCTGAAGTGTGCGGCTCAGATTGGACACGGTACACCCGCTGAGGCCCACACACTGGTTACAATGGTTTACATAGCATCCTTGCTCAAGGATGATCATGCCAGTGTAACTGTGACCCTCCTCACTCTGCAGACTCTGAAAGACGCCACCGTCTCAGCACGGAAAGACTTCCAACGAGAAGCCGAGCTCCTGACCAATCTTCGGCATGAGCACATTGTGAAATTCTATGGTGTCTGTGTTGATGGCGATCCCCTCATCATGGTTTTTGAATACATGAAGAATGGAGACTTGAACAAGTTCCTGAGGTAAGTGCATTATCCACAAGTTGTTAGAGCTACAATGATGCATGACAAATAAAAGATAGGAAAGTATAGCTTCAGGCAATTTTGAGAGTCGCTAATTTAAGTCTTGTGTTCCATTTAAATTCTTAATTGTAAGATTCAAGATTAGATAATGGGTTTTAATTTAATTGCAAAATATACAGATGGAACTAGGTACCATAATAATTTCATTGATGTAAATGTAATTTGGATGTCTCTGACCAGAGATTTAACTGTTTTTCCATGACTAATTTGCTGAGCATTTTCATTGCATGTATGAGACTCTTACATATGAATGGAGAATGGTTTTTATTCCAAGTGTCTGACTGACATGGTTCCCACAATGAGGGATAATCGAGTAATGTAAACTAAATAAAAGTCTTAACATTCATCCAACACGTACTTTGTCCAACAGGCTCATAGTGCAGTCAGTTTATAATCTCTATCCAGTTATATTGTGGTCAGTTTACAGTCACTGCCTAGTAATCTTTGTTGTTTCTCTTTGTTCATTCAAAGGGTGAGGGTGCCGCTGAATAGGCAACATTTATTACCCATCCCTATTTGCCCAGAGGGTAGTTAAGAGTCAACCACATTGCTGTGAGTCTGAAGTGACATGGAAGCTGACCAAGTAAGGAAGGCAGTTTCCTTCCCTAAAGGACATGAATGAACCAGATGGGTTTTTCTGACAATCAGCAATGCATTCATGGTCATCATTAGACTCTTAGTTCCAGATATTTATTGAATTCAAATTCCACTATCTGCTGCAGCAGGATTCAAACACCCCCAAATAATATTTGGGTCTTTGAGTTAACAGTCAAGCAATAATACCACGAGACATTGCCTCCCAGTTTTGAGTCAGTTTGCAGTCACTGTTGTTGTTGTGGTCAGTCTACGGTCACTGTCCAGTCATCTTGTGGTCAATTTAGGGTCAGTTCATACTTACTGTCCAGTCAGTTTATGATCAGTAAAAAAGTATGAGAACTGTGACAGAAGTTGTCATTCTGCTAAGGATTCGAATCAGCAGACATCGCTGGCTAGCACAAAGTGTCAAAGATTTGAGTTTAAATCGACAAAAATCAACATTTGTGTGGCAATGTGTTTGTCCAAAATCCTCCTATTCCTGCAAAGAGGAAGAATGATATCTCAGGGCCTTCATTTTGTGCCCACCCCCCAGCTTCGCTCAGCACGTTAGCTTCCACATGCACTGCTTGTTGAGACCATGGTAATTATATTGGAATCTAATCAAAGTGATAGGGCGCCATCAGTCCAAATACCTGATATGCCCCATTTAAAATTGTTTTTTATTCATTCATGGCATGAGGGCGTTACTGGATGGGCCAGCATTTATTGCCCATCCCTCGTTGCCCAGAGGGCAGTTGAGAGTCAACCATATTGCTCTGGAGTCACATGTAGTCCAGACTAGGTAAGGATGGCAGTTTCCTTCCCTAAAGGACTTTAGTGAACCAGATGGGCTTTTCTGAACAATCAATTCATGGTCATCGTTAGATGATTGATTCCAGATATTTATTGAACAAATTCCACCATCTGCTGTGGCAGGATTTGAACCCAGGTCCCTAGAATATTACCTGGGCCTCTGATTAACAGTCCAGCAAGAATACCACGAGGCCATTGTCTCCTCTGTGGGCTGTCTTAGCTGCACAACGGATAACAACACTAAATCTTCAACCAGCAGAGGCGGCATGTGCTAAGTGTGGTGCTACCCTTTTTATTTACTTTTCATTGTACGTAAGGAATTAAAAATCCTCTAACCTCTGTGCCTGTGATTGTATCAGGAACACCACGCACGTACATCTCAGAATTGAATTTGAACACCCAATGTAAGCAACTGAGGAAATTGGTTTAAAAATAGGGGCAAAATTGGAACATTGTACATTTTGCATAAAGCAGCAGAGCCGAGTAATTTAATTTCTGCTTGCATTGAATGTTAAATTTGTTTGCGGTGCAGCTAAGCATAAATATCAACTAAATTTTCCCTAACACTTATTATGTCTTTACTGTGGGTTTGATGAAGTTTGACAGCAACTACAGAGTGTCTCAGCACCAACATCTGCTCAGCAAGGAAATGTTCCAGGAGTACGTTACTTCATTTTATGTTTACATTTATTTTCATTTTATTATGGCATGGTTTTCATCTGCTGTATTGGAATGCACTGGAGGAGATTTACCATCGTTGAGGTGCTGCATTGTGAATGTGTTCAGCTGTGTATTATAGAGTCATAGAGTCATAGAGATGTACAGCATGGAAACAAACCCTTCGGTCCAACCCGTCCATGCCAACCAGATATCCCAACCCAATCTAGTCCCACTTGCCAGCACCCGGCCCATATCCCTCCAAACCCTTCCTATTCATATACCCATCCAAATGCCTCTTAAATGTTGCAATTGTACCAGCCTCCACCACTTCCTCTGGCAGCTCATTCCATACACGTACCACCCTCTGTGTGAAAAAGTTGCCTCTTAGGTCTCTTTTATATCTTTCCCCTCTCACTTTAAACCTATGCCCTCTAGAACTGGACTCCCCCCACCCCAGGGAAAAGACTTTGTCTATTTATCCTATCCATGCCCCTCATGATTTTATAAACATCTATAAAGTCACCCCTCAGCCTCCGACACTCCAGGGAAAACAGCCCCAGCCTGTTCAGCCTCTCCTTATAGCTCAAATCCTCCAACCCTGGCAACATCCTTGTAAATCTTTTCTGAACACTTTCAAGTTTCAAACCATCCTTCCAATGGGGAAAAGTTGTTGGTTATCTGTGCTTCTGATGATTTTATAGATCTCTATAAGGTCACCTCTCAGTCTCTCACACTCCATGGAAAAAAGTCCCAGCCTATCCAGCCTCTCCTTACCACACAAACCTTCCAGTCCAGGTAGCATCCTGGTAAATCTCTTTTGCATTCTTTCTAGTTTAACAATGTCCTTTCAATACTCGGGTGACCAGAACTGCATGCTGTACTTCAAATGTGGCCTGTTGTTTCCAATGCTCAGGAATTGTCAGGAAAAGAATTTTTGCAATAGAATGTAATTTGCAGTGCTCTCCACTTATCGGGCCAGATGATCAGTATCATGGAAATTAATGGCATTCAGGGGAACAATTAAGTGATTTTATTTAATTTCTAAGAAATGCAAATAAATTAAGGAACTAAACATGGATGGCAGATGGATTTTAATATTGATAAATGTGAGATAATCAACACTGAAATAGCTAAATTCTTCTTAGACTGATAAACAGTGGACCTGAGATCATACCCATCAGCCAGTGTACCCTAAAGTGGATCTAGACAAGCATCAGAATAGCAAATGCTAATTAACTCCACGTCACCGGATCCACGCTGAACATAAAGTGGATCTTTTACATAACAACAACTCATTTTTTATGGTGTCATTCATGGAATAAAATATACTAGGACACTTCACCAGGAGTTCTATTGGACAAAATTTGACACCAGGCCACATTTGGTTTATTAGTTCAGATGACCAAGAGTTTGGTCAAAGAGGTAGATTTTAAGATGTGTCTTAAAGGAGGAAAAGGATGTAGAGATGTGGGGTGAGAATTTCCGAGCTTCAGGATTTCAGCTCACTGGCACCTGCAGCAATCGGAATGTGGTTAAGACTGCTTCTGAATCCAGATTGAAAGGGACAAAGAAGGTTCTGAGGGTTGCAAAGCTGAAAGAGGTTGCAGAGTTAGGGAGAGGTGAGAACAGGGAGGGATTTGAAAACAGGTATGAAAGTTTTAAAGTTAGTGTCGCTTAATCAGAAGCTAATGCAGATCAGTGAGTGGGGACTCGGGGTGAACTGGATGTGATGCAGCTTAGGAGATAGGTAGCACTCTCTTGAAGGATACTAAGCCTATGGAAAGTGCAACGATTATCCAGGGAGCTTCCATATGTCAAGTGTATTTTTCAGCAGTCTCAGGTTCAGCAGCTCATCTCTCCATTAGATAATCTATGTGGTTGACCCTTGGGGGACAGGGATACACTCTCATGATCTGGCTAATGACTTCAGTGAGGAATCTCCCAACAGAGGCACTAGTGAGGCACAGTTGGAGTCAGTTGTAGCCTGGACTGCTAGCTCAGAGCTAGCCATCAGTGGAGTCAGCGGGAGGTTCGATTGCCTTGGTCTGCAGCCATCCTTCAGTAAGTCCCAGCAAGGCTCCACTGGGCTGTCAATGGTGGTCTGTGCTCGGCAAAACATGGTGCTGTAGGGAGGACTGAAGCTGATGGCACCAATGGAAGACGAGAAGGTGCAGCCAAGTGCAACTGCTGGGGCCTGCTTGACAATATAATGATGTCCCAATCCCAGCATACTTCACCCGAGAGGTCTGCTCACAGCATTGAATCCTTCTTACGGCGATCCCTGTGAGTGCTGCTGGGATCTCTGTGGTTCGAAAAGCTTCAGTGATGAATTGGTCACATCTACCGGCCCACTCTCCAGCATTCACTTTTTGGTGAAGAATCCAAAGTGGGCTATGGGAATGAGAAACCATAAAGCGCACAAATTAGACAGTCAAGTTCACCAGGTGGAGATGGATACTGCACATGCTGAAATGAGGCTGGGAGCGAGGGGGAGTTGAATGCTGGAGTTGATTGATGTGGGTGTCCTGGAGATGTTCTCTGAAGCGCTCTGCGAGAAGGTGTCCAGTCTCCCCAATGTAGAGGAGATCGCTTTGGGAGCAACGGATACAATAAATGACACGTGTGGAGGTGCAGATGAAACCTTGATGGATGTGGAAGGCTTCTTTGGGGACTTGGATGGAGGTAAGGGGGGAGGTGTGGGCAGGGATTTTGCAATTCCTGTGGTGGCAGGGGAAGGTGCCGGGAGGGGAGGGTGGGTTGTTGGGGGCGTGGACCTGACCAGGTCTTTGTGGAAAGCGGGTAGGGGAGGGGTGGGAAATATATCTCTGGTGGTGGGGTCCATTTGAAGGTGGCGGAAATGTCAGCTGATGATGCGATTTATGTGGAGGTTGGTGCAGTGGAAGGTGAGGACCAGGGGGGTTCTGTCTTTGTTGCAGTTGGAGAGCAGAGGTGCGGGACGTGGATGAGATGCATTGGAGGGCATGTTCAACCAAGTGGGAGGGAAAATTGCGGTCTTTAAAGAAGGAGGTCGTCTGGTGTGTTCCATGGTGGAGCTTGTCCTGGAAGCAGATGCAGCAGAGGCGGAGGAATTGGGAATGCGGGATAGCATTTTTGCAGGAGGTAGGGTGGGAGGAGGTGTAATCCAGGAGCTGTGAGAGTCAGTGGGTTTGTCAGAGGAAAGTCTGCAGCTGTGCTATGTCTGGCATTCCTCGAGGCATAACAGATGTTGAGAGCTTGGCACGGGTGGTTCTTAAAACAAGCTGATCCAAATTTGTAAAAAAATGTCAGTGTTGAGTCGGTCAGGTGAACCTAGGTTCAGGGTGGAATGTGTTCAACCTCTTCATGGGAGCACGAGGTGGCACCAATGCAGTCATCAATGTAGCAGAGGAAAAAGCGAGGAGTGGTATTGGTGTAACTGCGGAAGATGGACTGTTCTGCTGAGCCCAATATTAATGCTCTCATGCTGAAACCTACCACTATCCGCTTTCCACAAAGACTGTTCCCTCCGTGACTACCTGGTCAGGTCCATGCCACCTAACAACCCACCCTACCCTTCCGGCACCTTCTCCTGCCATTGCAGGAATTGCAAAATCCATGCCCACACCTCCCCCCTCTCACCTCTATCAAAGTTTCACTTGCACTTCCACCAATGTAATTTCTTGTATCCGTTGCTCCTGATGTGGCCTCCTCTACATTAGAGAGACTGGACACCTTCTTGCAGAGCACTTCAGAGAACACCTCTGGGACACCCGCACCAATCAGCCCCACTGCCCCGTGGCCAAACATTTCAATTCCCCCACCCGCTCTGCCGAGGACATGCAGGTCCTGGGCTTCCTCCATCATCACTACCTCACCACCTGATGCCTGAAGGAAGAACGCCTCATCTTCCGCCTCAGGACTCTCAAACCCCAGTGCATCAATGTGGACTTCACCAGTTTCCTGATATCCCCTCCCCCCACAATTCCAACATTCCAGCTCAGCACTACCATCATGACCTGTCCTACCTGTCAATCTTCCTTCCCACCTATCTGCTCCACACTCCTCTCTGGCCTATCAACTTTGCCCCCATTTCCAACCACCTATTGCAGTCTCAGCTACCTTCTCCCCAGCCCCACCCCCCTTCCCATTTATCTCTCTATCCCCACGGCTCCCAACCTCATTCCCGATGAAGGGCTTGTGCCCAAAACATCGATTTTCCTGCTCCGCGGATGCTGCCTGACCTGCTGTGCTTTTCCAGCACCACTCTAATTGCAGCAAGGATATAGATAAGATGCCACCTTTGTAACTTTGATATCAATCTTTTCTCTCCCAATGTCAGTCCTTAGTTTCTGGATGTAAATCTTTTGTCCTCCTGATGCTGGTCCTCTGTTTTCCAATAAGAACCCTCAGTGTCACTGCTGTTAATCTCCTGTTTCCCTGATGTCTCTGACTCCAGATATTGATATCACATCCTTCATAATTCATGAAAGTGACTTAGAGATCATCGGTAGAAAGAATTTTGAGTTTTGCAAAGATGAAGCTTTGAAATAGGAACACCAAGGACTCAAAAAAGTTGTAAAATCAGCTGATTCAATATTAATGCTTTTGTGCTGAAACCCTCAAGCAATGTTTACAAGTGCGGATGCTGCATCCATATTTCCTATGTTGTACAGGGATGCTCAGTCTGACTGACAGGGTTGGGAAGGGGGACTATTCAGAATGGGCCAAAAAAATGATGAATACAGCAAGTAGCAAATCAGCTTCCAGTGCCCCAGGCAGACCCAGTTCATCTTGATTGGTGAGCAACTTTGAACAACATTTTAATAACGATCTCAGAAATACTGAAGGGCTGCAGCATGAAAGCTATGAAGAAGTGAAATAACTTCTGTAATCATGATTACTTTCATTGAGAAGGACAAGGGCAACAGATACATGGGAACACCACCATTTGCAAATTCGCCTCCAAGCCACTCACCACCCAAACTTGGAAATATATCGTCACTCCTTCACTGTCACTTGGTCAAATTTCTGAAATTCTCTCCTGAAGGGCATTGTGGGTCTACCTCCAGCAGGTGGACTGCAGTGGTTCAAGAAGGTAGCTCACCCCCATCTTCTCAAGGGCAACTAGGGATCGGCAATAAATGCTGGCCCAGCCAGTGATGTCCATTTTCCACGAGGGAGTATGAAAAAAATTGGTCCAGTTCACTCAAAGAATTGTTAGTGAATTCTTTCCTGTGCAGTTTTATCTAATAAAGCTATGCTTTCTGTTCATGGTGAAAGCACTTTTGCACACATATATAATAACTCAACTACCTATAAGCTTTGTAATTGCTTATATATATATGGGCACCTGAGAATGTTTTAATTTACTCAGGCTTGCATAGAATTACATACAAGCAATCTGGAAACACAGAGAGACTCATGCTCCCTCCTGTTTGTGTATGACAGAGAGCTGTGAACACAGTCCAGTCCATCACACAAACCAGCCCCATCCATTGATTCCATCTATACTTCCCACTGCATCAGAAAAGAACCAACATAATGAAACACTGTGGAAGAAAGTGAGGACTACAAATGCTGGAGATCAGAGTTGAGAGTGTGGTGCTGGAAAAGCACAGTGGGTCATGCAGCATCCGAGGAGCAGGAGAATCAACATTTTAGGCATAAGTCCTTCATCAGCAAAGACTCTTCCATCCTCCTCCATCAGGCAGAAGATATAAAAGTTTGAATACATGTACAAATAGATTCAAGAACAACTTCTCCTCCATTGTTATCAGACTTCTGAATGGACCTCTCAAATCTTAATTCTGATCTCTCTCTCTCTCTCTCTCTCTGCACCTTCTCTGTGGCTGTAACACTGTATTCTGCACATTGTTCTGCTACTCCAATGCACTTTGTATGGTACAATCTGCCTGTTTAACACGCAAAACAACACTTTTCACTGTATCTCAGTATATGTGGCAATAATCAATCAATCAGTGAAGAAGTTTTATGTAATGTTGTCATCTTATGCATCTCCTCTCATGATGAAGGATTCTTAGATTCAGATTGACACAGATGAATATGGAACTGGCACTCAAGTTGCTGGTGTTCGGAAGAAGGTCTGTGCTACGTCTGGCATTCCTCGAGGCATGACAGATGTTGAGAGCTTGGCACAGGTGGTTCTTAAACCAAGCTGATCCAAATTTCAATACTGGGATCTACGGTGGGCCAGTTGGCTGCAGTGTTCTCACAAGAGGTGTGTGAGCAAGGTTTGTGAGGCTTTTTTTCAGGGTGGCCTTCTATCATTTGTACTCTCAGTCCTGATACCGCTTGTTCTGTAACAGTTCCACAAAGAAGATCTACTCAGCTATTCTATTGCCATTAATATGGGAGCCATGGCTTGGCAATTTAAATTGAATTTTCTGGAGGACCGTCTCCACACTGTTGAGCCCAGCATAATAGACAAGGATGTCATTTTTAATTTTGTCTTGTCACCCAATTCTCTTAATGGACAGCAGGTGCCTTTGGTGGAAAAGCAGACCCAGGATGCATGCACTGACAGGTTAGTGTGTATACTTAAATAGACATCCATGTGCTCATTCAGTCACACAATCACACTTATAAACACTCACATCCACAGTAATAGACATGCACTTTCACATATAAACACCTGCATACAGGTACACAATAACAGGTTCACATTCATACACTCTCACGTTCAGACATGCTCACACTCACGCACATTCTAACACTCATGAACACTCAATCACGCTCACACACATACTTTCTCACTCACACACATGCACACTCTCACATACACACTCTCTCATGCACACACACACACACTCACTCACGCACATACACATATACAAATGCACATGCACACATACAAGTACACATGTGCCCTTGCAAACACACAAGCATATGCGCATGCACACATGCACGCACACAAGCGCGCACACACACACGCGCACACACACAGTCACGTACACTTAAGCACAACTCTGGGAGAATTTTCTGGAGGGATCGGGGTTCTTGTTTGCCTCCTGCTGAGTGACTCTTATTGCTTCCTCTGGCCATTCTGGTTAGGATCAGGTGCTCCTTAGACATTTAAGTGACCACCAGAAAGCCTTCTTTCCGACCAATGACCCCAGGAGTAGAAATGCCTCCCACTGCTCTTTTGCTCACCTGCAGGTCTAGGGAGTCAGTGAATGCTGTCAGAGTGAAATGTAGTGGAGGCCCAGAATCAAGCAATGAGGCAGGCCAGAGGTGAGTGGTGGTGAAAGGGGCTCTGCTGAGTGAGGATAGTGGAGGAGGGAAGATGATAGCAAGGGCTCTCAACTGAAGCCTCCTTTCTTCTTCCCAAAGCTGGGCCACTGGATCTGGTACTGAGTGCCTTTGAATGGGAGAAGTCCATATTCCCCCACCATAAGGAACCCCTATAGGGTCATTAATTGCTCATTTAGGAGTTTTAATTAATGGTGCAGCGGGAGACCTGGCCACAGACCTTCATGCCCCAACTCCTTGTTGGAGAGGGAAAGATGGCAGAGTGCCTCCTGCCTGATTAATTGCCCTCCCTATTTCCTAACATTCCATCAGAGTATATACAAGTCCATGCACATTGTCTCTTTTCCATTTCCACATTTACAAATACACTTATACCCACAGAATGTGTCAATTATGCCTCGACAAACCTCTGGAACCACTCCAAGGCCAATACATCTTTCCTAAGACATGGAGCCCGGAATTGCTCACAATACTCTAAATGTTGTCTGACCAGAGCCTTATAAAGTCTCAGAAGTATTTCCCTGCTTTTATATTCTAGTCCTTTTGAAATAAACATTATATTTGCCTTTCTAACTACCAATTTAACCTACAAGTAAACCTTCAGAAAATCCTGGATTAGGACTCCTAAGAACTTTTGCACTTCAGATTTCTGAATTTTCTCCCCATTTAGAAAATAGCCCATGCCTCTATTCTCCCTACCAAAATACATGACCTCACACTTTCACATATTGTATTCCACGTGCCACTTCTTTGCACCCCCACCCCCAAATCTCTCTAAATCCTTCTGCAGCCTCCCCATCTCCTCCATACTCCCTGTCCCACACTGATCTTCATACCGTCTGCAAACTTAGCCAGAATGCCCTCAGTTCCTTCATCTAGATCATGAATATTTAAAGTGAAAACTTGTGGTCCCAACACTGAGCCTTGTGGAACACCACTTATCACCGGCTGCCACCCTGAGAAGGACCCTTTTATCCCCACTCTCTGCTTTCTGCCAGACAGCTAGGCTTCTGTCCCTGCTAGTACCTTGATTCTGACACCATGAGCCCTTACCTTATGCAGCAGCCTCCTATGTGGCATCTTATCAAAGGCCTTCTGTAATTCCAAATAGATAATATCCATTGGCTCTCCTTGGTCTAACCTGCTCATTACCACCTCAAAGAATTCCAACAGATTTGTGAGGCATGCT
Organism: Chiloscyllium plagiosum; assembly: GCF_037043375.1. NCBI lineage: Eukaryota > Metazoa > Chordata > Chondrichthyes > Orectolobiformes > Hemiscylliidae > Chiloscyllium > Chiloscyllium plagiosum. Next base: position 15,299,299 of record NW_028270177.1, read on the forward strand.
GACTTTGCACTTCCAAGTATTCAGAAATGTCATCCTTCAAAATAGATTTCAGGATCCTACCCACAACCGGGGTCAGACTAATCGGCCTTTAATTTCATGTCTTTTGCTTCACTTCCTTCTTGAACAGAGGGTCACGTTAGTGATTTTCCAATCCTCTGGGACCCTTCCTGGCTCCAGTGATTCCTAAAAGATCACCACGAACACCTCCACTAACTCTTCAACTATTTCCTTCAGAACTCTGGGGTGTAGTCCATCTGATCCAAATGATTTATCCACTATCAGACCTTTCAGTTTTTTTAGCACCTTCTGCTTGGTGATGGCTACCATACTTGCCTCTGCCCCCCAAACTGTCTTGAATTTTTGGGATGCTACTCATGTCTTCCACCATGCAGATTGACGCTTCAGTTTCCCTGCCATTTCCTTGTTCCCCGTTACTACTTCTCCAGCATCACTTTCCATGGCCTAATGTCCACGTTTTGCCTTTCTTTTGCCCTTTATATATCTAAACCCTTATAATCTTGCTTTATATTACTGGCTAGACTACCCTCATATTTAATCTTCTCACTCCTTATTTATTTCTTCATTGTCTTCTGTTGATCTTTGTAATCTTCCTGATCCTCTGGCCTCCCACTGCCTTTCACAACATTATATGCTTTCTCTTTTACTTCGATACTTTTCCTGACTTCTCTGGTCAGCCATGGTTGCCTCCTCCTCCATATGCCATGCTTCTTTCTCCTTGAGATGATTTTTTGCTGTGTTGCCTGAATTATTCCCAGAAACTCCTGCCATCACTGTTCCATTATCTTTCCTGCTCAGCTCCTCTCCCAGTCAATTTTGGTCAGCTCTTCACTCATGCCTCTGAAGTTGTCTTTATTCAATTGTAATACTGTTACATCTGATTCCACCTTGTCCCTGTCAAATTTCAGAGTAAATTCTATCATGTTATCATCATTGCCTCCTAAGTGTTCCTTTACTTTAAGCTCCCTGATTAAGTCTGCCTCATTGCACAACACTAAATCCAGTATTGCCTGTTCCTTAGTGGGTTCCACCACAAGCTGCTCCAAAAAACCATTTCACAGACATTCCACAAGTGGATCCCTTTCTTGCAATCCACTACCAACCTGATTTTCCCAGTCCACCTGCATATTGAAATCCCCCATGATCACTATAAACTTGCATTTCTTACACACTTTTTCTATCTCCTGGTGTATCTTGTGCCCCAGCTCCTGACTATTGTTTGGAGGCATGTATATAACTCCCATTATGGCTTGTTGACCTTTGCGGTTCCTCAACTCTACCCTATAGACCTGCATTTCCAATGGCTAATCCACATTGACTGTACATCCCTGGACATATTGGCAATTTAACATGGCCAATCCATCTAACCTGCACATCTTTGGACTGTGGGAAGAAACCAGAGCACCCGGTGATACAAGGAGAATGTTTAAACTCTACCCGAGGCTGGAATCAAACCTGGGTCCATGACATTGTAAGGCAGCAGTGCTAACCACTGAGCCACCATGTTGTTTGTGTTCTTTCCTTTCCTAGTTCCTTGACCAAGCTTCTAGTCATCCTTTCTGACATCTCTTTGTGGGATCGATTTCAAGCTTTATTTAATAACGATCCAATGAAATCCCTTGGAATATTTTGCTATATTAAAACCACAATATAAATATCAGCCTTTGTGGTTGTATGGAACACTGGTTTGCTGAATTCTTTCAAGAAAGAGTTGGACTTCTTTGTAGATGCAGCAGAGATCACTTTTTGGAAGAGGTATAAGAGTCATGTCTGATTAATGAGGGTCAGAATGTTAGACAACATTTGATTGCCTAAGTGGCAAGGTTGGGGGGGGGGGTCGGGGGGGATGCAGAATTTTCCAGATTTCTCCCCTCAGTTGAGTGGGTTGAGAGGGTTTTCAGTCCTTCCCAGGGGATTCCATGGGGTGGGCGGGCTGCAGAGTGGTTATATTTATAACTGTGAATGCAGGTTTCGTGTAGCCAGTGGGTCTTACTCGGTTTGTCATTTCTCATATGTTTGTGCGCTCCTCAGTTTGAAGCAGCTACCAGCAGCTATCACTATGAAGCACTCCACTCTTTGTTACTGTCAGGAGTATCTTCTGTCACTGCTACTGGAGAATAGATTGTTAGCATTTCAGAAAAGAGGTTGGAATTAATTAGTCATGTCTGCCCTGTGTCTTAACTACAGTCTTCAGTCTTCATTCTGAAATCCTTAATACCCTTGCCCTACAAAAATCTATTGATCTCATTTTTGATCTCCTTTTTCAATGACTGGATTCCTGATTTCCATTCCCTTTGGTTGTGAAGACATTGCCTTTGACCCCCCACTCCCCAAACAGCCTCACTCTAACTTCAAGGTTCTGTTTCTTTGCTCTGAACTCTCCAGCAAAAGAGAGTTTCTCTCTGCCTACTCCGTCAAATTTTCTAATCTTGGTAGACACCTCAAGGACATCACACATTCTGTATTCTGTATTCAAAAGGAATGCAAGCCTAGTTAATGCAGCCTGTCCTTAGAATTTAACTGCGTGAGCCATGGTATCATTCTGCTGAATCCGTGTTGCAATCCTCCAAAGTCTTTCTGAGCTATAGTGCCCTCCAAGTGGGATTGTGGTGTGCCCTTTATATGATCTAACTTCCACATTGTATTCATTGAAATAAACAGCATAATTCAATGGGCCTTTTAAGTTAAATTTTGGTCCTGTCCTCGAGTTTTTAGTTATTATTAGGAAAATTGTACAAAAAAGTGGCTCCCAGTGTGAAATGACTGAAAAGTGTGTGTCAGAATTCACATTAACACCTATTCTCACGGTCACTGAGGAATAAGGTAATGATTATATTTAAAATTTAACCAGAGACTCAGGGCTGGAATTAATTAGTGTGCGGAGGCAGTTTGAGCTATTACAGAGAGGCATGTAAACAGTTGGTGATTTTACAACAAAGATGCAGTTCCATGCTGTCTATTTATTGCAATTGTCATAAAAATTATGATAGATCAACAGAAAAGAGATTAAGAAAGGAACCATAACAAGGATTTTCAATTACAGAGTGTTTAATTGCCACAAAAAATGCTGGAATTAATGATGCGTTATGCTATTTCAATTCTTGTAGTACAATTGAAGTCCCTTAATGATCATTCCCTGATTATCACAGTGATCACAATTGGCATTGACTTGGAGATGCCGGTGTTGGACTGGGGTGTACAAAGTTAAAAACAAAGTTAACAATTGGCATTGGTTTGTCTAATCAGGGGGTTAATTTGGTGCAGGGGGGTGTGTGGGGAGCAAAGTTTCCGAGTAACTTATTGACTGAAAGGAGCTTGCAGCAGTATGTGGATAGAGTGGAGATAAAGGACTATTTGGATTGTTATTTGGAGACCTGGCATGGACCTTATCAACTAAATGGTCTCCTTCTATGTCATTATGACTTTGTGAGTCTAAACATCACTCAAACTGACTTCAGGGTTGGACCTTCCAAATAAAAATTGAGCTTTAAACTAAGAACCACAGAACTTTGCTAATAAGTATCTTGTGATGGAGTTGTGTGGGATGTTTGGGCCGAGAAGTTAGGTCAAATGGCACCCGTTATTTTGATCCAGTCCTCAAGCTTTTTGTTATTATTAGGACAGTTGTCCAAGAAATTGGCTCCCAGTGTAAAATGTTGCTGTCATATTCCTTACTAAGTGACAGCTGCAATAAAAATAGCATCTGCTTCCAAATCTGTTGCGACAATCAGTCTTGTTGGAAACAATGTTTTGAAGTTTGTGAGCGTGTGTCTGTTTGTGTGAGTGAGTCAGATTGAAGTTTGTATGTCTATATGTACATGCATGAAGTTTATGTATCTGAGATTTTAACCATTTGTCACTTAGGTTTATACATTTGTAGTTGCATGTCTGAAGTTTGCATATATTTGTCTGAGATTGCATAGGTTTTTCTGTGGCTTGCTTACTAGTGAGAGGGTTATTTGCATGTGCGCGGTTTGTATGTGTGAAGTCTTTGCCTCTGTGACGTAGGCATAGCATTTTCTTTCAGTTACTAAGTGCACAAACTGTGAGATAGAACAAACCACTCTGATTTGATCTTTAATTCTACTCTTCCACAAGTGGATTATAACTGCAGTGAAGCATTTTACAGTCTAACATCAAGCTGGCATTCTGACCTAATGTCTGAAGTTAATGTACAATGTTCACATGTAATTGTTCAAAAGATCCCACCTGAAACATTCATCAGCCTTTTATTCTTCCAATCTGTATATTCCCAGGAAGTTTGTGCTTAATTCAGATTTTCAAAATGTTTTTTTTTCCTTAATCAATTCACTTTGTAGTAATTTCAACAGCAATAGATTGCAGGCATCTCGTTTATTACTGTTTCTACTGTCCCAATTCTTCTAAATAAAATCATATTTATTTTTGTCAGGCAGACAGTGGAAGTTCTCCACTAGTTTAATAAAAATGTTGTCAATTACCAATCTATTGTCAATTTCATACATCTTTTCAGTTCTTTTACATTTCATTACCACTTAGTTCTTGCTCAGTCAGTTGCAAATGTAAACAGAATCATAATCTCCATCAAATGACAGAAGAGTAATTGACTTATTTCATTGTGATTTTCTTACCAAATGCTTTTAGCTGTTTGTCTGAAGGCAATTATATGAAATTGTGTGACTGTAATTGTGTGTTCATTGCCACTTTCACTTCTGATAGATCTGCAGCACTTCTCAAAAATTCCCAGCTAAACCTGTGGAGAGCCAGAATTTAAAATGATCCTGCTTAATAGTCTCCACTCAGTCCTATATTGATTGGAATATTGTGACAGCAGTCTATGATAGAAAAGAGATTGGGAAACTGTTGACATTTCTGAACTGAAATTTTTACATGCACCAGCACAACCAATGTGATGGTAAGAAAGCTGCCACATATTCGGCATAGTTCAGTCTCTGTTCTGTTCTTTATTTTCTCTGTCTCGTCATTGCTTTTGCAGAATCGACGCCCATTCACAGCACAGGCATTTAGAAACAATACGCAAATTCCCATTTGTCACATTCTAAATGAAAATCAAAAATATGCTGGAAACGTTCAGCAGGTCAAGTCGCATCTATATAGAAAGGAGCAGAAATAACCCTTAAGGTTAATGTCTGGTGTATAAGTTCTGTTGGTGTCTGCCCCGCATTTTCCCCTTTTAGTTCAGAGTTCCAGTATCTGCAACATTTTATTTTTCTCTTTATTCCCATTTCTGATTTTTAGCTATAAACACCAGCTCCTTCATCAAGGAGAGGAAGCTATTTAGGCAGACTCAATAATTTCATGTGATTTACTCCATCAGCCAATTTCATCAGAAAACAGTGCAATATTTTCTTTAAAATGCAGTCGGTTGATTTATTCTCTTGTAAAAGTCTTGAATTAATTAAATCTGTATTGCCTACCTGCAGCTTTTATCACTCCACACTGCTCAAACAACAACTCTTGAGCTCTTCAGATTGCTTTTCTTATGTTTTATGATGCAGAGTGTACGGAATTCAGAACTGAAAAGCAAATAATAATGCACTTGGAGAAAGGGCACTACGCTCCTTATTAGATCATTCATTTTTCAACATATTCTTCCATGGGATGTGGGTGTCACTGGCAAGGCCAGCATTGATAGCCCAAACCTGAATTGCCCTTGAACAGAGTGGTTTTCCTGGATGCTTGGATGAATATTACATATTTAGTTGAGGGGGAACTGGTCATAAATGCCAGCCACAGATTTCGGAAAGCTGGAGTTAGAGATTACCTGAAGCCATTGTTAACCATTGGGTGAAGCTTATTTTTGAGGTGAAGCAACTCTGGGTCATATTGTCTGACCTTCTCCAATGTTTTGGGTTAAATATTTCATGGTATTGGATGTTGTGAGTGTCCTTCCATCCATGAAAGAGAATGTATAGTTAGTGAAAAATTTCATTTCAGGTGCGGAGTCTTTATATGGTGAATCATTTGCTGAAAATACCACTGCTTGAGAGAGAGCTTCTGACACAAGTGTCACACATAGAGTCATAGAGTCATAGAGATCTGCAGCACAGAAACACACACTTCAGTCCAACTTATCCATGCCGATATCCTAAATAAATCCAGTCCCATTTGCCAGCACATATCCCTCTAAACCCTTCCTATTAATATATCCATCCAAATGCCTTTAAATGTCATAATTGTACCAGTCTCCACCACTCCTTCTGGCAGCTCATTCCATACACACACCACCCTTTGCATGAAAAAGTTGGCCTTTAGATCTGTTTTATATCTTTCCCCTCTCACCCTAAACTTATGCCTTCCAGTTTTGGCTTCCCCCAACCCAGGGAAAATACCATGTCTATTTACCCAATTAAGCTATCAGCTGTCTTTGTTTATTGATATATCTCATATCTATTGCCAGGTTGCTGTCAGCCTTGTGGCTGTGTGTGCCAGCCATAGGAGGCATTATCATTTTCCTCTATCATCAACCTGTGACTCAGATGCAACAATTAACGTTTAGTGCCTCCATTGTCAACAGTTGGGAAGTCATGTTGAGATCATATAGGACATTAGTTAGGCCTCTTCTCTGTCTAGTTCTGGTCATCCAGTCATAGGAAGGATATTATTAAGCTGGAGAGGGTTCAGAAGAAATTTACCAGGATGTTGCTGGGAATGGAAGTTTTGAGCTACAAAGAAAGGCTGGATAGATGGGACTTTTTTCACTGGAGCACAGGAGGTTGAGAAGTGACCTTATAGAGGTTTATAAAATCATGAGGGGAATAGATGGGGTTAATGGAGGGTGTCTTTTTCTCTAGGATGGAGGATTTCAAGACCAGGATTACATTTTTAAGGTAAGAGAAGAGAGATATTAAAAATACACAAGGAGCAAAACTTTTACACAGAGCTTGGTTCATGTGTGGAATGGTGGATGTGGTTGCACTTGGATATCTATATAAATTGAAGCATTTGGAGGGATATGGGCCAGGTGCAGGCAGGTGGGACTAGTTTAATTTGGGATTATATTCAGCATGGACTAGTTGGACTGAAAGGTTTGTTCCTGTGCTGTGTGACTCTATGACTCGATGACATTGGCACTGAGTTGTGGCTGTCTTACTGTAGTTTGGCGCTGCTACGTTATCACAACAATGATGATTAGTACAATTGGGATCTGCAGTTGGATGAATTGGGTTTCCAAGAAGGAGAAACCAGTAAAGTTGGTGAATGAGACACAGAGGTCCAACTCATCTTTTATAAATCAAACCAGTACGATGAATGCATTCATTTCCAACTATCAAAATTTTTCACTAGCTTTTTGCTCTGGGTTGAATGCGACTGGGATTAGATGCAGTTGAAATTTGAAGCATAAAAACAGAAGAGTTAGGAGCAGGAATAGACCAAACTGCTGAAAGTTGAAAATTATTCAAATTGTTTCTTTGAAGATTAAAATAATGAATATAGCAGCGAAAAGGAGCCAATCCTTAACTTAAGATAATTAGTGTTAAAGCTGACAGATGACTCATTTAGTTAAACCCGAGTCTCAGGAAGAGGTAGCAAGGGAAATGTTATTAACTTGATGATCACTAAACAAGGGAGACAGTGGAGTCATGTTTAGAAACAAACATTATTTCCATAAAGAAGATCTTTCAGAACAGGTAAATTATGACTTCACAATAACTAAATAGCCACACTATAAACATTAGAGACATGTTGGAAAATAGACAGCTCACTCACTTTCCAGGAGGGAAGCAGAAACGTCCTAAGCTTCCTCTGCTGTTTGGTGCAGAGAATCCCAAAGGTTCATGACTCTCTGAGAGAAGAAATACTTGTTCTACATAGAAAACAGATGCTTCACAGAGGCACAAGCTAAAACACTGGGGAGTTCTGAAGAAGGCCCACTGGACTCAAAACATTAACTCTGCTTTCTCTCTCTCTACACATGCTGCCAGACCTGATGAGTTTTTCTCTCAATTTTTGTTTCTATTTCAAATTTCCAGCAGTTTTTTTTTGTTTTATATTAGGATATGAGGAGGTACGGATGGAAAGCTTTGTTACTAAGTGAGTTTTAAAGAGAGTCCTAAAAGAAGAAAAGGTGGTAAAGAACTAGAGGAATGGAAGCAAGGAATTCCAGAGGCTAGGTCTTAGAGATTATTCTTGAAATGTTTGTCAACTGAAAATAAGCGCAGCACTAGCGTGTCTGCTGGCAGCAAATCAATGTTCAGATTCCAGTGCAAAAAGTAAGAGTGTGAGTCCCATGAGGGCTGCTATCTGTTCTTTAAATAAGTAGGAATTTATTTACACTCAGCATGTCAATCAGTTCTAAACTCCCAGAGCTGTCACAGCAATCATTTGCATTTCTGTACCTCTCCACAGGCACTGAAAGATTTTTCAAAGTGTTTAACATTCAGAGTAAGACAAAAGCGAAATAGATTTATCTGGACAAGGCTCTGTTACTGTGATGCTGACTTTCTAAGATGAGTGCATTTTTTTCATCCCCCAAAGTATATGTTATTCATAAACTTTATAAAAGTACATAGCAAAACCTTTCAAATTAAAGTGTGATAGAAATTGTTTTCGTACAACGTGTTCCATTTTGAGGTGCATCAATATATTTCAATGGTCTTTATGTTTACATTCTATGTGGCATGCAGTACAGGGGTTCCACACAGTTTCCAAATCTCCAGTGCGCAATGACTTGAAAGACCTTTGCTTATTGCACCCCATCAGCAGCTTCACCTGGCTCCTTATAAAGACAGATAGTATGGCAGCTTTCTAAACAAAATAACTAATTTCTTTTGAAGAGACAACATGCCAACCTATAGCAATTGCCAACTTTCAGTTGAGACAGTCAAGATCTCATTGCACTGTTTTGAAGTGGAGCTGAGACGTTATCTCTCGTTCCCTGGCCAACTTGACCAACGTTGCAGACATAGATTATCTGGTCATTATCACGTTTCTCTTCAAGGGAGCTTACTGTGGATAAATTGGCTACAACCATTTCCCACATTATATTCCTACATTTCAAACATATTTCACTGGCTGTACAGCAGTTAACAATGCCCAAGATTGTGAAAGGTGCTATATAAATGTAATTCCATAAAAATTTTATATATTTTAATAAATAGAAAAGAATCTAACCTCCCTGTCATTAATCCAATGCTTGTCTTCTCTTGTGTACTGATCAGTCAAAACATAGAAACAGTTTAACATGACATGATATCTGAAATAATTTCATAATTAGAGAAGGTTTTGGTAAATGTTTATTTTAAATTGCTCCAATAGTTGTGCCTTTTCCTTACCCTTTCTCTCTGGCATGCTCCAAGTACATGCTCACTGCACGGTTTCCATGAACCAAGTATATTTCTGACAATTAGATCCCCCACCTCACCCTGGTTCCAAACTTCCAGCTCAGCACTGTCCTATGACTTGTCCTACCTGCCTATCTTCTTTTCCATCTATCCACTCCACCCTCCTCCCTGACCTATTACCTTCATCCCCTCCCCCACTCACCTATTGTACTCTATGCTACTTTCTCCCCACCCCCACCCTCCTCTAGCTTATCTCTCCACCCTTCAGGCTCTCTGCCTTTATTCCTGATGAAGGGCTTTTGCCCGAAACGTCGATTTTGCTGCTCCTCGGATGCTGCCTGAACTACTGTGTTCTTCCAGCACCACTAATCCAAAATCTGGTTTCCAGCATCTGCAGTCATTGTTTTTACCTTGTCCGTAAATACTCCAGCTGTGTTCATGTAATTACCCGCACATACTCACTTCCTCGCGTTTATAGTCAAGGCCCCATGATATAAGCTCAGAGACACATTGTCATTTTGTGATTTTTTGGAACAGCTTGTCATGATATCCATGTCTTTTCCCCCCAGGCGTTATGTTTGCTTCCGAAAAGAGGTAGCATCACTGGAAGCTTGAACCATGTTGTGTACGTGTAAACCATTCACAGGAATAAATAAGAATAATAAGCTGCAACTCTAGAGCTCTGTGTTTACTAGATTACAGATCTCTGTCCCTCTACACTGTTGTACTTTCATACACTTTGCTGTTACCAAAATGAATACCTTCATTATGCTCTGCTATGTGGTTTCCCACTGCTAACCTGTGCCGTCCTACACTTTTCTAAACACTCCTTCTCAGAGTTTGCTATGCTCCCTAATTATCATCAAGCTTCTATGTAATACCTGTTGTGCAAATATTACTTGAGTAAATGGAAAAAAAAAGGGATCCTAATATATGTGAAAGACTATGCCTCTGACAGTGCAACACTCCCTCAGTACTCTGTTTTAATTTAACACATACACACATTCAGAGTCCAACCATAGCCTGGTCAGTAACTCGATGGAGTTTAAGCCAGTTTTAAGTTTATTCAGTGTCAGTCCTTGGGTCAAACTGCTCCATAGCTATGGCCTGAATGTTCTTTGTGACTGTACTGATGATGTTGAGGGGAGGTTGGGGGGGGGGGGGGGGGGGAGGTGGAGCTGCACAGCGACCTTAGCCCATCCTGGTTCCATTTAAAAGGGCCCACTGTGGCCATGGGAGATCTCACTGGGTGCACGGGCAGCGACATCGAGGGAATGAACTCTGGTGGCTGTTTTCTCCTCAGAGAAAGTGAGGACTGCAGATGCTGGGGATCAGAGCCAAGAATTTGGCGCTGGAAAAGCACAGCGGGTCAGGCAAAATCCTAGGAGCAAGAGAGTCGACGTTTCGAGCTCAAGCTCTTCATCAGGAATCCTCGGATGCTGCCTGACTGGCTGTGCTTTTCCAGCTTTCTCCTGATGAGGAACAGGCAACTTGTATCTGTAGCTTGAAAACAAAAGAGGCCCCAGAACAAATGGAAGACAATGCTTCTGACAACGAACTCCCTCAATACTGCAACAAAGATGTCTGTTTTTTTTTGGTATGTTTGTTCAAACTCTAACATGAGATTTGCGTGCAGAAACGTCAGGCTCAGATACTGCCTGCTGAGCCAATGCTACAGGCTGTTGTGAACTGAAGCAATGGGGTGCAAGCACCTCCGCTTTGAGGCTTTTGTTTTAAGGTTTAGGATTTGAAGAGTCTGTGCAGCTGGCGATGAACAGCAGTCCCACACTGTCCAATTGTTTTAGCACAGGACCAGCCCCGCACGAACCACCTTTCCCACATCGCCGCTGCTTCTGCAATTGGGCACGTACCCTGCCGGAGACCCTGGCTGGGATGATCAGAAGTTGTCTGTCCAGCTCTGGGAATCCCATGCTTGGAAGGCTGTAAATAAAATTTCACTTCATTAAAGTTGCAAGCGTGCTGCTTGTTTTGAGATGCTTTTAGCCTTGAGGCATTTTCCAGGGAAGGAGAGTCACAGCTTGAAGCATTCACTGAACAAATGCTGCACTGCATCTCTCCCTTGAAGAAAATGATGTACGCTTGGTTTCTGACTCCCAGAGATGTCAAGCACCCCGCTGGATCATACTGTTCCTATCCATTATTTTACAAAATTGGTAAAGCAGAGGCTTTGAGTGCTACAGAGGCATTCAACATGGAAACTGACCCTTCAGGCTGACCCTCCATGCCAACCATGTTCCCACACCAAACTAGCCCCACCTGCCTGTGCTAGGCCCATGTCCCTCCAACCTTTTCCTATTCATGTACTTATCCAAATGTCTTTTAACTGTTGTAACTGCATCTGCATCCATCACTTCCTCTGGAAGTTCATTCCATGCACAAACCACTCTCTGTATAAAAACGTTGCCCCTCATGTCCTTTTTAAATTCAAATATATGCCCCCTAATTTGAACTGCCCCACTCTGGGGAAAGGACACTTGCTGTTCACCTTATCTATGCCCCTCATGATTTTATAAACCTCTATAAGGTCAGCCCTCAATGTCCTCTGCTCCAATGAAAAATGTCCCAGTCTATTTTTATAACTCAAACTCTCCATTCTGGCAATATCCTGGTAAATCTTTTCTGAACTCTCTCCAGTTTAATAATATCCTTCCTATAACAGGGTGACCAGAACTGCACACAGCACTCCAGAAGTGGCCTCACCAATATCCTATACAATCTCAACATAATGCCTGACCTCCTATACCCAACCTCTTATACTCAAAGGTCTGAGCAATGAAGGCAAGTGTGGTAAATGCCTTCTTAACTACCTTGTGTAAATGTGATGCAATTTCAAAAAAACTATGTACCTTAACTCTGTTCTACGACTCTACCTAGGACCCTGCCACTAATTGAGTAAATGCTGCCCTTGTTTGTTTTAATAAAATGCAATACCTCGCATTAACCAAATTAAACACTATTTGTCACTCCTCAGCCCATTGACTCAATAATCAAGATCGCTTTGTAATTTTAGATAAGCTTCTGACTAGTGGTAGTTGTTCGCAAGGGTGCAGGAAACTAACCTTTCTCTATCAGGGCAGTGACATACAGCACATTGTGGATTTCTGACTCATATTTTGCTATCTATTTCAGCATTGCTTTCCACACTCTTGTGTTAAAGGCTGACCTTTGGTGTCCAAAAGCATAGTGTCCCTTCCAAACTCTGTAATAATGCTTTTGACCCAGGATTGCCAAATCTTTCAGATTAGTCCGGAATCACCCGATTTTGAAGATTCATCCTCAGGTTACCACTGAGAGCAATTACAGAGCCGTTGAAACAAACTGTGTCTTTTCTGTGGCAGTTTTCAATGTTAGCTCTTGTCAGCTGTGGCTCACGGGGGCAGCATTTTTGCCTCTGAGTCTGAGGTTTTGGGTTCAAGGCTCCCTCAAGCACAAAACCCCAGGTTAACTCTTGGGTGCAAAACTGAGGGTGTGCTACAGTGTCAGAGATGGAAATTTTTGGATGAGATGTTAAGCCAAGGCCACATCTGTACTGTCAGATGGACATCAGGAAACCCTGTGGTATTGTGGAAGAGAGGTTAAGTTCTGAATCCTAGACATTACTCATCCCTCAATACAACATCATTTAAAAATCAGATTAGTTGGTCATTGTCTCTGTTCTGTTTGTGGGATCTTTTTATGCACAAATTTTCCTATATTTCAACAGTGACTGTACATGGAAAGAACTGCATGAGACATGCTGAATGGAAAGCATTGTATAAACAATAGGCAAAGGTAGATCTTTGGGGGGATACCGGAGATAATGACACTAATCCAGAAAGAGAAGGCAGTGCAGTTGTTTAGACAATATTTGTTATCACCTGGAGGGAGTGGGAGAGAGTTAAAATGCTTCTGTGCTGAGTAGGCAGAAGGTATGTAGCGTTCTTGCATGCAGTCTTATCAACCTAATCCATTCAGAGGCAACAGCAGAGGTTGTCAGAGCAAAAGGTCGGTGTTTTATTGCTTATTGTGTTTAGAGGAAATATTCAACCATAAAGGTGACCGATGCGCAGAAACAGCCTCTTTAATTTAAAAAAGGCCTTCCTTCAGGGATTTAAATTGCACTGAATGCCTCGTGTTTCTACCATACTTCAGTGATTCAATCACTCAAAAGCTACTAGATCACTGGCCCAGCAGGCCATGGAAATGTCACTGAGAGGCAACGGCCACAAATTATATTGTCACCGTTAATGAAAGGAAGGAGGCAGCAAGTGGCTTCCTCTTGGAATTGTCCATCAAAGGAGAAATGCAGAAGCAAACAGTTTTTAGATGTGGGCAAGAAGAAAGGAAATGGAAGATCAAAAGCGAGCATCAGATAGGAGGCAAGACGCCACTGTCGCTGTGATGGCCTAGAGTTCCTCCTGTGCTGTGATTGTCGAGTTTAACACAACATGATCAAGAATTTCCTTTATTGGTCAGAGCATCAAGTATAAGAGATGGGAGGTCATGTTGCGGTTGTGCAGGACATTGATTTGGCCACTTTTGGAATACTGTGTGTAATTCTGGTCTCCCTCCTATCGGAAAGATGTTGTGAAACTTGTAAGGGTTCAGAAAAGATCTACAAGGATGCTGCCAGGGTTGGAGGGTTTGAGCTATAAGGAGAGGCTGAATAGGCTGGAGCTATTTTCCCTGGAGCGTTGGAGGCTGAGGGGTGACCTTATAAATGTTTATAAAATCATGAGGGGCATGGATAGGGTAAATAGATAAGGTCATTTCCCTGGGATGGGGGAGTCCAGAACTAGAGGGCATAGGTTTAGGATGGGAGGGGAAAGATATAAAAGTGACCTAAAGGGCAACCTTTTCATGCAGAGGGTTGTATGTGTAAGGAATGAGCTACCAGAAGAAGTGGTGGAGGCTGGTACAATTACAACATTTAAACGGCATCTGGATGGGTATATGAATAGGAAGGGTATAGAGCGACGTGGACCAAGTGCTGGAAAAAAGGACTAAATTTATTTAAGATATCTGGTCAGCATGGATGAGTTGGACCGAAGGGTCTGTTTCCATGCTGTACATCTCTATGACTGTAACTCTGAGACATGTGATAAGGAGCTGTACAAGTGCACCAATCAGCTGGAACAACACTGATCAGCTCGAGTTGGCTGGATTTGTTACATTTTCCCATAATGTTCTCACCAGGCAAATATCCAATAATCTCACAGTTGGAAATTTCCATTGGTCCAATGTCTGCAACCATCCTGGAAGCAGTAAGCTTCAGAATTCATTTGCACTTTGTGTGGAAGTATCCTTTTTGACTTAATCCTGAGTGACTGAGCTGTACTTTCAACAATATGCCCTTTAGTTCTGGATTCCCTCACCCAGGGGACTTGTTTCTATGTATGTACCTTATTGAATCCTTTAATCATTTTAAATACCTCAGACAGTCACTCTGTCTCTGTTCCCCCATTCAAATTCACAATCAATGCATTGCTGAGCAATTGCCTACTTGCTAGACATAATCTGTTTTACTTTCTCTGTAATCTTTGCAAATGCTGTCACAAATATTATCAACAGCAGGAAGTAAGGAATAAAGCTAATTGTTCGGATTGATGCCACAACTTGTTACACATTGAGTTTGATCAGAGGGAGACACAGTTGGCTGTCAGAGGCAGTTACCAGGATTCATGTAAATCATGTTTTGAACTGCCTTTGAGAAAACCTTTTAAAATGGTGTTTCTTTCACCAAAGAATCATGGCTGCAGCTTTCAGATCCGAGTTCTGTCAGCATAGCAAGATTGATGTCGGCTAGAAAGTGGCATCCTCAGTGCACACCTCTGGAGCTGTTCCAGATGTTAGATTGAAAGTAATGTAACGTTCCAGCCAACATCATCGTTTAAATGCAGTCAAGTCAATATGTTATCAGCAGCAGGATTGATGCCTGCACGAGTGGTTTGGTAAGCTCAGTTGGTTGGATGGCTGATTTACAATGTCGAGTAATGCCAACGGTGTGAATTCAATTTCTGCACAGGCTGAGGCAATCATGAAGGTCCCTCCTTCTCAACCTCTCCCTCACCTGAGGCGCAGTAACCCACAGTTTAAAGCATTACCAGATGTTTCCCTTCAATGGGAGAGTAATGCTATGATCTGGTAAGACAAGGCTATTTAAAATGATCAGCAGCAGCTTCCATGTCAGTTACTTAATCATGTTTACCGACTGTTGCTGTGCTTGCACAAGCATATGTGCGTTTTTTTGGGAGGGGGATTTTAAAGATAACTTAATTTGATAAAGTCTGCAGGCTGTGCATTGGCACGTGCTGAAGGATGTTATCCTTGTTTTAAGGATTCTCAACCACTCACTTTCAGATTTGCATTCCAATACAGTATAGTAGAGGTGCCATAGAGCAGGACAAGCTGCAGAAAGAGGGAGGAGGAGGAGGAGATGGAGAAGGGCTTGCAGAAGGAAGTCAGACTGAGTTGGAGCCAAGGGTGAAAGTGAAGACTGCAGATGCTGGAGATTTGAGTTAAGAGTGTGGTGCTGGAAAAGCACAGCTGGACAGGCAGCATCCGAGGAGCAGGAAAATCAATGTTGGCGCCAAACTGAGTTGAGGGTGTTCGGGGAAGAATTCTTCCACCTGAATTTCAGTGAGAAAGAGGAGCTCTGCACTTCATAAGGATCAGTGTCATTGAAATCTTCAACTTGCTACAGCTACAACCATAGCCTCTGAGCAGGGTGAGAATAGCATTGCCAGTGGCTCTGAAAAGAATTGAGCTGATGAAACTATGCCCCTGTTCCAGGCGTGAACAGCTATATGTAGAACATTCCCACTTTCCCAACCATTGTTGGATAAGGGAGCTCATTGATACTCATTCTGTCCTGCCAGCGAGAAGCAGTCACAGTGAAAGTACAGTTCTATCATAATAACAAACTCCCCACTGGTGCAGGATACCATAGACTGTTTTGTAGATGCTGCATGTCAACGCTGAAATGTAGGAAAACCAAAAGGAATTCTGCATTTCCTTTGTCTAACTGGTGTATGATCAATGACACTGAGTCATCCAGTTTAATACTAAGTGTCATGATAGTGACCATAAAGTGCTCAGTACACAGTGCAGCCCACTATGCCTTGTGTACTTGAACCATCACAGCTAACCTGAAGATACTGGGCAAAAACAGCTATCAGCCATCCACTGTGTTCATCATCGTATAGTGCATAATGCGCATGGATACTATGATTTTGATGAAACTCTTACTCCCGACTGAATACGATCGAACAGGCAGCTAGGGTGCACAGCCAATTCAACCAATGCCTGAGCCATTGTGAGGCACATCGTAGTGATCGACAGAATGTATGTCATCAGTGATGGTATGTGGACTTCATGCAGATAAGCTCGCTGAGGAGTATGAGGAAGAGGAAAGGGAGAAGGGTTCAACACAGTCCCTTTCTGGCTATCCCTGATCATCTCATCCAACTACAATGGTTGTGAATGCATCCCCGTTCTCCATTCCCCATTCACCAATAGTCAGGCACCTTGCCTTCCCCTTACTGATCAGCACAGCCTCTGTTTGAGTCATAATGTAAAAAATAAAAGCCACAACAAAGTAAACACTGTAACTAAAATCTATAATCAACATATATATGCAGATATTCAGCATCACTTTTGTGTATTCCTTTGCTCCCTATCTTCCAAAAGCCTTATTCTGTTCTTGTGATCCTACACCAGTCACGACGGGATGGCTGATGCAAGCTTGTAACCGTTCAGGTATAAGCATTACAGATAGCCCTGGGGGAAACCTCAAGCAACTGCACCACCTTGGTATGGGGCTCAGCAGTCTGGGCTTCCTGGTTGACAGGCAACGGTGGCATCACCGGGCAGAGTGCAGGAGTACGAGGACCAATGGTAACATATTGAGAGAGACAGCAAGGTCGTACAATACGGAGCTACTGCCAACTTCCCAGGTGGCACCTCAGCAACTCTGGTAATCCATTGGAGGACGGACTGCTGTGGCATCCTTCAAGTTCCCTCGAACAGCTATGACGACAGCAGTCAGAGCTTTCATTTTATCCAGATCTTCCTGCAAGACAGTGGTCTAGGCTTGTATGGCAGAAAACTGACAGTTTATTACAGATGTTTGAGCTCCACTGCAGCACATCCACATCATATGACCTCTGTTTGTGCTGCAGCAGGAGCTGAGACATTGTATGAATGTTGGGTCTGCAAGGACGCTAATTGAGTGGCCACATCAGAAAAGCTGGTTTTGTGTGCCAAGTTGGTGTTGGATGACTTCCTGCTTTTCCAGCAATGCCTAGCAGTTGTTGGTTGTCTGAAATGAGAAAGGCATTGGGGCGAGTTTATGTTGAGGGGAAGGGGCATGTCTCATTGAAACACATCTGACAGGGCTTGGGTAAACTGGATGCAGGGATGATATTTCCCATGGCAGGAGGGGTCCAGGTCAAGGGAAACACAGCCTCAGGAGATGGGGTAGGCCATTTCGCACTGAGATGAGGAGAATCTTTGTCACCCAGAGTGTGGTGAACCTTCGGAATTCTCTAATGCAGAAAGTTGTGGAGGCTAAGTCACAATATGTTTAAGAAGAAAATAGATTTTGAGAGACTGTGGGTGTTCGGGGGTAGGGGGAAAGACTGGGAAGAGGGAGTAAGCTATGAGATGAAAGATCAGTCAAGATCATGATGAATGGCAAAGAAAGGTGGATGGGCCAAAGGATCGACTCCTGCACCTGTTTTCTGTTTCTGTGATGGGAAAAGGACGATAATGAATGAGGCTAACATCATTTTGAATGTTTTCAGACCTCAGACAGCTGCTTGAATGATAGCAACCACTTTCTCCTCAATCACTTAAAGGACATGAACTCCATCCCCCGCTGTTTCAGCACTTGCTGCCTTCAGTTATGTCCAACTTATCCTGCAGCAGAGAGGGAAATATGTCAATTGGAATGTTTGGGCAATGTGACTGTTATGGTTGAATAACTGGAAGGTTAAAGGGAGTTGATGGCTTGGTGACACTGTGAACGTTTAATCCAGAGACCTCAGTAATGTTCTGGGGACCCGAGTTCAAATTCTGCCTTGGCAGAAGGTGGAATTTTAATTCAATTTAAAAATCTGTTATCTACAGTCGAATGATGACCTTCTATCGCCAATTGTCACAAAAAAAAATCTGGTTCACCAATGCCCTTTAGGGAAGGAAGCTGCCATCCTTACCTGGCCTGGTCTACATGTGATTCCAGACCAATAACAATGTGGTTGACTCTAAACTCTAAATTCGGTAAAGGTCAGTAAATGCTGGCCTAGCCAGTGATGCCCTCATCCCATGAATGAATTGAAAACATGTGAGATGTTGGTGTGTGGTTTGCACTCAGTGTCTGTGTGTCCTGGGGAACATTCATTGAATGGCCGCCAGGACCAAATTAAATGGCGATTGAGATCATTGCTTTACAGAAATAAACTGCCACATTGTCACAAAGAGCAATCACTACCCTTCAAAATAATTGAGACTGTGTAAGAAACACTTCGCAACATGCAGAAAAGATTTGCAAGGATGTTGCCAGGGTTGGAAGGTTTGGGCTACAGGGAGAGGCTGGATAGGCTAGCGTTGTTTTCCTTGGAGGTTTGGAGGCTGAGGGGTGACCTTATAGAGGTTTATAAAACCATGAGGGGCATGGATAGGGTAAATAGACCACGTATTTGCCCTAGGTTGGAGGAGTCCAGATCAAGAGGGCATAGGTTTAGGATGAGAGGAGAAAGATATAAAAAGGACCTAAAGGGCAACATTTTCACGCAAAGGGTGGTGCATGTATGGAATGAGCTGCCAGAGGAAGTGGTGGAGGCTGGTACAATTACAACATTTAAAAGGCATCTGGATGGGTACATGAATAGCAAGGGTTTAGAGGGATATGGGCCAAGTGCTAGCAAATGGTAAGGCTGGGGTATCTGGTGGGCATAGACGAATTGGACTGAAGGGCCTGTTTTTGTGCTGTACATCTCTATGGCTCAATGGCTGCGGGATGTGATAAGGATCTGTACAAATGCAAGTCTCTCCTTGAGGATAAATGTTTTCATTTGATTTGATCTATTTATTGCCACGTGTATCTTTTTACAAAATACAGTGGTTGCACAGTGTCGCCATTCTCTGGTGCCATCTTTAAACACAGAAAATTAAACCAAAGCATAGAATACGAAAGCAAAAAAAATGAAGAAATAAAGGAAGTGGCCAATTTCCTAGTCCTTCCTGATCAGAGCTCTGCTACGGTGTGCCACCACTGGGTGAACGTTGGCTACTCTTCAGTGCCACCTCGCCACTACAGTTCCTCACTGGACCTCGCCAATGCAGGGACCACACCGGCCCAAACTCCACTCCATCGCTGCCATGAATCCACCTGACCAATACAGCTGCTGCTAATGCTGCTGGGTCTCAGTCTGGGTCCAAATGCGCCTCCACAGCAGCAGCTGTGAGCCAGCACTAGGACCACCTCGGTGGTGCAGAAGTCACTAGAACCCAAACTTGCTTCCAACCCATGCTGTTGTCATCGCCATGCAACCGGACCCTTCACCAAGAGGGAGGGAAATGAAAATAGAAGAGAAAGGAAAGGGGGAAGAGAGAGAGAAAAAAAACAAGAAGCAAACAGAAAAGCAGACAGGGCAGATCTTGCAAAAAGCTTTTAGAATTTTGCTTTCAACAAACAAAGACCCACGGCATTTGAAAAAGAGCAGGAGTGAGAGATTGAACTTCTCTGTTGGTTGAACTGATTGGTTTTATTGAGACAATGATTACTCTGCGGTCATAAAAAGCAACTGGAAAGGTCTATCTGCCTCCTGCTCGAGAGCATTCAGGGACACGGCAGCCTTTCTGTCACACAACAGAGTTAACAAAGAGGAACATGCAAATCAATGTGGATAGGACTGGAATTATGTTTTCAAAGTTTCTATTACCCAGTGTTAGAAACCAACAGGGAAATCTGAAATATCTGTCTTGTTTTATTCCCATTATGCATCAACATATTCCGAATAAATATAATATCAGGCCATTTAGAGTCTGTTTGGGTTTCAGAGAGAACAACTCGTTTGGTAAAAGCTTGAAGAGTTCTTCAGCATAAATATTAGATTTAAACCCTGCACCTGACAAATTTGAATTGGAGAATCGAGAATCGATAGCGGTGAACATTTCACCTACAGGGAAAATTCAAGGGAGTTCTACTTTAACAGATGGTTTCATCTGCTTATGGGAGCTTTCTGTGCACAAATGGGCTGTTGTGTTCCCTACATTACATGGGAACAACACTTCATTTGCTTGGGTTATAAGGAGAGACTGGATAGACTGGGCCTTTTTTCACTGGAGCGTAGGAGGCTGAGAGGTAACCTTATGGAGGTTTATAAAATCATGAGGGGAATAGATAAGGTGAATAGCAAAGATCTTATCCCCAGGACAGGGTGGGGTAGGATTTCAAGACAAGGGGGCATATTTTTAAGATGAGAGGAGAAAGATTTAAAGACATGAGGGGCAATTTCTTTTACACAGAGAGTGGTGGATGCAGGTACGTTTAGAAGACATTTGGATAAGTTCATGAATAAGAAATGTATGGAGAGATATGGGCCAAGCACAGGCAGATGGGCCTACTTTATGGTCAAAATGGACTGGTTGGACTGAAGGGTCTGTCTCCGTGCTGTTTAATCGATGGCTGTAAAGTGCCCTGGGATATTCTGAGGATGTGAAATAGGGAGCTATAAACACCAATTGATTAATTTATTTATTTTTGTTTTCAAATCCTCTATAGCCTTACCCCTCTGTATCTTTATAATTTTATCCAGCCCCACAGCCCTCGGGGCTTAGCTATGCTGGCCGCTAGAGCATCTCCAATTTTAATCACTCTAAAATTAGTGGCAGTGCCCATGATTAATTGTGCTCACCTATATCGTCACAAGTCTTCCTGAGCACCTTTACTTTCCTCTTTTACAACACTCTTTAAAAATAATTTGACCGAGCCTTTGGTCATCTGGACCAGTATTTTCAGAAGTATCATGTTTTGTTTTATTGCACTCAGCTGGAGTGCTGTGGGGTGTTTAATTATTTTAAAGAGGCTATATAAATGTAAGTTGTTATTTTTCTGTTGCATCTCTACTTATGCAAGTAACCTCAGTCCTTATTTCAGTGATCACAAATCCTGTGATGAATTGTTAAGAAGGAAATAGGTTAAGCATTCATAATGAAAAAAGCTGTTGTTTGGAGGTGGATTCAGCTTAAGGTCACAATGAAGATCTACAGGAAAGTTCAATGAGATAGCAAGCAGGAGTTGTTGCAGGTCATGTCTAGACGACTAAATAGCTGCATTATTTTACCAATGCTTCTTCCAGTGTTGAACTATTGATTTGAATTAACTGTCTCTGGTTATTTGTAATGCATTGGGCACACTACATGCATTTGCATAGCCATTCAGCGTACATAGCATTAGCTGCTCAGTTAAAAATGTGAATATTCAGCAACAGCCTGATTGCAAGCATTACTGCACCACCATGCTTCAGGAAGAACACGCTGTCACGAAGCACAGGTTGCCTAGAGGAGTCAAACTTCTAGTTCCAGATGTGGCTTGGTTTGTATGGACTACTTAATAAACCATGGAATGCACCCTCTTCGGGTTGAATCCATTTTCAGGATGGGTGGCATGATGGCTCAGCGATTAGCACTGCTGCCTCACAGCACCAGGGACCCGGGTTCGATTCCAGCCTTAGGCGACTGTCTGTGTGGAGTTTGCACATTCTCCCTGTGTCTGCGTGGGTTTCCTCCGGGTGCTCCAGTTTCCTCCCAAAGTCCAAAGATGTGCAGGTCAGGTGAATTGGCCATGCCAAATTGCCCATAGGTTAGGTGCTAGATTAGAGGTTGGCATGAGGTAATAGGATAGTGCAGGTATGATGGGCTGAATGGCCTCCTTCTGTGCCTTTACAATTCCAGGATTCTGTGAAATAATTGAAAGAAGGAATTGGATGAGAAAAGAAAATAAGAGAACCGTTGACACAAACCAGATTTTTAAATTGCCTGACATCTCTCGCCTCCAAGAAGGCTTCACTTTATTAGATTCCCTACAGTATGGGAACAGGCCCTTCGGCCCAACAAGTCCACACCAACCCTCCGAAGAGTAACCCATCCAGACCCATTTCCCTCTGACTAACACACCTAATCTATGTAAAAACAAGGACTGCAGATGCTGTAAACCAGAGTCTAGATTAGAGTGGTGCTGGAAAAGCACAGCAGGTCAGGCAGCATCTGAAGAGATTTTCCTGCTCCTCGGTGGTGTATTCCAGTCCCTAGCAATGTGCTGTGTGTGAAAAAAACAATATTTCCCACATCACTCTTCCTTCATTTGCGCATCACTTTTAATATTAGATTAGATTACATTACAGTGTGGAAACAGGCCCTTCGGCCCAACAAGTCCACACTGACCCGCCGAAGCGCAACCCACCCATACCCCTCCATTTACCCCTTACCTAACACTACGGGCAATTTAGCATGGCCAATTCACCTGACCTGCACATCTTTGGACTGTGGGAGGAAACCGGAGCACCTGGAGGAAACCCATGCAGACACGGGGAGAATGTGCAACTCCACACAGACAGTCACCTAAGGCTGGAATCAAACCGGATCCCTGGTGCTGTGAGGCAGCAGTGCTAACCACTGTGCCACTGTGCCGCCCATATATGTCCTCTTGTTCTCTCCCCTTTTATGAACTTTTACAGGAGAGACTTGTGTTATAGGGAGAAGTGCACTGAATTATTTTATTTTCCTCTCTCCTATCCACCAACAGAGGTGTTTTAATTTTTCTTGTTTCTTTTCCTTTTTGCAATTGGCTATAGAATGCACAACACCCCAAGCCCTCCACTTGTACAGTTCATTCCTTAAATGATCATCAACGAACTGTCTTTAGGGTTGATGAAGGCACAGTGAGGTAAAGTTGGTGCCTAGCAAATACAAGTTTTGTTTTCTATCTGAACTATGATTTTAAAGAGATTTAAATCAAATGGAGGCTTAGCTAAGCTTGAAGTCTTGCTTTGTTATCACCACAGATAGAATCCATAGAATCCTACAATGTGGAAGCAGGCCATTCAGCCTGTCGAGTCCACACCAACCCTCTGAAGAGCATCCCTCTCAGACCCACTCCCTGCTTGATTCCTGTACCCCTGCATTTCCCATGGCTAATCCACCTAGCCTGCATACCTTTGGACTGTGGGAGGATGCTGGAGCACCCAGAGGAAACCCATTCAGACATGGGGTGAATGTGCAAACTCCATACAAACAGTTGCCCAAGGCTGGGATCGAACCTGGGTCTCTAGGTCTGTGAGGCAGCAGTGCTAACTAGACTTAGCAGATATACTCAATATTAACAGCAGACTGCTTCTTCTAAGACTGAAGCAAAATACTCAGATTTTGAGAAGCTGCAGGAGCTTCGGCTATGTGACATGTCTATTAAGGAGTCAGTTTCAACTCAACAATCAGTTTCTATTTCTCTGGCCAGCACTATTGTTCATTTGTTTGAGATCAAAGGTGAACCGTTAATGCCACTTAAGGCATAATGATTTTCAATAACAACACCATATACACAGACACACGCGCAGAAACATTTCATCTGCTAGTCTTTTGGACTTGTGGATTGCAAGACTCACACAATGCAAACATTTAACATTGAAAGAGAATGATATCTAAGTTTTCCCTTAGTAAATGTTGATTGAACTCCTTGAGATTGTGGTCAGTTTGCTGCTTGTGAGTTGCAATGACCATGTTTTAGACCAGCAAATATCATTTTAAGGGTAAAGTATTACTTCTTAAACAAATTATGATCATTCTTTATGTCTCATGGATACAGCAATTGGGTACTGAAGAATGAGATTGTTTGGGGCCACAATTCTGACAGAATGTTTGAAGCCAGCCACAGTACAATCTGTCATAACATTGGGCAGAATAGTTCTATCTGCATTAATATCTGAATTTAATCATTCTTTGCAACTTGTTAAAAATGTTTTTCTCGATCAGGTTTTTCGGGTATGAGACATCAATTGCACTAAAACAATTATCAAAGGGAATTGATCTACAGACAATTCCTCATTTCTGTGAACCCATTCCTAAGATTGGGAGACGTCATTGAAAGGATTCGAAATGCCCAGGATGACTCTAAAACCTGCCCAGAATTTCATTATAATAAACTCCTGGATTCAGATTGAAATGCATTGTATTTATTCAGAACTTCCTACAAAGTGAAATACTTCCTTTCTTCCTATTTATCTTTTCTGTTCAGAGAGAAAAAGAAGAATTTGCATTTCTATAGTGTCTTTCATGGATTTAAGATGTTCCAGGAATTTTAATGAAATGTTATTGAAAAATAGTTACTGTTGTAATGTAGGCAGCTGAAGAAACCAAATGGTGGACACCAAATTCCTCAAACAGTGATGAGACATTCTCTTTTAGTGGTGGAATTGTGTGAGGAACAAATGTTGGCCACGATGCCTCTCCTGCTGCTTTTCAAAAAAAATACTGAAAATCTTTATATCTCTTAGTGAGGACAGATGGACCTTAGTTTGCTGTGCTATCTGAGAGACAAGGCTTAGACAGTAAAACACTCTCAGTTTGTCAAGTGTTCTAGTCTCCAGAGTGGGATTTAGAAGCAATACGTGTCTCACTGAACCAAAGCTTACAGTGACAGTTAAGATAATAAATGTATAGAAAAGGTTCATCTGGAATGCTACCTTAAAACAAGCAGTAGGACAAGAGGATGCTGGGTTCAAGCTATTAAAGATAATGACAAGGATGATAAATGAGGTTTCTCTTCATGCAAAGACTGATCAACACTTGGAATGAATCTACAGACAAAGTGGTGCAGGGAAGTTGCCTGAGATCATTTAATGAACAAACAAAGGCAGCAATGGGGAAGCACTGGGCTATGGTGAATTAAGATGGATGGATTCCTTTGACAAGGTGTTGCACAGGAGGCTGCTGAGTAAGATGAGGACCTGTGGTGTTAGGGGCAACGTGCCAGCATGGATAGAAGATTGGCTGTCTGGCAGAAAAAGCACAGCAGGTCAGGCAGCATCCGAGAAACAAGAGAATCAATGTTTCGGGCAAAAGGGCTTTTGTCCGAAACATCGATTCTCCTGCTCCTCAGATGCTGCCTGACCTGCTGTGCTTTCCAGCAAAACACTCTTGACTCTGATCTCCAACATCTGCAGTTCTCACTTTCTCCTGTCTGGCAGAGAGTGGGGAATAAAAGGGTCCTTCTCGTGATCACAGCTGGTGACAAGTGGTGTTCCACAAAGGTCAGTCTTGGGATCACAACTTTTCACTTTATACATTAATGATCTAGATGAAGGAACTGAGGGCATTCTGGCTAAATTTCCAGATAATACAAAGTAGCATTGAGGTAACAGGGTGGCTACTGAAGGATTTGGACAGGTTAGGAGAGTGGGCAAAGAAGTGGCAGATGGAGTACAATGTGGGAAAGTGTGAGGTCATGCACTTTGGAAGAATAGAAGTGTGGACAATTTTATAATTGGAGAGAAAATTTAGAAGTCTGAAATGCAAAGGCACTTGGGAATTCTAGTCCAGGATTCACTCAAGCTAAACTTGTAGGTTGAGTCAGTAGTTGGGAAGGCAAATGCAATGTTGACATTTATTTTGAGAGGACTTCAATATAAAAAACAGGGATGTACTTCTGAAGCTCTATAAAGCTCTGGACAGAACTCATTTGGGGTATTGTGCATAGTTTTGGGCCCCATATCTCATATCCCCATATGCACTGGGACTGGAGTGTGTTCAGAGGAGGTTTATGAGAATGGTCCCAGGAATGAAAAGCTCAACATATGAGGAATGTTTGAGGATTCTGGGATTATACTCAATGGAATTTAGAAGGATGAGGAGGATCTAATTGAAATTTACAGAATACTGAATGGCCAGGACAGAGTGGCTGTTGGGGAAGATGTTTCCATTGGTAGGAGAGACTAGGACCCGAGGGCACAGGCTTAGAGTAAAGGGAAAACCTTTTAAAACAGAGGTAAGGAGAAACTTCTTCAGCCAGAGAGTGGTGAACCTATGGAATTCATTGCCACAGAAGGCTATGGCGGCCAGGTTATTGAGTATATTGAAGACGGAGATAGATAGGTTCTTGATTCTCAGGGAATCAAGGGTTACGAGGAGAAAGTGGGAGAATGGGGTTGAGGAAATTATCCCCCATGATTGAATGATAGAGCAGATTCGATGGCTGAATGGCCTAATTTCTGCTCCTATGTCTTATGATCTTATGGACTCTTTTTGTATCTTCTGATTTCTGAAGAAGGAGACCGTCAGGTGTGTTTATAGGGAGAAGTTTGAGAGGTACAGTGTGAAGGTCAAATTAACATCTCAAAACAGAGAAGGTGAGTGGAAAAATAGTAACATCCTATTCATAATAATTCGTAGATACAACTTGTCTACTAAATGAATTAGAGGCCTGGAGATGTACAGCATGGATACAAACCCTTCGGTCCAACCTGTCCATGCCGACCAGATATCCCAACCCAATCTAGTACCACATGCCAGCACCCGGCCCATATCCCTCCAAACCCTTCCTATTCATATACCCATCCAAATGCCTCTTAAATGTTGCAATTGTACCAACCTCCACCACTTCCTCTGGCAGCTCATTCCATACACGTACCACCCTCTGTGTGAAAACGTTGCCTGTTAGGTCTCTTTTATATATTTCCCCTCTCACCCTAAACCTATGCCCTCTAGTTCTGGACTCCCCGACCCCAGGGAAAAGACTTTGTCTATTTATCCTATCCATGCCCCTCATAATTTTGTAAACCTCTATAAGGTCACCGCTCAGCCTCCGACACTCCAGGGAACAGCCCCAGCCTGTTCAGCCGCTCCCTGTAGCTCAGATCCTCCAACCCTGGCAACATCCTTGTAAATCTTTTCTGAACCCTTTCAAGTTTCACAACATCTTTCTGATAGGAAGGAGAGCAGAATTGCATGCAATATTCCAACAGTGGCCTAACCAATGTCCTGTACAGCCGCAACATGACCTCCCAACTCCTGTACTCAATACTCTGACCAGTAAAGGAAAGCAAACCAAACGCCTTCTTCACTATCCTATCTACCTGTGATTCCACTTTCAAGGAGCTATGAACCTGCGCTTCAAAGTCTCTTTGTTCAGCAACACTCCCTAGGACCTTACCATTAAGTGTATAAGTCCTGCTAAGATTTGCTTTCCCAAAATGCAGCACCTCGCATTTATCTGAATTACACCTCCAAATTTGGCGTCATCTGCAAACTTACTAACTGTACCTCTTATGCTCACATCCAAATCATTTATGTAAATGACAAAAAGTAGAGGACCCAGCACCGATCCTTGTGGCACTCCACTGGTCACAGGCCTCCAGTCTGAAAAACAATCCTCCACCACCATCCTCTGTCTTCTACCTTTGAGCCAGTTCTGTATCCAAATGGCTAGTTCTCCCTGTATTCCATCTAACCTTGATAATCAGTCTCCCATGGGAACCTTGTCGAACGCCTTACTGAAGTCCATATAGATCATATCTACCGCTCTGCCCTCATTAATCTTCTTTGTTACTTCTTCAAAAAACTCAATCAAGTTTGTGAGACATGATTTCCCACGCACAAAGCCATTTTGACTATCCCGAATCAGTCCTTGCCTTTCCAAATACATTCAAAGTTTGTGAGAAGATTTGTAGCTCGGGTGCTCGTTGTTGTGGTTCTGTTCGCCGAGCTGGGAATTTGTGTTGCAGACGTTTCGTCCCCTGTCTAGGTGACATCCTCAGTGCTTGGGAGCCTCCTGTGAAGCACTTCTGTGATGTTTCCTCCGGCATTTATAGTGGTTTGTATCTGCCGCTTCCGGTTGTCAGTTCCAGCTGTCCGCTGCAATGGCCGGTATATTGGGTCCAGGTCGATGTGCTTATTGATTGAATCTGTGGATGAATGCCATGTCTCTAGGAATTCCCTGGCTGTTCTCTGTTTGGCTTGTCCTATAATAGTAGTGTTGTCCCAGTTGAACTCATGTTGCTTGTCATCTGCGTGTGTAGCTACTAAGGATAGCTGGTCGTGTCGTTTCGTGGCTAGTTTCGAACTGACATGATGAACTATCCTTAGTAGCCACATACTCAGATGACAAGCAACATGAGTTCGACTGGGACAACACTACTATTATAGGACAAGTCAAACAGAGAACAGCCAGGGAATTCCTAGAAGCACGGCATTCATCCACAGATTCAATCAATAAGCACATCGACCTGGACCCAATATACCGGCCACTGCAGCGGACAGCTGGAACTGACAACTGGAAGATACAAACCACTATAAATGCCGGAGGAAACATCACAGAAGCGTTTCACAGGAGGTTCCCAAGCACTGAGGATGTCACCTAGACAGAGGACGAAACGTCTGCAACACAAATTCCCAGCTTTCCAAATACATGTACATCCTGTCTCTCAGGATTCCCTCCAACAACTTGCCCACCACCGAGGTCAGGCTCACCGGTCTATAGTTTCTTGGTTTGTCTTTACCGTCCTTCTTAAACAGTGGCACCACGTTTGCCAACCTCCAGTCTTCTGGCACCTCACATGTGACTATCGATGATACAAATATCTCAGCAAGAGGCCCAGCAATCACTTCTCTAGCTTCCCACAGAGTTCTCGGGTACACCTGATCAGGTCCTGGGGATTTGTCCACTTTTAATTATTTCAAGACATCCAGCACTTCCTCCTCTGTAATCTGGACATTTTGCAAGATGTCACCATCTATTTCCCTACAGTCTATATCTTCCATATCCTTTTCCACAGTAAATTGTCATAGAACAATAGAAATCATGATAAAATGGGGTGTTTATCCCACTGGTATTCCCGTAGGAGGATATTGTTCCCCTAGTTAGGTCCATCAAGGATTTTATTTCCCAAATGCCTAACTTCTAGATTTGTTTCCCTTGCATATTCTGTGTGGGATTCTCCTCTAGCAAAGTTGACACCAGGTGGGCTGTCCTCTTGGCTGCCCATATACTCATGGCAGGAGTTTGACTGTTTAATTCCATGTTGGTGGTTTTAATCCTTGGAGTGTCCTCACTTGCATTTATAACTATGCTCCTCGCAAGGACTGGGTAAATGCTGCAAGCCAATTATTGAGGAAATTGCCAGCTTCATCTCTGCATGCATTCTGGAGTTCTTACAATTCCACACTTCCCACTGTTAGTTATATTGCTCGTCACGTCTGAAACAAAATCCTGACATTCATTCCCAAATTGCTCTCTGTATTTACCACTGATCAAGGGCCATGTTTGTTGTGTATTTTGTACTGTTGAAACATAACTGATTTTTGAATCATCAATCTAATATTACACAGAAGTTTACAAATAGGCAGTCGGGTATCAGTGTGCTGCTACTGACAGGAGAGTTCCAATAGCCTGAGGGACAGTGTCAACAGAGAGAACAGAGAAACTGGAGAATTTTTATTTTATTTGTGATTTTCTATTGAAAAAGGTCAAAAAGCGGTGAGGGTTGAAGCAGAAGTATGTTACAGGGAAAGAAAATGGAAGATGAGGCTTTTCTGAGTTTTGTGATAGGGCAGATTAGCTGGGAGGAGAGGGTGGATGAAACTTTACTCTGCATGTAACTTGTGTTGTACCTGAGCTGGGAGTGCTCGGCTGGACAGTGTTGGAGAGTTTTACCTTCTATCTCATTCCAACTACAGTATTCCACCAGCACCTTCCAAACTCATGACCTTTACCATCACCAAAGTCAAGGGCAGTAGATACATGGGAACATCATCTGCAAGTCATACACCATCCTGACATGCAATTGTATCATTGTTCCTTCTTTGTTACTGGTTTAAAGTCCTGGAATTCCTTTTCTAACAGGTGGTAATGACTAACTCCCTTCCTAACTCCTTTCCTAAAAGGTGGTAATGAGCTATCTTCCAGAACGGCTCAACTCCTTAGATATACTTACACCCCAAGGCGTGGAGCCATTCCAGAAGTTAGCTTATTACCACCTTTTCCAGGTTAAAAATCACACAACACCAGGTTATAGTCAACAGGTTTATTTGGAAGTATAAGCTTTCGGAGCGCTCCTCCTTCCAAATAAACCTGTTGGATTATAATTAGTCGTTGTGTGATTTTTAACTTTGTCCACCCCAGTCCAATACTGGCTCCACACCTTTTCCAGTGTAAGTAGAGATGGGCAATAAACACTGGCCCAGGCCAATGATACCCACAATCTATGAATGAATAAAAAAGACTGGGAATGCTTAAACCGGGAATACCTTTACCGGAATTTGGTGCCTGAAATGGAACTGCGCACTTTCATATTACTTAATCCTGAACAGCTTGATGAAGCTAAGGTTCAAAAAGGTGAGTTAAGTGCATGTTTGGGTAATGGGAGAAAGTTAGGATAGGGATTCTCCTCATCCCCGAGGAATAATCCAGCACCACATTCTGAATAAGTGGGATTATCTTGTCCAACTCTACATTTTTAAAAACAAAATCCAATCTGTTCAGGACAGTCAGATTTCAGTTGAAAGAACCTGTCGCACTGATTGCTATCTCTTTGCTTCACAGGGCTCGCGGGCCAGATGCGATGATTCTAGTGGATGGGCAGCCACGACTGAAAGGGGAAATGAGCATCTCTCAGATGTTAAACATCGCCACGCAGATCGCATCTGGTATGGTGTACCTGGCCTCACAACACTTTGTTCACAGGGATCTGGCCACTCGCAACTGCCTGGTTGGAGGAAACGTGCAGGTTAAAATTGGAGATTTTGGAATGTCAAGAGATGTCTACAGTACAGATTATTACAGGGTAGGTTCCTCATTGACAGTGGGTTAACACTGTGGACACATTGCTTGTAAGAATTAAAGACAAGTGCATCATTCACTCTTATTCGATAAGTTATTTCTATATTTTATAGGACAGACCACCACAGCTTTGACTTTCCATTGTGCCACAGCCTCTAGACGTCCCCATCCTTGTTCAGCACAAATGTCACTACAGTTATAGGTTCCTGTTTCAACATGAGTTATGATAAACAACACCATCCGGTTTCTCTCCCATTGTCACTGATGCTCTCTGTGAAGAGCCACCCAGCTCCTGTTCCCTGACTCCATTCCACTAAAGCACTGACCGGCTAACATTCCTAAACTGACATTGCAAGTATTTTTGTCTGTCCATATGCCACCTGCTTCCATTTCAAAACCATGAAGCCCTTCCCAAAGAATACTGATGGCCAGCTTGCTGTTGTTGCCAACTACTACCACATCTTTAAATTTGCATTCTGTTCAAAGTCCTTAAACATACTATGACATCCCAAACTCATTCCCACTTCTCCCAAAACTCACTGCTTGCATCTCTCCATCATGTTTTGACCGCACTACCAAATAGTCAATATTAAAGCAATGGGTACATTTCTCAATGACTGTGAGCAAACAATGTTTCTTTTCATGACAAAGCTAACTGTATTGTCACCTATTGTCCAGCTCAATGCCACTGTAACTGTCGTCTCTTAATCAGCAACAGCTTCCCTTTCCAGCTTTTCACCATAGTGTCTGCTGTTCAGCATAGATCTACCCATGACAGGGTAATTTTCCTCAACTACAGGCAGTCCCTCATTAACATCATTCACAGGCTTTTGATCCATTTCTACACATGCATTGGTGACACCTAAATCTATCTTATCACCAATTTGGTACAGCCTCTGTGTTGTCAGACTATTTGTTTGATCCATTCTTGGCAGAAGCATAATTTCTGCAGATCAAATATTGGAAAGAGCTAAGTCATTGCCTCAGGCTCCACAGGCAAACTAATTCTCTTTTCCTAACCACTTTATCAGGCTGAATCAGTCTGTTTCCAGTTTCAACACTGAGCTGAGATTCTGATTCCACTTTCTCTCCATCACAAAAACAGTCAACTGCCGCCTTCATAATAATCCACATCATTCTATAATAATCCACATCACTGCATAATAATCCACATACTCTATAATAATCCATATCACTCTATATTAATCCACACCACTCTATAATAATCCACATTACTCCATAATAATCCACATCATTGCATAATAATCCACATACTCTATAATAATCCATATCACTCTATATTAATCCACACCACTCTATAATAATCCACATTACTCCATAATAATCCACACCACTCCATAATAATCCACATCATTCTATAATAATCCACATCACTCTATAATAATCCATATCACTCTATAATAATCCACACCACTCCATAATAATCCACATACTCTATAATAATCTACATCATTCTGTAAGAATCCACATTACTCCATAATAATTCATACCACTCTATAATAATCCACAACACTCTATACTAATCCACGCCACTCCATAACGATCCACATCACTCCATAACGATCCACATCACTCCATAATGATCCGCATCACTCCATAATGATCCACATCACTCCATAATGATTCACATCACGCCATAATAATCACATCAGTCCATAATGATCTACGTCACAACAGAATAATCCAAGTCATTCTATAATAATCCGCATCATTTTTGTAATAATCCACATCACTCTAAAATAATCCATATCACTCTATATGAATTCACAACATTCAATAGCAATCCACATCATTCCATAATAATCCACATCATTCAAAAATGATCCACATCATTCTATAATAAACCACATCAGTCTATAATAGTCCATGTAACTCCATAATAATCCACGTCATTCTATAATAATCCACATCACTCTATAATGATCCACATCACTCCATAATAATCCATATCACTCGATAATAATTCATATCATCCCATTATGATCCACATCACTCTAAGGTAATCCACATCACTCTATAATAATCCATATCACCCCATAATAAACCACAGCACTCTATAATGATCCACATCATTGTATAATAATTCACATCACCCCATAATGATCCACATTACTCTATAATGATCCACATCACCCCATAATAATCCACGTTACTCTGTAATACTCCACATAACTCTATAATAATCCACATCATGCTATAATAATCTACATTACTCCATAATGATCCACATCACCCTATAAAATCCACATCACTCTATAATAATACACATCACTTCATAATTAAGCATGTCACTCTATAATAATCTACACCACTCTATAATAATCCACATCACTCTATAAAAATTCACATCACTTCATAATGATCCACATCACTCCATAATTAACCACATCACTCTCTAATAATCCACATCACTCTCTAATAATCCACATCACTCCATAATGATCCACATTACTCCATAATGATCCACATCAATCTATAATGATGCACACCACTCTATATTAATCCACATCACTCTATAATAATCCACATCACTCCATAATGATCCACACCACTTCATAATAATCCACATCACTCCACAATTAACCACATCACTCTATAATAATCCACATCACTCCATAATGGTCCACATTACTCTCTAATAATCCAAATCATTCCATCATTAACCACATCAGTCAATAATAATCCATATCAATCTATAATAATTCACATCATTCGATAATGATTCACATCACTCTATAATAATCTATATCACTCCATAATAATTCACATCACTACATAATAATCCACATCACTCCATAATGATCAACATTATTCTATAATGATACACATCGTTCTATAATAATCCACGTCACTCCATAATAATCCACATCACTCTATAATGATTCACATCACTCCATAATGATCCACATCACTCTATAATGATTCACATCACTCCATTATGATCCACATCACTCTATAATAGTGCACATCACTCCATAATGATCCACATCACTCTATAATAGTGCACATCACTCCATAATGATCCACGTCGCTCTATAATAGTGCACATCACTCCATAATGATCCACATCACTGTATAATAATCGACATCACTCTATAATAATCCACATCACTGTATAATGATCCACGTCACTCTATAATACTCTACATCACTCCATAATAATCCACATCACTCTATAAAGATCCACATCATTGTATAATAATCCACATCACTCCATATACCCCCACTTCATTCACTGACAATGCCAGAGCTCATGTGAGCAGTCTATTATTCTCCAACATCTGTTAGCTTCAGGTCACCCAAACTCTGAATGAATATATAATCTCTAACACCAAATTCCACCAGTTCATCACTCTCGTGCTGATCCACACACTAGCTTCCAGTTCCCAAAAAACCTCTGGTTTAAAATTCTTATTCTTGTAATTTCACAAAAATACGCTTCTTTGTAATCGCCTGCATCCTTATAATCAGCCTTATGCTCTCCATTGGTCTGATTCTGGCCTCTTGTAAATCCACTATCTCATTCCCCCACAATTGACAAGTATGCCTTCAGACATTGAGGCTATGCTTTTGGATTCACTGGTTAAACTATTGTACCGTTCTACCTTTAATTCCTTCTTTGCCTCGTACCTTTGGCCACAGTTCATAATAACTGCTTCTTTGGGCAGGCGTTTCATTTTTAAAAGTCTTTTTTTATCTCTATGAGGTGTCCAGTGATATTTGCCTTACATTAAAGGCCCAATACAAATCTAAGTTGATATTGGCCATGTGTTGTTACAGGTTAGCTCCCACAGCTAGCACAGATACACTCTGGCATAGGGTAGGTGTCTCATCAATATTAATTTCAAACTCTCTATTTCCCTTTAAAAGATTCTGATTATGCTTTTGCACCAAAAATATTCACCGCTGCAGGATCTGTCGTAATGCATTAGCATAGATTGCTAGGGAGGTTGTGCTCCAGTACTTGTGGGATACTGGCAAATGAGATTGGGCCAATTAGAATGGGTGCATGATGAATTGCTAAATGGCAAGCTCCAATAGGTCACTGTAAGAATACGATGCCAGGGAGCACGTCATGTCACCAGATATGGAGAAGAAAATTCTGAAACCGTTCGAATGAAGGAATTTCTCCTCCTCATTCTAGAATAATCAGCTCCTTATCCGAAGACTGTATAGTCACGTTGTAGTTTCCCAGCCAAGGAATTGGTATTCATTTGGGATTTAAGGTTGCATCATTGTTTTTCAGTGGCTGAGAATACCAGAGTTGAAGACTCTCAGGTCTGGCATGGGAGTTCATCCTGAAGAAGAGTTTAACTGTTTATCTGACTCTACAAATGCTTCTGGCCGACCTGCTGGGCTTCTCTAGTATTTTCTGCTTGTATTTCAAGCCCAGCATGCCACTGATGAAATAGATTTCTCAGAATAGAATGAAGACACTGAATTGAAAGGAACAACTGCTTCAAGTGATCATCAGTCTGAGGGCGTTTTATTTAGTTTCATGTTGAAATCATTGCATTAACTGTTGCTGCCCAGTCTTACTTTCCAGTCTTAACAGGAACCAAGATAACTGTGAATCACATATCACTAGGGTATCCCTTAACAACTGTCTCCCTAAAATTAAATGATAGCTCATGATTGAAGCTCATAAATATTAGTTTCACTGGCGCATGAAAGATGTATTCATTGAAACAAATCAACTGTAGTGAATCTTTGGCTTCGCATTGTGCTTTTTTGCTGTAAAATCAATTAGAGGGTATTTGATACTAACTGGGACCCAGATCATTTCACAATTGTAAGCTACCACAGGAAGATTTAATTATTCCAGGATTTATTAGATACTGCAGCCCACGCTATCACAAAACAAAGACCTGTTGCTACGGTCATGCACAAAATTTCGCAGAAAGAATCATGTTTGAAGCCAGTAGGTGCCTTGGGTTCCCAAGTGCTAATTTCTTCAGAGTTTTATCTTGTTTATTCTTTAAATAATTTTAAACTCTGTGATATATCTTAAGAACCCCGCGGTGTCTGTGGTCAGGAAGAGATTGACACTTTGAAACCGAGGTAATGCATCTTCCCACCAGTTATGAAGAGCATTTTTGTATTCTCTCTTGGGTTGTGGGTATTGATGGACCCGCATTTATTGCCCATCTCCAGTTGCCCTTCATAAGGTGGTAATGAGCTGCCTTCTTCAACCACTGCAGGCTACATGCTGTAGGTTCTTGCATAATGCTTTTAGGGAGGGAATTCCAGGATTTTAACCCAACAACAGTGAAGGAATGGAGGTGAGTGACTTGGAGGGGGTCTTTCAGATGGTGGTGTTCCTATGTGTGTGTTGTCCTTGTCCTTCTAGATGGAAGCAATCGTGAGTTTGGAAGGTTCTGTCTAAGGAGCCTGAGTGAATTCTGCAATGCATCTTGTAGATATTACAGTGCTGCTAATGAGTGTTGGTGGTGGAGGGAGTGAAAGGCTTGGTAAATCTTAGGCTGAAGTGTCTACTTAATTCAGTTCCCACGAAGTCCGTGGGGAATTCTTACATCATTGTTGTACAGTAAAGGCAAAGTCACCATTCTCTCAGAGGACCATGGGACTGGTAAGTATTTAACCTGAAGGTCAGCATGCCTGGGGCGAAGTTGAGAAGTTGGGATTTTCATGAAACCTGAACCGTATAACCCCATTTGAAATCTTTTTCTGGTCCTCCTCAGTCTGATGATCCATGAGGATAAAATTATTGTTAATACCATTGGCTCACATTTTGTTATAGTGTACCTTCATGCAGTTTTTCTCTCCCCTCTGATGAATAGCAGGGAAGTGACATCAAAACTCATAGACTACTTAACAAGCCTTGAACCCAGAGCTTCTGGCCTAGAGAAAGGGACACTACCACTGAGTCACAATGCTAAAGAAGTCTGATACACTTGGATTTGATGAGGGCTGTGTACTTTTCCCTTGCAACTCAGAATTCAGCCCAGGTCTGCCCAAAAGGGAATCAAACTATGCTGCCAATGGGGCACTGAACCACCATATAAAAATCCCCCTATTGGGTAGTAATTTGTATGTTCCCTTCGGGAAGCCCAAGGGTTTAAGAAAAGAAAGTGGGGCCCTCTTGAGGGAGGAGGTGTGCTTGTTGTTGAAGGTAAGCACCACTATTGGGACATAATATTTTTTCTCAATCTCACCAATGTCTAATTTGTATTTTATTAAACTTCGGCCAATAATCCTGCTTGCCAGGCTGATTGAGAGGTTTATAAGACCCCTCAGTTTGAAGAGATTAATGAAAGACTCAGACAAACTCAGAGATTGCTATTCTGTCGATTACCAATTCAGAGACACAAATCCCATCAATATCACTATCTCTTCCCATGATGAAGCTGTTAAGTCTGCTTCCCATGCAACTGATGTAAATGTTGCAAGCATCGAGAATAAGAGAAAGGAGGCAGCTTTTCACTAAACTGTGTACATTGGGATTTGTGAAACACCACTTAGGGTTACTGCAACACACGAACCTCTATTCCATTCTGATTTATAGTAACCTTGATTAAACATCACCCATTACATGCAACCCAATTTTCTCATATTTAACAATGTTTCTCTATAAACAGTTGTGTTTGCACATCCTGTGAACTGATTAATCACATTGATGTTAGAAGCAAAAACATTACTTGCAATTTATCACCTGTCACTTGGTCAACAATTGCAGCTGGGATTCTTTTCCATGTCCTCAAGTCAACTCTGTTTTCATCTCTCTCCACTACCCAGTAAGACCATAAGTTTCTCACACGTTGCTAAGATTTTTGCTTTACTTACTAGCTCCAGTAGTAAATTCTACAGCCTCATACACAGTGGAGATGTGCATGGCATGTTTCTTTTACATACAGGGTGGTAGGTGCCTGGAATGTGCTGCCAGTGGAGGTGATCAAAGCGCGTACAATAGCAACATTTAAGAGGCATTTAGACAGGCATATGAACAGGCAGGGATATCGCCCACATGCAGGGGGATTCCCTCCTTCAGGGTATTGTGAGTCAATCTATAGCACATGAACTGTAGCTGTTCATAAGATATAGGAGCAGATTTAGGCCATTCGACCCATCGAGTCTGCTCTGCAATTCAATCATGGCTGATGTGTTCCTCACCCCCTTTTTCCTGCCTTCTCTCTATGTCCCTTCAACCCATTACCAATTAAAAATCTGTCTAACTCCTCCCTAAATTTACTCACTGTCCCAGCATCCACCTCACTTTGGGGTAGCAAATTCCACAGATTCACAACCCTTTGGGAGAAGTAGTCTCTCCTCAGCTCTGTTTGAAATTTGCTACCCCTTATCCTAAGACTATGACCTCTCATCCTAGAATGCCCCACAAGAGCAAGCATCTGCTCCACGTCTATCTTATCCACACCTTTTATCATCATGAATACCTGAATTTGATCTCCCCTCATTCTTCTAAATTCCAGAGTATAGGCCCCTAAACTATTTAATCTCTCTTCATACGACAAAACCCCTCATCTCTGGTATTAATCTAGTGAACCTCCTGTGAACTGCCTCCAATGCCACTACATCTTGCATCCAATAAGAGGACCAAAACTGTGCACAATACTCCAGAAGCGGTCTCACCAATACCTTGTATAGATGGAACTATACTTCCTTACCTTTATATTCTATTTCTTTAGCACCATTCTATTCACTTTCCTTATTATCTGCTGCACCTGGATGCTAGCTTTCTGTGAGTCATGAATGAATACACCTCGATTCCTCTGCACTGGAGCACCCTGAAGTCTCTCCCCGTTAAGATAATAGGT
Source organism: Chiloscyllium plagiosum (assembly GCF_037043375.1). Lineage (NCBI taxonomy): Eukaryota > Metazoa > Chordata > Chondrichthyes > Orectolobiformes > Hemiscylliidae > Chiloscyllium > Chiloscyllium plagiosum. Next base: position 15,338,244 of record NW_028270177.1, read on the forward strand.
GGCCTTTCCATTTCTTCAACCCAAATACATGATCTTACACTGATCCACATTAAACTCCATCTGCCACATTTTGGCCCACTCTCTTTCCCCATCTAGATCCAATTGTAATGTTCTTATTTCCTCATTGCAATTCACTGTCTCGCATTGTCCACAATTTATGTAGTGATAGAGCCTTCGATCCCTGTACCCAAGTCATTAATGTAGATAGTAAATGGCTAGGGTCCAAAGACTGAACCCTGTGGCACCGCACTAGTTACATCTTGCCACCCAGAAAAAAAGTCATCCTGACTTTGTCTTCTGTCCACCGTCTGTTGAAGAAGGTACCATCTTCTCAAGGGGCACCTATGGAGGGGAAAAGCATGTTAGCCAGCAAGTGACATCCATGTCCCATGAGTGAATAGGGAAAAAAAACGAGTGGGATTAGTTTAGAATGGCATCATGTTGGGCCAAAGGACCTGTTCCTACACTGTTACTTAATGTAAAATCTTACATTCATGTCTCTGTCCAGTTGATAACTAGAAACTGTCTCTTTCTATTGGTATTTTTCTCTGTGCCTTCAAAGGTTTAAGCAAATTTTCCAATAATTTTCCTATTTCCTCCTTCTTTTGGGTCCCAGAACATGCGGTTGCCTCCAAGCTCTCGATCAATTTCTCCTAAAATTCCTTGCCTGTCCAGCCTCTGCCAACATGGCTCTGCTAAGCTGCTCATTACACAGAATCTGCCTTGAACTAATCATGAGTTACGTGCTGAGCAGTTATCGTGCTTTGTCAGACAGTCAATAAAGAGAACTTTGTTTGACCAGGCGGGTGGTCATTAGAATTTGGAAGAATGAGAGGAGATGTGGTTGAAACGTGTAAAACTCGAACAGGGCTGGGCAGACTACACACAGGGAGAATGTTTCCTCTGGACTGGGTCACGGTCTCAGGATAAGGGGTGGGCCACTTAGGGCTGAGATGAGGAAACATTTCTTTACTCAGAAGATGGGTAACCTGTGGAATTCACTACTACACAATGCTGTGGAGGCTGAGTCACAGTGTATAATGAAGAAAGAGATTGATAATTTTTTAGATATGGTTATGGACCAGACCAAACCCACACAAAATATATTGAGGAGATGGCCTCGACCCTAATTTTTATTTTATTTCAAAGCAATGTGTAAGGCACTGCAGTCTAGGTGTGATTCGATTGACCAAACTACGAGGCTTTAAGCAAGATGCACTTTATTCTTACACCACGGATAAAACACAAACAAAAAAAAATAGCTCTAACTAAAGGTAAAAAATTACTTTTAACTCAATTGAAATATTTACTAAAATAATATATTATTTAACTACAACTCATCAACTGTTCCAATATAGCAGCATCCCATAAACACACCCCTGACAAAGGCAAATTCAACAAAACAGGTTTTCTGCACTTGTAATCGCCTCCAGTCCTGGAGAAAGAACCCCGATTGAATGAACCCAGCAGCAAAGGGAGAATGCAAACTTTTTGCAGCAGCAGAGAGAGAGCTATCTCTCGTAGCTTCAACTCCAAAACCTCAACTTCAACAACTGAAAGCAATAACTAAAACCTTATCTCTGTGTGAGCATGACACCACCCATTCATGTTTCATTTTTTCAGGAAAAGCTATTTATTCTGCTTTCATTGGAATAGACACCTCAGCACCAGGTTTACAACCTCTTCAAGAGGAGCAGGACAGAAAAAACTCTCTTAAAGACACAACTTCTCATAATATTAAAGGATATAGAGAGAAAGCAGGACTGTGACATTAAGATAGAGGATCAGCCATGATTATATTAAGTATTCTGGGTAATCCAAGATGGAGGACAGGAAAAATTTCTAGCTGTAACAGCTGCTCCTTTATGGAGGTATTTTAGGTGTTGGAGGTGATTTCCTCGAATTCCAGGAGCAGCACTTACTGTTTTATATGCTGTTGCATTGTTTTGGAACTTTGGAAAAAAAAGTCAAAACAACAGTAGTTTTAAAAGGGAGAAGAACAGACAAAGGAAGCACATAGTGAGGTCAGTGCAAGAGAGAAAGAGAGAGAGAACTGGCACAGTTACTGCCTTTGCTGTTTTTGAATTCATGTATCGTTGGACATTGGAGTGCATCTGGGAAAATTAACAAACAGTGAATGTCACAACTAATCTTGAAGGAACCAGTTCACAGCACAGAGATAGATAAGTTAATCGTTGTTTTAAGTCTGTCCAATAAAAAGGCTGCAGTAGTGAGTACAGTGGGTTCTTTCTTGATTATATGTTTTTGGAGATAAGTCTCTTGATTAAAATTAAAACATAAGCCATACCTATTAATTTAACCTGGTGTAGTGTTTTGTAGAAGAATAAAACGGTGTTATTTTCTGGGTCTGTAGATTATGAAGGAGCAAAAATGGCCTTTGCAGTGATATGTACTTCTTGTCAGATGTGGGAGTTTAAAGAGAGTTTAAGGGTTACTGTGGATTATATATGCCATAAATGCTGTTGGATGCGAATCTTATCAGATCGAGTGGATCGGTTGGAGAGACAGATGAAAGCAATGAGGAATTTGCAACAGCAACAGTATGTGATGGATGGCAGTTATAGGAAGGGGGGAAAGTCTCAGATACTGTCATATAGATGGGTTAACTCCAGGAAGGGTGAGAGAGGTCAGAACCTAGGGCTGTTTTGTGGATATACCCATTTCAAACAGGTATGCTGTTTTGGAAAATACAGGGGGTGATGGATTCTCAAGGGAACATAGCACGAACAGCCAAGTTTCTGGTATTGAGACTGGCTCTAATGCAACGAGGGAAACGTCTGCTTCCAAGAGATCAATTGTGTTAGGGGATTCTGTAGTCCAAGGTATAGACAGACGTTTCTATGGCCAGAAGAGAAAAAGCAGAATGGTGTGTTGTTTCCCTGGTGCCAGGATCAATGATGTCTCAGAGAGGGTACAGAATGTTCTCACAGGGGAGAGGGGTCAGCAGGAGGTCATTGTCCATGTTGGAACCAATGATATAGGAAGGGAAAAGATTGAGATTCTGAAGGGAGATTACAGAGAGTTAGGCAGAAATTTAAAAAGGAGGTCCTCAAGGGTAGTAATATTTGGAGGTGGTGAGGAAAGAGATCAATCTGAGACTGGTACAGTTGAGGACAGAAGTGAGTCAAACAGTCAGGGCAGGCAGGGACAAGGTAGGACTAATAAATTAAACTGCATTTATTTCAATGCAAGGGGCCTAACAGGGAAGGCAGATGAACTCAGGGCATGGTTAGGAACATGGGACTGGGATATCATAGCAATTACGGAAACATGGCTCAGGGATGGGCAGGACTGGCAGCTTAATGTTCCAGGATACAAATGGTACAGGAAGGATAGAAAGGGAGGCAAGAGAGGAGGGGGAGTGACATTTTTGATAAGGGATAGCATTACAGCTGTGCTGAGGGAGGATATTCCCAGGAATACATTCAGGGAAGTTATTTGGGTGGAACTGAGAAATAAGAAAGGGATGATCACCTTATTGGGATTGTATTATAGACCCCCCAATAGTCAGAGGGAAATTGAGAAACAAACTTGTAAGGAGATCTCAGCTATCTGTAAGAATAATAGGGCAGTTATGGTAGGGGATTTTAACTATCCAAACATTGACTGGGACTGCCATAGTGTTAAAGGTTTAGATGGAGAGGAATTTCTTAAGTGTGTACAAGACAATTTTCTGATTCAGTATGTGGATGTACCTACTAGAGAAGGTGCAAAACTTGTTGAAACTTTATTGCTGGAACAGCACAGCAGGTCAGGCAGCATCCAGGGAACAGGAGATTCGACGTTTCGGGCACAGGCCCTTCTTCAGGGCCTGTTCCAGCAATAAAGTTTCAACTTTGATCTCCAGCATCTGCAGACCTCACTTTCTCCTCGAAGGTGCAAAACTTGACCTACTCTTAGGAAATAAGGCAGGACAGATGACTGAGGTGTCAGTGGGGGAGCACTTTGGGGCCAGTGACCATAATTCTATTCGTTTTAAAATAGTGATGGAAAAGGATAGACCAGATCTAAAAGTTGAAATTCTAAATTGGAGAAAGGCCAATTTTGACGGTATTAGGCGAGAACTTTCAAAAGCTGATTGGAGGCAGATGTTCACAGGTAAAGGGACGGCAGGAAAATGGGAAGCCTTCAGAAATGAGATAACAAGAATCCAGAGAAAGTATATTCCTGTCTGGGTGAAAGGGAAGGCTGGTAGGTATAGGGAATGCTGGATGACTAAAGAAATTGAGAGTTTGGTTAAGAAAACGAAGGAAGCATATGTCAGGTATAGACAGGATAGATCGAATGAATCCTTAGAAGAGTATAAAGAAAGTAGGAATATACTTAAGAGGGAAATCAGGAGGGCAAAACGGGGACATGAGATAGCTTTGGCAAATAGAATTAAGGAGAATCCAAAGGGTTTTTACAAATATATTAAGGACAAAAGGGTAACTAGGGAGAGAATAGGGCCCCTCAAAGATCAGCAAGGCAGCCTTTGTGTGGAGCCACAGAAAATGGGGGAGATACTAAATGAGTATTTTGCATCAGTATTTACAGCTGGAAAAGGATATGGAAGATATGGACTGTAGGGAAATAGATGGTGACACCTTGCAAAATGTCCAGATTACAGAGGAGGAAGTGCTGGATGTCTTGAAATGGGTAAAGGTGGATAAATCCCCAGGACCTGATCAGGTTTACCCGAGAACTCTGTGGGAAGCTAGAGAAGTGATTGCTGAGCCTCTTGCTGAGATATTTTATCATCGATAGTCACAGGTGAGGTGCCGGAAGACTGGAGGTTGGCAAACGTGGTGCCACTGTTTAAGAAGGGCAGTAAAGACAAGCCAGGGAACAATAGACCAGTGAGCCTGACCTCATTGGTGGGCAAGTTGTTGGAGGGAATCCTGAGGGACAGGATGTACATGTATTTGGAAGAGCAAGGATTGATTAGAGATAGTCAACATGGCTTTGTGCATGGGAAATCATGTCTCACAAACTTGATTGAGTTTTTTGAAGAAGTAACAAAGAAGATTGATGCAGGCAGAGCAGTAGATGTGATCTATATAGACTTCAGTAAGGTGTTCGAAAAGGATCTCCATGGGAGACTGAAGGCAAGGTTAAATCTCATGGAATACAGGGAGAACTAGCCATTTGGATACAGAACTGGCTCAAAGGTAGAAGACAGAGGGTGGTGGTGGAGTGTTGTTTTTTAGACTGAAAGCCTGTGACCAGTGGTGTGCCACAAGGATCGGTGCTGGGTCCTCTACTTTTTGTCATTTACATAAATGATTTGGATGTGAGCTTAAGGGATACAGTTAGTAAGTTTACAGATGACACCAAAATTGGAGGTGTAGTGGACAGCGAAGAGGGTTCCCTCAGATTAAACAGGATCTGGACCAGATGGGCCAATGGGCTGAGAAGTGGCAGATGGAGTTTAATTCAGATAAATATGAGGTGCTGCATTTTGGGAAAGCAGATCTTAGCAGGACTTATGCACTTAATGGTAAGGTCCAAGGGAGTGTTGCTGAACAAAGAGACCTTGGAGTGCAGGTTCATAGCTCCTTGAAAGTGGAGTCACAGGTAGATAGGATAACGAAGAAGGTATTTGGTATACTTTCCTTTATTGGTCAGAGTATTGAGTACAGGAGTTGGGAGGTCATGTTGCAGCTGTACAGTTCATTGGTTAGGCCACTGTTGGAATATTGCATGCAATTCTGCTCTCCTTCCTATCGGAAAGATGTTGTGAAACTTGAAAGTGTTCAGAAAGGATTTACAAGGATGTTGCCAGTGTTGGAGGATTTAAGCTATAGGGAGAGGCTGAACAGGCTGGGGCTATTTTCCCTGGAGCATCAGAAGCTGAGGGGTGACCTTATAGAGGTTTATAAAATTATGAGGGGCATGAATAAGATAAATAGGCAAAGTCTTTCCCCTGGGGTCGGGGAGTCCAGAACTAGAGGGCATAGGTTTAAGGTGAGAGGGGAAAGATATAAAAGAGACCTAAGTGGCTACTTTTTCACGCAGAGGGTGGTACGTGTATAGACTGAGCTGCCAGAGGAAGTGGTGGGGGCTGGTACAATTGCAACATTTAAGAGACATTTGGATGGGTATATGAATAGGAAGGGTTTGGAGGGATATGGGCGGGTGCTGGCAAGTGGGACTAGATTGGGTTGAGATATCTGGTCGGCATGGACAGGTTGGACCGAAGGGTTTGTTTCCATGCTGTACATCTCTATGACTCTATGACTGTATGAATGGTGGAGCAGGCTCATCAGATTAATTGGGCACCTCTTGCTCCCAGTTTCTCTGTTTCTATGTTACATCCTTGGCAATGCTTGGTTTGAATGACTTTACCATGCACCAATGTCAGAGCCACCAACCTCCAAAACATTCCTCGAGATGGTGGCACTAGACTAATACCCTGGTGGCATGGCTGCAAATTGTAACCAGGACAACCGTGACATTTACATTTAATTAATAAATCTGAAACATAATGACGAATGACTAACATAGAGTGACTAATGGAGGCCATGTTAATTTTAATTGACTACTGTTAAACAAAATATGAAAACTGAAATTGCTGGGGAAACTCAGCAGGTCTAGTCAGCTTCTGTGGATAGAGAAACAGGAGTAATGTTTCAGGCTCCAGTCACCCTTTTTCAGAACTGTTAGTAGCTCGGAAAAGGTAGTATGTTTGCTGAAGACTGGGGGTGGTTGGGGTTGTGAAGGAGTAAGTGAAGAAGTGAAGATGGAGCCCAGGAAGAAAGGAGCTCGGTCGACAAAGGGATGGGATAATGGAAAGCCAGCGACACAGTAAAGCTGATACTGGTGATCTTCAGTAAGTGGAAATGGAGGCCTGTTGACTCCCATAGCTGTTCATGGTGTTTCTCTTCATCTGTGTTCATGTCCAGAATTGGTGCCTGATGCACTATCCTATCCAGACACTATTTGAATTTGAATTGAATTTATTGTCGTGTGTACCGAGACACAGTGAAAAGCTTAGTCTTGCGAGCAATAGATCACATAGTTAAATAGCAGTTAAAATCAAAACCACAGGTACAGGCAAATGTTAAGAGTTTGAGAGTTAATTCAGTATGCTAACAACAGTCGAGTAGAAACTGTTTCAAAACCGGCTGGTGGGTGTGTTCAGGATTCTGTACCTTCTCCCCGATGGTAGAGGTTGTAGAAAAACATTGCCAGGGTGGGATGGATCTTTGAGAATGCTGGCGGCCTTTCCTTGACAGCAGGCCTGTTAGATGGATTCTACAGATGGTGCAGTTCTAGGAGGTGCTGTTTTAAGACAGTCACTTGCCAGTGGGATTCACCCATTACTGGACAATTTCTCAATCATGCCAAAGGAGTTGGTCATTTTCTGAACATGAGTGTCATCTTCACAAAAAATGCATTGCTGGCAACAGACTTCAAAATACAGTGAGTGCTGGCGCGTGTGTATTGGAAAGAAGTTATTATTAATACTAATAGTGAGCAATGCAAGCTAACTGTAGTCATACAACGGTTCGCATGAGTGACAGGTGATACCTACATCCAGCTGAATAAACCTTAAATCAACTGAATGTGCTATTTGAACAAACACTGAGTTACCTAAACAGTAACATCTACAAGTGGCTTAATAACAGTCGTTGCACTCATTAGAATGACACATCAGCACATTCAGAGATGGAGAGTGATAGGCACATAGGTGAAGAGAGACATAGAGAAAAGTCAGAGAGAGATTAAAGATCTTTATCTTTCAAATTGACTCAGATTTCTATCAGACACTGCGCACACATGGTATTTCACCATGTACAATCAGCCTACTCTCTCTAGTGGGGCATTAAGGGCAGGACAACAAGGAGAGGAGAGACGGTGAAAGGAGACACACTGAAACGAGGGAGGTCAGGAGAAAGGGAAGGGTGGAAAAACGAGAAGTAAATTGCATTTGGAATTACATGAACTCATTTCTTCTGTCTGGAACAGATACACAATTAGAGTTATAGAGGTGTACAGCACGGAAACAGACCCTTCGGTCCAACTCGTCCATACTGACCAAATATCCCAACCTAATCTAGTCCCATTTGCCAGCACTTTGCCCATATCCCTCCAAATCCTTCCTATTCATATACCCATCCAGAGGTCTTTTAAATTCTGTAATTGTACCAGCCTCCACCACTTCCTCTGGCAGCTCATTTCATATGCGCACCACCCTCTGTGTGAAAAAGTTGCCCTCTAGATCCCTTTTATATCTTTGCCCTCTCACCCTAAACCTATGCCCCCTAGTTCTGGACTCCCCCACCCCAGGGAAAATACTTTGTCTATTTATCCCATCCATGTCCCTCATGATTTTATAAACCTCTATAAGGTCACCCCTCAGCCTCCGACGCTCCCGGGAAAATAGCCCCAGCCTATTCAACCTCTCCCTATAACTCAACTTTGGTAACATTCTTGTAAATATTTTCTGAACACTTTTAAATTTCGCAACATCCTTCCAATAGGAGGGAGACCAGAATTGTAAACAACATTCCAAAAGTGGCCTAACCAACGTTAATTAAGGAACAATTCTTTCTTTGACTTTGCAATGGAATATCATTTCTAACCCGAGAATTAGTTCAATTCTTTGAGCAGGAAAACAATACAAGTTGCTAAAGCTGTCCAACTGATCTGTATTACTGACTGAGGTGAAGAGAGCCTGCTGAAGCAAAGGCCACTCACTTAATCTGTCTCCGTCTCTTTGCAGCCTTTGTGTCACATTCCCAGTTAATAAGGTGGGAGATGGGTTATATTATGAGCAGGGAAGAAGTGATTCTCCTTGGTAATAACAATAGAAAAACAGAATATTTTTCAAAAGGCCTGAAATTTGCAAAGGATTTGGGCGTATTCATAGAAGGAGAACAGAGTTAGTGTGCAGGTACAGCAAGCAACTAGAAAGATGAATAGCAGTTGTCCTTTCGTGCAATGAGATTGGAGTACAAAAATAAACACGTTTTGCCACATTTGTTAAAGGGTTTTGATGAGACCACATCTGGAATACTGTGTGCAGATTTTGGCCCCCATGATCTAAGGAAGAATATATATATATATATATATATATATATACTTAATAATCAACCTTTTCAGACTGGATTTGAGCTGTGGGGAGAGGTTGAACAGGCTGGGGCTGTTTTCCCTGGAGAGTCAGAGACTGAGGGGTGACCTTATAGAAGTTTATAAAATCATGAGGGACATGGATGGGATAAATAGACAAAGTCTTTTCCCTCAGGTGGGGGAGTCCAGAACTAGAGGGCATAGTTTAGGGTGAAGGGGCGAAGATATAAAAGAGACCTATGAGGCAATTTTTTTCACGCAGAGTGTGGTATGTGTATGGAATGAGCTGCCAGAGGAAATGGTGGAGGCTGGTGCAGTTACAACATTGAAAAGGCATCTGGATGGGTATATGAATAGGAAGGGTTTGGAGGGCTATGGGCTGGGTGCTTGCAAGTGGGACATGGGTAGGTTGGGATGTCTGGTTGGCATGGATGAGTTGGACTGAAGGGTCAGTTTCTGTGCTGTACATCTCTATGACTCTGTGACTCTATGTTATGATACACTTCCAAAACAGGTTGGGATTCAAACCTGAGTCTTCTGTTTCCAAGGTAGAGACACTACCACTATGCCACAAGGCCCTTACTAAGGGACAGCACATGTGACTTAGAGGCAACTCAGCAAACATCAGCAGACCAGTCCCTGGGGGCGGCAGGTTTGTCCTGTGATGTCCTGATTTGAGCCTGTACTCCCTGGAGCTAAGAAGGATGAGAAGTGATCTCATTGTCACAGAGAAGATCTGAATGAGCTTGACTGGCTGAAAACTGAGAGATTGTTTCCCCACAGGGGAAAGTCAGGATTGCAGATGCTGGAGATCGGCTTATGCCGAAAACATCGATTTTCCTGCTCCTCGAATACTGCCTGACCGGCTGCGCTTTTCCAGCATCACACTCTCGAGACTGTTTCCCCCCTGTCTGGGAGTGTTGTGCACTCAAAGTGGAATGCTTGGACTGAGCCCAAGCATATGCTTTCAAGTTAAAGTTTTTTTTTAAACAACACACAATAAAAAAAAATCTATTTTGTTTATATAACCTACCTGTTTAGATATGTTATAACATATGTCTAGGCAGATGGGACTTGAACCCGGACCTTCTTACCCAGAGGTAGGGACACTATAAACTGACTGACTCCCACAGCTACCTAGATTACACTTCTTCCCACCCTGCCCCCTGTAAAAACGCCATCCCATATTCCCAATTCCTTCGCCTTCGCCGCATCTGCTCCCAGGAGGACCAGTTCCAATACCGAACAACCCAGATGGCCTCCTTCTTCAAAGACCGCAATTTCCCCTCAGACGTGGTTGATGATGCTCTCCACCGCATCTCTTCCACTTCCCGCTCCTCCGCCCTTGAACCCCGCCCCTCCAATCGCCACCAGGACAGAACCCCACTGGTCCTCACCTACTACCCACCAACCTCCAGATACATCGTATCATCCTTCGTCATTTCTGCCACCTCAAAACAGACCCCACCACCAGGGATATATTTCCCTCCCCTCCCCTATCAGCGTTCCGGAAAGACCACTACCTCCACGACTCCCTCGTCAGATCCACATTCCCCCACCAACCCAACCTCCACTCCCGGCACCTTCCCCTGCAACCACAAGAAATGCAAAACTTGTGCCCACACCTCCTCCCTCACTTCCCTCCAAGGCCCCAAGGGATCCTTCCATATCCGCCACAAATTCACCTCCACCTCCACACACATCATTTACTGCATCCGCTGCACCCGATGTGGCCTCCTATACAATGGGGAGACAGGCTGCCTACTTACGGAACATTTCAGAGAACACCTCTGGGACACCCGCACCAACCAACCCAACCGCCCTGTGGCTGAACACTTTAACTCCCCCTCCCACTCCGCCAAGGACATGCAGGTCCTTGGCCTCTTCCATAGCAACACGACGGCTGGAGGAAGAGCGCCTCATCTTCCGCCTAGGAACCCTCCAACCACAAGGGATGAATGCAGATTTCTCCAGCTTTCTCATTTACCCTCCCTCCATCTTTTCTCAGTCCCAACCCTCAGACTCAGCACTGCCTTCTTGACCTGCAATCCTCTTCCTGACCTCTCCGCCCCCACCCCCTCTCTGGCCTATCACCCTCACCTTAACCTCCTTCCACCTATCGTATTCCCAGCTTCCCTCCCCCAAGTCCCTCCTCCCGACCTTTTATCTTAGCCTGCTTGGCACACCCTTCTCATTCCTGAATAAGGGCTTATGCCCGAAACGTCGATTCTCCTGTTCCTTTGATGCTGTCTGACCTGCTGCGCTTTTTTCCAGCAACACATTTTTAAGCACTACCAATGTGCCACAAGAACCCGACTCTTCTCTGAATATATTTTAATACAAATAACCAATCAGTTCCCAACACTTGTTTGCCTTCCTTCGTTTAACTCTTGGAGCTTTTTTTGAGCTTTATTGTCATGTGTACTCATGTACAGGAGTACAGTGAAAACTCTGAGGAATGTGGGCATCATTGCCTGGCTGAACATTTATTGCTTACCTCTAATTGCCTAGAGGGAAGTTAAAAGTCAGGAGGTGAATCATTGCTGTGGGTCTGGAGCCACATGTAGGCCAAACCAGGAAAGGATGGCAGATTTCCTACCCAAAATGACATTAGTGAACCATGTAGGTTTTGACAACAATCGGCAGTCATTAGGCCCACTTTTGTTCAGACTTTATTTTACATTTAGCTATCTGCCATGGTAGGATTCAAATCCATGTCCCCAGAACATTGCCTGCAGTTCTGGGTTTCTCATCCACTGACATTACCATCGGAACACTGCCTCCCTAGCATCTTATTGACAAGAAAAGGCTGATGGGGAGGCTAACATATTAGGGGCATAGTTATCAATAAAGGGTCCAATCATTTAGGAGGAGAAATGTCTAGACTCCAAAGGTTGTGAATCCTTGGAATTCTCTACCACAGAAAGTCATGGATTTTGTGGAGCGATTACTCAATGGATATAGGGAGTGAGCAGAAAAGTAGAGTTACATATACAGAGAGTCCCTACAATGTCGACACAGAAGTCCACACCGACCCTCCAAAGAGTAACCCACCCAGACCCATTCCTCTATCCTATATTTACCCCTACCTAATGCATCTAACATCCCTGAACACTATGGGCAATTTAGCATGGCCAATTCACCTGACCTGCACATCTTTGGACTTTGGGAGGAAACTGGAGCACCTGGCGGAAACCCACACAGACACGGGGAGAATGTGCAAACTCCACACAGACTGTCACCTAAGGTTGGAATCGAACCCGGGTCCCTGGTGCTCTGAGGCAGCAGTGCTAACCACTGAGCCTGAGGTAGAAGATCGGTTGCGATCATGTAAAATGGTGGAGAAGGCTTGAAATACCAAATGGTCTTGCCCTGCTCCTGGTCCTTATGATAGTATGATGTTACTTGGCATGTTTTGGCTTTGTACTTTGTGCACACATGAATCTATGCATGTATATTTCTGGGAGTCTATACTTGTGTGTTTTAATTTCATGCTAATGCTCCCAATGTTTTCAAGTCTGTACCAATTGGGAAAATCTATGTGTATCACATAAAATTACATTCCACCAAGCTTTGATGTTTCACAGTTTTCCATCCATCTGTTAGTTTATACTGCGCCACATTTTTACAATTGTGTTACATTGTGACAAGGTACATCGTAATGTAGCTAGTCATTCACTGAGTTCAATGATTGACTGTGTTCCAGGTGGGTGGTCACACCATGCTTCCAATTCGCTGGATGCCTCCTGAGAGTATAATGTATCGCAAGTTCACCACCGAGAGTGACGTCTGGAGCTTTGGAGTGATCCTGTGGGAGATCTTCACCTACGGCAAACAGCCCTGGTTCCAGCTCTCTAACAACGAGGTAAGAGGCTGGAAGCATCATCCTGGATATCTGCTGGGGATTTGGGACGAGTTGGGGGGAGAGAAAGGCTAACATTGCTACAAAGAACGTGGGGGCTTAGAGAGAGACAGAGCCATGTGAGCAGAAGACTGTCAGACTCACCCTTCAGTCTCTCAGGCTGTTCATTCCACAACTGGTCAGTCAGCTTTCCTGAAATGATGAAGTGATGCATTAGTTTGAATGGCCAAGCACAGATTACATTGAATAACCAATATTCTCAGAACAATGATTAACACCAGATTCTGCCTTTTTATAATGTTACAACAATTCATGGAAGACATGCACCGTTCCATTTCAATTAAGTAATTTTTCAGTAGAACTGCTACTGTAGAACCACCATACATTTCTTTGGACTAAAATGAATCTGTAATTCATCCTTTCAATTTTCTAATCCTCTGTTGAATCTCTCTCATTGAGCGTAACTTGCTACAATCCAATCATTCCATGCTGAACAGCAATAATCACAACTGTGATTCACCATTGTTAGCTGCCGTCATTTTCAACTGCTTTCCCAATTAAATTTCCATGCTTATTTTTCCTAACACTTCACAGTTTAGCATAATATATCTCTTTTTAGTCTTTCACTTGATCTTTTTTTATTCTTTCGTCGCTGACTCAGCCTGGATTTATTGCCCATCCTTAATTGCCCTTGTCAAGGTATGAGTGACCCGCATTCTTTGAACTGCTGCAGTCCATGTGGCTGAGATACCACCCACAGTGCTGTTAGAGAAGGAGTCCCTGGATTTTGACTCCTTGACCGTAAAGGAGCAGTGATATATTTCCAAATCAGGATGGTGTTTAGCTAGGAGATGAACATGCTGGTAATAGTATCTCCAATATTTCTGCTGCCCATGTCCTTCTAGATAGTAGAGATCGAGAGTTTGGAAGGTGTCCTGTGAGTAACCTTTTCTTGGAAAACTGGGGATAGTTGTGCACTGAAGGGCACAAAAATCATGCAAAGTACCTCGTGCCATTTAATTTCCAGGAATGCCATCGAAATTTTCCCTCACTCCTGTTTTTGACTCTATATAGTCCAAGCAAGGTACATTTGACCCCAGCTGGTGTACCGATGTTGTGACTATCCATCACCCAATCTGCCTGACCTAGACATTATGGACTACTGGGCATCAATTTCTCCAATCAATTTCTATCTGTCAAAACCAACAACTTCTTCAATTATCCTTAAAAGCAAAGATGTTTTATTTTTCCTTCATTATTCAAAGCTTCCGCCAGTGGGGGAAGTGGCTCATCCTTGAAGATCCATTCGTCCATCTTTAAAGTGAGAGGAGAAAGATTTTAAAAAGTCATGAAGGGCAATTTTATTTTACACAGTGAGTGGTTCATGTACGGAATGGACTTCCAGAGGAAGTGATGGATAAGGGTACAGTTACAACATTTAAATGATATTTAGAGAAGAACAGAATAAAAAGTGCTTGAAGTGATATGGGCCAAACACAGGCAGGTGGCGCTAGTTTAGTTGGGATTATGGTCAGCATGGACCGATTAGACCGAAGTGCCTTTTTCTGTGCTGTATGACTTTTCTGACTTTATAACTATATGATTCTATGACTGTATGACTCAATGACAGTATGATTCTATGACTATATGACTCTATGACTGTATGAGTCATAGCCAGGCAGCATCCGAGGAGCTGTGCTTTTCCAGCACCACACTTTTCAACTCTGGTCTCCAGCATCTGCAGTCCTCACTTTCTCCTAGTTGATCTTAACCTACTGCGAATCCTCTTGCAAGGATGCCTACCTTGAAGAAGCTCTCCTCCTCCATCTACAAGGATCTCAGTGAGTCCCTCTCTCAATGCACCCCCCAGGTCATCTCTTCTGCCCTGAAGCTCTTCAGCCACGTCCTGAAACAGACTCGTTACCACAGTCACATCTCCTTCCTCAGCACCTGCCTACGGAACCAACTGACCCCACAGGGACTCCGGACTACATTCAGACCAACACAATTTGGACCCAACCAGGACAACCAGTACCTGCAACAAATCTGAAGCCTCCAGCAACAGACCTCCTTCCGGATCCTCCACTCCACGCTCGCAGCCATGCGCCGCTACCTACACTCCCTGCATTCAGCCCTGTCCCAGCTCAGGACAACACTCTCCCGCTCCTCGGATGCTGCCTGGCCTGCTGCGCTTTTCCAGCACCACACTTTTCAACTCTGGTCTACAGCATCTGCAGTCCTCACTTTCTCCTAATTGACTCTATGACTGTATGACTGTATAACTCTATGACTGTATGATTCTATAACTGTATGACTATATGACTGTATAACTCGATAACTATATGACTGTATAACTCTATGACTGTATGATTCTATTCCTCCCACCTGTCCCAGCAAGGCTCTGCTTGTCACCAACTCCATCATCCTCCTTATACACCATATCACACTGAACCAGTCTTTGTGCAATTTTCTCATCCTCTGTAACTACAAACTGATTTTCCAAACTTATATTCTTGCTGTCCCCAAAGGAGATAACTTTCATCCCCCTAATGTTGCTTCTTCACACACCTACTTCAACGCACCTTAATTTGTGCCTTTGTTACATCCAAACTCAATTATCCCAGTGTTCTCCTGACCATCTCCCATGCTTTCCCCTCATTATCCTCTGCTACTGCCCTTCCCTCCTACACAAAGTCTCACTTAGCCATCACATCTGACTTTGCGGCAACTCCTAAAATCTTCTGTCTTCAAGCCAGCTCACATTTCGTTTTTGTCTCAAGAGTTCATTCCTACATTGCAGACTCTCTGTAAATGCAGGTTGTTGTTGTTATTCCACTTGAACCTGTTTTGAACCAGGCACAGACCCTGATCTTTTCCCAACAGTCGCTGTGCCACATCCCCCTGGGGCACAGGTGCCAACCTGGGACTCGTTGTTTTGCCAGTTAGTTGTACTCAGGAACAGGTGATCACAAATGAATGCCACCATGGTTGCCATGTAATTAATTAAACTAATTAACTCCATGTATAATATGAGAGGAAGGGATTATCCACTTTGTTCGTAAAGCTGGGGAGATTTCATTTACTTTATTATCGCTTAATTTTTTTCTGTTTTAATGTTCACTCAGTTCCTGACACATCCATATACACACATCCTGCCTGGTAATTAAATGCACTCCTCAGGCTGTGGAACAAGTGGTGTATTAGAGTCTGTGATGAGCCAGATGAGTTTTTCTATTTGTTTGCATAATACTGTTCAGCAAAACAGTGTTGTCACATTGTGGAGAGATGTAACTGCCCTCCGCCATGGAGCTGTTTCAATAGGAGATTTTATCTGTGTCATTCTCTCATAATTACCAAACCATGATGGGAACTCAACTTTAGTCAATTAGACACACAGTGACTAACAATATCACATCTAGGCAGGAAATTCAAGTAAAAATTCACTTCCTGAAATATACAGATTAGGTAGTTGTGAAGAAAAAGATGATTCACTCTCTGAATGATTTAAACCTGTTGAGCACTCAGTTAGTCGATATAGGCTGGTCTCTTGTTGGTGATATTAACCCCTGAAATACATTATTTCCCCACTCTGTATATTAACCCCTGAAACACATATCATTTCCCCACTCTGTATATTAACCCCTGAAATACACATCATTTCACCACTCTGTACATTAACCCCTGAAACACACACCATTTCCCCACTCTGTATATAAACCCCTGAAACACGCATCATTTCCCCACTCTGTGATATTAACCCCTGAAATACACATTTCCTCACTGTATATTAACCCCTGAAATACACATTTCCTCACTCTGTATATTAACCCCTGAAATACACATAATTTCCCCACTCTGTATATTAACCCTTGAAATACACACCATTTCCTCACTCTGTATATTAACCCCTGAAATACACATCATTTCCTCACTCTGTGATATTAACCCTTGAAATACACATCATTTACCCATTCTGTATATTAACCCCAAAAACGCATCATTTCCCCACTCTGTATATTAACCCCTGAAATACACATCATTTCCCCACTCTGTGATATTAACCCCTAAAATACACATCATTTCCCCATTCTGTGATATTAATCCCTGAAACACACATCATTTCCCCATTCTGTGATATTAACACCTGAAACACACATCATTTCCCCACTCTGTGATATTAACCCCTGAAATACACATCATTTCCTCACTGTGATATTAACCCCTAAAATACACATCATTTCCTCACTCTGTATATTAACCCCTGAAATACACATCATTTCCTCACTCTGTATATTAACCCCTGAAATACACATCATTTCCTCACTCTGTATATTAACCCCTGAAACACGCATCATTTCCCCACTCTGTGATATTAACCCCTAAAATACACATCATTTCCCCATTCTGTGATATTAATCCCTGAAACACACATCATTTCCCCATTCTGTGATATTAACCCCTGAAACACACATCATTTCCCCACTTTGTGATATTAACCCCTGAAATACACATCATTTCCTCACTGTGATATTAACCCCTGAAATACACATCATTTCCCCACTCTGTGATATTGATCCCTGAAACATGCATCATTTCCCCACTCTGTATATTAACCCCTGAAATACACATCATTTCCTCACTCTGTATATTAACCCCTGAAACACGCATCATTTCCCCACTCTGTATATTAACCCCTGAAATACACATCATTTCCCCACTCTGTGATATTAACCCCTGAAATACACATCATTTCCCCACTCTGTATGTTAACCCCTGAAACACGCATCATTTCCCCATTCTGTATATTAACCCCTGAAATACACATCATTTCCTCACTCTGTATATTAACCCCTGAAATACACATCATTTCCCCACTCTGTATATTAACCCCTGAAATACACATCATTTCCTCACTCTGTATATTAACCCCTGAAATACACATCATTTCCTCACTCTGTATATTAACCCCTGAAATACACATCATTTCCTCACTCTGTATATTAACCCCTGAAATACACATCATTTCCTCACTCTGTATATTAACCCCTGAAACACGCATCATTTCCCCATTCTGTATATTAACCCCTGAAATACACATCATTTCCCCACTCTGTATATTAACCCCTGAAATACACATCATTTCCCCACTCTGTATATTAACCCCTGAAATACACATCATTTCCTCACTCTGTATATTAACCCCTGAAATACACATCATTTCTTCACTCTGTATATTAACCCCTGAAATACACATCATTTCCTCACTCTGTATATTAACCCCTGAAATACACATCATTTCCTCACTCTGTATATTAACCCCTGAAATACACATCATTTCCTCACTCTGTATATTAACCCCTGAAACACATATCATTTCCCCATTCTGTATATTAACCCCTGAAATACACATCATTTCCTCACTCTGTATATTAACCCCTGAAACACGCATCATTTCCCCATTCTGTATATTAACCCCTGAAATACACATCATTTCCTCACTCTGTATATTAACCCCTGAAATACACATCATTTCCTCACTCTGTATATTAACCCCTGAAACACATATCATTTCCCCATTCTGTATATTAACCCCTGAAATACACATCATTTCCTCACTCTGTATATTAACCCCTGAAACACGCATCATTTCCCCATTCTGTATATTAAGCCCTGAAATACACATCATTTCCTCACTCTGTATATTAACCCCTGAAATACATATCATTTCTTCACTCTGTATATTAACCCCTGAAACACACATCATTTCCCCACTCTGTGACATTAACCCCTGAAATAGGCATCATTTCCCCATTCTGTATATTAACCCCTGAAATACACATCATTTCCTCACTCTTTATATTAACCCCTGAAATACACATCATTTCCTCACTCTGTATATTAACCCCTGAAATACACATCATTTCCTCACTCTGTATATTAACCCCTGAAACACATATCATTTCCCCATTCTGTATATTAACCCCTGAAATACACATCATTTCCTCACTCTGTATATTAACCCCTGAAACACGCATCATTTCCCCATTCTGTATATTAAGCCCTGAAATACACATCATTTCCTCACTCTGTATATTAACCCCTGAAATACATATCATTTCTTCACTCTGTATATTAACCCCTGAAACACACATCATTTCCCCACTCTGTGACATTAACCCCTGAAATAGGCATCATTTCCCCATTCTGTATATTAACCCCTGAAATACACATCATTTCCTCACTCTTTATATTAACCCCTGAAATACACATCATTTCCTCACTCTGTATATTAACCCCTGAAATACACATCATTTCCTCACTCTGTATATTAACCCCTGAAACACATATCATTTCCCCATTCTGTATATTAACCCCTGAAATACACATCATTTCCTCACTCTGTATATTAACCCCTGAAACACGCATCATTTCCCCATTCTGTATATTAAGCCCTGAAATACACATCATTTCCTCACTCTGTATATTAACCCCTGAAATACACATCATTTCTTCACTCTGTATATTAACCCCTGAAATACACATCATTTCCCCACTCTGTGATATTTACCCCTGAAATAGGCATCATTTCCCCATTCTGTATATTAACCTCTGAAATAAACATCATTTCCTCACTCTGTATATTAACCCCTGAAATACACATCATTTCCCCACTCTGTGATATTAACCCCTGAAATACACATCATTTCCCCACTCTGTATATTAACCCCTGAAATACACATCATTTCCTCACTCTGTATATTAACCCCTGAAACACGCATCATTTCCCCACTCTGTATATTAACCCCTGAAACAGGCATCATTACCCCACTCTGTATATTAACCCCTGAAATACACATCATTTCCCCACTCTGTGATATTAACCCCTGAAATACACATCATTTCCCCACTCTGTATATTAACCCCTGAAACACGCATCATTTCCCCACTCTGTATATTAACCCCTGAAACAGGCATCATTTCCCCACTCTGTATATTAACCCCTGAAATACACATCATTTCCACAATCTGTGATATTAACCCCTGAAATACACATCATTTCCCCACTCTGTATATTAACCCCTGAAACAGGCATCATTTCCCCACTCTGTATATTAACCCCCGAAATACACATCATTTCCACACTCTGTATATTAACCCCTGAAATACACATCATTTCCTCACTCCGTATATTAACCCCTGAAATACACATCATTTCCCCATTCTGTATATTAACCCCTGAAATACACATCATTTCCTCACTCTGTATATTAACCCCTGAAACACGCATCATTTCCCCATTCTGTATATTAACCCCTGAAATACACATCATTTCCTCACTCTGTATATTAACCCCTGAAATACACGTCATTTCCTCACTCTGTATATTAACCCCTGAAATACACATCATTTCCCCACTCTGTATATTAACCCCTGAAATACACATCATTTCCTCACTCTGTATATTAACCCGTGAAACACATATCATTTCCCCATTCTGTATATTAACCCCTGAAATACACATCATTTCCTCACTCTGTATATTAACCCCTGAAACACGCATCATTTCCCCATTCTGTATATTAACCCCTGAAATACACATCATTTCCTCACTCTGTATATTAACCCCTGAAATACACATCATTTCTTCACTCTGTATATTAACCCCTGAAACACACATCATTTCCCCACTCTGTGATATTAACCCCTGAAATAGGCATCATTTCCCCATTCTGTATATTAACCCCTGAAATACACATCATTTCCTCACTCTGTATATTAACCCCTGAAATACACATCATTTCCTCACTCTGTATATTAACCCCTGAAGCACATATCATTTCCCCATTCTGTATATTAACCCCTGAAATACACATCATTTCCTCACTCTGTATATTAACCCCTGAAACACGCATCATTTCCCCATTCTGTATATTAAGCCCAGAAATACACATCATTTCCTCACTCTGTATATTAACCCCTGAAATACACATCATTTCTTCACTCTGTATATTAACCCCTGAAACACACATCATTTCCCCACTCTGTGATATTAACCCCTGAAATAGGCATCATTTCCCCATTCTGTATATTAACCCCTGAAATACACATCATTTCCTCACTCTGTATATTAACCCCTGAAATACACATCATTTCCCCACTCTGTGATATTAACCCCTGAAATACACATCATTTCCCCACTCTGTATATTAACCCCTGAAACACGCATCATTTCCCCATTCTGTATATTAACCCCTGAAATACACATCATTTCCTCACTCTGTATATTAACCCCTGAAACAGGAATCATTTCCCCACTCTTTATATTAACCCCTGAAACACGCATCATTTCCCCACTCTGTATATTAACCCCTGAAACAGCCATCATTTCCCCACTCTGTATATTAACCCCTGAAATACACATCATTTCCCCACTCTGTGATATTAACCCCTGAAATACACATCATTTCCCCACTCTGTATATTAACCCCTGAAACAGGCATCATTTCCCCACTCTGTATATTAACCCCTGAAATACACATCATTTCCACACTCTGTATATTAACCCCTGAAATACACATCATTTCCTCACTCTGTATATTAACCCCTGAAACACGCATCATTTCCCCATTCTGTATATTAACCCCTGAAATACACATCATTTCCTCACTCTGTATATTAACCCCTGAAATACACATCATTTCTTCACTCTGTATATTAACCCCTGAAACACACATCATTTCCCCACTCTGTGATATTAACCCCTGAAATAGGCATCATTTCCCCATTCTGTATATTAACCCCTGAAATACACATCATTTCCTCACTCTGTATATTAACCCCTGAAATACACATCATTTCCTCACTCTGTATATTAACCCCTGAAATACACATCATTTCTTCACTCTGTATATTAACCGCTGAAACACACATCATTTCCCCACTCTGTGATATTAACCCCTGAAATAGGCATCATTTCCCCATTCTGTATATTATCCCCTGAAATACACATCATTTCCTCACTCTGTATATTAACCCCTGAAATACACATCATTTCCTCACTCTGTATATTAACCCCTGAAACACGCATCATTTCCCCACTCTGTATATTAACCCCTGAAATACACATCATTTCCCCACTCTGTATATTAACCCCTGAAATACACATCATTTCCTCACTCTGTATATTAACCCCTGAAACACGCATCATTTCCCCATTCTGTATATTAACCCCTGAAATACACATCATTTCCTCACTCTGTATATTAATCCCTGAAGCACATATCATTTCCCCATTCTGTATATTAACCCCTGAAATACACATCATTTCCTCACTCTGTATATTAACCCCTGAAACACGCATCATTTCCCCATTCTGTATATTAAGCCCTGAAATACACATCATTTCCTCACTCTGTATATTAACCCCTGAAATACACATCATTTCTTCACTCTGTATATTAACCGCTGAAACACACATCATTTCCCCACTCTGTGATATTAACCCCTGAAATAGGCATCATTTCCCCATTCTGTATATTAACCCCTGAAATACACATCATTTCCTCACTCTGTATATTAACCCCTGAAGCACATATCATTTCCCCATTCTGTATATTAACCCCTGAAATACACATCATTTCCTCACTCTGTATATTAACCCCTGAAACACGCATCATTTCCCCATTCTGTATACTAAGCCCTGAAATACACATCATTTCCTCACTCTGTATATTAACCCCTGAAATACACATCATTTCTTCACTCTGTATATTAACCGCTGAAACACACATCATTTCCCCACTCTGTGATATTAACCCCTGAAATAGGCATCATTTCCCCATTCTGTATATTATCCCCTGAAATACACATCATTTCCTCACTCTGTATATTAACCCCTGAAATACACATCATTTCCTCACTCTGTATATTAACCCCTGAAACACGCATCATTTCCCCACTCTGTATATTAACCCCTGAAATACACATCATTTCCCCACTCTGTGATATTAACCCCTGAAATACACATCATTTCCCCACTCTGTATATTAACCCCTGAAACACGCATCATTTCCCCATTCTGTATATTAACCCCTGAAATACACATCATTTCCTCACTCTGTATATTAACCCCTGAAACAGGAATCATTTCCCCACTCTTTATATTAACCCCTGAAATACACATCATTTCCCCACTCTGTGATATTAACCTCTGAAATACACATCATTTCCCCACTCTGTATATTAACCCCTGAAATACACATCATTTCCCCACTCTGTGATATTAACCCCTGAAATACACATCATTTCCCCACTCTGTATATTAACCCCTGAAACACGCATCATTTCCCCATTCTGTATATTAACCCCTGAAATACACATCATTTCCTCACTCTGTATATTAACCCCTGAAACAGGAATCATTTCCCCACTCTTTATATTAACCCCTGAAATACACATCATTTCCCCACTCTGTGATATTAACCTCTGAAATACACATCATTTCCCCACTCTGTATATTAACCCCTGACACAGGCATCATTTCCCCACTCTGTATATTAACCACTAAAATACATCATTTCCCCACTCTGTATATTAACCCCTGAAATACACATCATTTCCCCACTCTGTGATATTAACCCCTGAAATACACATCATTTCCCCACTCTGTATATTAACCCCTGAAATACACATCATTTCCTCACTGTAAATTAACCCCTGAAATAGGCATCATTTCCCCACTCTGTATATTAACCCCTGAAACACATATCATTTCCCCACTCTGTGATATTAACCCCTGAAATACACCTCATTTCCTCACTCTGTATATTAACCCCTGAAATACACATCATTTCCTCACTCTGTATATTAACCCCTGAAATACACATCATTTCCCCACTCTGTATATTAACCCCTGAAATACACATCATTTCCTCACTCTGTATATTAACCCCTGAAACACATATCATTTCCCCATTCTGTTTATTAACCCCTGAAATACACATCATTTCCCCACTCTGTATATTAACCCCTGAAATACACATTTCCTCACTCTGTGATATTAACCCCTGAAATATATATCATTTCCTCACTCTGTATATTAACCCCTGAAACACGCATCATTTCTCCACTCTGTATATTAACCCCTGAAATACACATTTCCTCACTCTGTGATATTAACCCCTGAAATACACATCATTTCCCCACTCTGTATATTAACCCCTGAAACACGCATCATTTCCCCATTCTGTATATTAACCCCTGAAATACACATCATTTCCCCACTCTGTATATTAACCCCTGAAACACGCATCATTTACCCACTCTGTATATTAACCCCTGAAGAACACATCATTTCCTCACTCTTTATATTAACCCCTGAAACACGCATCATTTCCTCACTCTGTATATTAACCCCTGAAATACACATTTCCTCACTCTGTGATATTAACCCCTGAAATACACATCATTTCCAAACTCTGTGATATTAACCCCTGAAATACACATCATTTCCCCACTCTGTGATATTAACTCCTGAAACACACATCATTTTGCCACTCTGTATACTAACCTCTGAAATACGCATCATTTCCTCAATCTATGATATTAACCCCTGAAATACACATCATTTCCTCAATCTGTGATATTAAACCCCTAAAACACACATCATTTCCCCAAGCTGTGATATTAACCCCTGAAACACACACCATTTCCTCAACCTGTGATATTAACCCCTTAAACACTCATCGTTTGGGACAGAGTTATAGAATAATGGGACACTTATTTAAAACTGACATGCAATTAAATTTCGTCTCCGAGAGGATAGTGAATGCCTGGAATTGTGGAGCATCATGGAAGTTGGATCACTGAACATATTTGAGCCCAAAAGTATAGTTGTAGCCTGGGCATATGATCTTATCAAATGGGAGGGAAGAATGAGGGGCTGAATGGCCTATTCCTTTTTTGTGTGTTCTGTATTTTAGTTCGAATAGACTGGGGATAATTATAAAAGGGACCTAATGGACAACTTTCTCACACAGAGGGTAGTGCGTATATGGAATGAGCTGCCAGAGGAAGTGGTGGAGGCTGGTACAATTGCAACATTTAAAAGGCATCTGGATGAGTATATGAATAGGAAGGGTTTGGAGGGATATGGGCCAGGTGCTGGCAAATGGGACTAGATTGCATTGGGGTATCAGGTTGGCATGGATGAGTTGGACTGAAGGGTCTGTTTCCGTGCTGTATATCTCTATGACTCTATTTCCTCACTCTGAGATATTAACCCCTGAAATACACATAATTTCCTCACTCTGTGATATTAATCCCTGAAACACTCATCATTTCCTCACTGGATAATATTAACCTCTAAAATACTGGCCATTTCCTCCCTCAGAGATATTAATTTTCTAAGTGTTGGTATTTCACTTGCTAACTGACACTAACCTCAGACTGCTGTAATTTTCGCACTGACTCATGACATACAATGGCACTAGAAACAGGATTAAGCCATTCATAGAGACAGAAGGAGACTGTTTAACCCCTTGAGACTATTCTGCTATTCAATTCAATCATGGCTGATCTGCAACCAAGCTCCAAATACCCATCTACTCCTTATATCTCTTAATAACTTGGATAACACAAATCTAACAATCTCAGATTTAAGATTTACAAATGGTTGCTGCTTGTGAAAGAAGGTTCAATATTTCCAACACCTCGCTCGTAGAAATATTTCTCCATTTCACTTCTAAAAACTTCACTCAGGCCTGCTATACACCTCAGACTGACAATCCACCAGAAATAATTTCTCTCTATCTCGTCAAATCTAAAAATCTTTGATCAAGCCATCTCTTGACCTTCTAAATTTTTCAGAATCCAAATCATAGTTTACTTTCTCTGTCCTTGGGATTTGAGCCTTGGAGTCCAAGTGTCACTGTGTAAATCCACTCTGTATTCCTTCCGAGGCCTTCCTCAGGCATGATCCTCAGAACTGATCACCAACTGCTTTGGTGTGGCTGAACCAGAGGCATGGCTTCTATCCACTTGTATTTCAATCCTGTATGTAAAAAGACCCAGTATTTAATTAATTTCTGTAATTATTTTCTGTAGTAGAATTTTTGTGGATCTCCACTCTTTTGGACCTCCATCCAGAACTTCAAACATGCCTCTGCCTTTCAATTACATCATGCCTAACAACAACACTGTTTTCCCCGACTTTGCTCCATGTCTTTTGCCTCACTGATGAATGTTGGGCTTTTCTTACCACAGTGTGCTGAACTATCACATAACTGAAAATACAGAACAGATGCCAACTGAATTAAGAGGTGCAGCTTAATATGTATTCTGCACCTTTTTGCCATTTTTAATTTATATTCTTCTATTTTCTTTTTGTCAGCTGCCTTCCTCGTTAGAATTCTCTGTTGTAACTGATTTTCACATTCAAGAGTTCTATAGTGCTTTCATTTCAGTGCCTGTATTTAATTGCCGAACTCGTCAGTTGGGCACTAGGATTACTAAGGAGATGTAAACTCCTACATGATTAAGCCTCTTCTGCTTCCTGATGTGCATGAGCAGTGGTTAATTTCCTTCTTTCTATTACAGATTTGGCATAGTGGCTCTTGACAGAGGGAAAGTATCTCAAAGAGGTTAACAAGAAGGAAAGGTAGAGTCAAAGAGGGGGGAGATTGGAGACGGAAAGAACAAAAAAAAGCCCTGTTAAAGGTTGTAGAGGGAGGGAGGTAGGGCCAAATTGAAAGAATTTCAGAGGCTTTCACATAGAAAGAAGAACAGCACGACACAAAGTGGATAGTCTTTAGAACCATTTAGGATGAAGGGAGGATAATGTAGTGATTATAACGAGGTCAGCCAGCTCGACCCCATAGAATACGAGTCCCCTGATTGGGGCTGTTAATCTGGTTCAATCAGGGAGCCCTGGGCTGATAGATAAAAAGAGGAGACGTGAAGGGGGTCGTTAGGGCCGACTGCCTGCCCCTCTTCCGCGGTTACGTTAGAGCCCAGTGTCCTTGGAGAAGGAGCACGCGGTGTCCACCAACACCCTGGAGTTGTTCAGGGAGAGGTGGGCGCCGCAGGGAGTGGAGTGCATCATTTCTCCCTCCAACTCTATTTTGATTTAGTCCCTACTCTCCCCCTCACTGTTTTGATCACACAGCACTGCCCTTTGATGTGAAGGGCAGTGTTTGTCACTGGCCACCCGGGTGTTTTCCTATCTTCCTGGTGGTGGAATTTGAATAAAGATTTGTGCACTTTGTGTCTTTCACTGTGTCTCACACCTGCACACACACACCACGGGTGCTGGAGAGAAAATAAGCACTACCGCACTTAGGTGGTAGTGTGGGGGTTAAATTTAGAAAAAAACGGAAGAAAAAAAAAGAACAGGAGTGCGCAAAAAAAAATAAAAAGAGGAGATTCCACAAGGTGGAGCAACATCAAGGGCTGAAGGGCCTGTACTGTGCTGTAATGTTCTATGAGTGTCAGAGATTCTGAAGAGCCAGTACTCACATCAAGGGCTGTCCATGTGTAAATAAAGGGTGATGGGATACTGGCCTCTGTGGAGTTATTTCAGATAATTAAAGAGAAGAGTTTTCAGAGGCTTGTTACAACTCTGGGTTGAGGAGATGTAACTATTTCTTCTTCTTTCTCCAGTGTTTGCTTGACCACAACAGATTGTTGAAGCTAAAAATAGTTGCTGTATTGACAATTCAGTCTGTGTTTTGCTCTGTACAATCAAGGGTTTAGAAAAATAGGTATTCTTGAGTTAAACACAATTAAAGTTAGATTTTTCTGCTAAAATCCACTTGGATAGAAAATATTGTGAACCAGAAAGTGCTTCTCATGCTTCTCAGTAATGTGAACAAACACACTCCAGAGCATGCAGAAACATGCAACTTTAGAATATCAGAGATAACTTGGCCAATTTAAAATGCATATTTTAAAAATAAAACATATCAGTAAAGATTCACAGATTGTATATCTGCAGGCTCTGCTAAGATGTGATAGTGTCAGTGTTGGACTGGGGTGTACAAAGTTAAAAATCACACAACACCAGGTTATAGTCCAATAGGTTTGTTTGAAAGTGCTTCTGCTAAAGCAGTTGCTTTGAAGTTGTCTGTTTTCCCCCGGAAACTGCTGTTATAGGACTCCATTGATTTTCAGGAGGGGCGTTGTCTGCTGCAAGGCTGGTATTGCACTTCTGTTTCTCAGTGAGATAGAGGTTGAAGCTTAGTCCGTATGTTGTGAAGAGAGCTGCTCACATGGCGGCGTGTGTGTTTGCTGCTCAAATTTAAATTCGAACATTCACACAAAAGCTTGTATCACCTTAAGTGATATCCATGTTGTTTGCATATTCCAGTGAATATGGACGACAGCTTATGTCGCGCAGGACTTTCCTTTAGCCATTGCTCAAAGCCAAAGTGATATTTTTCATGGCCTAGCCATGAATGATTCAGCCTCCATTTTGAGATGGGAAGGCACTTCACAGAATCAGGGGATAGCATATGTTACAGCATACAAGGAGGCCATTCAGCCCATTGTGTCTGCTCTGGCTCTTCAAACAAACATCATTACCTTTGAGCACTATTTCTATCCAAATTTCTATCCCAATTTTTAAAAAATAAAAGTTCTATATACAAGCAGCCAATGAAATTACAATTTAATATTCAAATACTCATTTACTAGTGCAGAACTTTAGTACTGCTGATTAAAGCACATTGTGTCAAAGCGACATGAATTTAGTGGGACACTTTGCAAGAATACCTATTCAAAGGGAAAAGCAACATTGGTACTGTATGAGAGGAGAGTGCTGATTAGTGGTCATGTGGTCTCTCATTGATAGAAGTGTCACCACAGAGAATGCACCCATTAATGCTGACTGGCAGTTAGCTACAGGCTTTTCTTTCACATTTTAAATCAAGCACATTGATGGTGTTTGGTCAGGCCAGTGCTCTGAGACACGATCCAGCAACTAGCTCTCACCTATTTTGTTGAGTTGAAACAGGTGCAGTGCATGTACGTGTTCTTTCCTTCTGTCTCATCTCAACAAAGTAGATAATGGCTATTTGCTGCTTCATGTCTCAGAGCACTGATCTGACCAAACACGGTCAATGTGTTTGCTTTAAAACTACACAATTTCCCAAACATGCCTCTGAAATTTAATGCTAAATCATGAATCTTTACCACAAGCAGCAAGGGACCCAAAACTGAGTCATGTGAAACACCACTACAAGTCACTTTCCATCTGCAAAATTATCCATCGACTATGACTCTTTGTTTCCTCTCAACTTCTCCAATCTTCTGTCCTCATACTGACATCTTCCCGATAACTCTGAATTAATGCTTCCCTCGAGCTTCTTCCCCTCTACTCCGGAGGGTTTTTCCGCTCACGAAAAGCTCTTCTGTCTCCTTGAAATCCTTGCTGCTGTCTGCCTGTCCAAAAGTGTGTCATGGAGATCTGATACATGGAATACTAAATTTGAACATTCCTGAAAAAGAGCACATTTTGTCAAACCTTGTCAACTTGTCCTCATCAGGTCTTTTCACAGGAATTGGACAGCTTTTGCTGAATAATCGTGAATATGCAAGGAATTATGTTGACAGCCCAATTCGGATTGGGCCTGAGGAGCACTGAAGAAGGGTTGCTCAACCTGAAATGTTAACTCTGATTTCTCTCCACAGATGCTACCAGATCTGCTGAACTTTTCCAGCAATTTCTGTTTTTTCTTTTGATTAAGTTTGTCCATCAGGCATGGGGTGCACTGTGGAGTTTATACATTTTATACACAGGGTCCTGTTCTTAGAAGATGCAAAGTGCACACACTGCACCTGTTTCACCTCAACAAAATAGCTGAGAGCTATTTGCTGGATCATGTCTCAGAGCGCTGGCCTGACTAAACACCATTAATGTGCTTGAGTTAAAATGTGAAAAGAAGCCTGTAGCTGACCGTCAGTCAGCATTGCTTACACCTCTATCAGCAAGTGTCCATTTACCCACCAATCAAGTGCTCACCTCTTATGCAGTATCAATGTTGCTTTTCCTCTTGCAAAGATATTCTTGCAATGTGTGTGTATTATAGAATCCCTACAGTGTGGAAACAATCCATTTGGCCCATAAAGTCCACACCGCCCCTCCAGAAAGCATCCCAATCCCCCTACCCTATCCCTGAAACCCTACATTGTCCATCTAGTCACCTAGTCTGCATATCCTTGGACATTTTGGGCAATTTAGCATGGCCAATCCACCTGATCTGCACATCCTTGGACTGTGAGAGGAACTGGAGCACTTGGGGGAAACCTACGCTAACACATGCAAACTCTATACAGACAGTTACCCAAGGGTAGAATTGAACCGAGGTCCCAGTTGATGTGAGGCAGCAGAGCTGACCACTGAGCCACTGTGTCATACATGTATAAGTTGCACATGTACCCACACTGCATTTCCGACTGGCAATCCTAAGTGGATGATGGTAAATAAGATGGCTATCTACCAGAGGAAGATAAATGGTTTGGTTGAGTGGTCAGAAATAGGGCAAATGGAATTCAATTCAGGGAAGTATGGAGTAATTCAGCTGGGGACAGAAAACAAAAACAAGGGAACATCCAGTAAGTGGGAGGGTATACAAAAGGAGAGAGCAAGTGAGAGACCTTGGAGTGCATGTCGACAACTCTCTGAAGATGGCAGAGCAGGTAGATAAGGTGGCAAACAGGGCATATGGGATGCATTCCTTCATTGAGCAAGGTGTTGAACACAACAGCAAAGCTGTAATGATGGAGATGTATAAGACACTGGCCGAAAGTGAGGACTGCAGATGCTGGAGATTAGAGTCAAGAGTGTGGTGCTGGAAAAGCACAGCAGATCAGGCAGCATCCGAGAAGCAGGAGCATCGATGTTTCGGACAAAAGTCCTTCATCAGTAATGTGGCTGGGATTTGAGGGGGGTGGAGAGATAAATGGGAGGGGGGTGGGGCTGGGGGTAAAGGAGCTGAGAGTGCGATAGGTGGGTGAAGGTGGGGGTAAAGGTGGTAGTTCGGAGAGGAGGGTGGAGCGGATAGATAGGAAGGAAGATGGACAGGAAGGACAGGTCATGAGGGTGGTGCCGAGTTGGAAGGTTGGAACATATTGCACGGCATCAATGTGGACTTCACCAGTTTCCTCATTTCCCCTCCCCCCACCTTATCCCAGTTCCAACCTTCCAACTCAGCGCCGTCCTCATGACCTGTCCTTCCTGTCCATCTTCCTTCCCACCTATCTGCTCCACCCTCCTCTCCGACCTATCACCTTTACCCCCACCTCCATCCACCTATTGCACTCTCAGCTCCATTCCCCCCAGCCCCACTACCCTCCCATTTATCTCTCCAACACGTAAGCCCACAAGCCTCATTTCTGATGAAGGGCTTTTGCCTGAACCATCGATTCTCCTGCTCCTCGGATGCTGCCTGACTGGCTGTGCTTTTCCAGCACCACACTCTCAACTACATAAGACACTAGAGTTTCGTTCTGTAAATCTTGTGACCACATTACAGAAAGAACATAATTGCTTGAGTGAGTACAGAGGGGATTTACAAGAATATTGCCAAAGATTTCACTTGAACAGAGGAGGCTGAATGATGACCTGAAAGAGCTGTACAAACTAACAAAGGGTTTGGATAGAATAGACAAAAGTAACCTGTTTCACCTAGAAGAGAAGTCACAGATTTAAGGTGATTCATAGAAAGTTACAAAGACACTTCAGGAAAATGGTCCTCACCCACAGAGCGGTGGCTATCTGGAATCATTGCCCTGCTTGGTGGTTGAGGTGGAAACCATCGACTCATTGTATCTGCATCTGGAGTTCTCAAGCTGCAGGTTACAGATTGGGTGCTGTTAAAGGGCATTAGAAAGGGAGGCTAGTTTATTCAGCCATGATGGACTGAGTGGCCTCTTTGTTTGCTGAAACCTTTCTATGGTTCCAAGATAATTGAAAAGGGTGAAGTTTGCAAATGAGAGCAATCAACACACTAGGGGATATGGACCTATAGAAACTAGCAAGGATGCCTTGCCTGGTGGGACTGATCTTAGAGTGTGCAGTTCTGGCTGAAGCATGTAGGTGGGATTGGAATGGTCAATCCACAAGATGATTATGTTGTTCCATGAGTTTCATTTATGATGATAAAAGTTGGCAAAGATCTACAGAGGTATCAAGGGAATCCATTTGGTTTAATACACTGACCAGCCAAATGAAAACACAAACATAATGTCTTTGAAACTTGATCAGTTTCTTGGTGAACTGGCAGTGCAGTAGATGGACAGGACAGAATATGTCTGGTCAGTTACTGAAGGCTGTGATTGAGAATAGTCAGAATGTAGATACTTACAGCAGAAAATGACGGTAAAATCACTTTCGCCTGCAACTGTTCTAATTAGAACATTCTTCTGGGACAATTTTCATCGTTCCGTGTCTAATGTGGCGCTCAGATTCTTGACAGTGAGTAGATGAGCAGCCAGTGATTATCAATGGCTCCTGTGCAATCTGTAAATGCACCTCTTACTTTATTGCAGAAGCCATCTTCATTTAGTACATAACAAGAAAGCGGTTGGAGTTGATTACTGACACTCACTGAGCATTTGTGTCTTGTTGCAGGTGATTGAATGCATCACACAGGGCCGTGTGCTGGAGAGGCCGAGAGTGTGTCCTAAGGAGGTCTACGACATCATGCTGGGATGTTGGCAGCGAGAACCACAACAGAGGCTGAGTATCAAAGACATTCATCGGATCCTCCAGGCTCTGGGCAAGACCTCCCCCATCTACCTGGATATTCTCGGCTAGTGGTCAAAGTGCACCAGCCCCCTCCTGAATGTACTCTATCCCAACAGTAAACTTCGGCTTCATTTGGGAAATCAACAAAACAAAAGTGAAGTGCCTGCTGTATATAAAATGTACAGTTGTTTCTGAGGCAGTTTTCCTGGTACCTGCACGCAGAAAGTTCCTGTGAAGAAATTGCAAAGGAAGTTTGATTCCAAACAACATCCCTCCAAAGTGGAGACACCCAGTCACCGTATCCCAACCCCATTGTAATGAGGACAGACGCCTCTGCCCTGGCAGTGGGGGTGGGGGCAGACGGGAAAATCCGCAAAGTCATTAGGATTGTGCAGCCGCTCGGCCCCTTCGGAAGATCGGTTCCGACCAATTTCTTCGCTGTGAAGCCACCTTGTGACGAGGAAGCTTCATCTATTCTTGCGTTGTGGAAAATTTCATCTGGTGAGCTGGCCCTGGCACGAAGCTGCCCTGCCCTCAGTGAGGGCAGTGAATTCAGATTGGATCGGGAGCTGAAAGGAATCTGTGTCAAAAAGCATTTGGGCGACCTTTCCGAGTTCACTTATAAGGGATCGACAATGTTTGGAATGTTGTAAATCTTTTGCAGGCAATTGCCTGATGATTACAGGTTGCCCGTCTAAAATGAGGCAAGTGTGGCGGGGACATGACTCCAGGGTTGGTTTGGCTACTGAGCTGCAATACACAGTGGTCAAAGGCAGGTGCCATGATGGTTCTTATTGTCCAACCAAGCGCTTGCTGTAGATCAAACCTATACTTGGCCAGTTCTATACTTTTATTTTGTCAACCAACCGTTACTTCAAAGTTGTTGTCAGCTACCTTGTGTGCTGCAGTTATGATGCTTTAAATAGACGCCTGTATTATCCATCTGTATATTTATACGCAAAAATCTTTTCATAATTACATTCACTTTTATTTCAAGGCTACAACACTCAGCAAAGTTTGAAGAGAAAATAAACTCCATGTTAATTACGTGGAGGCAGGAAGAGCTCTGACCCATTTACTCAAGGTCAAAGAGTGATGAGTCTCAGACACATACACTGAGATCTATCACAGGAGGACAAGGCTAAGTGAAATCTAACCACTGTTTCCTGGTGGGTTTTTGGTAAAATGTTTGTAGACCCTATGCCCATTTGAAATGTATTGGATATTCTGCCAGTGGTAGTGACTGTTCATATGAAACTGGCAATTCCAAGTAGATGGGAGCTCATCGGTCAATGCCATTTTCCACAGTTGGCATTAATCTTGTCTCTGCAGTCAATCTCCTCCGCAGGGGAGAAAAGGTGTTGTAATTCACTTCAAAGGAGTGTTGGCAGGTCAAGGGGAGGGCCTTGTGTTAAGAGGCTCAAATCCCTCAGTGAAATTTAAACAAATGCTCCCCTTGACATTAAAATAACACTAAGTGCAACTGGGCATGGCTACTGAGTTTTACAGAGCCATCAGCCTAGTCAATTGGTCTTTGTCTGATGTTTGTGTGAGCTGAGGGAATCGTAAATTGCACAGACACCTCTCCTGCCTCTTCCTGTTGATTGGCTGGCTGTTTGGCAACCTGGGCTTTGTCTGTGGACTGCCTGCCATCCAGAATGGTGCCAAATGCAGACCTGCTCCTTAGCAAAAGGATGTAAAAGACATAAAGATGGGCGTTTGTGGGATATCCGAATGTGAGAATGAACTTTAAACTTGCTGAGTGTCACCACTCCTCAGCCACAGTCGCGTTTTCTGTTAGTAGTTTTGTTCTGAGTTATCTCAAATACTGTGCTCCCAGAGACTGACTGAATTAGCAAAGAACTAATGTTTGTGTTGTAGATGGTACTCTCCAGAAAACTAAAGGGACCTTGGGGTTGCATGGTGGTTCAGTGGTTAGCATGGCTGCCTCACAGTACTAGGATCCCCGGTTTGAATCCATCCTCAGGTGACTGTCTGTGTAGGTTTCCTCCTGCAATCCAAAAATATGCAGGTTAGATGAATTGACCATGCTAAATTGCAGGTAGTATTCAGGGATGTATAGGTTAGGTGCATTAGTCAGGGGTAAATATAGGGGAATGGGTCTGGGTGTGTTACTCTTCGGAGGGTTGGTGTGGACTTGTTGGGCCAAAGGGCCTGTTTCCACACTGTAGGGATTCTGTGATATTCTATGAACCTGCATTGTATCAAAGAAAGCCGTGAGCTGAGTAGACCAGTCCTCTGCCTCATCAATCTCAAGCTTCCTTTTTGCATTGAGAAAGCTTTTAACTCCCTTGTCTACAGTTCAGATTCGTACTGAAATGGAGAGAAGGTGAGGAACAGGTTGCCACTCATGCCTTGCTCTGCTATTCTCTCCCATACATGGACGCTTACAAGATGGGCGTATCGACAGTTCAACAAAAGATGGAAGCACTGCTGATGACAGTAATGCTTTGGTAGCCCAGGAGGACATGGTACTGTGTACAAGTAATAGCAGGCACCTCTGAAGGCTTGGCATTATAAACCTCTGAACAAGAACTCAAGGACATAAACTGTGGGGGAGATATGAGTAGCTCTGAATCACTGTGTTCACGCTGCATATTATGGGACCTACTCAACCACAAAGGCTACAGACAGTGCACTCCCTGTTCTCTGCCAATTAATCATTTTGTTTGATGGGAGTGCTCCTGTTTCAACATTACTCCAAAAGGAGCTGAGGTGTTGAAACCCGACAGAATATACTTTGTTTTGCTGTTAACTCACTATGTTTTTAATCTACAGCCAGCTTTGTCATGTTGTTTTTGGCGACAGAGAATTAAGCAACACTTTGTAAGGTTTTGCTGCTATGTGTGACCATTCTCCTCATTGCTTCGCCATGAACTTCCAGATCTGGATATTCCTGAAAATCAGCTGGTTATTATTTACCTAGTTACAGCACTTCACCCAATGAACAAAATCATTATCCTGGGAGTTACGGTTAAATGGCACCAGGATCAAGGCTGGGACTGACACTGACTCCAATGAACTTAATTAACAAGAGGGGGAAAAGTTACTCTGGGCAGTTAATTTGTGTGTGGCATAATCATCAAAGGGTTATTAGAATATTTCTCTTGTATCTCTTGCTATTTTATAAACACATTTCCAATTTTATTGCAAATGCTGAGCAGAGGAAATCTTCATCAATACATTTATGATGCAACAAATGAACGTACTCCAAGAATTCTGGCCCAGCCTTGGGTATGTTCTGCGATATCACAGCTAAAGGACAGTGATGTGAGAATGGGAGAGTGTTGCCAAGCTCCAGCATTTATCTGGTTCAAATCTCCATCAACAGGGAGCAGAATACAATCATTGTCCCTCTTCCCACCTCTCCACTATGTCTCCTGTTCAGAAGTACAGATGAATGGGGTATTTGTATGTGACTGTGCAACTCTAGCAATTTTTTGCCTTGGAAGTGCAGTCAGCTGGAATGCTCATTAAAGACTCATTAATTAAGGGCCCTGTTATTCCATATAGACTGGAATATGACAGTCTTCGCAGTTTGCAATATATTCATCATCTGATATCTGAGTGATTCTCTGTAAATCTTAAGCTGATTAAAAGCAGAAAAGTCTAAAAGTGTTTTGTAAAATTCTGAGTAAAAACCTTAACAGAACTTTTTTTTAAACACAGACATGCCGCAGTGAACAAAACTGCAGATAAACTATCTGTTCAGACTTCATAATTGTACTGATCAGGTAGAGCAATCATCTCGATGGATAGACGGTAAAAGCTTAACACGGTATTATAAATCCACAGCCCCGTGACACCCAGTTAGTCAGTACATAGTAGTCAAACTCAAAGGATTGAGTGACTGTTCTGTATCTCACTTGTAATCATCCCTAGTGTTTTAAACAAATCTCAGTCTCTCGTGTGACAAAGCCTGGGGTATTCCATGTCATGTCAGCCAATGTGAGAAGAAATTTTGTGACAGAAGGAATTAATGCTTCTCTTCATCAAATGATTAACGGGAGGTATATTGCCAGAATACTTCAATAACAAATGCAACATACAGTTAGCATAGTAGAGTCCATCAAACCTGTGACCACTCATAGCATTTGTGCTTATTGGTTTGGTCGAGAGCGCGACCTCTCCACCACACTACTCGTTCACAAGGAGATGTTACAAAGGGAGCAGTAATTTATACTCGCTCACCCTACATATCAGGACCTCGCACTCCATCAGGACCTGACTTCAGCCTACTCTGTGTTCCCCTTGCCCCTGCCTGCAGCCCTACCACTGGCAGGCGTGCCTATAGCCTTCTCACCTTTGGGCTCTGGAATTCCTTTCTTAATTCCCTCCTACGTTTCACCACACCACCCCCTTTAAGACCCTCTGTAAAACCCACCCCTTTGACCCAGCTTTCGGACCCACCTAACAGCTCTTACTTTTTTAGTCCATTTTTATCTGATTACGCCTCTGTAAAGCAACTCGGAACATTTTTTCTACATTAAAGGCGCTATATAACTGCAACTTGTTGTTGATATTGGTTTATGTGAGTGAAATGTAAAGTCATATGTGGGCATGAGACCATGACAGTTTTTACCAGTTCTATTATCAGCCACATAATGACTGTGTCAAATAAAGGCCTTCTGCTCCTCACTTTCACACAAACCTCTTGGGCTGTCTGTCTTTTTGTGTGTGCTTCTCTTTTTAGCTGTCTCTCCATCTCTCTTTGCAAATTGGTTTGAAAATGAGGATACAGTTGAAGTTAGACATAAGACCAAAGGGTTGCAGGATACACTCTTGATCAGAAAGATAT
The DNA here is from genome assembly GCF_037043375.1 of Chiloscyllium plagiosum. Taxonomy (NCBI): domain Eukaryota; kingdom Metazoa; phylum Chordata; class Chondrichthyes; order Orectolobiformes; family Hemiscylliidae; genus Chiloscyllium; species Chiloscyllium plagiosum. Next base: position 15,375,744 of record NW_028270177.1, read on the forward strand.
TGGGATCCTCTGACAGAGCGGTGCATGCCAACGGAGAGTCTGAAACAAACCACCGATGTTGCTAATCCCTCAGCCGCTCAGTCAGCAAGCACAAACAGAATGGAGAAGCTAATGTTTTAAGATTGCACCTTCCCTAACATAAGCCAAAATGGGAATGGGAGGGTAGTTAACCTGACAACTGTGTTTTCTTCAATTTTACAAATCTGCAGTTTATAATCTCCTCTACCCTCATGCAGTCTAGACTCACATTGGCCAGATAGCCCTGATCTGTCTTCAGATGTCAGCTCTGAGTTACTTGGAACTCATTTTCAAACCTGCTTGGATTTCATAGCTGTCCCCTTCACTTCCCAACTCTCCCATTTCCTCAGACTCCACTCCCTCTTGGCTATTAACAGATGCTTTGTCTCTTTAATGTCTCAATGTTTGTTTTTGTCACTAGACTGATGTGATCACCCTATATCTTTCTATGTACCGTATATATGTGTATGGCTTCCATCCCTTCTCTGTTTTTGTCCCTATGCCTGCCCATTTGCCATGTATCATTCGATTTTAGGGATGGGTCATCACTTGAAAGTTTTAACTCCGATGTTCTCCCCATTGATGTTGATTAGCCTGCCAGGGGGCTTCTAGTCTTTTCTCTTGTTGCTTTGCAAAGTAGAGAGTGTGTGGACGGCAGACATTCAACTAGCCAGCTTGCGACCATCTTCTGAAGGGGCAACTCGGGATGGGCGATAAATGCTGATCCAGCCAGTGATGCCAACATCCCACAAATGAATAAAGAAAAAAGATGGGAGAGAAAGAATTGTAAACCAACTCGTGGAAGCCATGCCTTCATTGTGAAAAGCATTACAAACTCACTGGAGGTCGTTCTGCTGTAACACATGTTTCATCAATTGCAAATTTGCTGTAATGCAGTTGACAATTTGCAGATGCTGTTTGTGAAGCACAAATATTTAAAACGCATGCTGGCTGTAACTCAATTGCATCACTAATACTTTGAGCGCTGTTTCTAAAACGCGATTTTTCTATAATGCAGGGTTGCACAAGAATACAACCCCATCGCGTTATAAAAGAACCACCTGTATTGGGTCTGGTATGTTGGGCATCGGTGATATACTTAACTTGGGAATTCCCTTTGGCATTTCTGGTTCGGATTTCTCCTTCCAAAATTGGAAACAGATTTTGTCTGGCAGCACAGGAACATTGCAGTTTTACTTTCTGAATAGTTAAGCTCAAACTGATTGGTGCAGTGCCTTGATTCAGAGGGGCCATTAAGAGTTAATCGCATTGCTAGTTCACACTTAGACCAGATCAAGATAAGGTTTGCGGACATTTTGTTCCCTAGAGATGTTTTAGTGAACCAGATAGGCTTTTACAACAGTAATCATTGTCCTGGTTCTCATTTCTGAAACTAGCTTTTGAATTCAGATTTATTCATTGAATTTAATCACCACCAGATTCTGGTGTGGTATTTGTATTCACATCCTCAGAGCATTAACTTGGTCCTGTGAATTATTTTTATTACACCAGTGTGTCCCCCTTTGGAGCTGAAAATGTGTTGCTGGAAAAGCGCAGCAGGTCAGGCAGCATCCAAGGAACAGGAGAATTGACGTTTCGGGCATAAGCCCTTCTTCAGGAACGTTGATTCTCCTGTTCCTTGGATGCTGCCTGACCTGCTGCGCTTTTCCAGCAACACATTTTCAGCTCTGATCTCCAGCATCTGCAGTCCTCACTTTGTCCCCCTTTGGAGAAAACATACCTACTACTCACACAGCGACGCTGACAATAACCATTAAGTTTCATGTTCCAGGCCTTCAGGTCTCAAACCTCCCTCCGTCCTGCTTATCAGGAAGGTGCTGAGCTTATTACAACCAATGGAATGGGAGAGGCAGGAAATCTGCACTTATTTAATCAACAAAGGAGTACATAATCATAAGTGATATCACAAGGACCATCAGACTCCAACTGCTGCATTCATTGGCACTGTTCTAAATTACATCTCATCTTTCACACAATAAAGTTTTATTGATATAAAATAAATATGATTTACAACCTATTGGAGGTGGCAGATGGGCTCTGGCAATATCACTCTCAGAACTGATGAGTTTTTATTGGCAAATCCAGGAAAGCTGACATAACAGTGTGTGTTGTGCAGATAGATCAATGTCTCGTGATACAGCCCGACTCTGATGGTCAAGGTTACTGGACAGCAAGGGCTTCAGCAGCTCCACAATGTAAAGATGCTCCATCACCCCGAGTCCCCCTCGAGAGTAAAGTGTACATTGTGAGGGAGCAGAATCAGAGTGTTTTCTATTATAAATTACTTCAAAAATGAAATTTATGCTTTGGAATTAAACGTCTCCTAGTTGCACCACGTATTTAGAAACATTTTGGTCTATTAGATTTAATGTCTCTATTGCTGATGCCCTTTAAATGTAATCACATTTATGACCTTCTTAAAGCTTTCAGTGACTAAGTGCCCTTGGACTGTGTTTTTTAAATGTGTTACATGCATGGACACATTAGCTCATCGTGACAGAAGACGTTGCGACTATATGACTGCTAGGGTATGGCTTGGAGAACAATCTATAGGTGGATTACACCTCCAAATACATTGGGGTGTCTTTGCTGCCATCACTTTGACTGCAATGGGGTTATAAAGGATGCAGTTGGTAGCTGTCTGGCACAACAAGCACTGGTAGGCATCATCATTTTGTGGTGTCGAAAGAGCCAGCTTAATATGAACTCCTACTTTGTATAGAAACCGGGGTTCTGTAATGTTATTTCTTTTTCAGTTAAGAGATATGGATGTAGTTAACCTTGCCAGCATTTATTGCCCATCTTTGTCCTTTAAAATGTGTTGGTGAGCTGGAATCCATGTGGAATGGATGGTGCTGTGCAGAAGGAAGTTCTTGGATGAATAAAGTCCCAGATTGCCATTTTTGGCCTCAGTCCCTGATAAGTAACCCACAGAATCTGAGTCCACAAAATAATCTAGGTGTTGTTTCCCCATTTTAAAAGAGCCCACTAACACTTATATTGTAACACTTACTCTTCACTGCCCAACCACCTCTTCAGCACTCTTTGCCATTGCTCTGGGGCGCCTTTACCGTCAGTTCCCCTTGCTACCCCTCCCCACCTTTTCTCCATCATAGAATCCAATTCCTTCTCCAGCCCTCTTCAGTTCTGAAGAAGATTCACATTGGATTGGAAATGTTAATTCTGTTTCTCCCTCTGCAGATGCTGCCAGATCTGCTGGGTTTCCCCAACACTTTCTGTTTTCATTCATATTATTCCGCCATGACCTTATGACAACCAATTAAATCTCTTTTAAAATGAATTCACTGTCGCAGATTAGAAATCACAGCAAGTAATTTGTGCATTACAGGATCCCAGAAACAGCAATGCAGTGATGATCCACTTTAGCATTGTTAGCAAAGAAATAATCATTGGCCAAGCCACCAGGGAGAACTCTTTTGCAAAGTGGTCCAGGAATTCATTTTTACATTAACCTGAGCAGGCAGATGTTTCATCCAAATGACAGCACCTCTGAGGGTGCAGATACCCCTCAGTAATACTCTGGAGTTTCAGCCTAGATTGTCTTGTCAAGGCTTTAGGTGGAATTTAACATGTGACTCAGAGTCAAGAGTGCTAACATTGAGCTACAGCTGACATCATGTTCTATAATGAAACCAAAAAGCAACGGGGAGTCAAAGCAAAATTTCACACACAAAGCACAGCTTCTGAGCAGAGAAGACATTACGCTAATGTAGACCTATGCCAAAAGTCATTCCTCCATTGTATAATATTATAAATTAGCAGCTTGTTCTACTGGAGCCAGATCTTTAAAGTTACTTTTTTGTTCTGAAAGTGTGTTTAAATGTTCTGTATTAGTGTAAGCAGAGATATTCAGTTACGTTGTACTCTGCAATGTGGAAGCTGCCATCTTTGAAAACCTCTGGAATTATTTTCACCATTCTTTCTCAGAGAATTCCCGGGATCATGTTATGAGCAGTAGGACATTCCAGTGCCGCATTTTTTGACATGGCCCTTTCTCCACCTTTCCAGCTGATAACAGCTGCCAATAACACTATGAATTCAAGAGTATGACAGCCACCTTGTGTGCTGGAACCATTCTGTTCAGTACGTCCATGCTGACTCTCTGCAAGAGCAGGATAGCTAATCCCACTCCTCCACCCTTTTCCATTGGCCCTGAAAAATAGTCCCTCTTCAGGTACATTCCAGACCCTAATGACTCACTGCGTGTGCAATTAAAAGATCTCCTCATCTCTCTATTGTGTCTTTTCCTAGTCACCTTCAACTGGTGTCCCCTTGTCCTGATGTAATGGAAGTAATTTCTCCCCTATTCGTTGTGTGTGGATGCCTTGTGATTTTGAACAGCTCGAGCAGATCTCTTCACAGCCCCTCTATCTGTAATGACATCCTGAAAACAAACAGCAGTTACAGGCAACCACTGTCAGCAAAGAGCAGCAAGTGTTCCTGTTGTATCTCTCACAATTTTATAATGTGCTCTGCGACATTTCTAGAGTCAAAAAAACTGCAGATGGTAGAATCCAAGGTAGACAAGCAGGAGGCTGGAGGAACACAGCAGGCCAGGCAGCATCAGGAGGTGGGGAAGTTGACCTTGCAGGTATATCTCTTCTTCAGGACCGGGGGTGGATTTAAGGGGAGCTGCAGATAAAGGGAGTGGGGGAGGGGAAAGGGGGAAGTGAGGTGGTGAAGTAGGGATTAATGAACACAGGTAGAGGGTACAACCCAGTATCCTTCAACAACTCCATCCTATTCTCCCAATTCTTCCAACTTTGCCACATCAGCTCAGGCGAGGAGACATTCCCAGATGTCCCACCTATCGTGAACAACGTGCTTTCCCCGCTCTGTATCCAGAGAGCCCTCCAATGCACCACTTCCATTCCCAGCTCCACTGCTCTAAACCTCTCCCCCACAAACGCAATAAAGTCAGGGTTCCCCTTGTCCTCACCAACCGCCCTACCAGTCTCCACATCTAACACATCATCTTTAAATATTTCTGCCAACTCCAACTAGACACCACCACCAAGAACATCTTCCCTGCCCCACCCCTCCCTGCCTTCCACAAGGACCGTTCCCTTTGCCAATCCTTGGTTGGCGGCACTCTTCCCACCAAACCCCTTGGCTCCTGGTACCTTCCCCTGCAACCATAAAAGATGCAAAACCTGCCAGTATACCAGGCCCCTCACCTCCATCCAGGGCCCCAAACAGTCCTTCCAAGTGAGATACAGGTTCACCTGCCTTTCCTCCAACCTAGTTTACTGCATCAGGTGCTCCCGATATGGTCTTCTCTACATCAGGGAGACTAAATGTAAACTTAGGGCATGCTTCGCTGAACATCTTAGCCAGGCCCACAAGGGCTGACTGGACCTCCCAGTCACCGCCCATTTTAATTCACCTTCCCACTCCCTTTCTGATATGATCATCCTTGGCCTCCTCCACTGCCACAGCAAATCAGACTGCAACTTGTAGGAACAACACCTCTTCTTTCAACTGGGCATCCTCCAGCACGGAGAAATCAACATTGAGTTCTCCAATTTAAATTAACCTCCCTTCCCTTTCCCCGACTCCCTTCCCAGCCTCTCCCCCTCCCTTCCATTCCTCTGACTGATCCTTCCTTCGAGTTACCAATGGGATTCATTCCTCCCATCAACCGACCAAGTCATACCCTATACCCATCTTCACCTATCCCCACTTCACCACCCTGCCCCCACCACCCCCTTTATCTGCAGCTCCCCCCTACACCCAACCCCAGTCCTGAAGAAGGGTTGCACCCAAAATGTTGACTTCTCCACCTCCTGATACTGCCTGGCTTGCTGTGTCCTTCCAGCCTCCTGCTTGTCTCTCTGGGACATTTCTAAGCAATGAGGTACTTAGGAAGTGAAGTCACTGGAGAAAAATAACAGACAGTTTGAAGTCAGGATGATCCCACAAGCAACAATAAACTAAATGAACAGATGATCTACTCTAGTTATTCATTTTGGAATAGATATAGAACGAGACGCCCATGAAAACTCCATTGCTCCACTTTGAAGAGACATGTGGCATTGTTTACATTGACCTGAGAGCAGACAGACTTTGGCTTACTGTCTCAACCAAAGGAATATAATACAACAATGGGAAACAAATAGAAGACAATACTGATGAGGTTATGTGAAGATGGATAGGAGTAGTGTGTGGACTGTAAGCACTGACAAAGACCTGACAGACTGAAGGCCTGGTTCTGTGGCTGGCTCAAGAATAATATCATAAATGCAGTAACTAACAAATGCTTAAGCAGCCTGCTCCTTCACTGAAATCCTAAATCTTCAACTGTGACCCAATCTCAGAAAAGAAGCATTCTCATTAATGGCAGATAACCTAATGATGGCCTAGTTATTGATCATTCATCTTTGAATGAATAGTTTTTAAAGGATCCTTCAGCACATGAAAAGAAACTCTCAAATTCCCATTTCGCAGTCCTCTCTAAGTTCAATATTGACCGTACAGTCTAATTGTCTTTAAGCAAATGCTAAATTAATACAGAACTCAGTTAAGATGAGCAATTAAGTAAACATAAGGTGAGTTTTTCCAGATACCAGTTAAGAGGTTGCAGACTTACTGACTCTGATAGTCAATGCTACTGGAGGGTTCCTTTCTTTGTTTTTATTTTATTTTCTATCAAGTGTGACACAAGGTTGATTGTAATGCATGCAGAATGGCAGAAAGGAACTACACACTGAATATACTTCCTGATAATATATTGGTGTACTGTGAAATGTTGTTGCAGAAACTTCTGCAGTACTTTGGAGGTCTAGCGCATGTATCTGTAATGTTTACTGAATCGCACTTGAGAATGCTTATCCAGTTAGTAATGTTTGGAGTTTTCTACAGGTGCTTTGATATATAGGAAAAAAGAGCTCTGCACTTATAGAGTCATAGAGTCATAGAGATGTACAGCATGGAAACAGACCCTTCGGTCCAACCCGTCCATGCTGACCAGATATCCCAACCCAATCTAGTCCCACCTGCCAGCACCCGACCCATATCCCTCCAAACCCTTTCTATTCATATACCCATCCAACTGCCTCTTGAAATGCTCCAGCCCTGGCAACATCTTTGTAAATCTTTTCTGAACCCTTTCAAGTTTCACAACGTCTTTCCAATAGGAAGGAGACCAGAATTGCACGCAATATTCCAACAGTGGCCTAACTAATGATCTGTACAGCCGCAACATGACCCCCCCAACTCCTGTACTCAATACTCTGACCAATAAAAGAAAGCATACAAAATGCCTTCTTAACTGTCCTATCTACCTGCGACTCCTCTTTCAAGCACTTTTTATGTTCACCAACAACACAATGTTAAAAATCACACACCACCAGGTTATAGTCCAACAGGTTTAATTGGAAGCACTAGCTTTCGGAGCGATGCTCCTTCACTACCACCTGAAAGCTAGTGTGCTTCCAATTAAACCTGTTGCTCTATAACCTGGTGTTGTGTGATTTTTTAACTTTGTACATCCCAGTCTAACACTGGCATCTCCAAATCATAGCAACACAATGCTCTTTATTGACAAGGAGTATTTTTGAAGTGTAGTCACTGATGTAGAAAACAAACTCCTACAAGCAGAAATACAATAGTGAATGGAAAATCTGTTTATTGAGATTCTGGTTTGGGGGATTGCTGCTCTGGGTGTCCTGGAAATAACACAGAAGAATCTTTCACATCTACAAACAAGAGCCTTTGTTTAATATTCCTCCATTGAAAATGTGTTGCTGGAAAAGCGTAGCAGGTCAGGCAGCATCCAAGGAACAGGAGAATCGACGTTTTGGGCATGAGCCCTTCTTCAGAGCCCTTCTTCATGAGTCCTTCTTCCTGAAGAAGGGCTCATGCCCGAAACGTTGATTCTCCTGCTCCTTGGATGCTGCCTAACCTGCTGTGCTTTTCCAGCAACACATTTTCAGCTCTGATCTCCAGCATCTGCAGTCCTCACTTTTTCCTTAATATTCCTCCAGTCAACAACATCTACACTCAGCACTAGCGTATTGTCTGAATTTCAATGCCCAAACCTGGAAGCAGGATTGAACAAGGAAACCTTCATACACCAAGATGAACGTGCTACCAACCAAGCTGCTGATCACATTTTTCACCTTTTTGTGACCCAAATAGTTTGAATTTTTGCTTTTGTTTTGATGTGTTTATGGATGTCAATTCCACTGGTTGAGGTATCTTCCTTGATGTGGTTGGATTGGAATACCTGGTTGGAATTTTGTTGGATTGACAGGGGTCTCACCAATCAGCCAAGGAGCCCCTTCCCCATTGGTTGTGGAAAGAGGGGAGGAGAGAGTGATCTCATATTGTTAGGTTAAAAATCATACAACACCAGGTTTAATTGGAAGCACTAGCTTTCGGAGCGACGCTCCTTCACTACCACCTGATGAAGGAGCGTTGCTCCGAAAGCTAGTGCTTCCAATTAAACCTGTTGGATTATAACCTGGCATTGTGTGATTTTTAACTTTGTACACCCCAGTCCAACACCGGCATCTCCAAATCATGACTCATATTGCTAGGTTGAGAGTAGTGAACAGGTTTCTTCCAGTCTGATCAAAATGAATATAAGAAGACACATGAACTTTAATGTGAATCAAATTTATTCACTTACACTACTTAATATATGTCAGTGAATCTATTAGCTTAAACTACATAATATACACATATATCCAAAGAAGTTGCCAGGGTTGAAGGATTTGAGCTATAGAGAGAGGTTGAATCGGCTGAGGCTGTTTTCCCTGGAGCGTTGAAGGCTGAGGGGTGACTTATCCCAGTTTATAAAATCATGAGGGGCATGGATAGGGTAAATTGACAAGGTCTTTTTCCTTGGGTGGGGGAGTCCAGAACTAGAGGGCATAGGTTAGGGTGAGAGAAGAAAGATATAAACAGACCTAAGAGGCAACTTTTTCACGCAGAGAGTGGTGCGTGTATGGAATGAGCTGCCAGAGGAAGTGGTGGAGGGTGGTACAATTACAACATTTAAAAGGCATCTGGATAGATATATGAATAGGAAGGGGTTAGAGGGATCTGGGCCAAGTGCTGACAAATGGGACTAGATTAGGTTGGGATATCTGATCGGCATGGACGAGTTGCACTGAAGGCTCTGTTTCCGTGCTGTACATCTCTATGTTCTATGACTATAAGTGAATCTCACACTACCTTCTATTTCTCGGGGACTTTGGTGACAGTGGCACTGCGAGTTTTATAACAGATTCTATGACACCTGTATTGTGAATCCTGATGGTGAACAGTCCAATGAGCAGGGCAAAGTCTCTCATATTAATACTATTCTGAATCTAGATTAGGTGGGGATACCTGGTCAGCACAGTGGCTCAGCAGTTAGCACTGCTGCCTCACAGCACCAGGGTCCCAGGTTCGATTCCAACCTCGGGTGACTGGCTGTGTGGAGTTTGCACATTCTCCCCTGTCTGCGTGGGTTTCCTCTGGGTGCTCCAGTTTCCTCCCATAGTCCAAAGATGTGCAGGTTAGGTGAATTGGCTATGCTAAATTGTCCATAGTGTTAGGTGCATTACTCAGAGGGAATTGGGTCTAGGTGGGTTACTCTTCAGAGGGTCAGTGTGGGCTTGTTGGGCCAAATAGCCTGTTTCCACACTGTAAGGAATCTAATCTAATCCAAAGTTATGTGCTGAATCTCTATTTCATAATAACTATAGTACCTTACCAGGTGGCCCCATGTCGACTGCATAAGCAGACAGTTTACACTGTCCCTCAAGGTCAGGCAGCATCCCCCCTGTCAAAGCAGGCTGGTCTTGTGTTAGATAAAAACTGAGCTAGTTGCGGGATGCTAGAAATCAGAAACAAAAACAGAAATTGCTGGAAAGCTCAGCAGATTTGGCCGAATCAGCAGAGAGTTAATGTTTCAAGTCGACTAGCTCTTCTTCAGAATTGAGGGTAGCAAGTAAAATGATGGTCTATATGCAGAAGATAGATTGGGGGGGTACGTGGTAAGAAGTAAAAAGTACGTGGATTAGAGCTCAAAGAGAGAGAAGAACAGTTGAACGGACAAAGGAGTGGATAACGATCAGTCTGGGAGAATGAAGGGCCGCTAAGGGGAACTATTAGTGGCTAACAATGGGTTGTGTGTGATAGCAGACCATGTGATAACAAGGACTGGTGTGTGAGGGCTGGTTAGCTCAGTTGGTTGTACAGCTGGTTCACATTGTGGTGTGATGTTAGCAGTGTGGGTTCAATTCCTGTTCCAGCTGAAGTTACAATGAAGGACTCTCTTTCTCATACCTCCCCCCTGACCTGAGGCAAGGCGATCTTCAGGTGAAGCCATTAGAGCTAATGAGAGAGTAGCTCTATAGTCTGGTAAGACTAAGGTGACTTTGCCTATATGTTTGCATTTAATCTAGCTTCCCTTTGACTTTCTTTTTAAAAAAAGGAAATGTGATTGCCTGGCAGGATTAGTTCTCTGCTCCAACCAATCTAACCTTGGGATATCTGTGTTGGAATGAGAAAGGTTGAAGGTGAGATAACAGCTGGTTGTGGGCCAAGGTTAAAAATCACACAACACCAGGTTATAGTCTAACAGGTTTAATTGGAAGCACGAGCTTTCAGAGCACCGCTCCTTCATCAGGTGGTTGTGGAGGACACAATTGTAAGACACAGAATTTATAGCAAAAGTTTACAGTGTGATGTAACCGAAATTATACATTGAAAAATACCTTGATTGTCTGTTGAGTCTTTCATCTATTCGAATAACATGATAGTTTCACTTCTTTCATGTGTAAATCACAAAACCTTTTTTTAAAAGTTGCATTCTCAAGTTAGCTGTAACACTTGGTGTTGATATATGTTGTGGGCCAGTGTGAGATGATTATTTAAGTGAATGTGGTTCAAGCAGCACCATAAGATGTGAGCGCAAAATCTCATCCACTTATGAGTGGTGATTCGTTTCTCTCAGCATCTTTTATTTTAAACACAGAGATGCTTCTATGCAGCATTGAATGTTCTTTTTATCCACCACCACATCACACACCTTGCTTTGTTTCCTTTCTCCTCCATCACAACATGTTATGTTACCAATTTACATGCCCCATCAGGGGCAGCTCAATGACAAAACAACTGAGGGAAAGATAGGGAGAGAGGAGGGGGAGGGACTAAATCACAATGGAGTTGGAGGGGAAATAAGGCATTCGAACCTCTCCATCTCTGAATTGGTGGAGCCCCTCAGTATTAGATTATAGGCTGGGAATCATTTTTGGGAAACGTCTCTGCTTTAACTTTGTGTCTTACGTGGTTGTTTGTTATGACTTTGCTTTTCCCTTACTGATGGTGAGTGCTCTGCAAGGCCAGGAGAAGTCAGCATTGATGTCAGTATTACTGAGGGCTTAATAAGGATGTGAGTACAGTTCATAAGCAACATGCAACGATCTTTCATCCCAAGTGTTAATTCGGGCTCAGGCGAGCTCCTGTGTAAAACACACACGTGTTGGGTTTTTTTCCGAAGTCTTTCTGAGGCTGCTTCACCTGATCCCTTTAGTATTCCTCTCATGCTGTGTGTGTCTGTGTGTTTGTCCCCCCTCTCTCTCTCTCTTGCTCGCTCTCTCTCTGAATTGACTGACGCAGCTGCCGCAGAGTTGTGGCGGAAATGTAGACATTGCTCGGATCACACTTGCACTGAAAAGGTCTCTTGTTGCGAGACAAGCCAACAAGTGGCCTGCAGTACACCCTGCATCTCAATGAGGTCAGAAGCTGCGAGTGAGCGAGCGGCTGAGTGAACACACTTCTCTTAATGACATGGTTGATGCGTGTTGTCACAGACTGGCGAATAATTTCCCGGTCATTGCTCAACGCCTCATGACACTGGAATGCGGTGTAATTAGAATGGAATGGATAGCGTTGCCATGTTAAAAATGATATTCTTCTGCAGTTCGAACAGCTGGGGTGCAAAAAATTGAAAATCATTATGTATATCCCCACTGCCGAATAAAACCTGAGGATGGGTTGACTGGGCAAGTGCCCTTCAACTGACAGGGAGTGTTGCCCCCTGAGGTGCCCAGTGCTCTGCACTGACATCCAATTTATCTTGCGAGTTGGCACAGTGACAGGAGAATGATATCATTTGCTAAAGACAGGGATCACGTGGCAGTGGTCTGACTATTTTCTTTCCAAACTCCACTGATAGGCAAACCATTTAATAAGAACAATTATGAACGGCTTCACTTTCAACAGAGCAGACATTGTTAGAATCAATCAGAGCCTGAATAAAACATGACTTTTTTTTTTAAATGTTGGAGGTTTCTTGATTGTCTACATAACTGAGGAAAGGCAAATCTGGGGACAGTACACTTTTGAGATGGGCATTAAATAACATGTGAGACACATATGCACACAGAGCTGAGACATGGTATCAAGCACTGCGAGAGTTGTGACATGGATTTGGTAGAAACTAAACAACAGTGTAAAAAAAATCTTTCATTTCCTAAAGGCAGGGTAAGATTGAGTGGTGTGTTAAGACTTCAGATGGAGCGCTGCCCTGAAGCAATTTCAGAGCTGTCAGGAAATCCAACATCTTGATTAACCTTTGTGCAGTGAGTCTTAGAGAGTGACTGATTGTGATGCATATGCTATCTCTTGCCTAAACCCTCACTGTAACCCCCAGTGTCCCTTGTCGGTCGGTCTGTCAGTCTCTTGCTGTCTGAGGGGACCCACGGAGAAGACAGTCCCAGTTTTCTGTGTGCCTGACCTGGAGGATAGGCTTTGTCAGCGAGTGGCTGAAAGAGAGCTGTTAACTTTGGCCTTCAGTCACCGTGACCCAAAGTTCAATTCTTCCTCAACAAAATACTCTTAAAAGGATTGTAATAATCCATTCCACTAGAGTATCTGGCAGCAATTTGTGTTAAATCACGTGATCCCTTCTTTAAATAATATAAACCTTTCCACTCTAATCTTTAACATCAATAATTTCTGATTTACTCTGAATCCGAATCCTCCCAGCCCTGAAGTTTTTTTTACTGAAACAGTATGTAGAAGGGTGGCACGGTGACTCAGTGGTTAGCACTGCTGCCTCACAACACCAGGGACCTGGGTTCATATCCAGTCTTGGGCGACAGTCTGTGTGGAGTTTGCACATTCTCTCTGTGTCTGTGTGGGTTTCCTCCCACAGTCCAAAGATGTGCAGGTCAGGTAGGTTGGCCAATGTTAAATTGCCCGTAGTGTTGGGTGCATTAGTTCGGGGGAATGAGTTTGGGTGGGTTGCTCTTCGGAGGGTCGGTGTGGACTTGTTGGGCTGAATGGCCTGTTTCCACACTGTAGGGAATCTTATTAGAATTGGATTGTATCGTCACATGTACAGAACAAGCACAATTATCCAAACGAGATGGACGGGGAGTATTTTCCTCGATTCCAATTTACACTGTATATCACCAAACCATAGTGTGATCAGTGCACAGAAGGATTATTCACCAAACTTGTTTATGGAGTAATAGAGACAGGTAACCCATCGAATCATTGGGACCCTTTAATGAGTAAAGCATGAGATGGGTCATTCAGCAAACATTCAAAACTTTTCAGTGAAGAAAAGATATGGATTACTCCCCAAACAAGCAACGAGTGCACATAGAGATGGATGATCTCACAGGCATCTATTGTCGCTTTTTGATTCAACTTATAGCAACTGAAAAAAGAACTCTAAGAGGAAATAAGCATTTTGCAGAGCTCCCTTGCGCATACCGTTAAACACTTCCAAGCCGTTTCTTTCCAGGAATGTCAATGGGATGTTCTGGAACATAGTCACGGCCCATATGTTGAGTGAACATTCAGTACATTGGGTTCTGTAGTTGTTAAATCACTTTTTTTTACCGTGGAGTGCTTGTCACATTCATTGCTAGCTTTTTCCTTTTCTAGATCACTGATTACTCATGTCCTACCTCAGAGTGGGGCTTGGGGAAGGAACTGAGCAGGTCATTTGGTGGGAGAGATTGCTTCCTGAACCTTTGGCAGTAAGTAACTACAGTGGTCCAAATGACTTCAATGGTTCATTCTCCACCAGAGGTATCCCATTCCAGGTGCTGCTCTATTCTGCTCCCTTGCAGAACATTGATGCAGTGAATTGGACAGATACGTGTGCACAATAGAGAGAGGCCATTGACATGCTAGGACTGAGGGGAGGGTAAGAGAGCTGTGCAGTCATAATTAACCAAAGCAGGCTTTACTAAGGTCAGAGTCTGGTATGTAATAGTAAACATTGTCAATTGCTAAACAGCATAGGGCTGAAAACACAGCTTCTCTGGGGATTTCATTAAACATTTGGTGAACTGGCTAAGAAGACATTTGCTGTAGAGTTAACATTCCAAGTTTCTGTCTATTGCTTACTGTGTGGCTTGTTCATGGCTTCGAACAGCAATAAGTACCATTTTTTTGAAGGGTACACCTTATTTGCCAACTGCTTCATTGCAGGACCCCCAACAGGGGTCAGCATCATTTTTTTGAGGTCTCCTTTTGAGATTTTCTTGAAGGCTGTTTTTTTTAACTTTGTGAGTTGACGTTTGTTTTGATTTTCAGGGCCTACATTTTCATTCTTACTACAGTTTATCAGCTGAACCAGTTTTGTTGTAACATTACCTTTTCTATTTGTATTGGCAGAGTATTTGGAATCATGGAGAAACAGAAAATGAAAAATTCATCAATATCCTTATAATAATCTCCCCATTTAACCTCATGCCACAGCACATAAGGAAATCATTAATTTTCTAGATCAATAGAATTTAAATTACTTTAAGACAACAGGTATTAATCAGCAACAAAAGTTTCTTCGCAAAATAGATGACACATTTCCACATACAAAAAGCCATCACTGTAAACACACCATTCATACACTTATGAGGTTGAAGCTAATGCATTTCCATCACAAAATGGGAATATCTTAATCAAATAGTTAAAACTCCTGCATTTAAGATCACAATCTCAGATTTAAATTTAATTTGATGTGATTTATTCTTGTTACGTGTACCTAGGTATAGTGAAAATCTTTGTTTTGTGTGCGGTATGGGCAGATCATACCATACAAAGTGCATTAGGGTAGTAGAACAGAGTGAAGATTAGAATATTACAGCTGCAGAGAAGGTGCACAGAGAGTGAGATTAACATTAAATTTAAAATTCGAGCGGTCTGTTCAGAAGTCTAATAACGGAGGGGAAGGAGGTGTTCTTAAATCTATTCGTAAGTGTATACAAACTTTTATATCTTCTAATATCTTTTATGTTATCAATTGAACAATTAAAACACTGTTCATGATGACATGGACCATTGTATTATTTCCTGAGCTAACATAGCCTTAAACAAGAGATTCCACATACATAGAGTCATAGCGATGTACAGCACAGAAACAGCCCCTTTGGTCCAACCCGTCCATGCTGAGCAGATATCTTAAATTAATCTATTCCCATTTGACAGCATTTGGTGCACATTATTCTAAACCTTTCCTATTCATATACCCAAGTAGCTGCCTTTTAAATGTTGTAATTGTACCAGACTCCCCATTTGGAAGGAATTCATTCCTCAGTGTTTTGAAGTTTTCTTGTACCCTTTGTTAGCTGAGTAAACCTTTGTTGACAGGTTTAAAACTGTTCTCCACTGCAGCCTCTCTTTTCTACCTCTAGAGGCTCCAGTTACTCCCTACTCATCTTGTAGCACCCTTCTTTCCAAAACCACCCTATTGGGGTTATGCTATGACCAAAAGTGTGTGTACATACTTCTCTGCTATGAATTCCTCTGTCCACATTTTCTTCATTTTTTTTGTTTATTTATTTGCACATTTATATGGTGTGGGTTAAGTAGGGCCATGGTGCTAGACAATGTGCTTGCACAGATATCACTGTAATTTGCTAATCTAAAATTCTAGCCTTGATTTAAGATGGGACATTGTTTTCATTATTCTGTGACAAAGGATTTGACAGTGTTCCTTTGGACCTTGAAGGGTTGTTGAGAAGGGTGGGGGAGAAAAATCAGAGATTTGATCTACTGCCAAAAGCCAAGCCATTAAAAATGTGGGAGGTAATTGATTGATTGAAGAGACCGGTCATATGCACTATGATTTCAGTGGTGATTGACATGGTCTATTCCGCATTTCTGAACTTACCCATCATTTTTATCCATTTAGTGAAACATGTGTATGAATTTGTTCAATGGCTATTGTGTATTAGAGCGATGGAGTGCAAGTACTGATTTTAGTAAGCTGACATAATCAATAGTCAGCTA
Source organism: Chiloscyllium plagiosum (assembly GCF_037043375.1). NCBI lineage: Eukaryota > Metazoa > Chordata > Chondrichthyes > Orectolobiformes > Hemiscylliidae > Chiloscyllium > Chiloscyllium plagiosum. The sequence goes on from NW_028270177.1 coordinate 15,392,049, forward strand.
TTCTTAGATGCAGAGCAATTCAGACTTTTCAGTCTTATCCTTGGAGTTTTAGTGTTTAATCTTTCAAAGTGCTGAGGATGGAATTGCTCAGCTTGCATTGTATGGTGGCATTATAAACGTGTTAATTTGGATGCAGTTACAATATGGTTATGTAATGCAGGGTTAATTTGCCTCCAGCCCTTGCTCTATTAAAATCTATTCAGTTTCTCTTGCTTTGATCAGCTGTGGTTGTCTAGAGTATATTGTGTGCATTGCATGAGTGTTCAGGGTCTCTGCTGCATCTTTCAAACACTGTCCACAAGAAAGCAATAGCTGTTAGTAATCTCAGTCAGGTTCCAACAGTCTCAACATTCATGGCAGTGGGTTTACTGGCAACAGGGGACAAGAATATGCAGACCCTCACTTACCCCCCCCCCCCCACTCACTAAGAAATTAACCATGAGAATATGTCTACTCTGCTTGACCCTTAATTGGGTCCCATTCTCCCTCACTGTTTCATAATCCATATGTCCGTACCTGGCCTGATCAATGTTGTATCTATTTTGTTCACAAAAACCTGCACTTAACTGGGTACCATTTCCCATTTTAGTTCAGAATCTCAAACATTGCTGCTGTAACACTTATAGATCTTGTGGCTCACTTCCCCTTGCAGTTACACATGGGAATATGATTAATCCTTCCACCCAATGCCCTCCCAGCAATAAAGTTTGTGTCTTTCCACTTGGAAATGATCAATCCTCTAATTCATCAGATAATTCTTTTCGAAGGTGGCCTCCATTGGAAAAATGTCTGAGAACTTTGTTTTCGAGGCAAAGGTCAGGTGGACCTGTGAGCAGCGTATCTGAAGATTCAGCTTAACTATATGTTCCAAAATTTGTTTCCATGGAATGAAATTGACAGATTTTCAATAGAAAGTTAAATTATCTGAACAATAGGATTAATTTAGCATAAATAACCTAAGGGATTTGGTAAAACAGGAAAGATCCATCTTGATTGACTTAATTCCCTGAATCTCTTCCACTTTACATACCACTTGCAACACGCATGGTATTCACACTGCTGTTTCCAGACTGCCTGAGCAATGACTTCAAAGGTGACGATGGGGAAATTATAGATGTGGATCTGATATCGAGCCACTATCTTCATGACATTAGTTGGAAAATGGTGATGTTGGGGTAATGGGAATTTCATGAAGGAGGATTAGTGATTGAAGCAATGTCTGCAATGGTGTCATCCGCACTCATTTCCTGGAATAACGTCCTGCAGTCTGTTTTGCGTACTGCATGAAATTCACACTATATTACATTTAAAACCACTTGCTTGTAACATGTGTTATCAGACCAGATCCCTTGATGCAAGGGAAGTGCCAGTTTTTAATCCCCACTCTCGAAATAGCCACGAAATAACAGCAGGTCATTTCTCCCCGACAGAAAGTGCAAACAAAATAGCAAAACAAGAAGGGCAGCCTGATCAAGAATCAGTCCCAACACAAGCTATTTTCATTCTTCCAGTTTCTGTCAGGAATTAACATGGAGAGCAATCAGCGCCAGCGCAGCAATCTTCTTTCAAATACAGACACAAGATGCCACATTAATACAGGGTCAGAAACACATTGGAATGATGTGAAGTGGTACAATGCTGATACACAGTCATGTATTGTATTATCAGACTGTCATAAGCTCACTTGAATCTCATTTTGAAAACTTTGTCATGACAGTCTTCCTTCCAGCTGATGAGATAACAGCTGGAGATTGAATTATTTCGCAAAACACATCAGCCCGAGTGGTTCAGATTCAGTCCACTATATCTCTGGCATCTCTTCCTCTTCAGGCAGGCCCCCATCTGCATTGTTGACATCCTCCATCCCATTAGCCAATGTGAAAGTTGGTCCACTGACTTAGTCAGTAATAGAGTTTGCCTTGGCTGAGCAGCCACAGATATGCATTGAGCCCCAGGAACTGGACAGAAACATGTTTCTTCCTTCAGGAAGTTGTACTACTATATATGTTTTAACATCATTTAGAGGAATACGAATAATGTAGAATGGGTCACTGGTGATGGGCTGTACTTTTAATAGTCTTCATGTAGTTACTTATCAAGATGCCTCAGTTGCCCATCCATGCTTACTTCAATTGCTGCTGCTTATCAATTAACAATGAAACGATACATAATTCTTCTTGAGGAGAGCACTTGTCAGTTTTAGGAACATTAAAAGGTAAAAGTAAATTCAATCGCTCAGGGTTAAGTGGTGAGAACATATGACCAGTCATTGGTAAAGACTTTAACCTAAAAGGGATAGGTCATTGTTTGTGATTTGGTTCGTTGTTGAATAACACTTGCTTCTTTCCTTTGGTAACTTGTAATCTGTTCTTGATCAGGAAGGTTCCTCTATGTATGAGTGACCTAGATCTAAACCTGGTTTCTTCAATACTCCTTATCTACACTGTGATATATTCAAAACCATTGGACAAGTGCACCCCATCTCATGCAGGCTGCTCCATCTCTCGTAAACATGGCTGTGGATTCTGCTATTGTGTCACCATGCACATCGCTATCTCATTCCTCTATAGCTCACAAACCATAGGAGCACAAGCCGTATAACAAATACTGTGCATTGCCAGATTTGTTAAAGTTGGGTGTAATCTTCAATCAATAAGAAACAAGACAAATAAAGAAATTTCAATTAATCTAACCAGTACAATGAGACCGTTTTGTCTTTCCCAGAAAGTGGACAGTCTTGGCAAGATTTATTATCCATTCCTAGTTGTCTTAACAACAGTGAGTCAACTAGAATGTGTGGATCAAAGATGACTTAGCAAAGGCTGAGACAATGATTTAATGATGGCAGATAGAGAGACAGATGGTGGAAACTTCTGCTCTTGTTGGTGCTATGCTTGGAAGAAGGAAAATAAATGACTTTTAATCATATCCTTAACTTGTGACTTGGGTTCTGTGATCCTAGGACTCTGATAGATGTTTATCCTATAGCCTCCCCATGATCACAGCCTCTGACTGGTCAATAATACTCTGTCCGTAGGACGTCATCCCCCAGCCTTTTGAGGCCAGAGTATGATATGCTGGTAACCTTTCTACTACCCTAGTTGGCAGCCCTGGCAGGCCTACCCAATGAAAGACAGCGCAGGTTCTTTGTCAATTCTCGAGCCAGTGGGTAGGAGCTCTAACACCCCAAAGAGCTTCCACACACAGCGTATGACAAAGATAGAGTGGACAAATTTTTTTCCCAGCCCATGAGTGACCGGGGAAGGCTGAGAAATTTAGAAGAATAGACGGAGAATGAAAATATGTGATGCTGAAAGAAGTTTGATTTCCCCTTAAAATTGAAAGGGCTAAATGAGAATCTCATGAGCAAGCGGTGAGCACCTTGCTTCCACATGTTTTCATGTCATGATTAGCTGAACTCATCTCAACTTGATGCAGTGTGCGGTTCTGCCTTATGCAGGTGAGAAACTAGATGGTGGAAATTCCTGATGTGAAAGTCAAGGTGGATTCCTGGCAGATACAGCTTGTCACTTGCTGTGCTTGGTCCTCCAATGTAAGGTCCATTCATCACCTTCTCATTGCACACTGCATAAGCAGCAATCACCTCCACCCTTCATCCATGGAAGTTGGCATTGGCTCAACACCATGCATTCCTAAATGATGGATCTGAGAACTCTTAACTTGCTTTCTTAGCACCCACTTATTTTGCAGTTCCTTGGGCACTCCGAGCATGTTTGACTTGCCTTGCCTGCTGGCACATTGCCAATTCAATGAGTGAGAACCTGCAAGCTCACAGCCCCTCAGACTTGACTTGCTTTTCAATGTAGACAGAAAAACCAGGTAGCCTGTTCTGGTTGCCAGCACTGAACAGTCAAGGGGCTGGAATTGTCGCTTCACCATGTTACATCAATGTCACACTTACAGGACATGGCAACAGCTTATTCAACAGACACGTGACATGTGCATCAACCAAATGGCCACGTTTAAATAACAAAGGAGAATAATGTTTAGCGAAATGAGGGTGGACAATAATCAGTTGGGGGTCCTGCAGCACTCAGACAAGGAGATCATATGACCCTAATCCAGGATGTTGATCATGACGGACCTGAGTCCAGCCATGGTCAGTCCTGGGGTTTGGCCAGATACAGTCAAGATGCAATACCGGAGAGCAATAGAATGGAAAGTGGAAAACTCAAGTGTTGGAATGGAATGTGTTATGTTGGGACTCGGAGGGGATAATCACAATGAAGTTGGGCAACTTTGTTCAGAGTTGCCATGTGAGATTATTATAACATGTTCAAACAGGTCATTGGAACAGTCGGGCAGATCCTCCATCTGGGTAGTCAGTGGGAAGTTTGATGCCGTTAAAAAGGTGACAAGTTTACTGATGCTCATTTTGAAACCGTTATCATTTATGTTAAACCCTGTTCTGGCAACTTAGAATAAAGCTCAGGGAGAAAGTTGCACCAGTTCCCAAGCTGTGGTTGTAACATTATCTGTTTCCACAGTTTGAGGTACGGAAAATGAGAATGAGACTTTGGTAAACACTCCACAGCAATGTGGATTAAAGAATTTCTTCTTCTCATGAAAGGCAATAGCAACAACATTTATTATACAGTTGCCCTGCAGTTATAGGGCAAGATGACCACAGCTGAACTCAGAGTGTAACTGTGCCTATTGAGTATAAAACTGAATAGAGCTGAATTCCACGGAATCTCTGCAGGGTCTGAACTGTCTTTTTAAATGTCTGTGATGGTATCATATGGAGATCCATGTGGTGCAGTCTGAAGTGTATCTGCCTCTGAATCAGAAACTCTGGGTCCAAGTCCAATTACTGGATTTGATGGTCATAACTCATTTATAAACGTTGAGGCAGCCTGACTAGCAACTTGTAAATCTTTCCCACGCACACTGATGGCAGGTGCTAACAGTGGCAGAGATTCCTGGTTATCATTACCCATAGCTTCGAACTGCAACTGGTATCAGTTAATAGGTATTGCCATGGTAACTTGGACTCTCAGAATGGAATCTCAGAAGAAGGGGTGACATATTTCAGACAAAAATGTGGAGGAACATCATGTCAGAGGAATACTTAACCACAAGGGAGCTGCCAAGGCTGTATATATATTTAAGGTGGAGATAGATTTTTAATCAGAAAGAGAAAGTGAATTAGAAGGTTTTCAGATCAGCGAGGATCTTGTTGAATGGCAGAGCAGATTCGACGGTCTAAAAGATCTCCTTCTACCCCAGCGTCTGGTCTTACGGTCAGTCAGCTGGATAGCTTGTCTCGATCTGATTGATGCCAATGCATCAGTGCAAAAGATAAGGCTGAAGCATTCACAGCAATCATCAGCCAGATTGGATGATCCATCTCAGCGTCCTCTAGTGGTCCCTAACATCACAGATACCAGTCTTTGGCCAATTCGATTCACTCCATGTGATATCAAGAAATTGTTGGAGGGACTGGATGCAGAAAAGGCTATGGGACCTGATAATCTTCCAGCAATAGTACTGAAGACCTGTGGTCCAAAACTTGCTGCTCCCCTATCTAAGCTTTTCCAGTACAATTACAATGTAGGCATCTACCCAACAATGTGGAAAATTGCCCAAGTATACCTGGTACACAAAAAGCATGCTAAATCCAACAGGCCAAATTACCACTCCATCAGTCTACTCTCAATTATCAGTAAAGTGATGGAAGGTGTCAACAACAGACCTATCAAGCAGCACCTGGTCAGCAATAACCTACTCCCTGACTCCCAGTTTGGATTACACCAGGGCCACTCAGCTCCAGAGCTCATTACAGCCTTGGTTCTAACATGGACAAAAGAGCTGAAATCCAGAGGGGAGGTGAGAGTCACAGCCCTTGACATCAAGGCTACATTCGACCAAGTGTTGCATCAAAGAGCTCTAGAAATTCTGGAAACAATAGGCAGCAGAAGGCAAACTTTCCAGTGGTTGGAGTCATACCTTGCACATAGGAAGATGGATGTGGTTGTGGGGATCAGTCATGATGGTCCAGGACATCTCTGCAGGAGTTTCTCAACCTCAGCTCAACCATCTTCAGCTGCTTCATCAATGCCCTTCCCTCCATCAAAAGATCAGAATTGGGGATGTTCACTGGTGATTGCACAATTTTCAGCTTCATTTGCAACTCCTCAGATACTGAAGCTGTCTATGTTCAAATGCAATAAGATCTAGCTTGGGCTGACAAGTAGCAATTAATATTTGTCCCACACAAATATCAGGTAATGACCATCTCCAATAAAAGACAATCAAATCACCCCCCCCTTCCCTCCCCCTTGACATTCGATAGTATTACATCACTCAATCAATCACTATCAACATCGTGGGCATTGCCATTGACCAGAAACTCAACTGGATAGAAATACAGTAGCTACAAAAGCAGGTCAAAGGCTTGGAATACTTTGTCAGGTAACTCACTTCCTGACTCCCCAGAGCCTGTCCACCATCTACAAGGCACAAATCAGGAGTGTGATGGAATACTCCCCACTTGTCTTAATAGGTGCAGCTCCAACAACACTAAAAAAGCTTGATACCATCCAGGACAAGCCAGCCTGCTTGGTTGACATCATATTCTCAAGCACCAACTTCCTTCACCATTGATGGTCAGTCGCAGCAATGTATACTATCTACAAAATGCACTGCAGAAATTCCCTAAAGATCCACGACACCACCTTCCAAACCCATGCTTGCTTCCAGCTAGAAGGACAAGGGCAGCAGGTACATGGGAACACCTACTACCTGTAAGTTCCCCTCCATCCTGACTTGGAATGATATCATTGTTCTTTCAGTGTTGCTGGATCTAAATTCTGGAATTCCTCCTCTAAGGGCATTGTGGGTCCATGTAGGGCACATGGGCTTCAGTGATTCAGCTCACTACCACCTTCTCAAGGGCAACTGGGAACTAGCAATAAATGCTGACCAGGCAGCAATGGCCATGTCCCTTGAGTGAATAAATAAAAACTGTTTGGTTCACAACCAGTCATAAGAGAGAGAAATCTTTTGTCTTTATCCAATCTAACCCATACATTGACACAGACACAAAGTAATGTGGGCAACTCATAGCAGCCCTCTGAAATGATGAATCAAACCACAAAGGAAAGGTTCAATAAGACTAAAGCTGGTCCCAAACCATCCTGATTTGGCACAATATCACTTTTCTATCATTGCAGTTTGGTGTATTTCACTGCATTAACAATCATGAAGGTACCTCAACACTAACTTCTCGTGTGCAATTGTGGAAGGGCAATATTGTGTTGTCAACATAATATCATGAACAAATAATAAATAAAATTGGCTTGAAAGCTTTTTTTTGTTGGGTGGATTCCCTTTCTTATTGGTTGTGCCTTTTCTTTAAAAAAAGCCGTGTATTACTTATTTTGTTATTGGTCATAACACAGAACAATCCAGTTTAATCTTTGTAGATTTGTTCGACAAAGCTCCATCTCTAATTGATGCTTGCAGCACACAACCCATACACAGTTATCCAATTCAGTTTTTATTTAAATATTTATTGTAGCTCAATGTGAAACAGCTCAGTTTAATAGAACATTAAGTTTTACTGTGGTTTAACACATTGCAGGGTTATATCCCCTTTGTAAAACATTATACCTTATTGGTTATAACTTCAAAGCCATAAGGAGTGACTCCCAAGTACCACCACTTTCTCATTAATGCATGAAAGTTGCTCAGTCAGTCACCATTTTGTACATTTACTACATCAGTATGCACACCTATAGTTCTACATTAAAATTTAAAATAAAAAGAAACCTAAACACAGGCACTATTACAAAACGCAATGACAAAAGGTAGATATTAGGAATGTTAGCCACTAGCTTTATGATAAAGGCTTCAGTCTTCCAATTGCTGTAACTACAACATATCCAAGATTGAGCAAGCAATCTGATGGGACAGAAACAATGAAGATTTGAGTGATGCCATGAACAGATCAGAGCTGGATATTGCAGAAAACATATGGACACTGGTTGTCTATCTGTGAATAATAACAGCAGGATACAACATCATAGAGGTGAGGAAAGGAAAGGGAGGTGAGGCTAGATCCTTGGGGCACCCCAGAGGTACTAGTGCTAAGTTAAGAGGCAAGGCCACTGTTGGAAATGCTCTGACTACAACTGGACAGGAAAGGATGGGACCAGCGTTGTGACAAGAATTATCCCACTTAGATAAATGATGGAGAAGAAGTGTTAAAAGAGTTTGCAGTCTATAACTCTGCCAGAAGAGAGATGGAAGAGGTGAACAGAGATTGTGTCAAGGTCTCAGTCAGAGAGAATGGCACTGGTGAGGTTTATTCCAGTGTGCACTTACAGGACTGAAACCAAGAACTCTTGGCAAGAACTCTAGTCAAACACCTGAAAGGAAACAATTGAAGGTTTTGAAGAAGACAAAGTGATTGTGCCTGGGCTAATATTCTTCAAGGTCAGTATGATTGAGTTTTGTTTGAAAAGTTAGGCTTTGAAAGAGAAGAAGAATGTACCGAAGAAGAGGAAAATAATGTTAGCTTGTGTAAAGGCCAGCAAGGGATTTTGGGTGGCCACCTGTTTGATGGAAAACGCAGACAAGGAGTAAGAGGTGAACCTTAAGATCAAGAGAAAGAACAAAAGGATTCAGATCCAGAAAATTTGCTTAATTAGGAAAAGAAAATGAATATATGGGCCGTTGAAGGGATAAATTGGAATTAAAGTCTTCATATTTGATGTTGAAGGTAAGGATGCAGGGAGCAGGTGAAAGAGTTTACAGGAATAAATGGTAGTGCAGACAAAAAAAACTGAAAGATGCCTCTTTCTTCAGAATGATCTTGGGCAGTAGATAATGTTAGCATAGAATCATGAGGTCAACAGCACTTGATAGCGTGTCTGCCTGACCCAGATTTTACTGCTTGGACTGGAAGAATCAATAATAGGACCAAACCATGAGGAATGAACAGAATGACAGGAGCCAGGGTTTTGTAAAGGGTGAGGGGATCAAACGGATAAATGAGAAAATCAATGAGCAAATCAAAGGCTACAGTAGACCACATGGTGAATGGAAACTCGGTTGTAGCCATTTAAGAGATTGTTAGTCCTGTTCCATACAAAGGTAAGTGCAACTGAAATGGTTTTGAAGGAGGTAGAAGGAGTAGTAAGAAATGATCAGAGATAAACTTATCAGTGTTCAGCACCTTAGGAGCAAAGAAACCATGCAAAGTGGAAAGCTCAAAGATGGTAACTATGAATTTGAGTAAGAGAGGTTTTCTGGAGGAAGAGTTTTGAGGAGGAGAGGAGGGCATTCAGGTTGAGAGGAGAAAGGACAAGGGAAGGGGAGAAATTGGGATTCAAATGAAGATGGATGAGGAGTCATTTAGTGTAGGAAGGGAGGGAATCTAAGGGAGCAGCTCAGGATAGGGCTTGAGGATATAGACAATAAGAATTTTATGTGAAATTTGAGAGGGTTGGAAAATTAAAATGAATGAGGAAGAAGGAAGTGCCAGAGGAGTGGAAGAAAGACAAAGACTCAACTTTGATGATAAGGCCTTCATTGTAGTAGTTTGAGAGGAATAAGTATTTGTCAGTGTAGTCAAAGCTCCTTTGTAAGGGTCAGTAACAATTAACCAATTTTCAGGTAAAGCTATGTGCGTGCAATCATTTACAATAGGGTTGCAGATGAAAAGGTCATTGTCTACAAGTGAATGGAAGGAAACTAATTCTGGAGAGAAGTTAACAATAATCCATAATAGAAATATCCTCTGTTCTTGAAGACCTGGTCACTGGATATATTCATGAAAGGTAGTTTTGTTTTAGCGTTCAAAGACATCAAATGGTACGGAGAGATGATGAGAAAATGGCATTCAGACTGAGGATCAACCATGGCCATATTGAATGGCAGAGCAGACTCCGGGGGCTGAATGGCCTGCTCCTACTCCCAGTTTCTATGGCTTCTATAAAATGTTGAATTTCAATAATCAGTGAAACCGAAGTGATTAAACAAGGAAGGAGACCTTACTGGATAGCTATAGCCATACAAAATAATTTGTCAGAATACATATTTTATGGATGACATGAGGGCTGGAGTGAATTATTTTCCTCGATAAGCCCGTTTTGTTTTGTCCCATCCCATATTCAGCCCACCCCAACCCTTCCTCTATGGTTCTGTTGTTACACTATTCCAAGAGAGTAATGCTTTTAATTTGTTTATTGGCTTTTTTATATAGTGGAAAAAACAGAGCTGGGCTTTTGCTCCTGGTGGTGAGTATTGATTCTCTTTGTAATTTAGTTCATTTACGTATTTTATAACAAGCAAAAAAATGAGTTGGATTCTTCCCCAGTAGAATGTTGGTTTCTGGAAAAGGGTGCAAATGGAACATTGGTATTTGTGCCAAACTATAAGTTTGCAATGAAAGCTTTGTTAATCTCTAAAAGTCTTTTGCTGCCTATTTCAACATATGGATAGTGACCTGTGGAACAAAAGGGTGAGGGAAGAAGAGCAACAGAGAGCATTGGACGCACAGAGAAAATAAGGAGAGAGAAGAAGGAGTAAAACAGGGGTGGGGATGAGTAAGGGGCAAGAGAGAGAACAGAAGAGGAAGGTGAGGATTATAATAATGTAAGCTAATAAACAGGGGGATAGGAACGGTCTCCTAAAGACAAGGAACCTGAGTATGGAATATCCATAGAACACTATCTCAGCAGCTCCTGTGAGTTTCATCTAGTCTTAACCCAGCCATATTAGCAGGTATAGTGGGGGAGATTTAACCCGGCCATATTAGCAGGTACAGTGGGGGAGATTTAACCCGGCCATATTAGCAGGTACAGTAGGGGAGATTTAACCCGGCCATATTAGCAGGTACAGTAGGGGAGATTTAACCCAGCCATATTAGCAGGTACAGTAGGGGAGATTTAACCCAGCCATATTAGCAGGTACAGTAGGGGAGATTTAACCCGGCCATATTAGCAGGTACAGTAGGGGAGATTTAACCCAGCCATATTAGCAGGTACAGTAGGGGAGATTTAACCCGGCCATATTAGCAGGTACAGTAGGGGAGATTTAACCCGGCCATATTAGCAGGTACAGTGGGGGAGATTTAACCCGGCCATATTAGCAGGTAGAGTGGGGGAGATACCTCACTTGCATGTGGTTGGTTTGCAACTGGGTCACCCACATGTGACCTCAGGTACCTGTCTAGCCTATGCTGCTATAAATTTCAGCATCCAGTCTCTCTTGATAAATCCATTAGCTGCCTAAACCCATTGACTGCCTCCTATGCATCAGAAGGTTAAAATTAAGTTCTCTTTTTTGAATTACTCAATTGTGATTCAGCCATGACAGCCTGCATTTATCTGCATTTATCTGCATTTCCATTGTGACCCACTTGCACTCTTCTGGAGTCTGGAATGCCATATCTAACTCTGTCCATCAACATCAACATCTTCTATCCCATATGGATCTGCCAGACTTTTTTTCTAAGCAATTTGTTCAGAGATGATGTCACACACTTCTGGAGAAGGCGGGACTTGAACTTGGATCTCCTAGCTCAGAGATAGGGATAGGACCACCGCACTAAAAGAAGCTCCTAGATATTTTCTCATCAACCTGTTCGGTGATATTACTACACACCTCTGCAGCAGGTGGGACTTGAATCCAGGCTTCCTGGTTCAGAGGTAGGGTTTGATGGGAATTTCCATCAAGGCTAGGGCACCCCTGATTATTGTTATATGACTTTTAAAAGTTCTTTCCTGGGATGTGGGCAATGCTGGCTAAATCTGCGTTTATTTATTGCTAAAGTATTATTGCCCTTGAGAATGTGTGATGCACTCCATGTGGTGTAGGTACACCAATAGTTTTGCTACAGAGAGAGTTCCAGGATTTTGACCCAGGGCTAGTGACACATTTCCAAGTCAGGCTGATATGGTTGTGCTTATGGGTCCATTGGTCTTATCCTGTTGGGTGGTAAAATTCATAGCTTTGAAGGATATTGCCAATAGAACCTTGGTACGTTACTAAGGGAAAGGTAGTAGAAAGGAGGCTCTATCCTTTCCAAGTGTTTTTCTAAGCTGTTCAGCCACTGAAGTTGACTCAAGTACCAAACTAAATTCCAAATTTAGTATGAAATTCTTGCAGGGGATCACTAACCTAAAAGGAACAGTCTCATCAAATAGAATCAGTTAGTGCAGTTACTACCCCCAAGGTCACTTCCTTTTATTATTTATATCAGTGTTGGCTTATTCATTATGCAGGTAACAAGTCTGATTATTCGTGAGCCTGCAATATTGGAAGTCTAAAATATCCACAATATCAATAGCAACTGTTGTCCAACACAAGAATTCCTGGTCTCATCAATAACCCTTAGTACTTCATAATAAACACATAAAAGAATAAATAAGGAACTGCTGTTGAATTGATGTGGAAATACTTGCCGCTGATAAAGGACCGTCAGCATCAGAGCCATGTAACCTCTTGCAGTCTGATTTTGTACAGTCCAGGTTTGTAGCACAGATCATTAGTTATTGCTCAATACTTGCCTATTTAGCAATCTCTCAGGGTTCACATGTAATTATGCTATGTTTGCTTTATGCGGGCACCATTTGGTTGATGAGAATAAACTTTTCAGGAAATGATTTCCCAGATGATTTCACTGACCCTATTTCCTCATCTCCATTCCATCGTCTGAGATGACACAGCATTTGGATGCCTGACTATAATATGCCTGATATGGATTCATCAATCACTGTCACTTGTTTCAGGAGAACATTGAACTCAGAGTTCCGTGGACTGTAAGTAATCAGATTGTCGCAGAGAAAAGTGTTTTCTTCTAGATGTATAATATATTAAATTCATCATCGTGCATCACGATGACACCAACAAAGAGCCCAGATTTGAACAGGAACAAGAATAACATACCAAAGTGAGTTCGTTGAGGATGAAAGTTAGTCATTCTTCTAATCTGAATCTGACTGATTAACACATAATCCAAGCAAGTGCTCCTGTGCAGTATAGGGGTGTCCAGTGCTGTCATCTTTCAAATGTCTGATCACCACACTACCAGAGATGTGTAATTTGAAAAGGGTACAGGAAAGGTTTACCAGGATTTTGGCCTGGTATGGGGGATTTTAGCTATGAAGAAAGGTTGGACAGACTGGGTTGATTTTCACCAGAATGCAGGAGATTGAGGGGCGACCTGATAGAATTTTATAAGATGGTGAATGGCATGGATAGAGTGGAAAAGAGTGAAGCTATTTCCCAGAGTGGAATGGACAATTACTAGGGGACACAGGTTCAAGGTGTGGGGGGGTGGTGGAGTTTAAAACAGATGTTCGAGGCATGTTTTCCATACAAAGGTTGGGGAGTGTCTGGAATGCTTTGCCAGAGGAGGTGGTGGAAACAGACAGACTAGCAGCATTCAAGAAGCATCTAGATGAATACATGAATAAAGAGGAAGTAGAGGGATATGGATTCTGTAATTGAGGACAGTTTAAGTATGGAAGGGCAAAATGATTTGATGCAGGCTTGGAGGGCCGAAGGGTCTGTTCCTTTACTATTTTGTTTTTTGCTATTCTTTGTTCTAACCTCTTACTCAGATTACCATGGCACTATTGAATAAGGAGCCCAATAATTCTTCTCAATGTCCTGGCCATGTCTTATTATTCTAAAGACATCTAAACGCAGCAATGAATAGTGTAGATTCTGGGGAGCAGATTAGTCAATCCTATATGGTGACTGCCACAAATTCTAATAGCTCGACTGAGTATATTGCAACAGTGATTCCAGTGTTATTATTGGTCTGCTCTCCCGACATTGTCAATGCTCAGGTCACCTGAGGACACGGTCAAACAGGAGCTAAAAGTTTGATGTCATCTGTTGGTCCCCAGGTATAACTCTCATAGGAGACAGACAAAATGCTTGTCAAACTGAAGCTTTAGATAAGAGCGAAAACTCCTTGGGACAGTTATTCTGTAGCTGTCAGTGTCATCCAGCAACTGGTATGTTAGGGGCAAGCATCTAATTAATCAATAAGTATCTATTTGGCCTCTTTCACTAAATAAGTAATGCCTTGGGGCAGAGCCACAGTTAGGGGATACCTATTGTGGAAATCTGCTCTAGTGTTTGACGTGTAAACTGGCATATTTAAGTATACCAACTTCCATCTGGGTAATGGAGAGTCCTATTGATAATATTTAGGCCATGGAAGGAACTTAGATCCCAAAAACATGAGTTGCTTGACTTGATAGAGACTGGCACCTATGCCTGTCTGATACTACTCAGACAAATTCACTGCTATGAGACACTAATGAGTACAATCGTAATGTAAGTTGTCTCCCAAGGAATTTCACTCTGGGCTCAACTTTTAATGCAAGTACTGAGGGATTGTTGCATCATTAGACATGACATACTTTGGTTTCCATTTTTCCAGGGAGACGGTAGCAAAATGGTAATGTCAAATGGTAATTCAGAGGCCTCGGCTAATACTCTGGAAATATTGGCTCAAACCTCACTGTAACATGGATAAGATCTGAACTCGGGTAAGAAATTTAGTATTGAAAACTCATCGCTATGGTAATGATTAGACTATCATCAATTGTCATCAAAGACTCATCTGGTCTACTAATGTTATTCAGGGAAGGAAATCTGCTAGCCGTACTTGGTCTGGTCTACATGTGACCCCAGACCCATAGCGATATGGCAGGGTTTTTCACTGCCCTCTCAAATGGCCTAGCAAGCCTCTCAGTTGAAGGGCAGTCACTAATGAGCAAGAAATGCCCATGTCCTATAAAAAGGAATCAATAATAAACCAAAACCCTCACTACCTGTTTCAATGACTCATGTGGCAATTAAAAACCTCATTACATTATTCCAAAATGATTAGAAAACACTTGCACACATCTAGTCAAAATTTTCCTTTCAACCAACGCTACCAACTCTTCAGTTTATTGTTTGTGATGTGTTACGGTTTGTCAACATAACTATCACTGCATTGCAAATGAATTAATTGAAGTACCCAAGGAGATTTCAACGTGATAAGGTATTTTATAATGCATATTTCCCAAATCACATGCCTTCATCATTTAATTTACCAACAGTCTAATGAAGAGCTATGAATTGAACCAGAATAACAGCAGGGAAGCAAGGTGGCTCAGTGGTTAGCAGTGCTGCCTCACATCACAACCATCCTATTTACTATCAATCACTTAGGATTTTCAGTTGGGCGTTCAGTGGGGTGCATGTGCAAATCCTGGACGTTATGCACCTAAGGGACAGTGGCTCAGTGGTTAGCTCTGCTGCCTCATTTCATCAGGGACCTAAGTTCGATCCTACCTTAGGCAACTGTCTCTGTGGAGTTTGCACATTCTCCCTGTGCTCCAGTTTCCTCCAACAGTCCAAAGATGTGCAGGTTGGGTGGATTGACCATGCTAAATTGCCCACAGTGTTGAAAATGTGTTGCTGGAAAAGCGTAGCAGGTCAGGCAGCATCCAAGGAACAGGAGAATCGACGTTTCGGGCATAAGCCCTTCTTCAGTGTCCAAAGATATATAGGTTAGGTGTGCTAGCCACGGCAAATGCAGGGTTACAGGGATAGGTCTGGGTGGGAAGCCCTTCAGAGGATTGGTGTAGACTTATTGGCCCAGCGGCCTGATTCCCCACTGTATGTATTCCATGGTAATCCTATAATACTCAACCCATGACTAGACCAGGAAAAGTACATTACAATATGTGAACACATTACCACAGACTCCAACGCACTACGTATCATATCTCTCACACCACAATATTCCAGTATCTGTCCTAAAGTACATTATAGCCTATGCACAGGGTTAATTTTAAATATTACAGCCTCAATTACTGATAATCGTGTGGTGTTCGCCGCATCAAGACTGTCTTCATGAATAATGAGATATCAAAAGAATGTATAAATCTGATGTCAGTGCCCTGTGATTATTTAGAAAGACGGGATGGGAGCATAAACAGGGAGTCTTGAAAGACCATGTGCATCGACAATGTTGTAAATATAGAGATGCTGTGGATACACTGAGGGCTCAAGAGACGGAATTTGGGAGATTAATGGCAGTTAGACTCCATGCACAAAATAAAATGTCTCTCTTTGTTCCACAGACTCACACATTATCAAATTTACTTTCCAGAATCCCCCGTTTTTCAAGGGGCCACAGAAAGGTTTTGGATTCATTTATTATCTTTTGCACGGAAATCCAAAAGTTTGTTCCAGTATGTCCAAATAAACCGACTGGGAAATCAGAACAGCAGTTTTGTGATAATAAATTGCCCAACAATAACAAACCAATCCAGTCCCATGTTAGGAATCTGGAGAGCAGGCAATGACAGCAGTCCTTATGATGTCATCCAAACATCCCTGATGACATCAAAGTGACTATGATCGATTATAATAGACAGCCTTACCTTTGCCTCACATCTTAATTGAGAGAGATGGCTTCTGATGCTATGCAACATTAAAATCATTTTGAATTAGAGTATTATGCCCTAGATTGAATTCAAGAATCAATTAATTACTACCAGAAACTTCCATCCAGGCCTTCAGGGCTACACAAGTCAGATACTGAAACGCTTTATGAATATCAGCCACAGCAATAGTTAGACCGTAAGACCTCGGAGCAGAAATTAGGTCATTTGGCCCATCAAGTCTGCTCCGCCATTCAATCATGGCTGGTAAATGTTTTGATCCCATTCTCCCGCTTTCTCCCCGTAACCTTTGATCCCCTTGACAATCAAGAATCTATCTATCTCTCTTTTAAATATACTCAATGATTTGCCTTCCCCAGCTTTTTGTGGCAATCAATTCCACAATTCTCCTTCGTGATCACTTCTACAAGCCACAGCCTGCATTTCATGTGTTTTTTAAATGAAAATTAAATCAAGCCTTATAGTTTAGCACTGATACATCAGATATCAAAAATCCCAAAGAGCATCATTAAGAGTGATCAGCATTAAGCCAGAGTAGTTGGCCATCATATTAGAGTTGGGCTTCCTCTAGATAGAAATCCCAGGTGACCTCTGGAACTTTGTGAGGGTGAAATCTTCAGATAGCCCCTTGATTCCTAATCTCTCTGTTCTCTGGACTCCAATGCTGTTCATTTCCTATGTTCTTTACCTGAAGAAGCTTTTACAAATTGGGTAAATCATCAACATTAGCTGCTCAACTGTTAGTCTATTGAAAGCAGTATGGGATCCACTGCCTCCTGGTGACATGGCTCATTAAATCTTTCCATCAAACCACACCTGCTTTTCTTGCCCTCACACAAATGAATCTGTATTGTGGCTGACTGGGTCAGGGAGCAGCTCGGTGTAATATTCTCTCTTGACATTAAGAAAGCCTTTAAATGTTTATTGAAGAGCGTCAGTCAATCAATCATTGACAATAACCTGGTAGAATTCTATTGACCGTGACTGGACAATAGACTTCAGTCAACGTCAAAATGATTGTGTATCAGTCTCACTTAATTGCTCACCTTTGAAGATAAACACACCTCACTAATCCTGATAAATCTCCACATGGAACGTCTTAACCACCACTGTGTTACATTGTCATTTATATTTATTTGCAGAAGCAATCAGTTGCTTCAAAAAGACTTCACATAATTGTATTGCGAGCTGCTGATTGATCCTACACTTTTCCTTGCCTTTACAGCCACCTTCGGAAAGATATGAAGGAAGCAGTATGGGTTTATCAGAATGACATTTGGACTCCAAGGATTAAACTATGAGGAGAAATTACGAATGTTGTGTTCATTGGAGTTTCGAACATTAAGGAGTGATTTGATCAAAGTTTTCAAGATATTAAAAGGAGCAGATGCTGTTGTATTATTGCATATATTCCAGACCAAACAAGCAATGTATCTTTAAGACATATATATGCCACTACAACTTGTCACTTTACAATATAAAGCTACCTGCCTCACCATTATTCAGTCTCTCAGTGCAAAGGAGTAAGTATAGAATGTTCAGTCAGTTATGTGCATGCTCTGTACAATAACATCAATAAGAACAAAACCCAGTTTATGTATAAATCTGTGATATGGTAATGTAAGCAATTAGTGATGTCAATTCAATTCAAGATATTAGTCTTAACAAGAACACAATCTTTGTGGTATATGTCACAAATGTAAACATATAAGGTAGCACTTAGACTATAAGATGCTGGCAGTAGTTCTTGACCCTAATCGACACAGTAGAGAGAGTTGTGGGTTTGTTGGGGTGTGGGAGGTATTCAAATTAAGACTAAGAATATAGTATTAAACTTGGAACCACATCTTTCTGGACTGAAAGTAGGAAACACCTTTACACAAAACATATAGTCAAAATTAGGAATTCTCGTCTGCAAATGACCATTGACGATAACTAAATTGTTTACTTTAAATCAGGGAGTGATCGGTGTTCTGTTAAAAATATTTATGAAGGTGGTGCAAAGGTGTTAGGTTGTAGTTTTGCCATGATCTCATTGAACAGCAGAACAGGCTGAAGGGACAAAGCAGCACTCACCTCTTCCAATGTTCCTCAGTAGTATACTTAATGAAGTGCAAAAGCAATGGCTTGAATTTGTTTAGAACTTTGACCGAGCAGATACAAGAACCACAGTCTACACTTTCTGCTATAATGTAGCCACAATCCAAGGCTTTTGTGGTTATAGTTACAGTAAACATGTATGGTCAAACAAGCCACAATGATTTCCTTTCTTTTAATCAATGTTGATTATCATTTTCCTGCCATATTATTGAAATCCTTCCCTAAAAGCTTAATTACTCCCTTTGACAAGCCATTTATGTGTAGTGTTCAACTGTTCCATGTTTTATGCATGTCTATTGGCCACTCATATGTGCAATTAATTAAACCTGAATATGGTGACTGACAAAGAGAAACTATAATGAAACAAAAAGCTGAATGCATGAGAGAAGATATTTTAAAGCATAGTATAAAATGAACATTGAGTCACATAACCTGGAGTTTATCATCTCTGCATATCTCCAAGACATTCAATACAACATGACTTATTGCACCTGTCCGAATATCCTAAAAATCTGAAACCTTTTCTATCATAGTATCTTTCCAAAAATAGAACCACAGAAAATTTGCAGCATGGAAAGAAGACATTCAACCAATTTTGTCTACATCAGCTTTAATGAATTATCTGCTCATTCTAATACCACATGTTTAATCTCTCTGGTGAAATTCTGAGATTATTCTCCTCGTTGTCTTGCACTTCATTCTAAAAACCATCAAATCAGAATCCTCTTTCAAGACCTCTGACCTCCTTACACAGAGATTTCAGAAATTTACCCTATTTGTTGGAAATAGTGTCAGAGTCAAAAATCTTCTCCTTGGATGTTATTGTACATCAACTAGGAACATAGGGACTAGCAATGCCCGAAACGTCGAATCTCCTGTTCCCTGGATGCTGCCTGACCTGCTGTGCTGTTCCAGCAATAAAGTTTCAACTTTGATCTCCAGCATCTGCAGACCTCACTTTCTCCTAGCAATCAATTCAACATGCCACTCATTTAGACCAATGATGTAGCATTTGGGCCAAGGTTCTTCACCATGGAAGTAACTGGGAATGGCTCCTAAAACTGGTATTCTTCAACACAACCAAAAATCACACCAAGCTACTAACCTACAGCAACACGAGAGCATCATTACCACATGGACTCTTGTAGTTCAAAGAGTAAGCCTAGCTCCCCAAAAAATGCAGCCTTGTCCATGTGCTCATGTCCTAAGAGTAATATGTTTTATAATGATGTCATGTCTCATTATGAAATGCTGGCCCATTCAAAGGAAACAGGTACAGTTCACTGTAGATTTTTGCAAGAAATGAGCCACGGCTTTGGTGATGACAATAGAGTCAGTACTCCAGTTTGAAATTGGTCTTTTCCAACCAAAATAAAATGTTCTACATCCAAGTTGGAGGTAATTGCAGCCTGTGGAGAATTCCATTTATGTCTCTGCTCTCCTCTATTTCTCATTCAGAGTCTGTGCAGGATCTGTCAATGAAAAAAACAAATCTTTGCAAGAGAGTGCACCTGACCTTTCCAGTGCAGCTGAAAATTCTGCAACTGTTGTTATTAAAAGATACACTGAATTTTGCAAGAGATTAAAAGAACATGCAGATTTGATGATTCTGAAACACAGCATACAGACAAACAAAAGAGAACAGCAAGGGATTACAGTGGCTCAGTATTTTGTGCTTATGAAGTGCCAGTTATCAAATCAAAAATGTTTCAGCATTTTATACCTAAACTCCTCCACTGAACACTCATGTCAGATGCAGTATAAGACAGATGCTGTGTAAAACTTCCAATACACAATGGCACTAAGCAATCCCAAGTGAAGAATGTCAAGTACAGAAAGATCATATGCTGGAAAACTCCACAGAGAAGGTAATAAGTGATCCCGTGAATTTCCAATTTGCACAGACCAAAGTCTGTAGTTTGGGAGAATATGGCCAGACTGCAGCTGGTAGTCCACATTGAGTGGGTCACTTAGGTACAAAATACACGACCAAGTCCTGAAAACGGTGCAGCAAAAGATCAGCATGTTGTTCCTGATGTTGGAACACTGGATTATGAGGGAAACATAGGAATAATTGATTTTCAAACCTTGACACAAGATGATGAAACATGACATTAGTGAGGAATGTACAAGCAGAGGCAGTGACATCACTGAGTTAGTAATCTGGGATCCCAGCTAATGTTGCAGGGACATGAGTTCAAATCCTACCATGACAGATGGTGAAATTTGAATTGAATCAAAAACAAATCTGGCATTACAAAAAGATAATCGAACTGCTCCATTGAGCACTGCCATTTTTTAAAATCTCTGTCACTAATGTTTTTTAAGTAAAGAAATCTTACTTGTATGTGACTCCAGACCCACAACAATGTGGTTAATTGTTAACTGTCCTCTGGGCAATAAATGGTGGCCCAAACTGCAAAGTACACATCCTAACAACAAATTAAACACAGACAAGGAGCAGTAAACCATGGCTTCAGGTCAAGAGAATATGAATGCAAACTGCAAAAAGGAAGATTCAGGATTAATGTTAGGAAGCACTTCTCAACAGAGCAGTCAACATTTGAACTGGGGATTTAAGTTGAGCAGTGGAGTCAGAAAATAATACAGCAGTCTGTCAAGTGGGCAGATAGATGGAAATACTGTACATTTCCATGGAATGATGATTTCACTTGGTTTCACTTTCTTGAATTTAGATACGTGATATCTAACAACACAGAAAGGCCTTTCAGCCCATCAGCTCAGCCCAGGTATTTCTCTCCACCGAACATATCTGTACTCTCCTGCTCAGCCCAACCACAATTTCATATGCCTCTTGTCAAGCAGTGGGCTGCTTCTTTAAAAAGGAACGTACCTACTTGCCTTGACAACAGGTTCTGGTAATGCTGCTTCTCCCAAGCAAAAACACAGGGCCAAAACAGATTAGTGAATGCAAATGTTGTGATTCCACATTTGTCAGCGGAGAGATAAAATAGCGCTCTTTTAAAACAAAATATCTGGCAAAGGTTTTAAACCAGCTGTGCTGCAGATTATGGCATGATTTCCAAGAAGTGTGGAAGGTAGCAAATCCTTGGTGGAGGCAATAGCCTAGTGGTACTACCACTGGACCGATAATCCAGAAACCAGGCACTGTCCTGGGCACTCTGGTTCAAACCCTCCAACAGCAGATGGTGGAGTTTGATTTCAATAAAAAATTGGAATTCAGAGTCTAATGATGAATCTGTTGGTGATTGTCAGGAAAAATCCATCAGGTTCACTCATGTCCTTTCAGGGGAAAGGAATCTGCCATCCTTACCCAGTCTGGCCTTTATGTAATTCCAGAGATTGACTCTTAAGTGTCCTCTGAGTAATTAGAGATGGGCAATAAATGCTGGCGTAACCCTCATTCCTTGAATGAATAAACAAAAACTAGCACAAGGTAACAGCCTTGGTGCAGTAAAGCACTTCCATTTAAGTTAGAATGTTGTGGGACCAAGCAACACTGCACAGACTTGAGTGGATAAGTTATGTTGTCGCCCCAAAGAAGTACAGAGAAGGTCCAACACTCGAGGTGTATCGTTTGGATGAAATGTCAAATCAAGATCCTGTATGTCCTTTGAGCTGGGCATAAAGATCCAGCAGCACTGTTCAAAAAAACACAGGATGTGTTCCCCTGTGTTCTGGCAAGTTAACAGATGGCCTGGTCATGGATCTCATTGCTGGTTTTGAGAGCTTGCAGGGCGCAATATGGCAGTCACACAATGACACAACTTCAAAAAGGAATTTATTGGTTGTTATGACACTGGGACATCCTAAGGTCACAAAAGTCACTTTACAAATGCATGTCCTTTCCTTTTCTATATGGACCATTGACCTCAACATCTCTTGGATACCATACACGTACTTTGCAACAATTAAACAGTGAGGGATCTTATAAATGTATTATACTGGTAGTCAATTCCAAGCAGTGAAAGAGTCAGAATAACAATTGGAAACATGAGGAAAATCTAAAATAATTTCAAAAGCTATGAAATGTACAGTTTCCTTCCTCTCTTACTTTGTGGGTGCCCAAACAACTTGCTGGAGGCCAATGTTTCTCCATGTCAACAGTATCGCCTTGGTTTTTTCACCACTTCAGGTTGAGTACTGGTCTGTATTTAATAGAGCTGAAAATGTGTTGCTGGAAAAGCGCAGCAGGTCAGGCAGCATCCAAGGAACAGGAGAATCGACGTTTCGGGCATAAGCCCTTCTTCAGGAATGAGGAAAGTTTGTCCAGCAGGCTAAGATAAGAGGTAGGGAGGAGGGACTTGGGGGAGGGGCGACGGAAATGTGATAGGTGGAAAGAGGTCAAGGTGAGGGTGATAGGTCAAACTGGGGTGGGGGCGGAGAGGTCGGGAAGAAGATTGCAGGTTAGGAAGGCGGTGCTGAATTCGATGGATTTGACTGAGACAGGGTGGGGGGAGGGGAAATGAGGAAACTGGTGAAATCCGAGTTCATCCCTTGTGGTTGGAGGGTTCCTAGGCGGAAGATGAGGCGTTCTTCCTCCAACCGTCGTTTTGTTGTGGTCTGACGATGGAGGAGTCCAAAGACCTGCATATCCTTGGTGGAGTGGGAGGGGGAATTGAAATGTTGAGCCACCGGGTGGTTGGGTTGGTTGGTCCGGGTGTCCCAGAAGTGTTCTCTGAAACGCTCCGCAAGTAGCCGGCCTGTCTCCCCAATATAAAGGAGGCCACATCGGGTGCAGAGGATGAAATAGATAATGTGTGTGGAGGTGCAGGTGAATCTATGGAAGTTTCCTTTGGGGCCTTGGAGGGAGGTGAGGGGGGAGGTGTGGGCGCAAGTCTTGCACCTCCTGCGGTTGCAGGGGAAGGTGCCGGGAGTGGAGGTTGGGTTGGTGGGGGGTGTGGATCTGACAAGGGAGTCACGGAGGGAGTGATCTTTACGGAATGTTGATAGGGGAGGGGAGGGAAATATATCCTTGGTGGTGGGGTCCGTTTGGAGGTGGCGGAAATGACGGCGGATGATGCGCTGTACATGGAGATTGGTGGGGTGGTAGGTGAGGACCAGTGGGGTTCTGTCCTGGTGGCGGTTGGAGGGGCGGGGTTCAAGGGCGGAGGAGCGGGAAGTGGAAGAGATGCGGTGGAGGGCATCGTCGACCACGTCGGGGGGGAAATTGCGGTCCTTGAAGAAGGAGGCCATCTGGGTTGTGCGTTTTTGGAACTGGTCCTCCTGGGAGCAGATGCGGCGGAGTCGAAGGAATTGGGAGAATGGGATGGCGTTTTTACAGGGGACAGGATGGGAGGAGGTGTAGTCCAGGTAGTTGTGGGAGTCGGTCGGTTTGTAGTAGATGTCCGTGTTGAGTCGGTCGCCTGAGATAGAAATAGAAAGGTCGAGGAAGGGGAGGGAGGAATCTGAGACTGTCCAGGTGAATTTGAGGTCGGGGTGGAAGGTGTTGGTGAAGTGGATGAACTGTTCAACCTCCTCGTGGGAGCACGAGGCGGCGCCGATACAGTCATCGATGTAGCGGAGGAAAAGGTGGGGGATGGGGCCAGTGTAGTTGCGGAAGATGGATTGTTCCACATATCCTACGAAGAGGCAGGCATAGCTGGGGCCCATGCGGGTGCCCATGGCTACTCCTTTCGTTTGGAGGAAGTGGGAGGATTGGAAAGAGATCCTTTCGTTTGGAGGAAGTGGGAGGATTGGAAAGAGATCCTTTCGTTTGGAGGAAGTGGGAGGATTGGAAAGAGAATCAGTCTCAGATTCCTCCCCCCCCTTCCTCGACCTTTCTATTTCTATCTCAGGCGACCGACTCAACACGGACATCTACTACAAACCGACCGACTCCCACAGCTACCTGGACTACACCTCCTCCCATCCTGTCCCCTGTAAAAACGCCATCCCATTCTCCCAATTCCTTCGACTCCGCCGCATCTGCTCCCAGGAGGACCAGTTCCAAAAACGCACAACCCAGATGGCTTCCTTCTTCAAGGACCGCAATTTCCCCCCCGACGTGGTCGACGATGCCCTCCACCGCATCTCTTCCACTTCCCACTCCTCCGCCCTTGAACCCCGCCCCTCCAACCGCCACCAGGACAGAACCCCACTGGTCCTCACCTACCACCCCACCAATCTCCATGTACAGCGCATCATCCGCCGTCATTTCCGCCACCTCCAAACGGACCCCACCACCAAGGATATATTTCCCTCCCTTCCCCTATCAGCATTCCGTAAAGACCACTCCCTCCGTGACTCCCTCGTCAGATCCACACCCCCCACCAACCCAACCTCCACTCCCGGCACCTTCCCCTGCAACCGCAGGAGGTGCAAGACTTGCGCCCACACCTCCCCCCTCACCTCCCTCCAAGGCCCCAAAGGAAACTTCCATATCCGCCATAGATTCGCCTGCACCTCCACACACATTATCTATTGCATCCTCTGCATCCGATGTGGCCTCCTCTATATTGGGGAGACAGGCCGGCTACTTGCGGAGCGTTTCAGAGAACACCTCTGGGACACCCGGACCAACCAACCCAACCAGCCGGTGGCTCAACATTTCAATTCCCTCTCCCACTCCACCAAGGATATGCAGGTCTTTGGACTCCTCCATCGTCAGACCACAACAAAACGACGGTTGGAGGAAGAACGCCTCATCTTCCGCCTAGGAACCCTCCAACCACAAGGGATGAACTCGGATTTCACCAGTTTACTCATTTCCCCTCCCCCCACCCTGTCTCAGTCAAATCCATCGAATTCAGCACCGCCTTCCTAACCTGCAATCTTCTTCACGACCTCTCCGCCCCCACCCCAGTCTGACCTATCACCCTCACCTTGACCTCTTTCCACCTATCACATTTCCGACGCCCCTCCCCCAAGTCCCTCCTCCCTACCTTTTATCTTAGCCTGCTGGACAAACTTTCCTCATTCCTGAAGAAGGGCTTATGCCCGAAACGTCGATTCTCCTGTTCCTTGGATGCTGCCTGACCTGCTGCGCTTTTCCAGCAACACATTTTCAGTTCTGATCTCCAGCATCTGCAGACCTCACTTTCTCCTGTATTTAATAGAATCAGGTTAAAGAAGTAGTGTACAATGTCTGCCACTTGTATGTACAGGAAGGCACCAATGACATAAAAGATTTAAAACACATGAAGAAAAACAACAACATTTTGGAATGTGACCCTAAAACTGCAATAAAATTTTGAAATTCAGAGTAATTGAAAAAAAAAGAATCTAATCTGTATCTCTGCCTTGAAGCAGTGGACTCTTGGTTCTCGTCATTTTACAGTTTTTGCAATTTGGATATTGGCAGCATTCACAAGATGGGTATATATTGTCCAGCCCAAACTACCCTCACAGTTCATGTGCTGCGATTCACAGTCAATGCCGTGAGGTAGTACTTTCTTTGACCCTGATTTGTAATAATAGTAAATAGTAAATTATATACAAATTAAGATAATGTGTCACATGGACAGATATTTGAAAGGTGCTGTCTCAAGCAACTGCTGTCCTTGTCCTTCAAACTTGTGGAAATTGCACATTTGGGAAGTGCTGCCAAGGAAAGTTTGCCACATTGCTGTGCTGTGTCCTACACAGAGTCATCAAAGGGACGCTGTTAGATTCTTAAACAGAGGGGTGCATTACCCTCCTTAGTCCATACTCTCAGTATCAATGGTATGAAACAAATTCTGGGTACAGTTTCCACTTCATGAGGTAATCCTTTATTATCTCCCTAAGCAATAACATATACTAAGGATGTTCAGTGAGATCCTGTGGACTAGAGTTTGTTAGTGAGCGGTTCCTTTGCCAACATGTTTTCCATACGCCTTTCCATACCCAAACGCATCATGCTTTGTGTCAGCAGCCACAATATCATTGAAGACTTTATCGAGTCAAAGTATAATGCTGCGCAGAAAGAGTCCCTTCATCCAATCCTGTCCATGCCAGTCATTGAGCACCTATCCGATCTAATCCCACTTCCAGCATTGCCCCATAGCCTTGTATGCTATGGCATTTCAAGAGCTCATCTGAATACATCTTAACTTTTATATTGGCTTCAATGTCTTAACAAATTTCAGGCAATGAATTCCAGCTACACACTATCTTCTCGATGAAAAATATACTTAATTCTTCTGTTAATCTCCTGTCCTTACTTTAAATCTATGTCCTTTATTAAAGGGAAAATTGTCTTCTTATCTCCCCTATCCATGCCCCTCATAATTGTGTGCACCTCAACCAGACTCTCACAGGGCTAAAGTGAGGACTGCAGATGTTGGAAATCAGTCTAGATTAGGGTGGTGCTGGGAAAGCACAGTCGGTCAGGCAGCATCCGAGGAGCAGGAATCTGATGAAGGGATTTTGCTCGAAACATCAACTTTCCTGCTCCTCAGAGGCGGTCCGATCTGCTGCTGTGCTTTTCCAGCACCACTCTAATCCAGACTCTCTCACAGCCTTCTCTACTCTAATGATAATAATCTCAGCCTATATGGTCTTTCTTTGTATCTGAAACGGCCTCCCTACTGCAATCACCTCCTTCCTAAAGTGTGGCTGTCAGAGCTACAGACAGTACTCTAATTATGACCTAACTAACATGATATACAACTCCATCATAACTTCCTTGCTGTCCTATCCAACACCTTGACTAATGAGGGTAAACATCCCATAGTCCCGTTGCCTTTGAGGATCTGTGGACATGCACACCAAGGTTTGTCTTGTCCTCTATACTTCTGAGAATGCTACCATTGTGTACTCCTTGGTCTTCTTAATCCTCCCAGAACGCATCACCTCGTACTTATCAGGATAAATTTCCATCTGACATTGTTCTGCCCATCTAACTAGTCTGTCTATATTGTCCTGTCATCTAAGGCTTTCTGCTTCATTGTTTATCACCAATAATTTCACGTCACCTATGAACTTACTGATTAAACCTTTTGCATTCATGACTAGATCATTAATGTACACTACAAACAGCAAGGAACCCAGCACTGAGCCCTGTCATATACCATGGGGTATATGCTTCAAATGACCTTCAGCCAGCATCCTCTATCTTTCACCTCTAAGCCAATTTTTGATCCAATTTGTCACTTGCCCTGGATCCAATGTGTTTTTACCTTCTTGAATATTCTCCAATGTGACACCTTGTCAAAAACTGATGCTATTGCCGATTACATCAACTACACTACCCTCATCTACACAACTTGTCACTTCCTCAAATCATTCAGTCAAGTTTGTTAAACATGATCTCCCCCAACAAAGCCATGCTCGCTATGTTTAATTAATCCTTGTCTCTCCAACTGGAATTTAAGCAGTGTTCCTCAAAATCTTTTCCAAACATTCCCCTCCCACTAATATTAGATTTATTGGCCTATAGTTCTCCGGTGTATCCTACCACCCTTTATGAATAACGGTACCACATTGGCTAAGCTTCAGTCACCTGGCACCTCTCCCTTTGGCCATGGAGGAATTGAAAATTAATGTTAGGGCTCTGCCTTGCCTTCCACAGTAGACCAGGATGCATCTCATCTGAGCCAGGGGGTTTATCCCATTTTAAGCCTGCTAAAACCACTTCTACCTCTTCTTGCTCCATACTAATTAGTTCAAGTTTATCATAGTCCTCCTCCCTGATTTCTATTCCTACATTATTCTTCTCTGTGGTGAATACAGATGCAAATTACTTATTAAAACTTCACCTATGTCTTCCAGCTCTACACACAGATTGACACTTCAGTCATTAATTAGCCACACTGTTTCCTGGTTATCCTCTTGTCCTTGAAATGCTTATAAAACACATTTGAATTTTCCTCTAATTTATCTGCCAGTGTTTTTTCATGACCCTCTCCTTTCTCTGAATTTCTTTTTTTAATTAACCATCTGCACTTTCCTCTGTCTATTCCACCAGGGTTTCACTTGTATTAATCCTTAGTAATTGCCATGAGCGTTCCTTTTTGTCTTTAGCCAATTCCGTACATTCCTCGACCTCCAGGGTTCCCTGCACCTGTTGCCCCCACTTCACCTTTACAAGAACATCTTGCCCTTGCATTTTCACCCCTTTCTGATCTGAATGCCTTGGCATACAAGTTAATGCCTTCAATCAGATCATTCAAATGGGTTATCAGTCTTACTCCAACAAGATCATCTGTACATGATCATATCTTGCACTCAACAGGGGTTGTTTTGATGTGAATACCAGCAATGAATGTGATACATATCTTGATAAGGCAGGAACAACAGCCATTCAGATATATCCAGAGACTACTGTCCAGAAAAATATTTGCTGATAGAGTATCTGGTGGTAAGCCACTGGCTCACAATGTCCTGCAATGGATAGATTTTTAATCAGGGAAAAGACAAGAAAGTTAAGGATTATCAGATTATCCATGCTCTAGGAGTCGTAGCGTTATACAGCAGGGAAACAAACTTTTCAGTCCAAATTGTCCATCCCAAGCAGATATCCTGAATTAATTGAGTCCCAATTGCCAGCCCTTGGCCCATATCCCTCCAAACCCTTCCCATTCATATACCTATCCAGATGCTTTTTAAATGTTGCCATTGTACCAGCTTCCACCACTTCCTCTGGCAGCTCCTTCAATACACATATCACTTACTGCATGAAAAACTGCCCCTCAGGTCACTTTTGAATCTTTCCCCTTCCATCTTAAACATTTTCCCACTATTCTTAGATTCCCCTACGCTGGGGAAAAGACCTTGACTATTCACCCTATCCATACCCCTCATGACTTTATAAACCTCTACAAGGTCACCCTTTCTGTAATTGGTACACCCACATACTGAATAATAAAATTTTCTTTACACATTTAACAAATTCCTCTCCATCCAAGCCCTTAACACTATGGCTGTCCCAGTCTGTGGTTGGAAAGTTAAAATCCCTTACCATTACAGCCCTATTATTCATACAGATATCTGAGATCTCCTGACATATTTACTTCCCAATCTCTTGCTGACTATTGGGTGGTCTACATTCCTTTCTTATTTCCCATTTCTGTCTCTGGACATTTTCATAGGGATATCCTCCCTAAGTACAGCTATAATGTTATCCTAAACCAAAAACAAACACTTCCCCTCCTCTAATTTAAAAAGGTGGCACGGTGGCTCAGCGGTTAGTACTGCTACCTTACAGTACCAGGGACCCAGGTTCAATTCCAGCTTCAGGCGACTGTCTGTGCGCACGTTCTCCCTGTGTCTGCATAGGTTTCCTCCTGGTAGTCCCGTTTCCTCCCAAAGTCCGAAGATGTGCAGGTTAAGTGAATTGACCATGCTAAATTGTCCATAATGTTCAGGGATATATAAGTTAGGTGCATTAGTCAGTGGTAAATGTAGAGTAATAGGTTAGGGAAATGGGTCTGGGTGGGTGTAGACTCATTGGGCCGAAGGGCCTGTTTCCATACTGTAGGAATTCAATAATTCTTGTGCCCCACCCAACTTCTTTCATTCTTAGAGCATTTATATCCGGGAACATTAAGCAGTTCTGCCCCTCCCTGAGCAATGTTTCTGTAATAGCTATGATATCCCAATGCCATTTTCCCAACCATGCCCAGAGTTCATCTGTTTTGCATATCAGGTCTCTTACATTGAAATAAATGCAGTTTAATTTATCAGTCTTACCTTGCTCCTGCCTGCCCTGGCTGTTGACTTGCTCCTCTTCTCCACTACACTAGACTCAGACTTGCCTCTTTTCTCACTGTCTCATTGGGTCCCATCCCCTCTCCCCCCTACTAGTTTAAAGCTTCTTGAGTAGCACTAGCAAATCTCCCTGCTGGGATATTGGTCCCCTTCCAATTCAGGTACAACCCATCCTTCTTATAGAGGTCACTTCTACCCCAGAAGAGATCCTAATCACCTAAAAGTGTGAAGCCCTGCCCCCTGCACCAGCTTCTCAGCCATATATTCACCTACCCTATCCTCCTAGTCCTCCTCTCACTAGGTGAAAACCACACGACACCAGGTTATAGTCCAACAGATTTATTTGAAAGTACAAGCTTTCAGAGCACTGCTCTTTTGTCAAGACACAGAATTTAGATCTTGTACTTATAAATTCTGTGTCCTATTTATCCTGTCTCACTAGTTACCCAATGAAGGAGCAGTACTCTGAAAGCAAGTATTTCCAAAAAAACCTGTTGGACTATAACTTGGTGTTGTGTGATTTTCAACTTTGTCCACCCGAGTCCAACACTTGTATCTCCACATCATATTCGCAATAGCACATTTCACCAGGATAATCCAAATATTATTAACCTCAAGGATCTACATTTTAACCTCTTGCCTAACTTCCTATGTTCTCTCTACAGAATCTCATCCCTTTCTCTTCCTATATTATTGGTACCACCAATATATAACAGTCTTCTGCTGGTCACTCTCCCCTTTGATAATATTCTACACCCTCTCTGAGACATCCTTGATC
Organism: Chiloscyllium plagiosum; assembly: GCF_037043375.1. Taxonomy (NCBI): domain Eukaryota; kingdom Metazoa; phylum Chordata; class Chondrichthyes; order Orectolobiformes; family Hemiscylliidae; genus Chiloscyllium; species Chiloscyllium plagiosum. Next base: position 15,422,988 of record NW_028270177.1, read on the forward strand.
CTGACACCATTCTGATGTCTCACTGTCTGCCACAGAAATGTCTGTCTGTGCTCTGACAATCGATTGCTCGGGACCTGACATGCGCTTCATTACTGTACAGGCAGTCTCAGTATCAGAAACCTAGTTGTAAGTACCATATTCTCCCAAGGGGCCATGATCCTGATAGTTTCCAAAACAGCATACCTGTTTGAGATGGTGATAGCTACAGGAGACTCCTGCACTGCCTGCCTCCATCTCCTACTTTTCCGAGTGGTTTTTTCTTCCTGAAACTGTCATCCATCACATCCCACCACCACCCCAGCTCCTGTAAGTTCCTCATTGCCTCTAACTGCCACTCCAAAAAATCCATGCGATTGATAAGATTCACAATCAAACACACGCCCTGCATACATAATCTCCAGGACCATTGAAATTCTCCCTAAACTCCAACAGGAACTCTACAAAAAGCCAACTCTGCATCTTAACCAATCTACAGAATATACCCAAACAAACAATCACAGCATACTTTCTCAAATACTCACCATTGTTGTGGTGCAGTGGTAATGTCCCTACCTCTGGGCCATGCAGAATTGGTTTCAAGACCTGAACAGGTTGGTTTAAAAATAACTTACAGCCTCTTTGGTCCTGTACAGGGTAACATATTGAAACGCTGTTGTTGATATCATGCAAGCCACTGGATAACCTTTGTTATTCACTATATATTTCACACAGACATAAAGGTTAGTCACTTCATTCGTGATATTTTCTTTTTATTTACTCATTTTTGGGATGTGAGTATTGCAGACAAGGCCAGCGTTTATCATCCACCTGTAACTGCCTCTGAACTGAGTGATTTGCTTGTCAGTCACAGTGCTGTGGAGCTGGAATTATCGAGAGTCCAGTAAGGACCGCAGCTTTTGACCCTGAAGGGCATCAGTGAATTCGATGGATGTTTCTATGGCAATCCCATATTATCATTATTAATGAGGCTTGCATTTTATTTTAGATTGTAGTAATTCATTGAATTGAAATGCTCAAATGTGGTGATATTTGAACTCATGTCTCTGCAGCATTGGCCATAGCCTTTGGATTCCTAAGTCAGAAATATTGTCATAATGCCACACAATCCCCCAAAGACACCTCATGTAGCATGCCTGAATCCTCATTTTGGGAAGTTTAGTAACAGCCACAAAAGGTTAAACAGCTCCAGGAACAGATCTGTCTACTATTTAATGACTAACTGTGAAATTGTAAAGGGAAATGCAATTGCTTTAAACCCCAAAAATGAATGAAGGAAAGCTGAACATTGTTAAGATAAATCCACACATGTTTCTGTGTAATGCAAGTCAAGGATATTAAACTGCTTGGTGTCAGCCACCATGGCCTGCTAGGGAAACCTAAGATTTCTGTCTTTAATTTAAACTTGGATTTATTAGCAGTGTTTAAACACAGTTGATTAGGTTAGATTACCTACAGTGCGGAAACAGGCCCTCCAGCCCAACCAGTCCACACCGACCCTCCGAAGAGTAACCCACCCAGATCCATCTCCCTCTGACTGATGCACCTAACACGATGGGCAATTTAGCATGGCCAATTCACCTGATCTGCACACATTTGGACTGTGGGAGGAAACCAGAGCAGTCTAGTGTAGTGGAGAAGAGGAGCAATGTGCAAACTCCGCACAGACAGTCGCCCAAGGCTGGAATCAAAGCTGGGACCCTGGTGCTGTGAGGCAGCAGTTCTAACCACTGAGCCACCGTGCTGCCCACTAATTTGGTAACTAATTTTATTAATAATGACCAGAATTACAGTCAGAATACCTGATAGAAGGAAGCCTTCTTTTCTCCTGAGGCTGTGACGTCAGTATACTTTCACAGAATGGCATGTAGGTCAGAATAATTTCAGCCACCACGCATCCAGAGATCAAGGATCAGACACCCACCTTGGTTCTGACCACAGGGCCTCTCTTTCATAAAGAGAAATGACTGATGATGAGTTTAACCTGAGGGCTATCATGCATCAGGAAGGAGACCAATTGAGAAGGAGAGTCCTCAGCTGGTGTGGGAATTGAACCCGTGATGTTGGCATCATCCTGTATCACAAACCAGCCATCCAAGCTAAACCAACCCTGATCATCGGTAAACCATGTGTCAAACAAGCCAATGACAGTTTTTTTTAACACATTGATTACATTTTGTAATAGCTTCATAGGAATAGGATTGAGAAGCCAATTTTTTTTTTCCCATTTCTACTCTAATGCAATGAACTAAAATTGACTAACAAGGTGCAGATCAGATAATACTCTGTGGTGGAAGAGAGTGGTGCCATTTGACTATATCCAGAGCTTTTGTGTAATGTTCTGGAGATATGGGTTCAAATCCCACCATGGTAACTAGATGAATTAAAAAGTAATCAGTTTATAAACCTGGAATTAAAAAGCTAATTGCAGTAATAGTGATCATGAAATAAATGCCAGTTCTTGTTAAAAGCCACCTGGGTCACTAATGTCCCCTTAGGGAAGGAAATGTGCCATCCTTACATCATCTGCCCAACATGTGACTCCAGACCCTCAGTAAAGTGATCACCTCCAAAAAGGCCCAGCAGACCCTGCAGTTCAAGGGCAATTAGGGATGGGCAACATATGTTAGGCTTGCCAGTGATACTCACATCCCATGAAATACAAAAAAAAGGTCATGGAAGATATGTATCCCCAACCAATAAAGGGACATTACACTGGTCCTGAAACTTGGAGTTAAACATTAACACCCAAACACAGGTGGATTAGAGTTAGGTCAGGCTATAAAACATTTTTAGACATCTCAAACTCAGCTGCAAACCTGTGGCTTGAACTTGGGAGAAGAAGTGTGCAATCATCCCAGCCATACATTGACCATTTCCAAATTTGAATAAGACTGACAGCCTCTAAGATTATTTGCTCTGCAGTTTACACAGCAAGCTTAGGGATACACATTAGCTGAAGATTTGAGGAAAAGGTAAGCACCAACACCGAATGGCCTGTAGGCCAGGAGCAATAGAAGTATTTCAGCCACCACACGTCCTGAGATGGAGGATCAGACTCGCATCTCGGTTCTGAACTGGGCCATACTGGTCCTTGACCTTCTCCCTCATGTGCTCCCTGTGAGATTGTCAATCAGTTTGAATTCCAGAAAGGAAACTTGTCAAGTACAAACAATGTACACTGTGCAGTTCAAGTCCAGTGCTCCATGCACCTGACTACAGAGCCCACCCTTGTTAATACCCAGGACACAGCTGCCATACTGTGCGGAGTTTGCACATTCTCCCCATGTCTGTGTGGGTTTCCTCCAGGTGCTCTGGTTTCCTCCCACAGTCCAAAGATGTGCAGGTCAGGTGAATTGCCCATGCTAAATTGCCCATAATGTTAGATGCATCAGTCAGAGGGAAATGAGTCTGGGTGGGTTACTCTTCGGAAGGTCAGTGTGGACTGGTTGGGCCGAAGGGCCTGTTTCCACACTGTAGGGAATCTAATCTAATCTAATATCAACAATCTGTTAATTGAAATTATAAAGGATAAACAGCAATGCTATTAATCTTTGTGTGTCTCTCAATCTGCTTCACCATGATTTTGGGTGATTGGGTCAAAGTCCTGGATCTTCCTTCCGATTGTGGCTTTCCCTATCCCCCAAAGGTGGCAGCAATTACAAAGGAAAACCCCCCACCATCTCCTTCTCCAGGGATTTAGGGATGAGCAATAAATGCTGACCCAGCCAGAGGCAGCCACATCCCATGAACTACAAAAAGCAAAAACAGCTCAGTTGTTTGTCCTGGCCTTTGTCCTTTTGCATATTCTATTCGAGTCAATGGGTCATAAATCCCATGTGGGATGTGCAAAAGATCTTAAGGAAGAAAATTAAGTTGCAACCATCTGTGAAACAGCCATTAAACTAGTACCAGGCCTCCAAATGTCTCCCCATAATCTGCCTTGGCCCATCTGTATTAGAAGGGATTATCCAGAGAGGGATGCAGGACATGGAGTTACAAGCCAATGTCACCAACCTTTGACTTCCCTCTGCCATTGAGAGATAGTTAGAGGGGTTTGTAGAGGTTTGCAGGAGAATCACCAAAGAAACTGGTTTCTGAGCTTTTTCAAACTGAACATTGAGGAGCTTTCATTGATACACACTTTGACTTGGAAAGAAAATGCATATGTTGTTTCCATGGCTGTTTTTTCATGGAACATTATGCATTGCTTGGAGGCATTGGAGGTCAGGGGTAAGGTAAGCGAGGGATGGGTGGGGAGGGAGGTGGGCACCTCAACCTGGGTTTGACTGGCCAGGGAACTCTACTGCTCATTGAAAGGGGTTGCAGGCTGATAATCAACCTGTCCAGCCACATTGTGAATACATCTCCTGTGAATGTCAAGCCATGGAGAGGATCCTCCCCCAGAGCTTCCAGCTCAAAGATTGCTCACTGTGCCACAAGATCTCCCACTGATACCTCAGATAAGTGGGAAGATGAAATATAAATCCTGAATTAGTATTTCAGGTCATATACCAAGTAACAAGCAAGGGGACTTAAGCAAGCAAACTGGTTAAAGGCAAAATTGGGACTGATATCCAAAAGCAGAAAATATTATGAAGATATGGAAGATTTGTGTGTCAGGAGTGAAGGAAAAATGTGTCGAGCCTTTCAGAGGCAGTCGGAATCTATTGTGGGGTAGTTTAGAGACAGACAAAGGATGGGAAGATTAGCTTCTTTTATCTACACTCATCTTTGTTATGTTGTTGAATTTAAACATCAAATAATCCAGTTTCATGAATAATGCAGAAATAGCACTGATCCCTCAGGTCACTTCAGTCAAATCGCTTCACAGGAGATGGATTTTCTACTTTAAAGTATCTGAGGATAATGCTTTTCTCAGCAAAATTGGTTCCAAATAAAGTCCTGCTGAAGTCGTTCCAGTGGGTACTGGGTTCTCATTATGGCTGATGCAGTCATCTTAAAAAGCAAAATAAAGGCCAACTTTTATTTATATTGTGCCCTCTCAAAATTGGGAAACATTTTGCAGCATTTGACACACAATAGGCGACTAAGAAGTATGGTCAATGTTGTTGTACCTCTAAAGGTTCAATGCAAATATACCCCGTACAGCAATGAGACAAATTATCTGATTTTGCCAGCGCTCTTTCACAGAACATTGAGTCAGACATCAAGAGAACTCTCAATACTTCTTCTAACGGTGATGTGGCATCTTCAATATCCAAATGACCCATCAAAGTAAAAGGTAATGTCACTATAGTCTTACCAAACCAATAGAGCTGCTCTCTCATTAGACAGAGACGACTGGTGTTGGCTTAACCTGAGGGCCACCATACCTCACGCGAGGGGAGAGGTTATAAAGGAGAGTCACACCTCGGCCAGTGTGGGAATTGAACCCATGCTATTGGCAGTACGCTGCACACAGCCAACTGAGCTAACCAACCACCCATTAGTATGAAGAAAGAGGTCAACATCTCATCCAAAAATCAATGCCTCCAACTTTGAAGCACTCCGTCAGCACTGTACTTCAAGTGTCAGCCAGAATTACTGCTTTCTTCTAAAACTTCAGACTCTAGCACACTGTCTACTGACCCAGGGACAGGCATACTATAAATTAAATCACAACGTACTGGAAAAAATCTCAACTTGTCAGGAAGCATCTGTGGAGAGAGAAACAGAGTTAACATTCCAGACCAATGACATATATCAAAGCTTGTGCAGCTTCTAAATTCATTCACAGGGTCTGGGTGAATGGGGAGACAGTGACTTAGTGATATTATTGTTAGACTATTATTCCTGGGATCCAGGTGATGGTGTGGGTGCATGGGTTCAAATCTTGCCATGGTAGATTGTGAAACTTGAATTAATTAAAAATGCTGAACCCAGCATTTGATTAACTGATGGTTGGTTAAAAACACATCAGGTTCACTAATGTCCTTTTGGGAAGGAAATCTACCTCACTTACTTGGTCCGGCCTACATGTGAATCTAGACCCAAGGCAATATGATTACCCTCTCGGCAATTAGGGATGGTTGATAATTGTTGGAGTAACCAATGATGCCTACAACCTATGAACAAAGTCAAAAAGTGTGGTGCTGGAAAAGTACAGCAGGCCTGGCATCATCCAAGGAGCAGGAGAATTGACATTTTGGGCATAAGCCCTTCATCATGACCTTGACATTTCTGAGGAGAGCGTGAAGTAGACTGTTATGCTCAAACAAACTGACATTAAGGAGGAGAATGTGCTGAAAATTTTGAAAATCATGAGGATAGATAAGTTCCTTGGGTCAGACAGGATGTCACCAAGGTTATTACAGGAAGTGAGGAAAAAGATTGCTGCACCTTTGGCGATGATCTTTGTGTCCTCACTGTCCATTGGAGAAGTGCAGATGATTGGAGGGTGGCAAATGTTATTCCCTTTTTCAAGAAAGGGAATAGGGATAATTTTGGGAATTACAGACCAATCAGTCTCATGTCTGTGGTGGGTAAAGTATTGGAGAGGATGCTGAGAGACAAGATTTATGATTACTTGGAAAACCATAGTTTGATTAGAAATAGCCAGCATGGCTTTGTGAGGGACAGGTCATGCCTTACTAACTTTATTGAATTCTTTGAAGTTATGACAAAACACATTGATGAATGTAGAGCAGTGGAAATGGTGTACATGGATTTTAGCAAGGCGTTAGATAAGGTTCCCCATGGTAGGCTCATTCAGAAAGTAAGAAGGCATGGGATACAGGGAAATCTGGCTGTCTGGATACAGAAATGGCTGGCCCATAGAAGACAGAAGGTGGTGGTAGATAGCAAGTATTCAGCATGGAGCTCAGTGACCAGTGGTGTTCCACAGGGATCGGTTCTGGGACCTCTGCTCTTTGTGATTTTATAAATGTCGTGGATGAGGAAGTGGAAGGGTGGGTTAGTAAGTTTGCTGATGACACAAAGGTTGGTGAAGTTGTGGATAGTGTGGAGGGCTGTTGTAGGTTGCAACGTAACATTGACAGGATGTAGAACTGGGCTGTTAAGTGGCAAATGGAGTCCAACCTGGAAAAGTGTGAAGTGATTCACTTTGAAGGTCGAATTTGAATGCTGAATACAGGGTTAAAAACAGGATTCTTGGCAGTGTGGAGTTAAAGAGGGATCTTGGGGTCCATGTCCATAGCTCCCTCGAAGTTGCCACTCAAGTTGATAGGGTTGTCAAGAAGGCGTTTGGTGTGTTGGCTTTCATTAGCAGGGGGTTTGAGTCTAAGAGCTGCAAGGTTATGCTCCAGCTCTCTGGAGCCCTGGTTAGACCATATTTGGAACATCAGTTCTGGTTGCCTCATTATAGGAAAGATGTGGAAGCTTTAGAGAGGATGCAGGGATTTACCAGATGCTGCCTGGACGGAAGGACATGTCTTATGAAGAAAGGTTGAGGGAGCTAGGACTTTTCCCATTGGAGCGAAGAAGGATGAGAGGTGGCTTGATAGAGGTGTACAAGCTGATGAGAGGCACAGATAGAATGCATGGCCGGAGACATTTTCCCAGGGTGGAAATGGTTGCCATGAGGAAGTGTAATTTTAAGGTGATTAAAGGAAGGTTTAGGGGAGATGTCAGAGGTAGGTTCTTTTCACAGAGAGTGGTGGGTGCATGGAATGCACTGCCTTCGGTGGTAGTAGAGTCAGATACATTAGGGATATTTAAGTGACTCTTGGATAGGCCCATGGAAGATATCACAATGAAGGGGATGTTGGTTAGTCTGATCTTAGAGTAGGATAAAAGGCTGGCACAACAAGGAGGGCTGAAGGGCCTGTACTGTGCAGTAATGTTCTATGTTCTATTTCATAACACATAGATAAGGTGATCACCAGATACTCTGTCTTTGGGAATGTATTTAAAATGCACATTCTTCCAAATCTTTTGCTTGAAATTTCAAAGCCAAAGGAGCTGATATCAAGTTGTAGTTTAATTGTACTGAGTTTATCCACAAAACAACAGGGATCAGTTTTTTAAACTGAAATCATATCAGCTGAGTACAGACTTGGATTGGATACCTTGAATACTCAGTGTTAATCAAAGAATACTAACTATTCTTTTTTGTTTAAAATATGAAACCAAATTCCAAATCTCTAAACTTTCCAGTTGATATCACCATTAACGATGAGAGGTTTCAGAGTCACAAGCAGACAGCTTAGTTGATCAGCTCAATGTAACTACATTGGATTTCAACAGGACCCAAGTGCCTTTAATTCTTCTGCAATCTGTCAGTCAGGGTAACTCTGGTGCACTGGTAATGTCCTTACTTCTAGATGAAGAGGCACCCCAGTTCAGATTCCAGCCTGTTCCTCAAGTATTCAAAAAAAAATCAATCAGAAAATATCTAGATGAGGGTAGCTGCAACAAAACAAAAAGCAGGAACAAGCAGAAGAACCTTTTGGGTAATTTACTTCAAAAACATCGCCATAGATGCTCATTATGTTGGATCACTTTAGTTCAGGGATTGGAAAATCTTTCTAATGGATTCTAGTTACCATGTCCTATGGATGTAACCATGTATTTGGAGAACTGTTGGTCTCATCATAGCCAGACAATCGTGACAGAACGAAAGATCATTCCTGATGAAGGACTTTTGCCCGAAACGTCAATTCTCCTACTCCTCGGAGGCTGCCTGACCTGCTGTGATTTTCCAGCCCCACATTCTCGACTCTCACCTCCAGCATCTGCAGTCCTCACTTTCGCCTGGAATAGACACATACTCCACTCCTAGATTAGTCATTAAATATTCCATTTATCACAAGACCACAAACCAAACATACATTGTTTATTCTTCACTGAGCTGTTTTGCTTGGCCGCAATCGAACACATTAATGTTGCTGTGACTCGAACTGTCAGCAGAATGGCAAAATTTTGGAGTCGATGTTCATTCTGATCCTTGTTTGTTGCAGCTGGGTTTAATTTCATCTGCAAAATGTGAATTCACAGTAACTGTTTCATACAAGTAGAAATCAATCTCCAAGCTCAAGAGATTCCAAACCAAACTGCTTAAAGGTACGTGCTGTTTGCTCGATAAGGATAAAGGGTGTGCACTCCATTACAACACATTTTTATTCTCACTTTTCCAGGCCCAGATCAGGGGGCGTTTGCAAAAGGACAAACCAACAGACCTCATGCAAGCACATCTAAGGCTCACTTAAATACAGAAATAGACTGGCTACAAGAGCAGGTCAAAGGTCAGGCATACTGCAGTGAGAAACTCACCTCCTGACTCTCAAACCTTGTCCATCACCTACAAGGCACAAGTCAGGAGTGTGATGGAATACTCCCCACTTTCATCACGGCGCTTCCAATAGCACACAAAGAAACTTCAGGATAAATTAGCTCCTTCAGTATAACTGAGTCAAAATCCTGGAATACCTTCCCTAAGGGCATTGTGGGTCTTTATACAACACGTGGACTGCAGCAGTTCAAGAGACAGCTTACCTTCTCAAGGTCAGCTAGGTATGGGCACCAAATATTGGCCAGCCAGCATCATCCCTGTCCAACAACAGATTACAGCAACATCTCCCAGAGATTAAACAATTAAAAGTACACAATTTATCATTGTACAACATGAATAAAGCGTTCTACTGTCTTTAAAACTACAACTATACCATATGTTACAGCATTAGTTTGCAGAGTTCAAGAACACAGAGTGATAAAGTATTAAGTTTCTAGACTTATCCACAGTCTGCTCAAATAAAAGATAAATCACAAACTCAGTAGATCTGGCAGCTTCAGTGCAGAGAGCGAAATAGAATTCATATTTCAAGTGTGAGATAGTGCAAGGCCTGCAGAGTTTCTCCAGCACTTTCTGTTTTAATATCATCTCTGTAGCTCAAATCCTCCAACCCTGACAACATCCTTGTAAATCTTTTCTGAACCCTTTCAAGTTTCACAACATCTTTCTGATAGGAAGGAGACCAGAATTGCATGCAATATTCCAACAGTGACCTAACCAATGTCCTGTACAACCGCAACATGACCTCCCAACTCCTGTACTCAATACTCTGACCAATAAAGCATACCAAATGCCTTCTTCACTATCCTATCTACCTGCGACTCCACTTTCAAGAAGCTATGAACCTGCTCTCCAGGGTCTCTTTGTTCAGCAACACTCCCTAGCACCTTACCATTAAGTGTATAAGTCCTGCTAAGATTTGCTTTCCCAAAATGCAGCACCTCGCATTTATCTGAATTAAACTCCATCTGCCACTTCTCAGCCCATTGGCCCATCTGGTCCAGATCCTGTTGTAATCTGAGGTAACCGTCTTTGCTGTTCACTACACCTCCAAATTTGGCGTCATCTGCAAACTTACTAACTGTACCTCTTATGCTCACATCCATATCATTTATGTAAATGACAAAAAGTAGAGGACCCAGCACCGATCCTTGTGGCACTCCACTGGTCACAGGCCTCCAGTCTGAAAAACAATCCTCCACCACCTCTGTCTTCTACCTTTGAGCCAGTTCTGTATCCAAATGGCTAGTTCTCCCTGTATTCCATGAGATCTAACCTTGCTAATCAGTCTTCCATGGGGAACTTGCCGAACGCCTTACTGAAGTCCATATAGATCACATCTACTGCTCTGCCCTCATCAATCCTCTTCATTACTTCTTCAAAAAATTCAATCAAGTTTGTGAGACATGATTTCCCATGCACAAAGCCATGTTGACTATCCCTAATCAGTCCTTGCCTTTCCAAATATATGTACATCCTGTCCCTCAGGATTCCCTCCAACAACTTGCCCATCACCAATGTCAGGCTCACTGGTCTATAGTTTCCTGGCTTGTCCTTGCCACCCTTCTTAAACAGTGGCACCACGTTAGCCAACCTCCAGTCATCTGGCACCTCATCTGTGACTATCGATTATCTCAACAAGAGGTCGAACAATCACTTCTCTAGCTTCCCAATGAGTTCTAGGATACACTGATCAGGTCCTGGGGATTTATCCACCTTTATGCATTTCAAGACATCCAGCACCTCCTTCTCTGTAATGTGGACATTTTGCAACTCATCTGAGCTTTGAACTTGTTTAAGCAATTTATCAATTTTATTTTTAAGAGGACCGTCCCTGTAGAGAGATCTTAATGCAGCTGCGCAGAATCCTTCTTCTCCAGTACTGTCTGGTGTAAGATTGAATGGTGATATAGCAAGCGACTTAAATTATCTAAATATAGACTGGGATTTTCAGAATACAAATGGCTGAGAGAGGTTACACTTTCATGGTTCAGGACAATTTCTTCCAGCAGTATGTTTCCAGTCCAGTGTGAAAAGAGACATTGTTGTACTTGGTTTGTGAGTATAAGGTGACCAAATGGATCAAATGTCAATATGGTAACATTTCAGAGGCAGTGAGTGCAAGTAGTGCATCGTGAAAACCATGAGGAAGATGGTGTAAATGCTCCAGAGGACACAGGTTGGCAGAGTGGACAGACAAACAGCAGATGACATGTAATGCAGAAAAGAAGCATGAACTGAGGTGATTCATTTTGACAAGAAGCAGCTGAAGAAGCAACATAACATAAAGGGCACAATTCTAAGTGTTTGAATTTTCTCTTCGTCAAGCATTTAAGTAATATAGTTGGAGCAGAATGCTTCACAATTGAAGGTAAACAGTCAATTTCTAAAGCATCAAACTTCAGACCCTTTCTAGATTAATATAAACAGCAGAAGGACCTTTCATACACTTTACCCCCAGCACTTAAGATTTGGAGAACTGATGATTGAAACTTGAGTTGTCATTGAGTGTCTTTATGTGAAAACCTTAGTGAGGCACAAATGCAAGGTTGGGGAAAGGGGACAATGTACCACAGCATGTCATGATCGCCGTGTTTGCATTTAAAAGTTCACGGACTGCACAATGAAAGGAAGACAGAGTTAGTATGTGAACTTATGCAAAAAAATGATGGTGCAGAATGACTTTTTTTATTCAACGCACTCAGAATACAGGGGCAGCTGGAAGAAGAGGCGAAAGATAGGAGCACTAACCCAAGTAAAATTTGGAGAAATATCCAAAAATTGAAGGGAAGAGAGAGATTTTGAACCATAGGCAATGAAAATATCCATAAAAGATAACGCACTTGAATTGAGGCCAGGAAATAAGAAAGATGGGCTGTGGTGAAGGGCAGTGAATGAAGGTGGAAGCAAAGATCCATGCTCTCTCTCTTGTCACAAGGAATTGACTACCTCCGAATTACTGTCACTCGTCGTTACAGTGTTGTCTGTGCTATTTTCTTCAGGAAGCTTTGAATAGCTTTTAAGTCTGACATGGTTAAAGTAACTCATGACTGGTCTTTGTGTAAAATATTTAATTACATTCCTCTATAAATTAAATATTGCTCGCAGTGCTGAGTTGCTGTCTGTGCTTTACTGATCAGGGTCAAAAAGCTGCCACAGTCCTATTCTGGAGGAGCTTTAGTAGCTGTCCTTTCATAGATTTTAAATAATTCTGAATTTTTTTTCTGATTAATAACGCTGGGGACTGAATAAAGGTGAGATAGGACAAAACATCTAAAGATGCTGTTCAGAATTAAGCATTTCCAATCTCAGTATCATGGAACTGTAGAAGCTTAGAGCACAAATGAAAGCCATTTGGCCCATTGTGTTGATGCAAGCTCTTTGCTACAGTATCAAGACTGAAATTACTGCTTCCATAAGGTTCTTTCTCATTTATTATTTTTCAATGCTAAAGAGACTGAGGTTCTTTAACTTTTCCGGGCTTTTGACTTTAGCGGTCAGTGTTATGTTCCTCCTCCTGTTCTCAGGGTTTTAATGTTTCCTACATGAATCATTTGATCAGACTACAGAATTCACACAGTGATCAGAACAAAGCAACATTTCACTTCAGTATGACAGTGTCAGACTTAAACTAATTGATTTGGTAATACAGTGTGGCATTCTGTTTATTGTTCATCCGAACTGTTTGACATGGGTCAATGTCAAGTGAGCAATATTTCCCACATTTCTTTCAACCTTTCTGTAGTCAGTTTATTACAGTTCAATGAAGCATATCCCCATTTTTTCCTCCAGCGTGTAAAATGTTATATTTACTGATATTTAACATCACCTATGTTCCCTGTGTCCATTTGTCTATTCGTTGACAATGTTATTAGACTGTGTTTCCCCTCTCTGTAGTATAAGGTATTAAGTCTGACTATGAGATATGCTAATGAGACACAATGTATATCATCACAGGAAGTGATGCAATGTCACATGATCTTTCCATCTCTTGCAGCCTCATGGCAAGAGGAAACTATAGTGAGATGTTCATAAATGAAGGTGGTGCTTTTCTTGCCTCAGCAGACTGAAAAAATTCTTTGGGTGGCACGGTGGCTCGGTGGTTAGCGCTGCTGCCTCACAGCGCCAGGGATCTGGCTTCAATTCCAGCCCTGAGTGACTGTCTGTGTGGAGTTTCCTCCAGGTGCTCTGGTTTTCTCCCACAGTCTAAAGATGTGCAGGTCAGGTTCATTGGCCATGCTCAATTGCCCGTAGTGTTCAGGGATGTGTAGGTTAGGTGCATTAATCAAGGGAAGTTTTGGGTAATGAATCTGGGTGTGTTACTCTTCGGAGAGTCGGTGTGGACCTGTTGGGCCCAAGGGCCTGTTTTCACACTGTAGGGATTCTAATTCTAAAATAAAAGACAAAAGATGTATTATACTATTTACTTTGTCACCTGTAATTAGGACCAACTGATTTGGCTAAATTTTTCCACCTTAGTTTTTAAAATGAGGGATCATCAATTCTGAGTCCATGATCCAGAAACAAGATTGGTCCCCTCACTGATCAATCTTCAAGTCGAATTACGAACTTTCCTCTGGGATGACCGTTTACTCAGCGATAGCAGGTAACATTAGTGGGCTAATCTGACTCAGCTCTTGAAGAAGGGTTACACACGAAAAGTTGACCTCTCCACCTCCTGATGCTGCCTGGCTTGCTGTGTTCTTCCAGCCTCCTGCTTGTCTACTTTGGATTCCAGCATCTGCGGGGTTTTTTTTTTGTTTCACACCTGCGAGTGACCGGCAACCTTCAGTCTGGCTGCAGTGAACATGACTGGAGCACAGGATGGTGAGGCAAAACAAATGTGAGAGGAGGCTAACAAACAATTATTTATCCTCAGCACCAGCATTTTATGCAACTCAGCGAGATCACGTATAACTTGCTTCCAGTTCAGTTTGACAGGTTCCAAGTAGGTTAATGCACCATCTGCAGACTCTGCCAGATGGAAGTTGTGTGGTCAGGGGGGTAATGTGGTTTGCACTCTTTCCATTGCCACAAGCTCTCCTCTGCACCTTCGTGGCCATCTCTCAGTGCCTTCCTGAATAAACCTTCTCCATTTTGGGTTAGTCACAAGCCAGGGACCCCAATGAGGTGACCACTTCAGAGACATTGAGGACTTTGCTGAAGTATTTATGTTGTCCTGATGAGAGTCTCCTGTCCTGACTGAGTTCCCAGTTGAGGTGTTGCCTGCTTAAATTTGAACTCACAGCCTCAGGAAAGCAGCCAACATGATCAAAGACCCTTCCACTCCAGTTATACTCTCCTCCTTCAGTAAGAAGATATAAAGGTTTGAATATGCATACAAACAGATTCAAGAACTGCTTCTTCCTTGTTGTTATCAGACTTTTGAACAGATCTCTCGACTGTTAATGGTGATCTCTCTCTCTCTCTCTCTCTCCGTGCAGCTTCTCTGCAGCTGTAACACTGGATTCCGCACGTCTGCTCTGCTACTCTGATGTACTTTGTATGGCATGATCTCCCTCTATAGCACTCAAAACAACACTTTTCACTGTATCTCAGCACATATGACAACAATAAATCAAACTCAAAACTTATGGCTCCAAAGAATTAGACTGGGCTTCTAGATTTCTAGTGCAGTGGTGTTACCACTGCATCACCACCATTTTTATTCACCTCACCTTCCCTTTCATCCAATTGTCAATGTGACCAAAAGTTCACCGCTCAACTGGCGCAGGTAAATGTGGTGGAACTGGGCCTGAGCACGAGGAGGCAAAAGCAATCAGAGGAACTGATGAAGGGATGAGGGAGTACAAGAATTCTTTGTGATGTGGAGAGAGAGCACCCCTGCTCCTCCAACTCCACTGCAAGGAGGCCTAACACTGCAAATTATCCTGGCTGGCCCAAGGTGCCATTGCAGTTGGGTTTGACCAATCAGAGAAACCAATCCTGCTCTTGTGCTCAGGCTTCCAATTAAAATAACAGACTGTCTGAATTGCATCGCTCAGACCAAACCTTCATCGTTCACCAGGATCCTGCTGTTGGTGCCCAGCTGGTCTTTATTGGGAAGGTAGTGGGATTTTCAGTTTAAGCCCTTCCCTTGATTTTAACTCTGTCTCTCCATTCCATCAGAAGGAGGTTGGGGACAGGGACAGTGGACCTGAAACGGTATGGGCCTTTAGTTTTGAGGCAGTCCAACCTGAATTCATGATTTGGAGGTGCCGGTGTTGGACTGTGGTATACAAATTTAAAAATCACACAACACCAGGTTTAATTGGAAGCACTAGCTCTCGAAGCGCTGCTCCTTCAACCACCTGACGAAGGAGCAGCGTTCCGAAAGCTAGTGCTTCCAATCTGAACTCACTTTCTGAACCAGCTGCTTTATTCCTGCAATCAAACTGAGTAGAGAATTCCACAGCCATAAGCCTCAGGTTAAAACTACCACGTCATCTCTCTGTCTAATCGGAGAGCAGCCTATGGTCCTCTTGGGTCAGGGCGACGTTAGTAACTTTTTAAACAGACTTAGTCAAAAGGTTTTCTGGACGTCTGGACAGACAATATGATTGGACTTCTGAACTTTACCTAGTATGACACGTCCTTCAAATAGTTCAGGATTTTCACCTTCTGAAATAACCTTCACTGTCACATATTGAGTTATTTCCACCAAACAAAATTTTGATCTTATTTTTCAATCATTTTTACAGAAGTAAGTTTTAAGCTTATGTCCTTGCGAGTAAATGCACTTTGCTAAAACTGCCTTGATAGCTTGCAATTTTGAAAGTGACAGGCAGGTGGATATGTCATGTACAATCTCTCAGCAGACTCAAGTCCGTAGTGTTGAGAATAATGACCTTCTCACAAATGCAACTTGCAGCTGTGGTGTTTATTTGGTCTGTTTCTGCAGAGACTTGGAACGGCACGGTGGCTCAGTGGTTAGCACTGCTGCCTCACAGCACCAGGGACCAGGGTTCAATTCCCACCTTGGGCTACTGTCTGTGTGGAGTTTGCACTTTCTCCCCATGTCTGCATGGGTTACCTCCAACAATCCAAAAGATGTGTAGCTTAGGTGAATTGATCATACTAAATTGCCAAATCGGGGTAAATATAGGGTAGGGGAAATGGGCCTGGGTGGGCTACACTTCTGAGGGTTGGTGTGGACTTGTTGAGCCAAAGGGCCTGTTTCCACACTGTAGGGAATCTAATCTAATTCTATAATAAAGAGTTATCATGGAATTACCCAAATAAATAACTGAGAACCCAATGCACAAAGATTAGATGCTGAGTACAGGCCAGTTCTTGTCCCATTTATTAAAGTGTATGCATTTAGAATTATAGATCATTTATGACATAGGAGGAGGCCATCCAGCCCATTGCATAAATGAGCTATCCAACCAATTTCTACTTTCCAGCTCTTGGTCCATAGTTCTGTAGGCAAAAGCATTTGAACTGCACGTCCCAGTGATTATTAATTTTGAAAAGCATTTTCTCCTGTAGTGTTCTTTCAGGCAGTGAGTTCCTGAATCCATCCCTAACATCTGGGTGGGGACATTTCTCCTCAACTCACTTTTCAACTTTCTGCCAATTATTTTAAATCTATACGCCCCGTTGTTGATTGCTGTGTTAACTTAACTCAAGCATTAAGCATAAAGCATTTGAAGAAGTGTGGTCACTGGTGTGATTTGGGGAAGCATGGAAGACAGACAAACACACAGCCAAATTTCACTAAAAAAAGAACAATAATAATAATTTTAAAATAATCAAACATAAATAAGCAGATGATTTTCTTGGTATGATTGGCTGAGGGACAAATGTTGTCTTCAACACCAGGAAAAATCCACAACTCTGCTTCAATATGGGCTGCAGGATGCTTTGCATCAAACTGACAGGACCAGCCAAGTGTCAGTTTAACATACCACCCGAAAGGTGAAACCTCTGAGAATGCAGCCACCTCCTGAGTACTGCATTGAGGTCTCAGCCTGGATTATACGTCAGGAGTCACACAACACCAGGTTATAGTCCAACAGGTTTATTTTATATCACAAGCTTTCAGAGTGATGCTCCTTTGTCAAGTGAAGAAAGGGAGGCTGGGGTTTACCCTGGTGTTCTGACCTATATTTATCCAACCAGCATCACAACAGATTATCTGGCCTAACCCTATTGTTGTTGAATAAGCAGTGCTCAGAAAGTTTGTGACATCAAGTAAACCTGGTGGACTATAACCTGGTTCCGTGTGACTTCTGACTTTGTCCACCCCAGTCCAACACTGGAACCCCCACATCATGCGGTTATATGTAAGAGTCCCAATTCAAAAATAAGATGCACACTTTGTTAAGATTAGAAACTGTGTCACTGCAGACTCTTTACCTTACAGAGTTGGACAGGGACCAGCCAGACGTTTTCTTTCACTGATCTCTGTTCTTTAGCTGATTAGGTCCATCACGAGTGAAGGGATGAGATCTCTGATGTCGAGAATCATATGTGCCTGGATGGGGCAAGCTAATTGATTATTCCCATCATTTTTGCATCTGAGCTCCAGACTGGGACTGCATTCAAAATCCATCTTGGCACACATATCTGCAAATCACATCTTTGTGCATTTTAATTAATGATTTCAGTATTAATGACTTCCAGAGCCAGAAAGTAATCTTTTGTGACTGAATCAGGAGGGCAGGTACAATTTGGAAACTCCTGCTGCAAATGCAGATGAATGCTTAAAGTGCATGAAGCGTAGAGCCACTAGCCACCATTTTGCTGTAGGCACTAACCCATCCATTATAAGTACTCATCCACAATTATCACCAGCCTAAGCATGGCCCTGCTTAAAACAAAAAACACACAAGTTGTCTAAAGGCATAACATCATTTGTGGGCGCCACGGTGGCACAGTGGTTAGCACTGCTGCCTCACAGCGCCGGAGACCCGGGTTCAATTCCCGCCTCAGGCGACTGACTGTGTGGAGTTTGCACGTTCTCCTCGTGTCTGCGTGGGTTTTCTCCGGGTGCTCCAGTTTCCTCCCACAGTCCAAAGATGTGCAGGTCAGGTGAATTGGCCATGCTAAATTGCCCGTAGTGTTAGGTAAGGGGTAAATGTAGGGGCATGGGTGGGTTGCGCTTCGGTGGGTCGGTGTGGACTTGTTGGGCCGAAGGGCCTGTTTCCACACTGTAATGTAATCTAAATCTAAATCATTCGAATATAACACCTCATCCAAACCCTGGAACTTAGTAGAGGCACCTTTCCTCTTTCTGACCTGACATAAAAATGATGAGTGGAAATAATTAAATCAAGAGACCCTCACTTCAGTTCATCTTTGCTTCCCTCTGCAGCCAGTCCCTCCACATTGCAATCAGAGAGGTGATAGTGAACCAATTTTCAGCAGAGCAGTTGCAAAAGGGATCACAGATATATGATCATGAGGGTCTGTAATGGGATACCTAATTAAAGGAAGTGAGATGAGAGAGCAGTCCCACCCATCCCCTATCTGCAGATGTGCTGCTATCTAAATGTTTGGTCTCTGGCTCTCAACATCTACTGCATCGATGTAATGTGTTCAATATGGAAACCATTCCCATAGTGCATTGTACAAGCACAATCAAGAAATTAACAGCAAGCTACACGGGGAGATATTCCACAGGGTGTTAGAAACCTTGTGCACACAAGGTGATTTCCTTTGTAAATCAGACCCTTTAGACAACTACAAAAATGGGCACCACAAAAATAAAGCACCAACCAATTATTTGATTTTCGAAGAATTGTTGTATGAATGGATTGAGTGGTGATCTTACGGTATTGACTATGATTATCTCTCACAGTAAACTGGTCCAAGCAGTATGATCAATGTGCAACAGTCAGCAGGGAGAAGCAGGGAGACTCATTGAAGCAAAGAAATTGTTGGAAAGTATCTTCGCAGATAATAGATGGGGTGATATTGGCCACACATGACTACGAATACCACAGTAAATTTTCGGAAAGTCAGAATAATTTGCTTCTTATCCTTTTTTTTCAAACAGACTCAAAACACTCCAGACAATTTTGTTACTAAATTCATTGAACTCACATGGGTCTCACTAGCTATACTGATATTTAAAGTCCATTCCTATTTGCCCTTAAGAAGGTGATATTGAGCTGCCTTCTTAAACTGCTGTAGTTCATTAATCTGTTATTGTTCAAAACATCCATCTTAAGACAGCATTTGGAGCAGTACTGAAAACAACAAATGCTGGAGATCACAACGGGTCAGACAGCATCCATAGAGAGAAAGCAAGCTAACGTTTCGAGTCTAGATGACTCTTCATCAGAGCTGATGTGAACTGTAGAGGAAACAGCATTTATGAAACAGTGTGGGGGAGGGGGTTCGGGGTCTAGGGAGTAGTGAATGTCGAGCGTTGGCTGAGAAAAGACATTGCTAGTTCAGATTAAGTGATTGGAATGTGAGAATGGCAGAACAATGATGTGTCTAACTGCCAGACTAGAAAGAACAGACAGTCCCACAGGGATGGGGGGGAGGGGAGATAGGACATGATAGCAAGCTATAAGAAAGGGAGGAAATGGGTGAATGTAACAACTAAAGCTAAAAGAAAGGGAAGGAATAGGAGTTGGTTCACAATCTGAAGGTGTTGAACTCAATGTTAAGTCCAGAAGGCTATAAGTGCCTAATGTGAAGATGGGATCTTGTTCTTCCAGTTTGCGCTGGGACTCACTGGAACACTGCAGCATGCCGAGGACAGACAAGTGGGCATGTGAGCAGGGCGCTGTGTTAAAATGACCGGCTACGGGAGGGCTGGGGTCCTGCTTGTGCACAGACCAGAGGTGTTCCACAAAATGGTCACTCAGTATGCGTTTGCTTTCTCCAAAGCAGAGTAGTCCACATTGGGAATGGCAGTGAATACAATACACAAGATTGGAAGAGGTACAGCTGAAATGCTGCTTCACCTGGAAAGCCTGTTTAGGCGCTTGGATGGTGAGTAGGGATGAGACGACGGGGCAGGTTTTGCACTTCCTGTGGTTACGTGGCAAGGTGTCGTGGGGAAGGGAACAGTACATTGGAAATTCCAGCATCTAAAATTTCACAGGTTAAAAACCATCGTGGAAATTGTAAGAGTCACTTGGATGCATTTCTACTCTTACAGAGTACAGTGGCCCCGATCTTCAACACCATTAAAATCTGAAATGTGACAGGAATCATGAAAAAGGGACATGATTTCAAAGCTGCTCCACAATACTGTTGTCTGTGTAGGTTTCTGCTTCAGATGACCTGATCTGGAAATTTGCACAGCAAAGCCCTCTAAAAGTGAGTGAATGTTTCTTTTTGTCTGATCAGAATCAGTAATAGGGTGTCCAATCCTGATCGGAAGATCTGGGTTTGTGTCTTCAGCCCTGAAATGTAACCATTTCCAATGTTGTCTCTCTCTAATGGTGAAAGACACTTACGTGGACAATGGCTCATTATTTTCTTAGGTTATGATCAAGGGAAATTTAAAATTACACAACATCAGGTTATAGTCCAACAGGTTTATTTGGAAACAGTAGCTTTCAGAGCGCTGCTCCTTCATCAGGTGGTTACCCAACAAAGGAGGGGCGCTCCGAAAGTAGTGTGCTTCCAAGTAAACCTGACGGTCTATAACCTAGTATTGTGTGATTTTTAACTTTGTACACCCCAACCCAACACCGGCATCTCCAAATCAACAAGGGATAGGATTTGCAAACACATATTCCAACCTAATTCAGCTTTCAATGGCATTGCGTATTAGAATAATGTTGGAATGTATCTATATCCTTAGGAGCAAATATCACAAAGACATCACTCTCAACAACTCCAGTAGTTTAACTGGTGACTAAATGGGCCCTTCAGCATGGGAGGGCATAGAATTCAATTGGTCTTCCCTGACGATGAGACCTTACGAAGGCTAATGAGCAGTGATGGTATTATAGGCTTCAACACTCCTCTGTTCCTGGCCTCCTGCTCCTCGGATGCTGCTTGAACTGCTTTACCAGCACCACTCTACTCCATTGCCTCATGATCCCTTTCAAGACTTGAGTGTGTAGGCATTGAGTTCAGCCTTTTGTGCTCTAACAACTTGTTTTAATGTTCACTGTTCACGCTCATACACAAAGAATGGCCATTGGAACGTGCTCTCCAGAGAAAATTAATGCCTCAGGGAAACAAAGCAGGTCAATGAGAAGCTGCTGGAGACATTGTCAGAGATTACATGTGTATCACTCACAATGTCAAAGAAAAAGCAAAGTGCAGGGCGTAGTCTCTATCAAATGAAAGCAAAACATTGTGGATGCTGGAAAACTGAAATAAAAGCAGAGAATGCTGGAGAAACTCAGCAGGTCTGGCAGCATCTGTGAAGAAGAAACAGAGTTAGCATTTCAAGTCTGATTTAACTCATCTTCAGAATTCTATCAAAATACATAGCAGACACCATAGCATACAGTGCTCAATAATTATAGTTAAAAACAGTGTTAACCCTCTTGGGAAAAGAAAATCAGCGTGTATAAGTTCCAGATGGAGTAGTGCAATTCAGTATCCCAAGGGAACTTAGTGGATGGAATGATCACATACCGTTAAAATCCAGAGAAATGAACTGAATAATTAATGAGACTGAAAATGTGCAACGATTGGAATGAGGGCCAGATGGATCTCATTGGCTATGAGAACTTTGAATGGGATTGTTAACCTGTGAGCCCTGGCTCAGGGGTCTCAGGGATTCTCCTCAAACTAGGGACTGGTTTTGAACTGGCTGGTCAGAGCCCATGCACTGTGCACATGTCAATAAAGGGTGACTTGGTGACAAGATACTGCCGTTTGTGCAGTTATTTCAAAATAAAATGCAATTTAACTTTTTATGTTTTGACAAAATGAGCTGAAAATGAATTAAAAATCCAATCCCCCCTTCTTCTACCTTACTCTGTTTTACTCTCTCCCTCGATGTATTAATATCTCTGTACTCACGGATAGATTCTTTGTTAGGTAAAAAATAACACTCACGTTGAGCTCTATCCCCTTCAGCACAGTTCATTGGTTTCTATATTAACTACACTGCTCATGTCACCATTAAAATCCCATCAACGTGTGACAAATTCTGCTTTCGCCGGTCTCGTCAATTAACCAATTGTGTTTAATAATAATCTTCTCCACAGTCAGAAGTGAAACAGGAAAGTGAGTGATCCATTAATTGTGAAGGTCTGGCATGGAATTGTGCCTTTCCTACTCGAGCTTTCTCTGAATACGTTGATTGTGGCAGGCTCCCTCTTTGTCTTACTAAATGTTCCTGTTTCGATTTGTTTTTATTGCTTTGTGTTAAGCTGCATTCTTGCTTAAGATCAGTGTAATGCTCCAAAATGGGTTTTTTCTTGAAAACATATAACCGCATTAAGGATAACAGCCAAAAGATGTGTGAGGCTCTGATGTGAGGTTATCCCACCACTGTCATTGCAAAAATCTCAGCCACCTTAGAAGATATTTCATCATCAAAACTGTCTTTATTTATTCAAGTGGTGGCACGGTGGCTCAGCCGTTAGCACTGCTGCCTCACAGCGCCAGGGATCCAGATTCGATTCCAGCCTCGGGTGACTGTCTGTGTGGAGTTTGCACACTCTCCCCGTGTCTGCATGGATCTCCTCCAGGTGCTCTGGTTTCCTCCCACAATCCAAAGATGTGCAGGTCAGGTTAATTGGCCATGCTAAATTGTCCATAGTGTTAGTTAGGGGTAAATATAGGGTAGGGGAATGGGTCTGGGAGGGTTACTCATTGGAGGGTCGGTGTGGACTGGTTGGGCTGAAGGGCCTGTTTCGACACTGTAGGGAATCTTACCTAATCATAAGGTGAGGGCATTGCTGTCTAGGCCAGCATTTATTGCCCATCCCTAATTGTCCAGAGGGTAGTTAAGAGTCAACCACATTGCTCTGGATTTGGTGTCACATGTAGGCTAGACCAGGTAAGGTTGGCAGTTTCCTTTCCTAAAAGACATTAGTGAACCAGATGGATTTTTCCAACAATGAATTCATGGTCGTCATTAGACTCTTAGCTACAGATTTTTTTTTATTGAGTTCAAATTCCACCATCTGCTGTGGCAGGATTCAAACCCTAGTGCCCAAAACGTTACCTGGGTCTCTGGATTAACAGGTCAGCGATAATACCACTATGTTATCGCCCCACACCACATTCAATTTCTCATCAGGTAGTTCTAAAACTGTTAACTGGGTCAGGATGGGACACACTGTGGCCTCTCCCCCATTTACTTGGTTGGGGCTTATTAAAGTTACCGTTCAGGCTCTCAGTGATACTGTTAGTGTTTACGGTCAGGCAATATGCAGCAATCATACAGAATAGGAGACAGGCAGACAGGAGCTGTTGTCAAAGCAGTCGAAGTCCCTGACTTAATGGATGGAATCAGGGGATAATGGTTCATCAGCATTTGGGGTGGCATGGTGGCAAGCACTGCTTTCGCAAAGTGCTCGGGACCTGGGTTTGATTCTGGCCTTGGGGAGCCTCCTGTGTGGAGTTTGCACATTCTCCCTGTGTCTGCATGGGCTTCCACCCACAATT
This sequence comes from Chiloscyllium plagiosum, assembly GCF_037043375.1. NCBI lineage: Eukaryota > Metazoa > Chordata > Chondrichthyes > Orectolobiformes > Hemiscylliidae > Chiloscyllium > Chiloscyllium plagiosum. Next base: position 15,446,785 of record NW_028270177.1, read on the forward strand.
CAAAGATGTGCAAGTTATGTGGATTGGCCATGATAAATTGCCCTGTGGTGTCCAGGGATGTGCACATTAAGTGGATTGGCCATGCTAAATTGCCCCGTGGTGTCCAGGGATGTGTAGGCTGGATGGATTGGCCATACTAAATTGTCCCGTGGTGTCCAGGGATGTGCAGGCTAAGTGGCTTGGCCATGCTAAGTTGTCGCGTGGTGTCCAGGAATGTGCAGGCTAGGTGGGTTAGCCATGGGAAAGGTGGGTCCAGGTGGGATGCTCTTCAGGGGGTTGGTGTGGACTCAATGGGTTGGATGATCTGTTTTCCTGCTGTAGGAGTTCTCAGCATTTGTCGTTTTGCCCAACTATGCAAATTCCAAAATGATCATGTGCGTGTCTTTCTCAGCGGTGAAAGGTTTTGACCAGCTGTAAAGGGAGAGGTTATGTCAGTGGGGAAGTGATCAAGACACCTATTGCCTCCATCCTGATTCTATGCTAATGAGATTCCACCCTTGCCGTGCTCCCACGAGGAGGTTGAACAGTTCATCCACTTCACCAACACCTTCCACCCCGACCTCAAATTCACCTGGACAGTCTCAGATTCCTCCCTCCCCTTCCTCGACCTCTCTATTTCTATCTCAGGCGACCGAATCAACACGGACATCTACTACAAACCGACCGACTCCCACAGCTACCTGGACTACACCTCCTCCCACCCTGCCCCCTGTAAAAACGCCATCCCATTCTCCCAATTCCTTCGACTCCGCCGCATCTGCTCCCAGGAGGACCAGTTCCAAAAACGTACAACCCAGATGGCCTCCTTCTTCAAGGACCGCAATTTCCCCCCCGACGTGGTCGACGATGCCCTCCACCGCATCTCTTCCACTTCCCGCTCCTCCGCCCTTGAGCCCCGCCCCTCCAACCGCCACCAGGACAGAACCCCACTGGTCCTCACCTACCACCCCACCAATCTCCATGTACAGCGCATCATCCGCCATCATTTCCGCCACCTCCAAACGGACCCCACCACCAAGGATATATTTCCCTCCCCTCCCCTATCAGCATTCCGTAAAGACCACTCCCTCCGTGACTCCCTCGTCAGATCCACATCCCCCACCAACCCAACCTCCACTCCCAGCACCTTCCCCTGCAACCGCAGGAGGTGCAAGACTTGCGCCCACACCTCCCCTCTCACCTCCCTCCAAGGCCCCAAAGGAAACTTCCATATCCGCCACAGATTCACCTGCACCTCCACACACATCAGCTATTGCATCCTCTGCACCCGATGTGGCCTCCTCTATATTGGGGAGACAGGCCGGCTACTTGCGGAACGTTTCAGAGAACACCTCTGGGGACACCCGGACCAACCAACCCAACCACCCTGTGGCTCAACACTTCAACTCTCCCTCCCACTCCACCAAGGATATGCAGGTCTTTGGACTCCTCCATCGCCAGACCACAACAACACGACGGTTGGAGGAAGAGCGCCTCATCTTCCGCCTAGGAACCCTCCAACCACAAGGGATGAACTCGGATTTCACCAGTTTCCTCATTTCCCCTCCCCCCACCTTGTCTCAGTCAAATCCATCGAATTCAGCACCGCCTTCCTAACCTGCAATCTTCTTCCTGACCTCTCCGCCCCCACCCCAGTCTGACCTATCACCCTCACCTTGACCTCTTTCCACCTATCACATTTCCGACGCCCCTCCCCCAAGTCCCTCCTCCCTACCTTTTATCTTAGCCTGCTGGACAAACTTTCCTCATTCCTGAAGAAGGGCTTATGCCCGAAACGTCGATTCTCTTGTTCCCTGGATGCTGCCTGGCCTGCTGCACTTCTCCAGCAACATATTTTCAGTTATTTTCTTTTCCAGTCTTTTCTGCTTTTATTTTGATCTTCTTCGACACATCAAAGAATCATGTGACAGAGGGTGACCATTCATGACCGAGTTAACCAATCAGTTCCCATTCCTGCACATTTACTGCAACGTGATTATTTTTTTCCTTCCTACTTAAGCTTATCACAAATTCCTTTTAAGAGTTAGTTGTTTTTACAATTGCTCCCAAAACCTTGTTCAATCCTTTCACCATTTCCGCCTCGTGCCTCCTCTTCTGATTACATTTTCGAAAGAATTTTTATCATTTTCTTTGTGAGAAGAAAGCTGAGCAATCAAATGCTGCACTCGGAATTTGGCACTGATCCTGTAATTTTATTGTCATTGGAGTAGGGGGAGGACATTCATTCCTGAGTATCTAACAGCAAAATCACAAGGATAATAATTTAGAGAAAGGGTTAACTTAAAATAGGAAATCCTAGCAGGAGTCTCCCATCATTCAAGTAAGGTGGAGGCATTGGTATTAAAAGCCTTATGTTTTCGAAATGGCACATAAACAAGAACTCTTAATGCAATAAGACCTATGGCAGAAATATCGAAGAAAGTTAGTTGCCAGTTAGTTTCATATTTCCTTGAGATAAGGGTTATTGATTTTTCTTACTTGAAAACCCATCCTTCAGTCTGATGGATGTCCTTTTGTTCAATTTATATAAGTAGGTTTATATTTGATCATTCTCTTTCTGCAACGTAATATATAACCTCAATTGATTTTCTTGGAATATTGTATTTTCTTCCTCTGAAGTTATAATATCAGTAACTTTGGCTGATTGAGGAGCTGGCTCGTTAGAATTTTGTCGTGTGTCCAACTTGACAAGATCACATTAATTGCAAGTCAAAGTTGTTATTGCACCACCATTACTGCTCATTCTTGTAGCTATCTGAGAGTGACTATAAAGGAAGACAAAGTAATACAGGCTGGAACAGCATAGAGAAGCTATCTAATAGAATTCCTACGGTGTGGAAACAGGCCCTTCAGCCCAGCAAAGCCACACCGGCCCTCCGAAGAGTAACCCACCCAGACCCATTCCCCTATCCTATATTTAGCCCAGATTAACACACCTAACCAAGGCATCCCTGAACAATATGGGTAATTTAGCATGGCCAATTCACCTAAGCTGCACACCTTTGGACTGTGGGAGGAAGCCAGAGCACCCAGAGGAAACCCACGCAGACACATAGACAATGTACAAACTCCACACAGTTGCCCAAAGCTGGAATCAAATCTGGGTCCCTGGCTCTGTGAGGCAGCAATGCTAACCACTGAGCCACTGTGCTGCCCTATTGGCTGGATAATATCATTAAAGTAATGTGTCTGAAGCTTTTAATCTTAATGTTTATAATGATGAATCCATGGGTGATGTCCCCTAATATGTCCAGACAGGATACCTCAAATAATTAAGTTTTCAGGTGCAGAGGGGTGAACTGGGTCCCCTTAGTTATTCACCAACCCTCCTTGGTTAGTCATATCTAGGTTAACTTTAAAATGATACCTTCCCTGGCCCTACATTTATCCCAGGCTCAAATGAACTTATAAAATGACACTATTTTAAAAGACTTTCTTAAATTAACACAAGGAGTGAATTTATTAATTACTAAATGTGAGAATAAAAATTAAAGCCCTCACCCCTCCAGATTAGAAATAAGAGGTGAACCCTGTATTTGGTGACACATTTTCTATTTTGTTACAAACTGGAAAATGGAAGTCGGTCAGTGCAACTAAAATGGACGAGGAGAGGATGTATTTCTGCAACTTGAAGGCCAAGTGGCATTTTGGGATGTAATTTAGCTTTACAAGACAATGTTACATTTTTGAAGCAGTGAGATGGATAAACAATGAGACCCACTGGCATCAGGAGTCTTTCAGCTAAGGAAAAGCAGCCCAGTCATGCTCTTTGGCTTGGTCTGGCAGTTATGAATTAGCTCCTGTAAATTCAATGCATCCAGAGACATTGAGATGCCTGGAAACAGTCTCTCTCTCTCTCTCCCTCTCTCTCTATCTCTCTTTGTCTCTCTCCCTTATCTCTGTATGAGTGAAAAAACTAAAAAAATCTGGACACTCAAAAGAAAGAAATCTCTTACAGGAAAAGACCTAGATCCACCTGATGAGCCATTGAATCAAAGATCAACTATCACTCCACAGATGACATTTTGTTAAAAGTAAGACTATGAGAGAGGGGAGAAAACTCTCCACCCTAAAGGCTGGACTTACAGAAATTGTTTTCCTGACTATATTTTTCTAACTTTATTATTTGTGTCAACTTGTCTGTTTTTGTCAGTCTTATTCATGAATAATTATTAATTACTCAGCATGTGGGGGTGAGGGCTTTACTATGTTATAGTTTAATTTGCACAGTAGTGAAGCAGTAATCTTTTTTTTAACCATTTGTTAAAAATTAAGTTTGTTTACAACTGAGTCATTTTTCTGCAAACAACAAAGCCTAGTGTGAGTTATTTTTGTTCAGAGTAGCAATTAACCAGGGAGATTGATCATCTATGTGATTTAATTGGCTGGATGCACATTTGTGATGGCTTGTGGAATAGTGGGGCTCAGTCATCAGTGCTCTCTTCCCAACACTGATAAAAACTCCAAAAACCTTCAAGTCAAAGGAGGATAGTGCATTCAGTCTTTGAGTTGCATGTGAAGTATAAACAGTTCGATATTGTAGCTGTTGCAGTCAATGTTGCTGGAATGTTACTGTTGATGGTTGAGCTTTGATTTTGAGATTCTTGACTTTGTGGATTGATCGAAACTGATTTGTCTTGATTCCTTTTGACAGCTGCTGACTGGCAGTACTCAGAGTGAATATTTTTCCTATTGTTTACCTGCAGTGCAGGCATGTTTAAATGACTGTTTTCAACAGCACATTAGTCCACACACTAGAACATCAGGCTACTAGCTTACACAAACTATTGTTGAAGCTTGCTTTAATCTCATGTCCCTATGTATTCTTGAAAGGGGCAAAACGCAATTATGTCCCTTGCCCAGACCACTATCTTTTAGTAACATTGTGCTCACAGTCTGAGATATGCCCAGAAGATTACAAATTCAGTCTTTAGGGCATTTTAAAATCCCTTTAAAGTCTCTTTAACACCTTATAGGAATGGTATTCCAGAGTATCTCTGTCTCTCCAGATAGCCACTGAACATACATGCCAACCTTTCACTTTCTGACTTTTTAAAATAGAATCACGTCATAATTGAAGTTCAATTGTGCAAAAATGATGCAAGGTTATGTTCTGTGCTCATGGCATGTTACATTAGCTCAAGCACTCGACTCTAGCTTTTGGAGGGAGCAGATGTATCTGCACCAGCTCCATAAAATCCTAGTAATTATGCCTGACCAAATGTAGTTGGACTTATTTTGGTAAGGTGAGCATAGGCAGGACTTACACAGTAAAGAGTGTGGTGCTGGAAAAGCACAACAGGTCAGGCAGCATCCGAGGAGTAGGAGACTCGATGTTTCGGGCATAAGCTCTTCATCAGGAATCCTGTTCCTTGGATGCTGCCTGACCTGCTGTGCTTTTCCAGCACCACACTCTTGACTTTGATCTCCAGCATCTGCAATCCTCCCGTTCTCCCAGGATTTACACAGTTAAAAGTTGGGCTATGGGGAGTGTTGTCGAACAGAAAGACCTTGGGGTTCAGGAAAATAGTTCCTTGAAAATGGGATCACAGGTAGTCAGCTTGGTGAAGAAGGTGTTTGGCATGCTTGCCTCCATTGGTCAGACCATTGAGTAAAGGAATTGCAACATTTTGTTGAAGCTGTACAGGACTTTAGTGAGGACACTTTTGGAGTACTGTATACAATTCTGCTTGTTCTGCTACACGAAGAATATTATCAGATTGGAGAGGGTTCAGAAAAGATTAACTGGTATATAGCCGAGACCGGAGGGTTTGAGTTAAAAGTGTAGGCTGAGACATTTTTTCACTGCAGCGTAGGAGGTTAAGAGGTGACCTTATAGAGGTTTATAAAATCCTGAGGGGCAAAGGTATACAGCAAAACTCTTTCCCTAAAGTAGGAGAGTTCAAAACCAGAGGGCATAATTTTAAGGTAAGAGGAGAAAAATTTAAAAGAGACCTGAGGGTCACCTTTATCACACAGAGGGTGGTTTACATGTAGAATGAGCTGCCAGAGGGAATGGTAGATGCAGGTACAGTTACAACATTTAAAAGACATTAGGCCAGGTACATGAATAATAAAAGGGATGGGGACCAAATGTAGGCAAATGGGATTAGTTTAGTTTGGAAAACATGAGTTAGAGCCAGGGCTCTGTTTCCATGCTGTATGACTCTATGATTCTATGGAGAAGGAGAGCACAAGAGTTTTTTCTGAGAAGACACTAGGAATGCTCTTGGCTTAAGTTGTGATGCCAGTTAGGAACACCCCAAGTTATAAAGAAAGTTGAGTAGATTGGGTCTGTATTCATTGGAATTTGGGAGAATGAGAGGTAACCTTATTGAAACATTTAAGATTCTTAGAGGGTCGGCATGGACGAGTTGGACCCTCGTAGAGGGTCTGTTTCCATGCTGTACATCTCTGACTCTTTGACTCTTGACAGGGTAGGTTATTTCCCCTTCTGGGAGAGACTAGGAACAGAGAACATAATCTTTGGGTAAGGAATTACCCACTTAAGAGGAACTTCATCTCTGAGGGTTGTGAATTTGTGAACTTCATTCCCATGGGCAGCTGTACGGGCTGGATTACTGAATATATTCAAGACTGAGACAGAATTTCCTTTGTGATCAATGAGAGAATCAAGGGTTATGGAGGGAAGGCATGAAGGTGGAGTTGAGAATTATCAGATCAGCCATTACCTCATTGAATGGCAGAGCATGCAATGGACTGAAAAACCTTCTTCTGCTTGTATTTATTATGATCTCATTGTGCAATTAACCTTGTTGTGATCTAAGAACAGTGCCTAATCTGTAAGTATTCTGTGGCAGGGTATCCTGTGCCACTAATCACTAGGTAAAGAAAAGCAGATTGGTGGCAGGAAACATCCTCAAACAACCCTCCTTGGGTATTGCACAATGGTAAGAGCTGATAGATGTCACATGATGACAAAAATAGTGTTTCAGGAAAATGCCCGATATCAAAGTGTTGAAGCTTCCTTGCGATAAGTCATTGAAGTTTAGGTTACAAAGGCCTTGAGGATTTATGCCTCAGCACAATCTATGTGCAAAAACCAAGAGTCTCCCTCAATCAAATACGTCAAAATGGATTGGGCACAATCTTATTGAATGGTGGGCCAGGCTCGATGGGTTGAACAGTCTATACCTGCTCCCTCTTATGATGCATGAATTTATTTAACTAACGATCCCTTCGATCTTTATCTAAGCCTTTCTGGACTATTGCCTCTGTTCCTGAGTGAGGGGACCATCACTCTATACAGAAAAGCGTCTCTCTCTGGAGCTTAATTTAAATACAAAGCTACAGCTCAAGATTCCATCTCTCACTCTTGAACTTGTACAGAGCCCATGAGATAGCTGAGGCCTCTTGAGAAATCTGCCCTGTCTGATCCGTGACTCAGTTCACTGGGCAACGACAGCAGCAAGTTGGAGCTTTCCCGTGTATAGACAGAGGTGACACCTGTTCAGCTATATTCATGGACATTCCTTTAAAATGGCTTGACAATAGGAAACACTGACAGGAACATAGTAACAAAGTTTGAAATGACATGGAAATAGATAGAATCACTGAATCATAGAATTACACAACACAGGTGGAGTCCATCTCACCCTTTGTGCCAGTACCAGCTCTTTGAACGAGCCCTCCGATTTGACCCACTCCATGCTCCTTTTCCCTGTAGCCCTGCAATTCTTTTCCTTTTCACGTTCTCTCTCTGTCCGATGTCCATTTGAAAATTAAAATTGAATCTACTTCCATTACACTTTGAGGCAATGTATTCCAGATCATAACAACTCACAGCATAAAAAATTCTCATCTCTTGACTGGTTCTTTTGCCAATTATCATAAATTGGATGAAGTGTTCAATAATGGTAATAAAAACAGAAAATCTAAGCAATACTGAATACATCTACTTAGCTCAAAAGGCCATTGATCAAAAACCTTGCTTCCTTTTTATCACTGGCCTGCTTAGCATTTTCTGCATCTATCTTTCCTTTCTTGCAGCATTATTTGTTTTCCTATCTGTTATTGTAACACTGCCAGTAACTTATCAAGTAACAAGTATCATAACTAAGTCAGTAATAGACTCTGCAGTGGCTCAGGAACTAACACTGCCAAACAGACAATTAATACAATGTAACCACAATTCACTCAGAAGTACAAGTAACTTAGGATTCTTGTGGTGTGGTGGTCATGCCCCTACCTCTGAGCCAGGTTCAAGTCTTACATGCTCCACAGGAGTATATCTAAGCATATCCAAACCAGGTCTCCTGTGATACAGTGGTAGTGTCCATATTGCTGCGATAGATGGTGCTGGGCTCAAGTCCCACCTGTCCAGACCTCATCACATCAATGTATAATTTCATTTTAAAAATCTACAAGTAGCCTGTTAACCAGTTTAGTGACCAGGTTTGCCAATAGACAAGAAGCCAATAATGTAGCTAGTCAGTGTATTCATTCATTGCCATATAAGCGAATCCAAAATCTATTCAAACTTCCAGCTCATCTATATGGCTCTGAAACTTGTAATGCATACACATACCACCTCAAAGCCCCAGGGAAGTACTATCAATGTGTTTTTGAGACTGAATCTCCACATCAGCTGGAAGATCAGACGTAATAACATCTGTCTCCCTGAAGCAACCAATAACACCAGCATCGAGGCCATGATCATCTGAAACCAACTTCACTGGGCCGACCATATGCTTCGGGTGCCTTAGTTCAAACTGCCAAAGCAAATATTCTTCTCTTAGCTCAAGGAGAGGAGGACAGAGGAAGTGTTTCAAAGGTTCCCTGAGAGCTTCCTTCAAGAAAGGCATCATAGATGTCAACGCATGAGAGACCCTCATGCGTTGACTAGGAGGAAGCTCCTGTATGAGTGCACCCGGAGGTGAGAGGCAGTACAGGGCGATCTCAGGGCTCAGGACCACTTCCACCTCCCAGAAACACCTGCCAAATGCATAGTCAGAGATGCAGCTCTGGGATTGGACTCATCAGCCACACAAGGACCCACAGATCCTATGACCAGTGACACGGACTTTCCTGGGTGGACAATCATACTTGTTGGTGAACAATTGTTGATGACAATGATAGGCAAATCAGTATTTAATCACTCAGTTGAGAAGGTTTGCCACCTAGTTAAAATGCTGTGGAATAGCTCCCATTGTGCAGAAATGGAACTTACTCAAGGAATTTGATTCAGCTATAGAGAGGGAGCAGCAATCTATTTCAGGATGGTGTGTATCTTGGAGGAGAATTTGGAACTTGCGGTGTTCTTAACTGGCATCACAACTTAAGCCAAGAGCAAACACTACTCCAAACACTGCCAACCTCCTCAGGAACTGGTACTATAACTAATCTGACAAACTATGTTGTAACCAACATTGTACAGCACTACTGCAGCTCATTCTGCAATCAGAATTAGTACATCCGACACATCAAGATAGTAATCATCTCCATGGAGAAGGAGAGCACAAGAGGTTTTTCTGAGAAGATACTAGGGATGCGAGCCATGAATTATTAGGAGTCACTAGAGAAATTCAGGCTTTTTCATTAAAACAAATCAGCTTTCAAATGGGGATTTGGTCAAAATATTCATATCATGAGTGTTATGGACTTGGCTAGACCACTCAAAGCAATCTTAAGCAGGCAGCCCAGAACATAATTTTGCAATTTATTTCGGTAAGTTTACAGTGAAAATTACCCAGAGTAATTTAGCTAGGTTGACCCCAGGTTTTAAAAGAGATAAAACTTTATTCACAAAATTACAGAATGAAATGCAAAGAGCAGGATAAAGAACACCCACAGAACTCAGATTATGCCAAACTAGACTTAATTATGCTGTTCCGAATATACACAACAGTCCCAGTGAACAAACCCCTTAAACACAGTAAAAGTGAAACAAAGGCTTACAGGTTGAAGTTAGAAGGGCAGTAGAAGAGAGAGTCTTGCAGCCTGTTTCCACATAGCTCACTGCTGAACTGACTCAAACAAGATTTCAGTTTCCAGGACTGAGCACTTCCTTTCATTATATAGGTCACTTCTAAAACACAAGTTTTGACCTAAAGTCTCATCTGTTTATGTATAAATAAAAAGGCTTTTCATCTCTATACCAAACCAGTCAATTCGGAGCCTGAGGGGTTTACAACCCCTCTGAATAAAACCAAGGACACAGTATCCTTGAAAAAAAGTACAGCTTTTAGAAAAATGATCAGCTTTGTGACATGAGGGTTTTATAAAATAAATTGGGGAAAAAAGATGGTTGCAGAGGTGGGAAAGTCAGTCTGAGTAAGGCATAAATTTACAATCATCACAAGGATGGAAGGTGATTAGAATCTGTTTTTATGTACGTAGAAAAATACAAACAGAGCATTGATAGAAGCAGATTCCACACTAATTTATTTTTAAATAGGAATTCATATATATTTGTAAAGCATTGTTACAGTAATATTTAAATTGGGCAGAGGAGAAAGAATGATTTTCTTTTCCTTTCAGAAAGCAGCCACATGTACAATGAACTGCATTCACCCCTCCTGTGCTAAATGAATTCTGTGATTCTGCAACCCAGAATTCTCCTTAAATTCGACATATTGTCATCTCCTTTTGGTTACATAGGCCACACAACTGAACCTGATACGGCTCTCATTCAACGTGTAAAAATCACTGGCTAGTGACTGAGAACAGAAACCTTGACAGATCCTGTCCTTCTTTACCCAGTAGATTGCAGGCTAATTGTAGCACTGACCAACACTGAATTTGGAGATTGAACCTGGGACTTTCCTGGGCTCTATGGATGGTATTTAATCCAGATGATAACAGGCTCACATGCTGGCTAAAACCTCATGAGAACTCATGTCACCTGTTTTGAGGATTAAGTTCCAATCAGGCACTCTTGGATTCAGGAGACTGGCGTTTGAAATTTTGCTTGCCGAGAGATCCAGTGAAGGCTGTACCAGAGAGAGTGGTGACTGTATTTGGCAATGCAGCCCCAGGAGAGGCCCATCATCACTGAGAGATGTCAGGCTGTAGCTAACTGAGGATAAGTGTCATAGGCAAGAGGATAGTGGCCAGCAGCAAAGGCAGTGAAGTGGTTCTCCAGGGGTCTTCCTTGTTGTACAATGTAAAGGTTTTGAAAGAATTCATCTTGAAGTTTTATTAACTATACCCAACTGATGACATCACACAGCCTTTGGGTAAAGCTGATTATGTTGGACACCAGCTTTCAGAGGGAGCAGCTGTACTCTGTACAACGTACGGGAGGTGATAGCCTAGTGGTATTATCCCAGGACTATTAATCAAGAGACACAGGTAATCTTCTGAGAAACCAGGTTCAAATCCCATCATAGCAGTTGGATGAGGCCCTGAGCTAGGCATTAATTGCTGACCTAATGATATCAACTGGTGCTGGAGTAATGGGCAATCTATGAGCCTCTCTCCATTGGGCTTAATCAGGGTAGAGGTGGGAAAGAGATATGGACCCTATCTTGTTTAAACCCCTCAACTCCAAGCTCAACAGAGTGCATTAAAATCTGCCCCAGGTTTCAGATCCATAGATGCAGTAGATCAATCTACTCTTATGATGAACCTTTGCACTCCTCATCCTACAGGAAGTGACTTGCATTGGGAATGGATTACAGGATTCATGAGCTCCCGCTAATTCTCATCCATTACACTGCAGCCTGGAGCGCTTTTTTAGTGCAGTGGTAGTGCCTGTACCTCTGAGCCAGGAGGCTTGGCTCCAAGTCCTACCTGTCCGAGAGGCACACCAGTACATTTCTGATCAGGTTGATTAAAAATATCTATAATGCATGCTGGGAAGGCAGGCATGTGAAAGACATTGTAATCAGCTTGAATGACAATAATAACCAAAAAAACTGCAGATGCTGTAAATCAGAAACAAAACAGAAATTGTTGGAAAAGCTCAGCAGGTCTGACGGCATCTATTTCAACCCGAAACGTTAACTCGGATTTCTCTCCTCAGATGCTGCCAGACCTGTTTGAGCTTTTCCAGCAATTTTTGTTTTGTTGTCGATGAGAGTAAATGAGGAACACTACAACAGTTTGTGCCAGTTTTGTTTCCTTTATGATGTACCATCAAAGTCTGTCTTCACCACTTCCTGTGTTTGTTGGCATCTCGCCAGGTAATGCTATCACATGTATAGGTGTAAATAGGTAGCAGCTTGAGTCCCTTATAGCCTTTTCACATCCGCCGTGTGATCCAAAAACCCGCATTGAATTTTCAAAGTATCAGTAACAATGTTTTGATTATGCAGCCAAACAGTGTGAAGGGCTTCTCCCCCCCCCAACAAAACACCTCGAGAAAGGCATGAAACAAGGAGACTGTTTGATTCCTTCGCACAGAGGGGTAACTCTGAGATGCTTGTCACAATTGTACAGAAATTTCCTCAGGCTGCCACCAACTGTTCTTTAAAGGGTAAAAAAGCGTTAAACCTCTACTTTGTAAATTAGCCGACAGTTCCACTTTAATATTTAACAAACTCTTTCCAATCTTGAAGGGAATCATTGCTTTCTTTTCTGGTAACTCCTCCTGGATTTGTCTCAGTATCCTGGCATTAGTATTATCTAAGCAAAGTCTCAGACTCACATGAGTTATGTTTTAGACAGTGCTGTGATAATTGGCATATTGAACTGTGATAATTGGTAGACGAAGCTGCAGTGATTGGCGCATGAAACTATGATAATTGGTACAGGGAACTGCAATAATTAGTACAAGGGTCTATACTAATGGCACACAGAAATGTGATAGTTGGCACACAGATTTCAGAAAATGCATACACAGGATGTACTAAAAAACAGTGATTATTGATACTCCAAACCACAATGACTGATACACATAGATATACCAGGGTGCTCTGTATACAAACTGCCCACATCATTCTTGGCACCAAGCAGCACAAAGGCAAAAACAGAGGAGTGTTCTGCTGGAAATTCAAGAGGTGACCCAGAGAGAGTGGGAGGGGAAGCCACCACTAAAGATGTTACTTTGAGATAAATAAGAAACAATCCCAAAGACTTGCAGTATAGAGGCAGATGTGAAGACAAATTAGACAATGGCATTAATGCCCATGTTTAGAGTGACAGAGATGGAGGACTAAGAAGAAGGGAGAATGTATCTTAGTTGTAGTCACACAAGATACTGTTTGTGATTGGGTGATTTGCTGTTACAGGAAACTGATGTGGACATAATGAGCCAAACAGACCACCTCCATCTGTGCTGTACACAGCTATTTGTGCTTTTTGTGGTGTACTGTCAGAGACCGACAGAGTGAGGACATCCAAAAGAGGAAACGTGGCCATCAGCAATCAGATAGGAAGCCTAATATTTTTTCTATGACTTCCCACTCAGCATTGCCACAAATATCCTATCCCATGTGTGCATGCTGCTCCAGTGGAGATTGAAATTGCTACTTGTTACATTGACAAACACCTGCTTTCTATTCCTGTCAGTTCGGCGGTGTCTGAATGTGTGAAGTGAGCCCGTGTGAAAACTTGTTTAAAATTCCATCAAATAGTTTGCATTCAATAGGCTTTCACACACAATGATTCATGCGATCCTCTAATACGTTTAATGGATGAATTCTGTCTAAAGATGTCGGGGATTTTAATGAGATGGGTTCCAACTCGTATTCCTGTACGAGTGGTTTACATCAGTGCCGGTCTTTCCTTTATGGTGAGATGTTTCTTGCAGGCAGCAAACTTTAACTGCTCTTGTGTGCAATTTATTCAGTTCATTGTGAGCCGTAAATTCCTGCATTCTCGAAAAAAAATCAGCGTGTTTGAGAAACATAAAGCGAAATGAAGCAATCAGAATTGGCTCTTTCATGCAGCTTTAAAATCATTAATATTTCTCCAAATCATGTAAGTAGAAGATTTAATTGTTGATTTTTTAAAAAAAATCTTTCTCATTTAATTACACATTTGGCTAGGTTCACTGTGTGATTGCATTGGGACTTCAGCTCCAGTTTTAGTGACAGGTTTGAGTAGAAGGAGCTGTAACAGGTTTCCTGACACACTGAACCTGCAGAAAGGTGACTTGATGGCCAAAGATATCCGGGCATGTAAGGTTTAAATTTCTTTCCAAATTCCCCCTTCTCTTTCCCCCAATGATAGCATATAACAGTGGGCAGTTAGATTATTAGATTGGTAACTGGTTGCATTAGTGGTGAGAATGAGCAATGATACACATGGAGTTGTACTGGAGGGACTTAGGAGGAGATGGTGTTGCAAAGTAATGTCACTTGATTAGTAATTTGGAGGCCTTATGTCTCTGGGAAAACAGCTCAAATCTCACCTTTGAAAACAAAAAATGCTGGAGATCACAGCAGGTCAGGTAGCGTGCGTGGAGAGAGAGCAAGTTAACACTTTGAGACCTGATGGTCTTCGTCAGAGTCATCCAGACTCGAAACGCTAGTTTTCTCTCTCTCCACGGATGCTGCCTGACCTGCTGTGATTTCCAGCACCTTTTGGTTTCCAGTATAGATTCCAGCATCTGCAGTAATTTGCTCCAACATTATGCCAAACCTCACCATAGCAGCTGATGGAATTTAAATCCAATTAAATTGAAGTGTAATGGTAACAATGAAACTATTGACAATTGCTGTAAAACTGCATCTGGTTCACAAAGGTCCTTCAGGGAAAGCAGTCTGCAATCCATAGTCTATATTTGACTCCAGATCCACAGTAATGTGGTCTTAACTGCTCTGTGAAAAAGCCTCTGTCAAAAACAAAATGCCCTTTTTTGGGAGGGGTCTGGAAGTTCTGGCTCAGATATCAATGGCACACAACTTGTATACAGTTCCCCTTAATGTATACACCTTTGTTATATAACTAAACAGTAGCTAATACTCATAATGATCTGTTAACTGAGAAGTCCCATGAATCGAGGTCCGTCTCAGGTGGCCAATCTGTCAACAAATCCCCTTTCAGAACCAAATTTCTTTACCCAGCTACAGCAGCCAGTTGTTTATGATGATTTAGAAAGGTGTTTCAGTCAGCTAGATGGGTGATTGTCAGGAGAAGTAGGAAGGTCATTCAGGAGTGTCCTGTGACTATTCCTGTCTGAAGCAGATATATGCTTTTGGGCCTGATGAAGAGTCATCTAGACTCATAACGTTAACTTGCTCTCTTCCCTTGGATGCTGCTTGACCAGCATTTTTCGTTTTCCGTAGAGATTCCAACATCTGCAGTAATTTGGTCCTACCGTTTGGGTACTATTTGAGAAGATAGCCTCTCAGTGGAAAATAGAAGCAGCAGCCAAATTGTGGGTACCAAGAATGAACCTCAGGTTGAGCGGGGTTTGTCAAGACTCAAGAGTAATTGTTGTAGGGGACTGTCCAGTAAAAGGCACAGACAGGAGATTCTGTGGCCTTGAGCAATAATTCAGGAAGGTATTTTGCTTCTCTGGTTCCAGAATCAAGGACATCTCAAAATATTTGCAGCATATTGTCAAAGGGGAGAGTGATAAGTCAGAAGTTGTTGTACACATTGGTAAGAAGCACATAGTTAGGGAAAGGGTTGAGGCTTTGTAAGGAAGTTAGGTAGAAGGTTAAAAACCAATACCTCCAAGGTAGTAATCTCTGGATTTTTCCCAGTGCCACGTGCCAGTGACAGTAGGAGTTAAGAAGACAAGGTAGATAAATCAATGGCTAGGGAGATGGTGCAAGGGGCAAGGGTTCAGCTGTTTGGAATCTTTAGGCTGTCTTCTGTGGCAGAAAAGACCTGTTCAAAGGGGACAGTTTTCATCTGAACTGGAAGGGGACCCCATAGTCTGGTGGGGAGATTTACTTGAGCTATCAGGAGCCTTTAAACTAGCATGGTGGGGGAGGCGGGGGGGATCCTAAGTAGTAATGAGAATAGAAACACAGATAAGGATGGTTCTGAATTTTAAAAAAAAGAGCAAGTTAATTAGAAAAGGCAAGCAAGAGCAAGTCAGAGAATGAGATAACTCTGATGAATTAAACTGCATTTATTTCAATGCAAGGAATCTTACATGTAAGGCAGATGAACTCAGGCAGGAACATGGGACTGGGATATCATAGCTATTACAGAAACATGGTTGAGGGAGAGACAGGACTGGCAATTCAATGTTCTGGTATTTAGATGCTATAGGAAAGGTCGAAATGGAGGCAAGAAAGGAGGGGAAGTGAAGTTTTTGATTAAGAAAAATATTACTGCTATACTTAGAGATGATATTTCTGTGGGGTCGTCCAGTGATGCTACATGGGTGGGACTCAGAAATAAGAAATGCACGATCACCTTGATGTAATTGTACTATCACTCCTCCCAATAGACAGAGGGAAGTTGAGGAACAAATATGTAGAGAGAACTCAGTTACATGTAAGGAATAATTGGGTTGTAATAGTGGGGGAATTTAACTTTCCCAACATAGACTGGGACTACCATAGTGTTAAGGGCTTGGATGGTGAGGAATTTGCTAAATGTGTTCTCAAGAAAATTTTCTCAGTTATGGAAAAGGATAAGCCTCGTATAAAAATTAAAGTTCTAAATTGGAGTAAGGCAAATTTTGTTGGTATGAGACAAGAACTTTCAAAAGTTGATTGGAATACTCTGTTCAAGTTAAAGGAATGACTGGCGAGTGAGAGGCTTTCAAAAGAGAGATTACAAGGGTTCAGAGGCAGTTAGAATGAGAGGTAAGGCTAGTAAGAGAAGGGCACAATGGATGAATAAAGGTATTGAGCCTCTGGACAAGAGTAAGTAGGGATCATACATTAGGTGCAGACAACTGGGATTGAGTGAATCTCTTGAAGAGAATAACAGGAGTAATGGCATACTTAAGAGAGAAATCAGGAGGTTAAAAAAAAAGGAATATTAGAATATCTTGCCAGGTAAGGATATGGATAATCCAAAGAGATTCTATGTTCATTAAGAGCAAAAGAACAATCGGGGAAAGAATAGGGCCCCTTAAAGATTAGTGAGGTTGTCTATGTGTGGAACCACATGAGATGGGAGAGATACTAAATGCATATTTTGTGTCAGTTTTTATTGTGGAGAAAGAAATAGAGAGTAGGGGAAATGTTTTGAAAACAGTCCACATTCCAGGAGAGGAAGTGCTGAAGATCTTAAAAAAAATGAAGGTGGATGAATCTCCAGGACCTGATCAAGTCGATCCTGGGATGTTGTGGGAAAGAAATTGTGGGGTCTGGGCAGAGACATTTGTATCATCTACAACAACAGGTGAGATGCCGGAAAACCGAAAGTGGCTAATGCTGTGGCTTTATTTAAGAAAGGCTATAAGGAGAATCCTGGGAACTATAGAAATGTGAATTTGACATCAGTGGTGGGCAAGTTGTTGGAGGGGATTCTGAGAGATAGGATTTATGTGCATTTGAAGAACAAAGGACTGCTTAGGGACAGACAGCATGGCTTTGTATGTGGGAAATCATCTTTCACAAACTTGATTGAGTTTTTTGAGGACATAATCAAAAAGATTGATGAGGGCAGAGCGGTAGATGTTGTCTACATGGACTTTAACAAGGTTCCACATGGTAGACTAATTAGTAAAGTTAGGTCACATGGGATTCAGGGAGAGCTTGTCAATTGGATACATGATTGGCTTGACAGTAAGGGACAGAGGGTGGTGGTGGAAGGTTATTTTTCGGACTGAAGGCCTGTGACCAGCGATGTTTCTCAGAGATCAGAGCTGGGTCCACTTTTGTTTGTCATTTATATAAATGCTTTGGATGAGAATTTAGGAGGCATGGTTAGTACTTTGTGGATGACACCAAAATTGGTAGTGTAGTTGACGGTGAAGGGGGTTATCTAAGATTACAAAGAGATCTTGATCAATTGGACCAATGAGTAGAGGTGTGGCAGATGGAGTTTAATTTGGATAAATGCGAGGTTTTGCATTTTGATAAAACAAACAAGTGCATAACTTATACAGTCAATGGTAAGGCCCTGGGGTTCAGGTACTTCGTTCTTTGACAGTTGAATCTCAGGTTTACAGGGATGGTTAAGAAAGTGTTTGGCATGCTTGCCTTCATTGCTCAGACTATAGAATGTCGGAGTTGAGATATCATATTGAGGTTGTACAATATGTTTGTGAGACCTCTTTCTGGTCACCCTCCTATATGAAGGATATTATTAAATTAGAGAGGATTCAGAAAAGATTTACCAGGATGTTGCAGAGAATGGACTGTTTGAGTTATAAAGATAGGCTGGGACCTTTTTGCTGGAGGTTGAGGGGTGACCTTGAGAGATTTATAAAATCGTGAGAGACTGAAAGAAGTTAATTAACAAAGTATTTTCCCTAGGGTGAGGGAGTTCAAAATTAGGTGCATATTTTTTAGGCAAGAGAGAAAGGCTTAACAGGGACCTGAGCAGCAACCTTTTTCATACAGAGGGTGGTTCGAGTGTGGAATGAACTGCCAGAGGAAGTGGTAGATGCAGGTCCAGTTACAACATTTAAAAGACATTTGGACAGGTACATGAATAGTGTGGTACTGGAAAAGCACAGCAGGTCAGGCAGCATCCGAGGAGCAGGAGAGTCGGTGTTTCAGGCATAAGCCCTATGGGCGGCACAGTGACACAGTGGTTAGCACTGCTGCCTCACAGTGCCAGAGACCCGGGTTCAATTCCTGCCTCAGGCGACTGACTGTGTGGAGTTTGCACATTCTCCCCGTATCTGCATGGGTTTCCCAAGGGTGCTCTGGTTTCCTCCCACAGTCCAAAAATGTGCAGGTTAGGTGAATTGGTCATGCTAAATTGACCGTAGTGTTAGGTGCAGGGGTAAATGTAGGGGAATGGGTCAGGGTGGGTTGCGCTTCGGCGGGTTGGTGTGGACTTGTTGGGCCGAAGGGCCTGTTTCCACGCTGTAAGTAATCTAATCTAATCAGGAATGTGGAGAGGGAAGGGGGCTAAGTGATAAATAGAGGGGTGGGGGATGGGGCTGGGAAAAGGTATAGTGTTGGCGATAGGTAGATGCAGGTAGGAGGTGATTGTGATAGATCGGTGGGGAGGTTGGAGCGGATAGGTGGGAAGTAAATGGATAGGACCTACCTGTCCATCTTCTTTCCCACCAATCTATCACAATCACCTCCTACCGCATCCAGCTATCAACATCCCATCTACCTTGCCCCCAGCCTCACCTCCACTTCTCTATTTATCACTCAGCCCCCTTCCCCCTTCACATTCCTGATGAAGGGCTTATGCCTGAAACATTGACTCTCCTGCTCCTTGGATGCTGCCTGACCTGTTGTGCTTTTTCCAACAACACACTTTTCAACTCTGACTCTCCAGCATCTGCAGTCCTCACTTTCTCCGAAGTCCATGATGTGGGCCAAATGCAGGCAGCTGCAATTGGTTTAATTTGGGAAACTTAGTCAGCATAGACGAGTTGGACTGAAGTGTCTGTTTCAATACTGTATGAGTCCATGGCTGTATGTCCTTCTTATAACTCTTCTTTCCTTTGAGTGTGCCCTATGATCTGTACTTTGCCCTATTTATCTAGTTTCCACTTACCACACTGTTCTGTTTGAAGCCATCACTAGATGCATTTTCTCAGGACACCTTTTTCGAGGCCATGCTTGAATAACCACAGGCAGATGTCTGCAGTGTTCTTTCCAACACCCTGATCGCTTTTAATACTGGAGTGAAGAAGGTCACAGGAACAAAGGAGCATAGTTCTTCAACCCTTTTTTTTTCACTTTGCAGATTTTCAGTAAAAATCTATGGTTTGGCCAAAATCTACCCTGATCCTCATGCCCATAATGTAGCTCATCAGTCAGGGTAACAATTTCATCATTGATGTTCATTATGAGACACAGGACCTCACCACAACCAGTTTATATTCAGTAATAGGACATAAATAAAAGTAAGTGATTAAAGAATACAATAAATAATGCATTGTGTGTTGTGTGTGCGCGCACAAGTCTATTGGTGCATATGTCCATTCCTATGTGTGTCTGTGTCTGTACACGCAAGTCTATTGGTGCATATCTCCATTGGGGTGTGTGTGTGTCTGTGTGTGTGAGTGTGTGTGTGTCTGTGTGTATACACACAAGTCTATTGGTGCATATCTCCATTGGGGTGTGTGTGTGTCTGTGTGTGTGAGTGTGTGTGTGTCTGTGTGTATACACACAAGTCTATTGGTGCATATCTCCATTGGGGTGTGTGTGTGTCTGTGTGTGTGAGTGTGTGTGTGTCTGTGTGTATACACACAAGTCTATTGGTGCATATTTCCATTGGGGTGTGTGTGTGTCTGTGTCTGTGTGATCCACTGATTAAGGGTTTTTCCCAAAACGTTGATTTTCCTGCTCCTTGGATACTGCCTGATCTGCTGTGCTTTTCCAACACCACTCCACTCTTGACTCTATCTGCATTAGGAGTCTGAGCAACAAAGAGATAACACAAAAGCCAATTTTATTTACATGAAGGAAGGCTGGAAGGGAATTCTCTTGAATTATTCAGAATGTTTAATGACATCAGTGGTTGAGACCTCTTGTCCTGAGAAGAAGCAAGTAGACTGAATTGGAAAGGGTGGAAAAGGAATGGCCAACAAGGGAGGAGATTGTTGAATGTCCAAATGAACTGCTCACTGAGGGGGAGCAATCCTGATATCATCAGTCAATTTAAGGTGGATTTGCGACAGCGACAAAGTCAGTTGTGAGATAACAGATAGCAAAATGTGTATTTTATTTTGCGATCTCTCCAGCTGGTCTTTCCTGCTGATGAGCATTCCCACATTCCTGGTACTTCATATGAACTCAATTCCTTATGCCTTTTATAATTGGCTGAATTTTATTTCTAAGTTATAATTAAATACAATAAATGTGAAATGAAGGAACAGAGCAGCTGAATAATATAAGTGGTGCTTTAGTCCAGCTAACTAAACACTAGTTGGCTCCTAATGGAGAGTCAGTAGATTGGTAGGTAGTTAGTCAGAGCTCACAAGGGACAATTGGCACCTCTTTCTGTTAGAAGAAAGTAATTGGTTACATAACAAGAAGAGCACATTCTGTCAGGCAATGAGATGGGTCCCAAGTCCACCTCAGGCAGAAAGGGAATGAAGCACTCACTATCGCCATTATTAAGCACCATGCATTAAATATCTAGCCAACCCAGCTAACTGGCCCTTGATGGGAGAAATTAAATATGATAAATTTATTTCACTGGGATAATATTTAGTAAACTTTAGTCACCTCTCCTCAGTGCCAACTCTCACCATCTTCACTAGTGACACACTCTCAGTGTCCATAGTATCTCCAACGGTAATCCATCCTCTGTGTTACTAATCAAAGTGCTTGCTCTGCAGGAGGACTGATCCAGTAATATCAATGTGTTAAATGTGGAAACAGAATGAGAGACTGTAATTTACAAATGTCATTTCATGGAATCCCTGCATTGTGGAAACATGCCATTCAGCCCATCATGTCCACGGACCCTCCAAAGAGCATCCCACCCAGACCCACCCCTATCCCTGTAGTACTACATTTCCCATGGCTAATCCACCTCACCTGCACATCCCTGGACACCATGGACAATTTAGCATGGCTAATCCACCTAACCTGCGTGTCTTTGAACTGTGGGAGGAAACCAGAGCACCTGGAAGAAACCCACGCAGACACGAGGAGAATGTGCAAACTCTACACAAACAGTTGCCCGAGACTGGAATCGAGCTGGGTGCCTGTGAGGCAGCAGTGCTAACCACTGAGACACTGTACCCTCCATCAGTAGATGAAACCTAGCAGTTCAGGAGGAATGCGAAGTAAAGGATATGGCACATGGGCTGAAGAGAAGCAGCTCAAATTAACAAAGCAATTCAATCAAAAATATCTGAACATTGAAATGATTTTTTAATAGGAATTTCAGTGTGGATCCCAGAAGCAGGTAAAGTACCTGATATTTTAATAATTGCTTGTCTCTTTTGTGCACTGCAGATATTGTGAAATATGTTGTATTTATATTAGTGAGGCATGCAAGGTTGAAGCAGGTGGGATGATAATCAGAAAGTGTTTATACAAGATGAAATAGTGAATAGTTGGGCAAAGAATGGACGAGGTCAGCAGCTACCCACTGGGGGGCCTTCAATGATCAGTTTTGAAAAGGAAGGTCACAAACTGTCCTTTGCACAACCTTTAATTCAGGAAATTGAAAGTTGCCAGAGATTTATTAGGTCACATTATATTTCCTGTTTATTTGAACATATTGAGGAATAGAGAGTGGTTTATCTGGTTGCAGCAGAGACAGTGGTTTAGTGACACAAGAGAGACCAAGTGATGAAACCACAACTAGAATGAGAGAGAGAGAAAGTAAGAGGACGATGGAGAACAAAAAAAAACCTGGGAGAGTGCAAGAAGGCTGCTGTATTGATCTTAATCATCTTCATTCTGGAGGGATTAGCTTTGTACATTGTCCAAACAGCTGCTGTGCATGGAATAATAATTGGAGCGTTGTACTCCCTTGTGGGATTTACAAATGCATCTAAACAACCGCAACACAGCAGAGAGACAAGGAAAAAAAAATCCTCTTTAAACACTGTGTCCTCCTGTGATGGGCAAGGAATGCTAATCCTGTAAATTGTTGAAGACTTGTTAAACAGGGATAGCCACAACCCTAATCACAGATATACCATCGACAAAACAAAATGGCCTGCAAATAAGGTTACTTAATGTCCTAGCGATAGCAGAACCCCCAAAGTTGAGGTTGATTTTCTGAGCAGAGCATGAAGAAATAGTAACCTCCTGAACCATATCTACCTCTGTGTGAGAAGATATCTAAACTCTTCACTTATCCAGTGGGACATGTGTTTTGACAGTGTTTTTGGATGTTTTCCTAAGTAAATGTGAGTATTTGTTGTTATTGAGTCAGACAGAGTCGGTCCTTATGTACACTGCTCTGTCAGCTTTTTCACCATGGACTAGCTGGGCCTAGTTTAAGAAATGACCCTGCCATTTCTTAACTGAGCTAGACATGGCAGAGGGTGACCAGATGGTATGTTTGAACAATCACAGATTTTTATCGAACATCCTGGCATTCTGAACATTTCCTCAAAAGGGTTCAAATTTCCCAGTTTCAGCTTTCCCAGTTATTCTCTCAGAAGGAAAAAACAGTTCAATTTGCGAACGATACATACCGGTCAAACTCGTCATGAATACTACAAAATGGAAGTATTACTGTTTTTTATGCGTGTGCTTACTCCTATGGGCTGCAGGAATGGTTGAATTGAACTGAGGTTTGCTCTCGCATTCTAGATCGGCTACTTTGCACCCACAATGTAGTTTAACATTCCCAGCTCATGGGTGAAAGTCACTTCTGTGTGAGGAAGCAAAAATATGGGGAGGGGGAAGGGGCTTGACTTAGTTGTTGACATCCACAGAGCATGGCTCCTCGAGTCTTGGCTGGGAATCGACTTTGAAAAGAAGGAAGCATATCGATTCCCAGCTACTTCAATAATACGATAATAAAACCTGAGAAATTGCTGCTCCCAAACAGCTTCAAACAGGGACTTGTTGCCGTTGTAAGGGAGCATTGCCTCAGGCCATCTTAGTTCGTGTTTTTGAAAATCTGATCCCACTCACCAGGGGCTGTTCTTTGTAGATTCAACAATTGCTCCAAAGTGATTCTGGCCATATGGGGTTCTTAAGGCCATTCCTAACCTTTCAATGTGTTGTTCTTGCAATGACGCTTATTCCTATATTATCTATTGTTTGATTTAACGTGTCTGAAATATATGAATTTGCCAGTTGATTAAATGACTACTGTACTTGTTACATTTGGGAAATGATACAACCTACAGTTTTCAATGCTGAAGATTTCTTGGCTGTCCGTTATCCCTATCTTGCTATCTTATAATGAGAATATATCATCCTGATTTGACAATCTGCATACCATGTTCACAGCAATCATTCAACATATTTTCTAAAAGTTGTTTCTCATCTTGCTTTTGCTTCTCAACAACTAAAACACTGCATTCAAAATAAATTTCACTGTAAAATGATTTAACTAAGGTCAGCCAAGTTACCTTCTAATTTTGTGGTGTGGTTAGGGGCAGCTAATGTTTGCATCCTGCACAATTATCGTGAATAATTTGAACTTTCCAAAAAGTCTAATAGGTAGAGTCATAGAGTCATAGAGATCTGCAGTATGGAAACAAACACTTCTATCTAATTCATCTATGCCCACCAGATATCCCAACCCAATCTAGTCCCATTTACCAGCACTGGCCCATATCCCTCTAAACCCCTCCAATTCATAAAACCATCCAGATGCCTTTTAAATGCTGCAATTGTAATAGAGTCCACCACTTTCTCTGGCAGCTCATTCCATATACGCACCACCCTCTGCATGAAAATGTTGCCCCTTAGGTCTCTTTTATATCTTTCCCCTCTCACCCTAAACCTATGCCTTCTAGTTCTGGACTCTCCCACCCCAGGGAAAAGACCTTGTCTATTTATCCCATCCATATCCCTCACAATTTTATAAACCCCTATAAGGTCACCCCTCAGCCTCCGATGCACCAGGGAAAACAGCCCCAGCCTATTCAGCCTCTCTTTGTAGCTCAAATCCTCCAACCCTGGCAACAACCTTGTAAATCTTTTCTGAACCGTTTCAAGTTTCACAACATCTTTCCAATAGGAAGGAGACCAAATAAACTGTTTGGTGTTTATGTTTTCTGCTGTTCTCGTTTTAACTTTGAGTGACTTTTGCACAAGTCTTGTGTTCTGTGTTTCCAAACAAAGGCAATACAGTACTTTGTAACACAAGTTTTCAATCCAGCATGAATTTGCCATATCACATATCATTTGTGTGGTGTTTTGATCTGTTTCATCCTTGGCTTGAGATTGGATGTGTTTATTGAACTTCTATAATGTTATAGTTACCCTGCCCAACACCAACCCATTCCTTCAACCAATTACTGACATTTTCTCAGGCTGCTGGAAGTATTTGAGAAACACATTTGTCCGCAGTGTCCATTTACATTTGGTATTGCTTGAAATCCTAACTCTCTTTTATCTAGTTAAAAATCACACAACACCAGGTTATAGTCCAACAGGTTTATTTGGAAGCACTAGCTTTTGGAGTGTTTCTCCTTCACCAGGTAGCTGTGAGAGCAACTGTGCTATATTGCTCACAGCAAACTAAGTTTGTTCAATATATTATTTCAGATGTATGGCACTGTAATCTTTTGCTGTAAATTCTGTGTCTAATGATCCTGCTCCACAACCACCTGATGAAGGAGCAGTGCTCCAAAAGCTAGTGCTTCCAAATAAGTCTGTTGGACTATAATCTGGTGTTATGTGATTTTTAACTTTGTATACTCCAGTCCAACACCGGCATCTCCAAATCATCTCTTTTACCTAAGAAGTAAGTGGACAGTTTAAAACATAACTGTTAACAACCTGACATTCTCAAACTCTGCATGGAAGTTTGGACCATTCACATTCCAACCACCCTAAACTCTAATGATGTGGAGGAGCCGGTATTGGACTAGGGTCGACAAAGTTAAAAATCACACAACACCGGGTTATAGTGCAACAGGTTTATTTGGAAGTACAAGATTTCGGAGCGCTGCTCCTTCGTCAGGTAGCTAGTGGGGTAGGATCATGAGACACAGAATTTATAGTAAAACATTTATAGCAAAATTATCACACACGTTGATCCTTTACTATAAATTCTGTGTCCTATGAGCCTACCCCACCAGCTACCTGATGAAAGAGCAGCAGTCCTTTTCTCTGTCTAGAACTGAATAATATATGGCTTCACCTTCAACTCACCCCCAGCTGGGATCACTCCTTTGGTTCCCTAATTTTTTTCTGAGTCGCAAAGCGCAGAGGAACCCCTCTCTGACTGGAAAGCTATTAGTTCAAGGCATCAATTTCTTGATAGCATTTTGAATGATCAGCATTCTGTATTTGTTGCTCAGGCTGCATTGGATGCAGTACTCTCAATGCTGCCTGGACATTTACTTTCCAATTCCAAATAAACCTGTTGGACTATAACCTGGTGTTGTGTGATTTTTAACTCTAAACACTGATGCCATTCTCTCCAAATGCCATGACCTCACACTTTCCTCCCAGCAACACATCCTGAGGTAAAACCAACATCACCACTCTGCATTAGACAGCTTTCATAATGAGTTGCATGGGGCCCTCTTATTTTAGTCTAAGTTAAAGTCAAAGTACTAATCATTGCAATCTTTTAAAAAAGATCTCATAGTTGTAACAATTTATGGGATTACAGTTAGTTTAACTTCATTTGGTCACTTGCACTTTTCTTTATTCTCATTACTTATGGAATGTGGTTCTTATGTCTGGACCAGCATTTATTGCCAATCCCTAGTTGCCCCTGAGAAAGTGTTGATGAGTTGCGTTCTTGAATTGCTGCAATCCATTTGGTTAATGCGGTTGGGGAGGGAGTTCTAGTGGCCAGTGACACCAAAGGCATGGTGATATATTTTGCAGTAAGAATGGTGTGTGGCTAGAAGGAGAATTTTCAGGTGATGGTGTTCCCATCTCTCTTCTGCCTTCTGGATGGTAGTGGTCGTGGTTTTGAAAGGAGCTACCCAAGGAGCCTTGGTGAATTTCTGCAGTGCTCCTTGTAGATGGTGCACACTGCTGCTACTCAGCATTGATAGCAGAGTGAGTGTTTGTGGATGTGGTCACTGCCTGATACTTGTGTGATATGATTGTTACTTGCTGCTTGTCAATCAGGCCTGGACATTCTACAGCTCATGCTGAATTTGCTTTTAATCTGATGAACAAACACTAGTAGCTGGCCATTTCCCACCCTATCATTTCATAACCAAGTTGAGTTGCTCAGCTATGCCCAATCTAAAATGTACCATTTCATTATGTATTACAGATATAAGCAAATCAATAATCAATAAATGAAGTACAAAATATCGATCAATAAATAAATCACACAGGTACTAAACATGCACAAAGAAATAAACATGCACAACACAAAATAGAGCAATAAACACACATTATGCTTCACCAATTGCAGCTTTAAAATTATCATGTCTTAACAGACCTAATTCCCTTTTCAACTGCTGCATTTGTTGCTGATGTCAATGGCACAACATGGTAGTAAAATACAAGATAAATACAAGTATACAAAATAATAATAACAACAAGGTGGGAAATAACACAAACCCATACAGCGATGTGTACATTACTTCCCCAATTCCAGATGTCATCTCATCAAGAATGTTCTTGAGTGGTTTTAATGTCTGATTGCCTGACTATTCTGCTGAATGTAACCTGTGGGTCCTTCTCAAAATCCCTTTCATTTCTTCTAGATGTTCCTCTGCAGGACAAAATGGACCACATATTTTTGCCAATAAGACATAACCATTTCTCTTGCTTAAGAAGTCACATCAAAAGTCCTTCTGATATTAACCAATTTCATGTTCCGCGGCACATGGGCATTTGAGTGTGAATACAAAATGTTGAATCAGTGATGGATGGGACAAGACGGGTTATGATAATGATATTCTTTTAACAATGTTGTCATGCAGTTTTCTCCTTCGCCTGCATATCCAATTTTGATTATGTTGTCTCGAGTGCTACTTAAGATTTTGAGAGTACAGTTAACTGTTTCATTACTGTTGGATTGAAAGCCACATGTAGATTGTCCAGCTGTGTAAATGGGATCAGACAAACAATGCTTATCTCAGTCTGTTGGCATTCCTTAAATGTTGTCCCTACAGGTCATCCTCAACCTTTCTACAGCATAACTCTCATCCAGGTAATGTTTTGAATCATTCCAATATTTTGTACAGTTGTAACATTTAAGGGGCTTGTCATCTTTAGGAAAACAGCCATCCCTAAAACAAGATGTCTTCCATTCCCTCCCATTCATTAGTCCATACTTTTGTTAATCTTCTTAGCTCACACATAGAGATTTTACTTAAAGTTCTTGTCCCATCAGCTAATTTCCTTAATCTCGTGTCATCAACCCAAGGGAACTTCACCCTTTGTCATTTGATTTACAATTTCTCTGTACTGATCCAACATTGAATTGCCATAAATACTATACAAAGTTACATCTGTTTGATGTTGATTGTTCTTTCCTGCTTCTTTTTTTAACTTGATAATTGCACCAGCATGTGTTTATAAGATATCAACAGTACAAAATGCAGCGCTGGACATAGTATCCCGTGCCTGACTGCAGAGTTTAGTGTGATCATTCATTACACGCAAAGCACAGAGAAACCCTCGCTGGCTGGAAATCTATAACTTCAAGGCATCAATTTCTTGATGGCATTTTGAATAATCAGTATTCTGCACTTGTTGCTCAGACTGCATTGGATGCAGTACTGTCAGTGCTCCCTGCAGATTTACTTTCCAGTTCCCGAGTCTTAATTTCTCATTCTCGAACTTGGTTTTGTCTCTTCTCGGCATTTCTGTTTGCTGTCGCAAATTGGCTTTGATAGTTTGAGAGATAAGCTATCTTTTCCAGATTGGCAATCTCAAGGTTTTTAACCTTTCCCTTTAACTCTGAGTTTTCCAACTGGAAAATAGCCCCCTTCCCAACTAAGTCTCTAGGGTATCAATTTTTTTTTTTAGCTTTGCATTTTCTGACTGTAATTGCTCAACTTGCAACTTTAACTCACTTTTCTCAGCTTTTCTCTGCTTTAACATATACTTCATGTTCCAAGTTTCTGCAGAAAGACTACAAATGCCCGTCAGCCTATCCTCTTTGGGTGCACGCTTTCCCAGGGACTTCCTGACTGAATCTAATAAACTATTTGATGCCCGGTGGCTCAAAACATCACAAAGCTTCCCAATACTCCATCCACTTTGATAACTTCTTATTCAAATATTCCATAACCAAATTCTCCCATTCAGCTTGATTGTCTGCCATGATTTCAATGCTAAGTTCCGATGCTAAATTCAATGAAACAAAAATGTAAATGTTCATCTTCATCCATCTAATTGAATTCCTGGAGCAGCTGCCCTCTTAATTTGAGCTCAGGTAAGATTTCTCTGAATACAAGGCTGGTAGGTTCAAATTTGGAGCAACATAAACTCACTTCTTAGCGATGCCCACCCGAGATGCCAATTGTTGTGGTTAAGTCACCTTTAATTCAGCTACTTAGAGTCATAGAGTCATAGAGATGTACAGCATGGAAACAGACTCTTCAGTCCAACCCGTCCATGCCGACCAGTTATCCCAACCCAATCTAATCCCACCTACCAGCACTCGGCACATATCCCTCCAAACCCTTCCTATTCATATACCTATCCAAATTCTTTTAAATGTTGCAATTGTACCAGCCTCCACCACTTCCCCGGCAGCTCATTCCATACATGTACCACCCTCTGTGTGAAAAAGTTGCTCCTTAGATCCCTTTTATATCTTTGCCCTCTCACCCTAAACCTATGCCCTCTAGTTCTGGATTCCCTGACCCCAGGGAAAATACTTTGTCTATTTATCCTATCCATGCCCCTCATAATTTTGTAAACCTCTATACGGTTACCCCTCAGCCTCTGACACTCCAGGGAAAACAGCCCCAGCATGTTCAGCCTCTCCTTATAGCTAAAATCCTCCAACCCTGGCAACATCCTTATAAATCTTTTCTGAACTCTTTCAAGTTTCACAGCATCTTTCCGATAGGAAGGAGACCAGAATTGCATGCAATATTCCAACAGTGGCCTAACCAATGACCTGCACAGCCGCAACATGACCTCCCAACTCCTGTACTTGTTTAGAAATCTCACAGACAATCAACTACTGAAGCAATAAGTCAAACTTTATCATATGTAGCAACCAGATATAAGATCTCTTAAGTAAGCAAATATGAGCCCTGCAACCCAATTTAGCTATTAGCTGATTAATGATGAAATCTGGCCAGGGCTTCAACCACCAGTGGCTGTGACTGGAAGGAGTCTCCAGGGTTTGGTCCTTCTCTCATGTTGTTCTTTGAAGTTCTACTCTTAAAGTTGTTCTGGCATTCGATTCTTATACAGACTTCCATCCTTTGGTCTCTGAGGTAATAGATTGATGATTTCTTTAGAGTCTTTTCATTCAAGTTACTGTAGCTGATTTCCTTATCAAAAGCAACTTCTTCATTTCTTGTTACATTTGGCCCTAAGTATCTGGTCGAACACACAGTTTTCCTCCGATTTACTCCTTGAATTCTTCTGAAGGCCATCAGTTGTCCTTGTGGCAATAAAGCATCCAGTTTATCAGGCAGGTGCTAAAGCAGTTTTGTTTATATAATTGTAGCAAGATATAGCTAATTGCTTGAGTTATTGAATCCCTAAAATGTGGAAGCAGACTATTCAGCCCGTCAGGTCCACACCAACCTTCCAAAGAGCATACCACCCAGACCCACACTATCCTATCCCTGTTACTCTCCATATCTAATGGCTAATCCACTTAACCTACACATCCCTGGACACTTATGGTCAATTTAGAATGGCCAATCCACCTAACCTGCACAAATTGGATTGTGGGAAGAAACCCACAAGACACAGGGAGAATGCACAGTCACCTGAGGATGGAATCAATCCCAAACCTCTGCTGCTGTGAGGCAGCAGAGCTAACCACTGAGCCACCTTGCCACCCAGCTTCTGTGCAACAGCCTGTCTTTGTTTCTTTACCATTTATTCCAGGCATAGTTATTGCTGTGTGTAGCAATTTATCTTTTGTTGATCCATTCAGTCCATCAACAGTTATCAAAACTTTGAAGTCTATAATGTCACAGAGGTGAGAAGCTTAATGTCTAAGCTTTACTGAAACGCGAATGGTTGTAGCGATCTCGGATCAGGACCCAGTAGCTAGGCCTAGGTCTCTAGGATACCCGCTGTCTATGGCTTGGCGGATGGGCGATAGGAGGTGAGTGGGTCTGGAGCAGTAGTAGCACCATGGGCCATGGTGCCCACACCTGCCCCGATGTAGGTAAGTCAGCACATGGAAGATAGATGAACATGATTTAGGATGCAGACAGCAAAATTTGGATGAGTTTAAGTTTATGGATGATAGAGGATGGGAGGCAACCAGTCACATTCATGGATAACGATAATACGGTTGAGAGCTTTTCGTTCTTGTTTATTCACGGTTTGTGGATTTGTAATAGTGCTCGATCAGTTAACTTGCTCACTGAAAGAATGCTTTATGGTGTCAATGTACAATTTAACTGACTAATGCTGAGATGCAGAAAATACATAATTCATGTCAGTCAACTTCTTTAGTCACCACATAATGAAATGAGATAACCAAGACACATCACCAGGCTGACCCAAAAATGAGCCACCAACCTGGTGAAACTGTACAACATGACGACTTGTCTGTCAAACAGCATAAGCAGCAAGTGATAGACAGAACTAAATGATGCCACAGCCAACAGATCAGATTTAAGTTCTGCAGTCCTATCACATCCGGTCATGAATGGTGGTTTCTACTCAAACAATTGGCTGGAGGAGGACCATACACAATATCCCCATCCTTAATAATTTGGGTACTCAGCAGTTCAGAGCAAAAGACAAAGATGAAGCATTTGCAATATAATTTTCATCCATCTCCACCGCATCCAGAGGTCCCCACCTTCATTTGGATACTGGTAACCTCGTAAACTGTTAAAATGGGGATAAGAATTGCCAGCATCAATGTGCGTAGCATCAAATCTGCTACGCGATGTGTTTCTATGATGGCCTTCCTAGCCAATGTTAAAGCTGACGTCCTGTTTCTGCAGGAGTGTGGGATACCGCACCTCAGCAGCTACAGGAGATGGTCGAGCTTGTGGGCCCATGGGCAGTCAGTTTGGTTGGGAGGCAATGATGGCCACACCTCCGGCCTGAGTATCCTGTTGCGAGGAAGCAACTTCACCATCTCCGAGGTTAAGGAGATGGTGGGCGGGCGCCTCCTCGTCACCAACGCCATGTACAGGAATGCTCCCCTGAGACTGATTAATGTGTACCCCCCAGTGAGTAAGAGTGAACGGTTGGCCATCCTGCAGCAGCTTCCACTGTTGTTGGCTACGTCTAGGCCAGTCATTCTGGCCGGAGACTTCAACTGTATCATTGATGCAGATGAACGATCCGATGAGGGGGACAGTAAACTGGATGCCACGTCCAGAGCCCTAATGGAAACGGTAAAAGATGCCAAGCTGCATGACGTCTTCAGCACCCCTGCAAACACAGCACAGCATACATACACCTGGTCAAGGGCAGACTGGTCTATCTGCTCAAGGATAGATTACCTGTTTGTGTCTCGAACGCTCTCGGTCAGATCCACCGACGTCAAGCCGGTGTTCTTCTCTGACCACTGCCTCCTGCTGGCTGACTGTCACCTACAGGACAAGCAGCGGGCTGGTAAGGGAACGTGGAAGCTGAACACAAAGTTGTTGACCCCGGGAAACATTGATGGCAGCGCGGCCTCCCAGTCGTTCCTGTCCTCTATCACGGAGATCTTAGACGACAGAACACAGGAGAGGCTGGACCAGCCGCTATCTCTGGACGAGCTGACCAAGGCCCTCGAGTCCTTCGAAAAGAATAAAACTCCCGGAAGCAACGGCTTACCGGTCGAGCTCTATTCTGCTCTGTGGGACTTGATTGGCCAGGACCTGCTGGAGGTGCATGAGTGAATCCATGAGGAAAGGCATCATCACCCTCATCTACAAGTGGAAGGGGGAGAGGGAGGAACTCAGAAATTGGAGATCAATCTCACTATTGAATGTGGATTACAAACTTTTGTCAAAGGTAATTGCCAACCGGGTCAGGTCTGCTCTGGGGTCGGTGATTCACCCTGACCAAACCTGTGCTGTACCGGGCAAGAAGATCGCTGAGAGTCTCGCACTCCTCAGGGACACAATCGCCTATGTGCAGGACAGAGGGTTGGACACCTTCCTCATCAGCCTGGACAAGGAGAAAGCCTTTGACAGGATATCACACAGGTATATGAGAGATGTTCTCTCCAAAATGGGCTCTGGGGAGGGAATCTGCAATTGGATCAGACTGCTCTACACCAACATTGTCAGTGTAGTCTCAATCAATGGGTGGGAATCAGATAGCTTCCCAGTCAGATCTGGAGTCAGGCAGGGCTGCCCTCTCTCTCCTGCCTTGTTTGTGTGCTGCGTAGACCAATTTGCCGAGTCCATCAGGAAGGATGCGAGCCTGAGAGGGATGACTATTCCTGGCAGAGGGGGCCTGCAGGTTAAGGCCTCCCTGTACATGGATGACGTCACCGTTTTCTGCTCGGATCCACTGTCCGTGCACAGACTCATGTGCATCTGTGACCAGTTCGAACAGGCCTCGGGGGCCAAGGTCAACCGAGGCAAAAGCGAGACCATGCTCTTCAGGAACTGGGCTGACCAATCCTCGATCCCCTTCACCGTCAGGAACGACCACCTGAAGGTGCTGAGTATTTGGTTCGGAGGGGCTGGGGCGTGTGCCAAGTCTTGGGGGGAGCACATCAGCAAAGTGAGACTGAAACTGGGCAGATGGAAGCTACGGTTGCTCTCCATCGCAGGAAAAAACCTGGTCATCAGGTGTGAGGCACTGTCATTGCTATTATACATGGCACAGGTCTGGCCTATTCCCAGGACCTGTGCCGTTGCAGTCACCCGGGCCATCTTCCAATTTATATGGAGATCAAAGATGGACCGGGTCTGAAGGGACTCACTGTATAAAGATCTGGGCAACAGGGGAAAAAATACACCCAATGCCACCCTCACCCTGATGGCCACCTTTGTGTGTGGCTGCATCAAGTTGTGCGTGGATTCCCAGTGCGCAAATACCAAGTGTCACTACGTACTGAGGTTCTACCTGTCCCCGGTGTTGCGAAGGATGGGCCTGGCCTCGCTGCCGCGGAACGCTCCGAGTAGTTGGACTGTTCCGTACCACCTGTCCTTTGTGGAGAAGTCTATGAAAAAAAACACCTTTGACCACAAATCCATCAGGAAGTGGTCAGCAAGTAGTGTCCTTGAGACCCTTCGGGAAAAGGAGAGGGCGGATCCTATCGAGCGGTTCCCTGAGCAGACTGTCAAAGCCATTTGGCAGAATGCCTCATTGCCAGAACTTTCCAACAAGCACCAAGACATGGCTTGGCTGGTGGTGAGAAGGGCTCTGCCTGTGAGATCCTTTATGCTCGCCCAGACTCTCAGCCGCACCACACGCTGCCCTCGAAGCGGCTGTGGGGGGCACGAGACTGTCACATACCTCCTTCTGGAATGTGCCTATGCAGAGGAAGTCTGGAGAGGAATGCAGTGGTGTTTGTCAAGGTTCGTCCCGAGCAGCGCCGTGACGCAGGACTCCGTGCTCTACGGTCTGTTCCCCGGGACGCACACCGAGACAAACATCAGCTGTGCCTGGAGGATCATCACCTCAGTGAAGGACGCTCTCTGGGTGGTCCAAAACCTGTTGATCTTCCAGCTGAAGGAGTTGACCCCGACTGAGTGTTGCAGACTGGCACATTCCAAGGTTCAGGACTATGTGTTGAGGGACGCGCTGAAGCTCAGGGCAGCTACCGCCAAGGCACGGTGGGGAAAGACCACCATGTAACATCTGCCTGCCTAAGCACAGGGGTCTGACGCAATAAGGGGCTCCGCTGACCCCCCAGCTAAATATGTGGATAGTAATCGTACAGACCTGTATATATGAATGATTATTCTGTCTCTGTATGCAAGAAATGGAATGTTTACGTATGTATGGCATGACCAATTGTACAGATCATCAAAATATTTTATGAATAAAGTAAATTTTTGAAATTTAAAAAAATGCAGCAGTTTAAGGAGGGAGCTCACCACCACTTTCTGAAGGGCAACTAGGAACAGGCAATAAATGCTGGCCTAGATAGCGAAACCCAAACCTCATGCATGTTTTTTTTTTAAAAGCAATCAGGCTGGAACTGGACAATGTGCCTGGATGGGAAATAAATTGGCATCTAGTGTTTTGAAGGATCTCTTTCATTTCTGGAATGTTGTCTCTTCCTGTATGATCTATGGGTCTGTCCAAATTCTGAAGGACTGGCCCTAATATACCTTCCAGGATCACTGTAATGAATGAACTCCTGGCATGGAATACATGTGTATTCCATTAAAGGTAGAAGTGGCTTTTTGCAGCTGGTCCCCTCCTGTTGCAGACAGGATTCACTCGACCGTCCCTCAGTTCAGGCTGAATCCTGGGCAGAGTTTGCTGATCCCACAAGAAGTATTTGAATGAGTTTGAATTTGATTTATTGTTGTCAGATGTACCAAGACACGGTGAAAAGTGTTGTTTTGCATGTTATAGAGGGAGATTGTACCATACAAGGTGCATCAGGGTAGCAGAGCAGAGTAGGGAATACAGTGTTACAGCCACAGAGAAGCTACAGAAAGAGTTAGAGAGATCAACATTAGCATTTGAGAGATTGTTCAAACTGGCCCTTTGCTGGCACGTTAATGCTGAGACCAGTGAAATTGGCTAATGCCTGGGAGAATGTCTTAAAACCCAATATCTTTATGACTTTATTTCAAGGCTTTATCGCATCTGGTGGTGCAGGAGGCAGTCTTAAACACATGTTTATGTATGATTCATGCATAAAACAGGTTGCAGTCTGTTGCCAGAGGCTATATAGCTTCAGGGTAATACTCCTCATCAAGCAAGACTGACCAGGGCACTCTCATGTAACTAACACCTGTCATTGGTATTTTGGAAAGATTTAAATATTGGCAACCATGCTGTTTAGCTGTTTTATGAAAGCACCTTCTATGATTATTAAGTTCTGGAGGAGGATATTAAACCAGAGCCCCTGACTCTAAAGGGGTCTACACACTGTAGATTTCACTCCACTTAAATTTTAAAAATGAGAATAAAAATCTTACAACCCACTCCGTTCCCATGCCAAATCCAAAATGAGCTACGTACTACCCAAACTACGCAGACAAGGGATCTTGTTCGGCAAGAAGCAAGATCATTGAATGAAGACATTTTAATTCCCTCACGTTTTATTGGTCTGCCATTAACCTTCCAGATTAAAAAAGAGATCTCCATTCCTTGAATACCCACAATAAACAAAACCAACCAGCATAGCCCGCTGGGTTCACTATGGGCTGCAAAAACAGAAATTGCTGGAAAAGCTCTTCAGGTCTGGCAGCATCTGTAGCGAGAAATCAGAGTTCACATTTTGGGTCAAATGACCTTTCCTCCAAACTGATGGTAGCTAAGAAAATGTTGGTTTATATGCAGGAGATAGGATGGCGGGAGGTGGTAAGGACTAAATGATAGGTGGAAATGGAGCCAAAGAGAGAGAACAGTTGGACAGACAATGGAGTGGATAATGATCCAACCAGGAGAGTAAATGGGGACTGTTAGTGGCTAACAATGGGCTGTGCGTAATAGCAGATTAAGTGATAGCAAGGCCTGGTGTGTGGTGGTGGAGATAAGGACATGGAGAGCCCTAAAGTTGTTGAACTCAATATTGAGTGCAGAAGGCTGCAAGGTCCCCAAGTGGAAAATGAGGTGCTGTCCTTCCAGCTTGTGCTAAGCTTCAGTGAAGCACTTTAGCAAGCCAGAGACAGAGATGTTGACCAGGGAACAGGGTGGTGTGTTAATGAGGCAGGTAACTGGAAGCTCAGGGTCTCATTCTGGGCTAACTGATTCTACAAATTAGATTAGATTAGATTACATTACAGTGTGGAAACAGGCCCTTCGGCCCAACAAGTCCACACCGACCCGCCGAAGCGAAACCCACCCATACCCCTACATTTACCCCTTACCTAACACTACGGGCAATTTAGCATGGCCAATTCACCTGCCCCTGCACATCTTTGGACTGTGGGAGGAAACCGGAGCACCCGGAGGAAACCCACGCAGACACGGGGAGAACGTGCAAACTCCACACAGTCAGTCGCCTGAGGCGGGAATTGAACCCGGGTCTCAGGCGCTGTGAGGCAGCAGTGCTAACCACTGTGCCGCCGTGCCGCCCACTATTAGGAGACTTCTCTCCTAATCATCATGTCAGAATCATGCAAACAAGATGATCCCATCTGCCAAGTGCGTAGATAAAGGTCACATTTCATTCCTCATAATGCTGAAAGATAAACAGAAATTCCTTTTCAGTGCCAGGAGGAGGAAAGACCTGCATTCCTCCAGGTAGCAGACGACAAGTAAGTGCACCCTGGTCCCAGAAGTTTTAGAAATGCCTCTTTCTATCACTCAAGCTGTTTAGTTGTTCATGTTCTCCTCTGCAGGGGTGAGAGTTAATGAAATAAAGCAGTGTTTGTGACACTGTTGTGCATGGCAAACATCTCTTTTGGGAGCCAAAGTTATTCTGCATGAAGTGCGAATATTAATAACTTACCACAGTCACAAAAATTTACTAGGATTGAGAGCAATCTAATTCATTTTTACGGAAAGCTGAATTCCCTTTGAAGGATGCTTCAATTAGATTTGCATTATATCGGCTGATTTAGATACTGCTTGTAAATGAAATCAGCTGTAAAAGTTGTCAGTGTTATTTCATTTATATTGCCCCTGCAGCTCAGCTCAAAACTCTGGGGGAGTTTCAAACTGCCTCCATTGGCACAACCGAAAAGTGAGCCTCCAGCTGTGCCTATTTGCTGCTGCCAAGTTGTGCACATTAATCCTCAAGAAACTCATTCAAACAGGTCTAAAGGTAAATTACCCTGTCAGTCCAGGTAGTGCCTGACCATGGCTGAAATGTGTTTGGGACAGTGCCGACGTGATTTTAAGGTGTGACCATAGAGGGTTATAATCATCAAAGGAAAGCAATATCTTCCTTCAGCCCACAATTCGGGAGTGCAAACTGAACAGTGCATCACAGTTTTGTTTAAAATTCCTTGATCTTGCTCTGCAGAGAGTCTCCATCATTTTCAATTCTTCCTTCTTGACAGATGACCACCACTGAGTCATTGTAGAAGACTGCTAGGCAGAGGGATTTTTCACAGTGCTGACAATCTGGACCTTCGGAATCTGTTGCCATGTTTCATTTTTGATTCTGTCAGGCAACAATGTACGCAATGTTTCTTCAAGGGTAGAAAGGGTTCCCAAACACGTGGACTGAGTGGATTTGCATGAGAAACACCTACGTGAAGAACATGCAGAAAGACCTCTCAGTACTGTCAGAGTTTAACCACTCACTGGTAGATGAGCTGGAA
The DNA here is from genome assembly GCF_037043375.1 of Chiloscyllium plagiosum. NCBI lineage: Eukaryota > Metazoa > Chordata > Chondrichthyes > Orectolobiformes > Hemiscylliidae > Chiloscyllium > Chiloscyllium plagiosum. The sequence goes on from NW_028270177.1 coordinate 15,484,874, forward strand.
TTCAGGCACTCAAGTCCCTAGTATCCCCATCCTCACAGGAAGGGCCAAGGAGACACAGAAACAGAGTTCCATATCCATTGTAAAAACTAAAAGAACTGCAGATGCTGGAAAGCAGAAAAAAAAAATGGAAATTGATAAGCTCATTTGTGGAGAGAAATCTGAGTTGACATTTCAAATTCAGTGACCTTTCCTCAGAACTGGGGTGGTTCTGATTTCTTTCTGCAGATGCTGCCAGAGGAAGTGGTGGAGGCTGGCACAATTACAACATTTAAGAGGTATCTGGATGGGTATATGAATAAGAAGGGTTTAGAGGGATATGGGCCAAGTGCCTACAAGTGGGACTGGATCTATTTAAAGTATCTGGTCAGCATGAATGAGTTGCACCGAAGGGTCAATTTCTGTGCTGTACATCTCTATGACTCTATGATTCTATGAGCTTTTCCAGTATTTTCAGTTTTTGTTCCATATCCATCATGCCTGCAGAATTCCAAAGCAGTGCCAAAGGTAGTTCAATACCTTGACCAGAACAAGGAAAGCTAGAAATTGACAATGCCGCAAGATTCTCCAACATCCACACTCAGACAGAACAAGCCAATTTGGGAACTATTGTTAAGGCTTCACCCAACCCCCCCTACCCCAACCCACTGCCAGATGAAGACCATTAGCTTGTTTAGTTACCCCGATACAACCTCCATCCTTTTCCATTTTTTTCTTTATAGAACAAGGTCATGCACAATGGGGAGCAAGCGTACTCACATCCTAATATATTACTTTTGAAAGGATAGAACTTGAGCAATGCTGAAAAAATATACATCTTGTTGAAGTTTTTTCATCCAAAACCCATAAGGGCAATTCATAAGAAATGCAAGTGTAAAGGGAAAACAACATTTATAATGTATGCAAGGCAAATGCTGATTGATTGACAGTTGGTCTGTGACTGATTGTTTGAAATGTTGTCATGAAAAATAAACCAGCTAGTGTTGACTGACAGTTAACTGCCAAGCTCTGTTCCAATTTTAAACAAAGCAAGTTAACTTCAAGGCATTACCCGAAGAGACAAACCAAACAATTTTGTTGCTTTGAAACAAACACAGCGTGTGCACGTATTATTTCGGTCTGCAAGGAACATGGCCAATTGTATCAATGCGTGGAGCCTTCGGTACACAGATGAGCCTGACTGACAATCCTGAATTGATTTTCAGTATGATTCGTCACATAATCAGCATTATGTCCTAAATATTGTTCAAGTGCATAATGACAAGTTGAGGGTGTTGTGCTGTGAGCTCTGTGGGCACGGGTTGATTGGATACAGTTAGTACCTTGTTTGTTGTGAACAGACAGAAGGACATACAGTTTAATACAATCTGCTTGTCCTTAGAATGTATGGCTTACATACTGGGCATCACTCGGGCACTGGTGTATTCTACATGGCAAGGCTACTACCAATCATACAATATAAGTGTCACTTTAATTGTATTTTTACAAGTTCTCCTGATAGGAGGTCATGTTGCAGCTGTACAGGATATTGGTTAGGCCACTTTTGGAATATTGCGTGCAATTCTGCCTCCCTCCTACAGAAAGGATGCTGTGAAACTTGAAAGAGTTCAGCAAAGATTTACAAGGATGTTGCCAGGGTTGGAGGGTTTGAGATAATAGGGAGAGGTTGAATAGGCTCAGTCTATTTATTTGGGTCCAAACTACCTATCACTCTGTGTATGAGTGCGGAGGAGGTCCCTGATCAGAGTGAAAAAAAGCACCCATTTATCAGTCTTATACAGGTGGAGCGTTTGTAAAATTGTCTACACACCTAGTTCAGCTGCATTGTGTTTATACAATGATAGTAAAGAGGAGTGTGGTCCTGACATTCTGTTAACTTTGACATCTGGTCGTCATATCTAAGCATTACACAACATAGCCAGTTAGCTCAACACCCAGCATTTTTCTGACTCTATTGATTGGAACTCTGTTCAAATGCAGGATGTGTGAATTGTTGTCTAGACTGGCATTTACCACCCATTCCTAAATGGCCTGTTGAAGGTAGTGATGAGTTATTTTCTTGAGTGGTTTGTGTCCTTGAATTATAATACACCTGCAATACAGTTAGGAAGTGAGGTCCAGAACTCTGACCCAGCGATGGTGAAGGAACAGTGCTGTCAGGATGGTGTGCTTTGTGGGGAAATTTGCACATGGTGGTATTCCCATACATCTTCTATTTTGTCCTTCGAGGTGTAAAAGTTTGACGGTCTGGAAGGTGAAGCCAAACAAAGATATGACATTAATTGTCTGCCTGGAATCAGAGAGGAAAAGGAGACAGAAAAGATATTCAGCAAGCATCTTTGGCTCATGTGATGAATCATTCCTTACCTTTATTTAATGCGACAGCATTTAACCAACAGAGTTACACAAACCATGCTTATCAAAAGTATGATTAAATACAGAGGCAAATGCTAGGTACCCAGAACTGGATTCCTGACTTGGCTCATACTATGGTATGGTAAGGTTTGGTATGTCACATTCCATAAGGAATCATAGACATCTCTCTCTGGGAGAGAGAGATCCACATCAAGCACAAGATAAGGCAAAGAGGAAGCCCTCTATGAACGAACACAAACAGTATCCGTGTTGTTGACATTCTTCTGCACCACATTCCAGCCAACTGAGCTAACCAACCTTAGATTAGAGCATTTCACCAAGATTACAGTAGGATGTGCTATGAGCCACTAGCAATGCAGCTTTCCTGTTAAACAACAATGGGTACTGTCTGTACAAAGACAGGAAGGAGAGAATGGATGAGTAGTGATGTATTTGGACACAACATTACACATTCATCATCAGCCTCCATGTTATATAGAGTCATAGAGTCAGACAGCACAGAAACAGACCCTTTGGTTCAACTCATCCATGTTGACCAGACATCCTAATGTGACCTAGTCCCATTTGGCCTATACCCCTTCCAATTCATATACACATCCTTTTAAATGTTGTAACTGTACCTGCCACTACCATTCTTACACCACCCTCTACGTAAGAAAGTTGCCCGACAGGTCCTTTTAAAATTATTCCTCTCTCACCTTAAACCTATACTCTGTAGTTTTGGGTTCACCAACCATAGAAAAAGACTATGGCCATTCACCCTATCCATGCCCCTCATGATTTTATAAACCTCTATAACATCACACCTCAGCCTCCAACACTCTAGGGTAAATAGCCTTAGCCTATTCAGCCTCTTCATCTAACTTAAACCCTTCAGTCCCCGCAACATCCTTGTGAAATCTTTCCTGTACTCTCTCAAGTTTAACAACATCCTTCCTAGAGAAGAGTGATCAGATTTGTACACAATAATCTAAAAGTGGCCCCCACCAATGTCATGTATAGCTGCAACAAGACATCCCAACTCCGCTACTGTAAATGAATCACCTCACACTTGTCCAAATTAAACAACATCTGCCATTTCTCCACCTAACTTTCCAACTGATCTGTATCCTGCTGCATCCTTTCACAATTTTAAAATAATGAACATTGGGATCAGTGGTTTGAGAGAGAAAACAAAGGACAGAATCATTGTGGTAATGTACTTTCAGATAATTTCCATTAAAGTTCTTGTATACAATATATGTTCATATAATGCACATTATAGATTTTTATATGAGGTATTCAGTGTACCTTCTCCTAACATAGTGATAAAATCATAGAATTTTAAATTTTGGAATAGTCCATTATGATTCTGATAACCTGAAGGGAGATTACAGAGAGTTAGGCAGAAGTTTAAAAAGGAGGTCCTCAAGGGTAGTAATATCTGGATTACTCCCAGTGCTTTGAGCTAGTGAGGGCAGGAATAGGAGGATAGAGCAGATGAATGCATGGCTGAGGAGCTGGTGTATGGGAGAAGGATTCACATTTTTGGATCATTGGAATCTCTTCTGGGGTAGAAGTGACCTGTACAAGAAGGACGGATTGCACCTAAATTGGAAGGGGACTAATATACTGGCAGGGAAAGTTGCTACAACTGCTGGGGATTTAAACTTGTAAGGTGGGGGGGGGGGAACCGAGGGAGATAGTGAGGATAGAGATCGATCTGAGATGGGTACAGCTGTGAACAGAAGTGAGTCAAACAGTCAGGGCAGGCAGGGACAAGGTAGAACTAATAAATTAAACTGCATTTATTTCAATGCAAGGGGCCTAACAGAGAAGGCAGATGAACTCAGGGCATGGTTAGGAACATGGGACTGGGATATCATAGCAATTACGGAAACATGGCTCAGGGATGGGCAGGACTGGCAGCTTAATGTTCCAGGATACAAATGGTACAGGAAGGATAGAAAGGGAGGCAAGAGAGGAGGGGGAGTGGCATTTTTGATAAGGGATAGCATTACAGCTGTGCTGAGGGAGGATATTCCTGGAAATACATCCAGGGAAGTTATTTGGGTGGAACTGAGAAATAAGAAAGGGATGATCACCTTATTGGGATTGTATTATAGACCCCCCCAATAGTCAGAGGGAAATTGAGAAACAAACTTGTAAGGAGATCTCAGCTATCTGTAAGAATAATAGGGTAGTTATGGTAGGGGATTTTAACTTTCCAAACATTGACTGGGACTGCCATAGTGTTAAAGGTTTAGATGGAGAGGAATTTCTTAAGTGTGTACAAGACAATTTTCTGATTCAGTATGTGGATGTACCTACTAGAGAAGATGCAAAACTTGACCTACTCTTGGGAAATAAGGCAGGGCAGGTGACTGAGGTGTCAGTGGGGGAGCACTTTGGGGCCAGCGCCCATAATTCTATTTGTTTTAAAATAGTAATGGAAATGGATAGACCAAATCTAAAAGTTGAAGTTCTAAATTGGAGAAAGGCCAATTTTGATGGTATTAGGCAAGAACTTTCGAAAGCTGATTGGAGGCAGATGTTTGCAGGTAAAGGGACGGCTGCAAAATGGGAAGCCTTCAGAAATGAGATAACAAGAATCCAGAGAAAGTATATTCCTGTCAGGGTGAAAGGGAAGGCTGGTAGGTGGAGGGAATGCTGGATGATTAAAGAAATTGAGGGTTTGGTTAAGAAAAAGAAGGAAGCATATGTCAGGTATAGACAGGATAGATCGAGTGAATCCTTAGAAGAGTATAAAGAAAGTAGGAGTATACTTAAGAGGGAAATCAGGAGGGCAAAACGGGGACATGAGATAGCTTTGGCAAATAGAATTAAGGAGAATCCAAAGGGTTTTTACAAATATATTAAGGACAAAAGGGTAACTAGGGAGAGAATAGGGCCCCTCAAAGATCAGCAAGGCGGCCTTTGTGTGGAGCCACAGAAAATGAATATTTTGCATCAGTATTTACTGTGGAAAAGGATATGGAAGATATAGACTGTAGGGAAATAGGTGGTGACATCTTGCAAAATGTCCAGATTACAGAGGAGGAAATGCTGGATGTCTTGAAATGGTTAAAAGTGGATAAATCCCCAGGACCTGATCAGGTGTACCCGAGAACTCTGTGGGAAGCTAGAGAAGTGATTGCTGGGCCTCTTGCTAAGATATTTGTATCATCGATAGTCACAGGTGAGGTGCCGGAAGACTGGTGATTGGCAAACGTGGTGCCACTGTTTAAGAAGGGCGGTAAAGACAAGTCAGGGAACTATAGACCAGTGAGCCTGACCTCGGTGGAGGGCAAGTTGTTGGAGGGAATCCTGAAGGACAGGATGTACATTTACTTGGAAAGGCAAGGGCTGATTCGGGATAGTCAACATGGTTTTGTGCGTGGGAAATCATGTCTCACAAACTTGATTGAGTTTTTTGAAGAAGTAACAAAGAAGATTGATGAGGTCAGAGCAGTAGATGTGATCTGTATGGACTTCAGTAAGGTGTTCAACAAGGTTCCCCATGGGAGACTGATTAGCAAGGTTAGATCTCATGGAATACAGAGGGAACTAGCCATTTGGATACAGAACTAGCTCAAAAGTAGAAGACAGAGGGTGGTGGTGGAGGGTTATTTTTCAGACTGGAGGCCTGTGACCAGTGGAGTGCCACAAGGATTGGTGCTGGGCCCTCTACTTTTTGTCATTTACATAAATGATTTGGATGCGAGCATAAGAGGTACAGTTAGTAAGTTTACAGATGACACCAAAATTGGAGGTATAGTGGACAGCGAATAGGGTTACCTCAGATTACAACAGGATCTGGACCAGATGGGCCAATGAGCTGAGAAGTTGCAGATGGAGTTTAATTCAGATAAATGCGAGGTGCTGCATTTTGGGAAAGCAAATCTTAGCAGGACTTATATACTTAATGGTAAGGTCCGAGAGAGTGTTGCTGAACAAAGAGACCTTGGAGTGCAGGTTCATAGCTCCTTGAAAGTGGAGTCGCAGGTAGATAGGATAGTAAAGAAGGCGTTTGGTATGCTTTCTTTTATGTGGTCAGAGTATTGAGTACAGGAGTTGGGAGGTCATGTTGCAGCTGTACACGACATTGGTTAGGCCACTGTTGGAATATTGCATGCAATTCTGGTCTCCTTCCTATCAGAAAGATGTTGTGAAACTTGAAAGGGTTCAGAAAAGATTTACAAGGATGTTGCCAGGGTTGGAGGATCTGAGCTACAGGGAGCAGCTGAACAGGCTGGGGCTGTTTTCCCTGGAGCGTCAGAGGCTGAGGAGTGGCCTTATAGAGGTTTACAAAATTATGAGTGGCATGGATAGGATAAATAGGCCAAGTCTTTTCCCTGGGGTGCGGGAGTCCAGAACTAGAGGTTCATAGGTTTAGGGTGAGAGGGGAAAGATATAAAAGGGACCTAAGGAGCAACTTTTTCACGCAGAGTGTGATACGTGTAGGAATGAGCTGCCAGAGGAAGTGGTGGAGACTGGTACAATTGCAACATTTAAAAGGCATTTGGATGGGTATATGAATAGGAAGGGTTTGGAGGGATATGGGCCGGTTGCTGGCAGGTGGGACTAGATTGGGTTGGGATATCTAGTCGGGATGGACGGGTTGGACCGAAGGGTCTGTTTCCTTGCTGTACATCTCTATGACTCTATGACGCTAACTTTGTTGTGTCTGAAAAAAGCAACCACTTATAATCCTGATGGAAGTGTTTTTGATGCAGTGAATTTGAGACTTTCCTCTGTATCTCATCCAAGTTGTGCCTGATCAAAAGTGTTTGTTGGGACAGCTGGATGGAGTTTTACTTTGCATGTTTAATGAGACATTAGTCTTGATAGTTAAAGGACAGTCTCTGCATGATTTTCAGAAACATCGAAGTGTAGATCTGCATGCTATTTTATCTTGCATTAAGTCTATAACAAAGTCCAGCATATCTTTTAATAAAAACAATCACAAGAGTTTGCACCAGCACTGGAAAGATCAAGTGCACTCTCTTCTATAGATTTGATTTTTTATTGGCAGCTCCTGCTTTGATAGTGAATGAGACACAGAGGGGCGGAGAGGCATCAATACAATTCTAACCAGGCGCAATGATATCAAACTCAGTCTTACAAAATGTAAGAAAAGGCCAATTTCAATATAGTGTACTGATTCTGTTGTCATCGGTGGAATGGCAGCTTATTCATAGCTAACAAAATCTAATACATTGCATTGAATAAGGACCAAGAACCTTTAACTGACTAAAAGGTCACATGAACTGTTTACTCTCACACAAATGTTAATGTTAAATAAGGCCCCTTGATGCCAAGGGATCTATTATGATTATCAATTTTTAATGTACATAGGGAATAAATACTTCATCAGTTATTATGTTCCAGCTTAGCTGCATATTCTTGGATCTATGCATCTTTGACATAGCACCAGGAATCAGAGGCACAGTGCCAGCCAACTAAGAAACGTCCGACAGCGTCTTTTCTATGAAGCTAGACCTCTAGAGTACACAGTCAAAATCTTTATGACTGTTTATAGCAGAATTGGGTAGATTATAGCTTGCAATGTTTGGAAAGCACAGGCATTCAGGAATGAACAAATAGGTATTCTTTCTCTTTCTAAACTGAGGGCAGAGAATGGGATGTACAATCTTGTATGCGAGAGGAACTCAATTACAGCACTGGTGAGGTTACAAAGGGATCAGTTATAAGATTGAAGAAATAACTTGCAATTATTTAGTGACAAATCACATGCTCCAACTATCTCAAAACACTCTATGGCTAATGATTTGCATTTGAAGAGCAGTAACTGGTACATAGTAAGACTCAGGTAAACAGACAGAGAATCAATCAATCAAAGTCAGTGGGCAATCCTAAATGCAATGATGCTATTTATTCACAATTGACCAAAATTGCAAATCAACATAGAAGGTTTCCACTGTGAATATTGATGTGAAAAAACATTCTAAGAAGTAATGATGGTGAGGGTCCCACATACATTTTGTAACACTATGCTATAATTAGCCAGAAATAAGAGGTTTGGTTGAAGTAAGAAAAAAATTATTTCTTAAGCATCTTGGGAAAAATTGACAAATTTGTTCAGTATTATTGGTGCAAATGTCATATATGAGAAATACATTATCTTTCAGTCTCAGAAAGGTGGAAAAAAACATCTTCATTCCACACTCAGTCATTTAACATTGATGTTTTACAATATAACAAGGCATCAATTTTTACTGAACATAAGCTGCAAATATCAGGAACTATGCTCAGCGTCCTCCGACTACCTCTCAGAGGAGATCTAACAGTTTAAATAAATATGATAATTGGGAAATAATCAGTCAAAGACCCTATTGCTAGCTGAATGTCAAAACATTTGTAAGTGATAATTATGTAATTCAGAAAAATATGTAGCAAAACGATTTGTAATGATATTATGGACAAACTGTTCAACCAAACTAATTTGCATTACAAATACTTCACCAAGAAAATCTCTTCAGAATTAAGCATTTGTAAATGTCCTCTGAGGTAAGTTTATTTAGGAGTGTGTGAATTGTGCTTTTCCAGATAAACGAGATTTAGATTGATCTCTATCTGGTTTATCTTAGCTAATGTCTTAAGTACTTTGTTTCTCTGCAGGAAGCAGAATCTGTTTTATGACCTGTACCATGAGAAAGGAAAGAATTTGATTTCTCATCCATCTGAGCTGTAAATACTCAGTATTGATCTTTCAACCTTGGATTGGTTTCAGCACATGAGGCCATTTCAGCCCATACCTCAAACTAACACAAGCATCTTCCCATGTCCTATGAAACCTTATCAATGGCTAACAAATGTGTCAACCATGGCTCACTTCGTCACTTCATATCTTTGTGTCACTAATTTCTGGGTTCATATCCCAATCAAGGACTTCAAAGCAGTAATTTAAGTTAACTTTTCTATCTAGGAGTGAAGAAGGTGTCTGACTGCCCTCACAGGGAGATACATTAGCCAAATTAGGGAGATTTAAACAATCCTTGGATACGCACATGGATGATGATGGGATAGTGTAGGGGGACGAGCTGAGAATAGTTCACAGGTCGGCGCAACATCGAGGGCCAAACATCTGCGCTGTATTGTTCTATGTTCTATGTTCTAAAGTTAAAAATCACACAACACCAGGTTATAGTCCAATAGGTTTAATTGGAAGCACACTAGTTTTTGGAGCGCTGCTCCTTCATTAGGTGATTGTGGAGGACACAATTGTAAGGCACAGAATTTATAGCAAAAACTTACAGTGTGATGTAACTGAAGGTTCAACATATTGTCTGGCTGACACCAATTGTTACAGTTAACCTGAGAATGCAACTTTTAAAAAAACTTTTTGTGATTTACACATGAAAGAAGTGAAACTATCATGGTATTCGAACAGATGAAAGACTCAACAGTCAATCAAGGTATTTTTCAATGTATAATTTCAGTTACATCACACTGTAAACTTTTGCTATAAATTCTGTGTCTTACAATTGTATCCTCCACTATCACCTGATAAAGGAGCGGCGCTCCAAAAGCTAGTGCTTCCAATTAAATCTGTTGGACTATAACCTGGTGTTGTGTGATTTTTAACTTTGTACACCCCAGTCCAACACCGGCATCTCCAAATCATTCTCAAGATAACTCAGGTTTTGAACAATAGGTGTGAAGTCTGTCTGTGTCCCAATGCTATGTCAGACTGGCAAACCCTCTGCAGAATTTTACAGAGTTTTACATGGATTCATGCAGTTTTTAAGCAAAATAATATGTAATTCTGCAAGAGCAAATTCACCCCATAAGCATATATGTATGCGCACGTAGGAGCAGCAGATTGAGTGTCCATGTGAGTTTGTGCTTGTGGTGTGAGTGCACGTGATAGAGTGTGTGTATATATGTGTGTGTAAGCTTGGTTAAGTATGTGTGTGAGTGTGATGGGGTATGTGTGAGAGGGTGCATGTGCTCTCTCATGGTGGCGTACATGGTGGGAGGTGTCCGCATGTGTAATGGTGTTATCCGTTTCAATTCTCTGTCATGTCTTGCAGCGACAGCTGTGGCAGGGTTGTATGGTGTTGTTATCCTGAAGGCTGGGCAGTTTGCAATGAATCATGATCTGTTTAAGGTTTGGTGGTTATTTAAAGGCGAGATGTGGAGGTGCAGGGAAGGTCTTGGCGAGGTGCTCATCCTCATCGATAATGTGTTGCAGGCTGCTAAGAATGTGGTGTAGTAATTCAGCTTCCGGGATGTACTGGACAATGAAGGGTACCCTGTCTTTTGCAGCCTTTGTCTGTCGCCTGAGGAGGTCATTATGGTTTCTCACCGTGGCACATGAGAACTGGCGGTCGATGAGTTTGCACTCATCAACCGCCATGTGACTCTCCAAGCAGATCGCACATATCAAAACAAACATCAAGTTTCTGCAGAATTTCAGGAAAGATCCCAAAAGGATTAGGGATCACGAACCCACTCAAGTCAACCTACAACAGACTAGGCTGAGGGACTTGCTGCTGCACCTCTTGCAAACTCCTCAGGCATCTTGGGCGGGTTAGGTGAATTGGCCGTGCTAAATTGCCCATAGTCAGGGCTAAATATAGGGTAGGGAAATGGGTCTGGGTGAGTTACTCTTCGGAGGGTCAGTGTGGACTTGTTGGGCCTGTTTCCATATTGTAGGGAATCTAATCAAATCTCACCAACTCTACAACAGGTGCCATACCCTTGAAATCAAGATAGACTCCATACTCTCAGTTTGCACTTAAGATACTGCAGTACAATTATGTGATATTGCCAAACAGACAAGGTGACAAAACTACACCATGTAGATGCACACACCAAGAACAAGAAATTGGTAAAACTTGGCAACACCATCAACAGTAGCCAAGCCCCCCCGGCATCACAGTTGGAAGCGTTATCACCACGGGGAAATTCGGTTTCAATTTATCGGACAACACCCTTCAACCAGAAGAAATTGAAGTTCACAGCCGAGGGCTCAATTTCTGCCCCATCACCAAAATGGACCCCATGTGTCTTCCAGCAGACACAGAGAAATTCGTCAGATGAATGAGACTCTGGGAATTCTTCCAACATGTCAACAGTGTTCCCAATGAGGCAACCGACGAACCGGAACAGTCATCAGAGAGATCCGAAGATGAGCGACCAAGGAAGGAGTCAACTTGGACCCCACCGCAGAGCCACTACCCTGGGCTTGACATGTATGCTCAAACCCTCAGGAAATATATAAATGCCAGATTCAACAGCCGCACCCACAAGGTAGAGGAAAATATCACCCAATCACAACACAACGTCATCCATGCTCTCAAAACCAATTGCAACACTATCATCAAACCAGCAGATAAAGGAGGAGCCATCATCATTCAGAATAAAACAGATTACTGCAAGGAAGTGTACCAAGAACTGAACAACCAGGAACACTACAGGCAACTACTGGCCGATCCAACCAAAGAACACACCCATGAACTAAACTAAACTTTTGAACCAGTCCTTCAGGGTTCCCTATGCGCTCTCACCCCTCATACTTCTTGCGCAACAGACGTCTACTGCCTTCTGAAGATACACAAAGCCAACATACCAGGACGCCCCATCATATCAGGCTATAGGATTCTGTGTGAGAACCTCTCTGGCTATGTCAAAGGCATCTTGAAATCCATTGTACAGGGGACTTCCAGCTTGTGTCATGACACTACAGATTTCCTACAGAAACTCAGCACCCACAGACCTGTCGAACCAGGAACATTCCTTGTCAAAATGGACGTGTCAGCACTCTACACCAACATCCCCCATGATGACGGCATCGCTGCAACAGCCTCAGTACTCAATATCAACTGCCAATCTCCAAACATCATCCTACAACTCATCCCCTTCATCCTGGACCACAACATTTTCACCTTTGACAACCAGTTCTTCATTCAGACACACAGAACAGCCATGGGGACCAAATTTGCACCCCAATATGCCAACATTTTTATGCACAGGTTCAAACAAGACGTATTTTCTCCACAGGCCTTCAGCAACCAACATTATACACCAGGTACATTGACGACATTTTCTTCCTCTGGACCCATGGTGAGGAGTCACTGAAACAACTACACATGATATCAACAAGTTTCATCCCACCATCAGACCTACAATGGACTACTCTCTAGTATCTGTCTCATTCTTGTATTCATACATCTCCATCAAGGATGGGCACCTCAACATTTCACTCTACTGCAAACCCACGGATAACCTCACGATGCTGCACACTACTAGCTTCCACCCGAAACATATTAAAACAGTCATTCCCTACAGACAAGCCCTACGCATACACAGGATCTGTTCAGATGAGGGGGAACATTACGGACACTTGGAGGTGCTCAAGAAGGCACTCATAAGAAGAGACTACGATGCTCAACTCATCGATCGCCAGTTCCAACATGCCACATCGAGAAACCAAATGACCTCCTCAGGAGACAGACACGGGCTGCAATCGTTGGGTACCCTTCATTGTACAGTACTTCCTGGGAGCTGAAAGACTACATCATGTTCTTCGCGGCCTGCAACACATTATCGATGAGGATGACCACCCCGTCAAAACCTTCCCTACACCTCCACTTCTTGCTTTTAAACAACCATCAAACCTCAAACAGATTATTGTTTGCAGCAAAACTGCCCAGCCTTCAGGACAACCTCAACCACAAAACCATCCAACCATATCAGCAAGACGAGTCAGAGTGGCGACATGGATACTACCATTACATGTGGGGACACCACCCACCATATATGCGGCAGGTACTCATGTGACTCGGCCAATGTTGTCTACCTCATACGCTGCAGACAAGGATGCCCCGAGGCATGGTACATTGGTGAGTTTGAGCAGACGCTACAACAATGGATGAATGGACACCATGCAACAATCACCAGACAGAGGTGCTCCCTCCCAGTCGGGGAACAACTCAGCACTCAGCTCTCTGGGACATTCAGCCTTGGAGGATGGTCACCTTCAGGACAAGCAACAATGCAAAGTGGCCAAGCAAAGGCTGATAGACAAGTTTGATATCCATGGGAATGGCCTCAACCGGGACCTTGGGTTCATGTCACACTACAGGTCACCCCACTGCACTATACACTCTCTATCTCTCTCTCACACACACGCGCACTCTTACATACTCACACACTCACACAGACCTGCTGTCATACACAAGCTCTCTCCCATGCGCATACACATGCATCCCCTGCACTCACCCCCACACACGCACCCTCTCACAGACTTATACCCTATTACACTCACAAGCATACTTGACCAAGCTTACACATACTCTTTCACATGCATTCACACCCACATGCACACACTCACATACACACAACCACTCTGTCTCTCCCGTATGCGCACATATAAATTTATGGGGTGGATATATATTTGCAGAATTACATTTTATTTCATTTATTTTGCTCAAAAACTGCATAAATCCATGTAATATTCTGTAAAGCCCACTTTAGAAATAAAACTGACTCAACATTGGGATAGACTTTAAGTTCACGCCTTCACACCTTCATTGTCTGAGCTAAGATAACAGCTAAGAAAATGAACAAAATAAACTTTACTCTTGAAATGCAGAAAAGTAAATTACTGTTAGACAAACTGAAGCCATCTTGAGAATGTAACTTGAAAGGAGTTCTTGAATTTGCATATGGAAGAGTCTAAACCAGCACATCCCATCCTAAAAGATGCAAGAGTTAATCTAAGTTTGTTTAATATATCATTACAACTCCCTGTCACTGTAACCCTGATTTGGAGATGAAAGAAGTGAAACTATTATGGTATTCAAACAGATGAAAGACTTAATAATCAATTTTTCAATGCATCACACTGTAAATTTTTGCTATACATTCTCTGTGTTAGGCTTGAGCCCTCCACTACCACTTGATAAAGGAGCGGTGCTCTGAAAGCTAGTGCTTCCGAATAAACCTGTTGGACTATAACCTGGTGTTGTGCGATTTTTAACTTTGTACACTGTAACCCTTTTGCTATAAATTCTGTGTCTTCTGGTCCTGCTCCACAAGTACCTGATAAAGAAGCAGCACCTCAAAGGCTAGTGCTTCCAAATAAACCTGTTGGACTATAACCTGTGTTGTGTGATTTTTAACTTTGTCAAGCTCAGTCCAACACCGGCACCTCCACATCATAGATAGAAATAATAGATCACATGCTACTGTTCGTGTAATAGACATAAAACTGCAGATGTTGGAATCCAAAGTAGACAAGCAGGAGGCTGGAAGAACACAGCAAGCCCAGGAAGCCTGCCTGACTTGCTGTGTTCTTCCAGCCTCCTCCTGACGAGTTGTGTAAGAGCAGAGGATGTCTCCCTGGTGTTTTAGCCAATATTTAACCCTCACAATACACCACAAACATGATTATTTCATCAGTGCTTTGTGCAAATTGGATACTTATTTCCTACACTGTACCCTTCAAAAATCCATCATTAGCAGTGAAGAGACACCCAGTGACAGTGAAAGATGTGAGATAAATTAAGTCCTTTTTACAGGTATATGTTGGGAACGAGAATAATGCATTATTCAGCTTTTAATTTGGAACTCAAAATTGTAGACTGTCTAAATATTGTCCCAAACCTGGATGAGACTTGCCAAATTTTGTAACAGTCTGGTTAAGAATCAGTAGCTTTTTAAAGAGTGGATGAAGATACCTACAAAGTGAATAAAGCCACAAGATTCCACAGTTTTGAATGAACAAAATAAACTTTACTCGCGAAGTTCAGAAAAGTAACCCAGTCTGCAGTTTAACATGAGGTAAAAGTAAGTTGAAGACAAACTAATTAAAAACTAATTGAATAGCAGCTACAGGAAGGCAGATCCTATGAA
Source organism: Chiloscyllium plagiosum (assembly GCF_037043375.1). NCBI lineage: Eukaryota > Metazoa > Chordata > Chondrichthyes > Orectolobiformes > Hemiscylliidae > Chiloscyllium > Chiloscyllium plagiosum. The sequence continues at coordinate 15,500,111 of NW_028270177.1, forward strand.
TTTTGCAACAATCCTCACAATGTGTATGTCATACTCTGGGAAACCAAATTGCATGAAAACTTTGTCTCTTTTAAAAGGGATTTCAATTCTTCACTTTTGAAGATCTAGCTTCAGAATTCCTTCACAAGCCATTCTAAACTGGTCTGTCTCATTAGAATGACTCCTGACGAAGGGCTCCTGCCCGAAATATCGATTTTCCTGCTCTTCGGATGCTGTCTGACCTGCTGTGCGTTTCCAGCACCACTCTAATCTTGACCCTAATCTCCAGCATCCGCAGTCCTCACTTTCACCTCATTAAAACGCTCACTTACTGGTGACATAATCTCTTTCCTGTGATGATGTTTTTTTTCTTTTTTAAAATTTATTCACGGGACGAGGGCATCGCTGGCTAGGCCAGCACTTATTCCCTGGAGGGCAGTTAAGAGTCAATCACATTGCTGTGGGTCTGGAGTCATATGTAGGCCAGGTCAGGTAAGGATGGCAGATTCCTTCCCTAAAAGACGTTGGTGAACCAGGTGGGTTTCCCCCAACAATTGGCAATGGATTCATGGTCATCGTTAGATTCTTAATTCCAGATATTTATTGAATCCAAATTCCACTAACTGCCATGGCGGGTCCAAACTCTAGTCCGTAGAACATTACCCGGGTGTCTGGATTAATAGCCTAGTGATAATACCACGAGCTATTAGCTCCCCTAATGATGCCCTCAGTTCTTGAGGTTAGTGGATACTCCAGTAACCATTCGAAGCACAATTCTAGTTCATTTATAAACAGCTAACTTCACTAATCCAGTCTTTCTCTAAACCTCAACCTTTCTCAGCTGCACCAAGCAAATATTGCTTGTGGATTTCGTACAGTTCACTCTTGACTACTGAATTTTTTTTATGACTTCAAAGAGCTCCCAGCTGTTCCATGACAACTGCAGCACTATAGCAGGATGATGATATCATCTTCGATTGCTCCTGACTCTCCAAAGTAGCTGATTTTCTAAACCCTCAGGTCTTCTGCTGAGCCCTGACAGTTTGAAGACTGAAAACGACAATCCTCTGCCAGGAGTTTCTTTCCCCCATTTATAAACACCTGACTGGCCAGCAACCCAATGTTCAAGCCCCCTACCTCTGCTTCAACTGCCTTTAACCAACAGCATGGATCAGGTGTAATTTAGTAACATACAGTCCCCTTCTCAGATTGTCTCTTACTGCTCAAACTATCAGATGAATGCTTGTCACTAACCCTTGAACTATTTTGAGTGGCCTGTTGAAAATTTCACATCCATCCCTGCCCTTGTTCCTGGGCCGTTTCAAATGCAATGACCATTAGAACATCCTGTGCCTATGTTGTTATTTTCACAGCTAATTAACTCTCCACAGCTGCCAGCTTCAGAACACATTTAGACAGAGGGACGTATAAAAAATGGATTATATCACAATGTTAATTTCGATGCCATTCCATTTCACAAACTGGCAATGAAGCCTTTTCAGGGAAAGCACCAATGTTTCAGATTAGTTCTTCAGTCAACTGTGCAAAACAGTCCACTTGAGTGTCAATTAATGGTGGACTGATCTCAGGGGATTGATGGAGAGCATTAAATGCTGTTGAGTACCCCAAAGCAATAAGAAACAAAGGATTTAGCCAGGACTGTCTTTTTCACAGGGGATCAAGAGGGGAACCTTGCTCCAACTGCCTTCCCATTCAGACATGCATACTTTAAATTAATACCTTGTTGGTTGCAGCCTAATATCTGAATCATTTAAGCATCACCTGATCGACCACATACAGTCCTAGTCTCCCTGAGTGTGGTAACAGGCAAACAAGTGTATTAAGGAACCAAAACTAGCATATTCTAAAAGATGAAAGACTTCATCTCAATTTGTTTAATATATCATTACAGCTCCATGACACTGTAACCCTTTTGCTATAATTCTGTGTCGTATGATCTCATACTCCACAACCACCTGATGAAGGAGCAGCGTTTCGAAAGCTAGTGCTTCCAAGTAAACCTGTTGGACTCTAATCTGGTGCTGTGTGTTTTTTAACTTTGTCCACCCCAGTCTAACACCGGCTCCTCCACATCATGGCAAACAAGTAAGTAATGAATATAAGATGTTCTTGTAGTGTCAGGGAACAGAACTAACAGAACATTGTGAGACACATACCCTTCTACATGCTGGAAAACATGATGCACATGATTAGTGTTTTTTTTATTCTGCTCGCCATCTGAGTCTTGAAAATAAGTGATTTGGAGGCACGATCGAAAGAGTTTACAGAACACTGGCCTCTGACATAATGTGGTCTATCATTTATGTTCATGATTGCGAAGTGTTAATCGGAAGACACAGTTGCAGCCTGTCAGCATGTCCTCTTCTCCAGGGATAAATAGTGCCTGCTTCAGTTTTAATTTTGTGCGGTATTTTTTTCTCTTGAAAAGCAAAGTATTTCCCAGCAGAAGTCATATGCAAACAAACAGTATGATTATTACAAACTGCCAGATTAGTGTCTTTGCAACAGCTGCCTCACAGATCTATTCCACCTTTTGTTTTGGTACAGAAATAAAATCCTCCAACTTGTTCCAATCTTCCAAAGGCTGAATGAGTGCGGATCCTCAGAGGAGACCAGGTCCATTTCAACACAACATCCAACACATATTATTCAAATACATTTAAATTTATTAAAGCAGGAGAGCTGGTGGGATTGTACATTTGATATCCACTGGGGCTGCTGAAATAAAACATGCTTCGAATTCTTCATTCCTTGAGTGGATATAAACAGAGGCTGGATCTGGCCATTGTGTATTTACCTCATCTTCTCTAATATTTAGTGTTATGTATCAAACAGGTAACTTGCTGAAAGGAGGGCTATATCTTAGACAAAGCCAACTGCTACCTAGCCAGAACCTAGCAGGCCTGAGATACATAGAACATTGAATATGACAGTGCAGTACAGGCCCTTCAGCCCTCGATGGTTCCACAGTTGGGGCAACAATCAGAAGCCTATCTATCCTTCACTATTCCATTTTCATCCATATGTTTATTCAATGACTATTTAAATGCTGTTAGACTTGGTGAGTCTACTACTGTTGCAGCAGTGCATTCCATGCCCCTACTACTTTCTGAGTAAAGAAACTACCTCTAACATCTGTCCTGTATCTATCACTCCTCAATTTAAAACTATGTTCCCTTGTGCTAGCCATCACCATCCGAGGACAAAGGCTCTCACTGTCCAATCTATCTAACCCTCTAATTATCTTATGTGTCTCAATTAAGTCACTTCTCGACCTTCTTCTCTCTAACAAAAACAGTCTCAAGTCCATCAGCCTTCTCTCATAAGACCTTCCTTCCATACCAGGCAACATCCTAGTAAATCTCCTCTGAACCCTTTCCAAAGCTTCCACATCCTTCCTATAATGCGGTGACCAAAACTGTACGCAATAGTCCAAGTGCAGCTGCACCAGAGCTTTATACGACCTCATGGCTCCGAATCACAATCCCTCTACCAACAAAAGCCTTCTGAACAACCTTATCAACCTGGGTGGCAACCTTCAGGGATCTACGTACCCGGACACTGAGATCTCTCTGCTCATCTACACTACCAAGAATCTTACCATTAGCCCAATACTCTTAATTCCTGTTACTTCTTCCAAAGTGAATCACCTCACACTTTTCTGCATTAAACTCCATTTGCCACCTCTCAGCCCAGCTCTACAGCTTATCTATCTCCCTCTGTCACTTACAACATCCTTCAGCACTATCCACAACTCTACCAACCTTAGTGTCATCAGCAAATTTACTAACCCATCCTTCTACGCCCTTATCTAGGTCATTTATAAAAATGATAAACAGCAGTCAACCCAAAACAGATCATTGCAGTACACCACTAGTAACTGAACACCAGGATGAATACTTACCATCAACCACCACCCTCTGTCTTCTTTCAGCTAGCCAATTTCTGATCCAAACCGCTAAACCACCCTTAATCCCATGCCTCCATATTTTGTGCAATAGCATATTGTGGGAAACCTTATCAATCGCCTTACTAAAATCCATGTACACCACATCAACCACTTTGCCCTGATCCACCTGTTTGGTCACCATCTCAAAGAACACAACGAGGTTTGAGTGACATGACATACCCTTCACAAAACCATATTGACTATCCCTAATCAACTTATTCTTCACCAGAGGATTATAAATCCTATCTCTTTACTTCCTTTTCCAACACTATACCCAAAACCGAAGATTAGAGCTGCCAGCATTTGAGAAGCATTACATTCAAAGACATATCTTCTTTCTGAGGGCATTGAGTCTCAATGATGCAGTCTCATGGAAGATGATGAAAGCTACACATATATATGTATACAATAGAGGTCAGGTTAGATAATGGGCTTCCATACAGATGTGAGAAAGAACCAGGAACTGTAAATATGATATTCTTTATGCTTCCATGAGATGGGGACTTTGCAGGCAAAGGTCACTTTTGATTACCCATCCTAAAATGCTCCATGAACTGAGTGTCTTACCAGACCATTTCAGACAGCAGTAAAGAGTCAACCACATTGGTCGCACATCAGCCAGACGAGGAAAGGACATAGATTGACAATTGAGAATAGTTTCATGGTCACCATTACTTAGACTTGCTTTACATTCCAGATTTATTGATTGATTTAAATTTAAATTTCACCTGCTCCTGTGGTGGGTTTTGAATCTTTATCCCCAGAGAGTTAAACTGAGTCTCTAGATTATTAGTTCAGTAACATTACCAATACATCACCATCTTCCCCCTTCATTCTCTTCAAAAGGGAATTCAGGCCAAACCTTTCTACTTTAGAATATGGAGCTCACTACTGTCAGTAGTTGAGGCAACAAGCATAGATGCCTTTAAGGGAACACTCAAAAGAATCTAAAGATATAAAGGAATAGAAGTATGTAATGGTTTTATAAAGAATGTGCTGGGATGATCAAGCTGAAGAACAGAGGGATTTGGAGATCCTGGTGCATGAAATACAAAAACCTAACATCTAAGTTCAGCAGGTAATAGGGAGGGAAAATGGAAAGCTGGGTTTTATTTCAGAGGGAACAGAGATAAAAATAGTGATCTCTTTTTAAAACTTTATACAGATGATGCATTAGTCGCCACAGATGGAATACTGTGAACAGTTTGGTCCCTTTATCTAAGGAAAAACAATTGGCATTGAAGGCAGACCAGAGATGGTTCATAAAGTTGGTCCCAGGTATGGAGGGACTTTCGCATGAGGAGAGGTTGAGACATTTGGGCTTGTAGTCATTGGAGTTTAGAAGAACAGCAGGAGACCTTATGAAAACAGATAAAATTCTTGGGGGGCTTAATAGAGGAGATGGGGAGAAGTTGTGCCCCCTTGTGGGAGAGTCTAGGAACAAGGAACTTAATCTGAGAATAAGAGTCACCTATTAGACAGAGAAGAGGAGGAATTTCTTCTCTCAGAGGATGACGAAGAGGATTGTCAAGGCTGAGTCATTAAGTATATACAAGGCTGAGGTAGACAGCTTTTGAATCATTACAGAAACCAAGTGTTATGGGGATAAGGCAGGAAAGTGAAGTTGAGGATTATCAGATCAGCCATGATCGCACTGAATGGCAAAGTAGACTCAATGGGGCAAATGGCCTTTTCTACTCCCATATATCATGTGCATTATGTAAACACCAGTATGGATCTGTCAGGTTAAATGACTTCTTTCTATGCCAGGTGTGAATGCATTGTAGCAAGCGCAGAAGAGATTTATTAAGGTGGTTCCAAGGTTGAGAAACTTCAGTTATGAGGATAGATTGAAGAGTTGGAGCCTGTTATCCTCGGAAAAAAGAAGACTAAAAGGAAGTCTGATAAAAGTTTTCTCAGTCATGAGGACTCTGGATTGAGTATATAGGAAGAAACAGCTACAAATGCCGGAGGAAAGATCACAGAAGCGCTTCACAGGAGGCTCCCAAGTCACCTAGAGAGGGGACGAAACATCTGCAACACAAATTCCCAGCTCGGCGAACAGAACCACAACAACAGCTCCTTCTCATAGAACAAAAATCAAGAACCAGATTAAAAGTGATTGGCAAAAGAAGCAAATGTGATGTGAGGAAAATTGTTTTCATGCAATAAATGGTTCAGGTCTGGAAAGCACTGCTTGTGGAGGCACAAGAAAGCCTCCATTATTTGAATAGAAGCATGGTACAATGGGATGGGTGAGAGCCAGGAGAATGGCACTGAATCATAATGGATGGCTAGTTCCAACACAATAGGTCAAATTGTCTCATCGAATCATGGAATCCCTGCAGTGCAGATAGAGACAATTCAACCCATTGTATGCCTACACTGCCCTCCAAAGAGCATCCAACCCAGACCCATCGCAACCCCCATCCCCGAAACTCCATATTTCCCATGGCTAATCCAGTTAGCCTACATATCCCTAGTCACTACAGGCAATTTCCCATGCTTTGTGACAGCAGTGCTAGCTAGTCTCCTTTTATGCCAAAACGCATCTGTGATTCTGTGATATATGTTGTAAGGGAGGACAGCAATCCCAATGATGGTGGCTCTTCATGGGTTAGAATTCTAATGAGATAAATCTCACTGGGGTACAAGTCCTCAATGCCTGGCTCCCAGCAGGATACAGTTCCACAGATGCCAAATGCATTGGTGTCCAGGACAGCCACATTCTCATTTAACTGTCTACACAAACAGAAAAATTATTCAACTGTAAGACATCTGAGTCTTGTCTAATCCTGTAATCACATCACCTCACTACACTGTTTCCAGCAGGTTGCCTGAATCAAAAGGTATGGGGTCATGATCTACTTTAGAGACATGAGCACAAAGGTTTAGACTGACCCTCCCAGTGAAGAAGCGAGGGAGTGTTACACTGTCAGAGGTGCTGTCCTTCAGATATTAAACCAGTCCAACATCTTTGGACTGTGGGATAAAACCGGAGCACCCAGCGGAAACCCACGTAGACACGGACAGAACATGCAAACTCTACACAGCCCATCAGTCCTCTTAGGTGAACAATAAAGATCCTATGGAACTATCCAAAGAAGGTCAAGGGAATTCCACCCCACCCCCAGCATATTGGCCAATGTTTAATACTCCATACAAAACAATTGTCAGATTATCTGGTTGGTATCACATTGTTGCTTGTTGCAGGCAAACTAGCTGCTGCTTTTTCAATGTTACAGCAGTGATTCAACAAATAGTATTATTAGCTGTAAAACATATTGGTAAACACTGAGGTCAGGAAAGGTGCTGTATAAATACAGATCTCTTTTTGATGGAGGAGTTATTGAATTCAGGAGTTATTGAGTAGAAACTGGAACCAAGAACTGACTCCTTAGCCAAGAATGTTACAATAAGTGCCGTGTCGCACTAGTATCAGCTAACTCTGCACAGACCAAGGATGTAACCTGGAATTTTCTGACCTGAATGATTTGGTATCTACTGGACCATTGGTCATCCTTGTAACTAGTTTTACTGCCTGCATTAGTATACATTGATAAGTCAGAGTCGGTTTGGATGGCTGGTTTGCAATGCAGGGTAAATAAGGATATTCTGGACAGCAAGAGTTCCATTCTCATATGACTCACACAGAGGTTATCATGTAGGATTCTCCATTTCAACTTCTCCTCTCACCTGGGGCATGGTGCCCTCAGTTTAAACCACCACCAGCCACCTCCCTCCAATGTCAAAGCAGCACTGTGGCCCACTAGGACTATTGTGGCTTTACCTTTTGGTACTAACAAGGAGCAGTTTCCAAGAAAATCCAATACTTCCACAGTAGCACCAATGAAATTTCATTCTACACAACTTTAGTGGAACAGGTGATGAACAGTGACCAAAGCAGACAGTCTAACAGAGCAGGGGACAAACTTTGGATTTACTTTCAATCATAGACCCACCGAATTTTACAGTATAGAAGGAAGCCATTTGAAATATTGTGCTTGTACTGACTCCCAAAACAGCTACCCAGCTAGTTCCATTCTCCAGCCCTACCTCTGTAGCCCTCTAATATTCATCCCTATCACATTATATCCAACTCTCCTTTAAAACCCCCGATGGAATCCACCTCCACCACTCTCCCAGGCAGTGCATTCCAAATCTAACAACTTTCTGAAGAAATAGGTTTTTCCTCATCTTATTCTTACCTCTCTTTCTGACAATCTTGAAATTGTGACCCCAAGTTCCTGACATACCAAACAGAAAAATATTCTTTACCTTGTCAAATTGTTCATAATTTTGAATGCCTCAATAAGGTCCCCTCTTAATCTTTGCTGCTCTCAGCCTGATTTCTCAAATGCTCCTTTTTATCTAAAGGAAGCTTTAGTCTCTTAAATTGGTTTCATCTATTTTGAGCACATTTGGTCGAAAGCTCAACAAGTTATACTGGTCAGTGTCACATAAACCACACAGGTCACAATAAGCATCACCACTGCTTCTCATGAATAGGGCGATGCTGAAAATAATTGCTGAAGTCTTCACCCTATGATGAGCAGCCGCCTGAGAGTAAATCTTACTGTAACACGCTGCATATATCTTGGAAATGCGTCACTCACATGGTATCTTGCATCTTTCATACCCCCTTGGCTTTGTGACAGGTAGATGAATATGTGCCCAGGTGCACACCGTCTGCTGTGCCCTGTGGATACCGCAACACATATTCAGTCAGAATCAGAAGCTGCCTCTCACAATCCATAAACAGGATCTCAAGCCTGAGATTTGTTTTACGAAACAAGCTTGTTGGCTTAAAGACCTGTTCTTGCTATTTAAAAAAAAATCTCCCTATGTCTGTTGTCGAGTTTTTAAGAAGTGCCATCATGAAGAGTAGATACAGCATTGGGTGATTTATTCAGCCCTCTTCAGATGTCCGTTGTCTGTCTAATACCAAAGTAACATGCCACTGACATCTGCTGGGGAAAATGCATTAAACCTGCTGCTTATCAATAAGCTGTCCTCATCGTCTCTCTGGCCTCCAAATGGAATATTGCAGCATTCAATCTATATCCTCGAATGAATCCTCACCCCCATGTCAACCACTGTGTCTCAGAGAAATATTAATTAACTGACAGTGAAGCTATTTAGCAGGAACAACAGCTGCAGCAGAGGAAGGATGAGTTATTGACTTACAGCCGGGATGTGTCCAAATAAAACGGAAACCTCCTGGAGGGTGGGAAGAGCAAGAGAATTACTAGTCGGCAGGAGCTAACTCTGCAACTGGCTGGGACTCCACTACACAAACCCAATCAAGAACCTGCTAGAAGCCAGGATGATGGTAGCTCCAGTTGGAAGCAAGATAAGGACTGGATAAAACATGCAGTGCTTGGTCCACTGAATATTGCATGCTTGAGGGATGGTCCACCACACATCTCCAGAGGGCTGACAATAATGTGTCTTCACACAGTATGCTCCTATCCTTACTGCGTTCTGGCCACATTTTCTCTTAATCTGAGTTCCAGGTGGAGTGATGCAGACCACAACACATTCCAGTTGAACTGGGCATATTCCCTCAAAGGATGCAGCATTTAACCACACAATGTTGCACATGCAGCTAGGGACAGCCAACCTGATGGTACAGCAGCCAATGGAGAGTTTTCCCCTATTCCCATTTACTCGAATTCTGCTATGGCTCCTTGATGCCACATATTTAGATATTTAAATATTTCTGTGACCAAACAATGTAATGTTTGTAACTTCATAGTTAAGTATAATAAATGTCTTTGGATTCTTTGAATACCACTACAACAACACCCAGTTTATCATGTTACTTAAAATGACAAAAGCATTGAGGACATAGGTAAAATACCTTGTTGGAAGCAAACTCACACCATGGTAACAATAGTGGCCATCTATACAAGACTCCAATATTTTGGTGGTAGACAGTTGGAAAACTCATTGAAGACTAATTAGACAACAGCTTTGCATTGCAGAGTGTTCAATCAAGGGGACAGTTTCTCAATCTTCAGCACTAGTTTCTGCCATGAAACAATAAAGGTAAGGTGCTGTTTTAGGATTATAATGTAAGCTCTTTTAAGATATAATAAGTGACCAAGAGTGTTTTTGTTAAAAATACAAAGGCTGAAGTTACAAATGCATGTGCTAAAGACTACTGAAGCATACTGGATACCTTATCTCTCTTTTCTCTTTCATGAGAGGTTACAAATCTGATTTTTATTTTCAAATATGTAATTCATATGATTTCAAAAGCATTGTTCCAAATATCCTATGAGAAAATACTGCTTTAAAATGCAAATAAGTAATTTTCTACATTAAGAATCTCACTCATGTCCAGACATTGGTTATTTCTACTAATTCACTGAAAAATCTCACATGACATCATCACTCATTTTTCAGTGCCTGTAATTTTAAAGGGACCATAGCCAGTTAGGCATTATTCTTAAGGGATCAAGGCTAATAAAAAATCTCTTTTACTCTACGCTTACATAAAGTCAAAGACATATGGTTTAAGTGGGTACAGAGGCATGAATAGTATAAAACTCACTGTGCCATTTGGCATTCAGTGATATTGTAGTATACTGTATTATAGCTGTGCAAACAACACATGCAGGTCTATTTTATGGACTAAGCTATAGATGTTCCCAATAAAAAAGTTCTAAAATCTTTTGTTTGCCATTGTCAAAAAGGAGCTACATAGAATGAACACCTGTGGTTTTCCTGTGGGCAAGCATAAAGATCCAGAAAACACATGGAGTGTACTTGAAGATCAACTCAAGGTTAACAGACTCTAACTCATGCCATAGAGTCTACAATCCCTCGAGTGTATTGACCTGTTTGTTGAAAAATACTGCTACAAAGGGAATAAATGTGACATTTCCAAAGAGGAACTGTCAAAGAAGCTTATTGAATTTATCATTGTTTTTAAACCAATAAATTCCTCTAGGAAGGATTTTCTGGATAAGGATAAGAACTATAAAGTTGATGCATTACTTGAGGATAGATGCAGCATGAAAACATTCATTTTTTTTGATGCAGGGGTTCCTGACGAAGGGCTTATGCTGAAACGATGATTCTCTTGCTCCTCGGATGCTGCCTGACCTGCTGTGCTTTTCCAGCACTACACTCTCGACTCTGTTCTCCAGCGTCTGCAGTCCTCACTTCCTCCCATGAAAATATAATGGTAAATCAACAGCCATTACATGTAGCCGGCATTATTGCTACAGTAAGCAAAGTGTACCAAACCAAAAAAAAATAATGGAGATGTGGTTTATAATACCTACCCAAAAGCTGGCAAGCTTTTCTTGATATTTGTAAAGCAGTGGCACGAAGAGACATTGAATATAACTGTGCAAGAATCCTGGTTCCACAGGTCAAGCTAGAGCCCACAACAAAATGTAGATTGCCAACCAACTGCATACCGGCTCAGTGGTTAGTACTGTTAAGTCACAGCGCTAGTGACCTGGGTTCGATTCCAACCTCAGGTGACTGTGTGGAGTTTTCACATTCTCCCTGTATCTGTGTGGGGTGCTCTGGTTTCTTCCTACAATCAAAAAATGTGCAGATTAGGTGAATTGGCCATGCTAAATTGCCCATCATGTTCAGGGATGTGCCGGTCAGGTGCATTAGTCAAGGGTAGATATAGGGTATGGGAATGGGTCAGGGTGGATTACTCTTTGGAGAGTTTGTGTAGACTTGTTAGGCCGAAGGGCCTGTTTCCACACTGTAGGGATTCTAATTCTAAAAAAAAAGGCACCACAGTACTGGCAGCAAGGACAATGTGAAGATGGTGCACAAATGAAAATTTTTGACTTAAGTCCAGAATTAACCGTGAAGGACAAATTTTAGAAGATGACCAAGCTTTCCCTATTGTTAACCCCACACATCATGACAATGTGTAAAGCCATCAGAACATTTTACAATACTCAATAATACATGCCCCAAAAAAGCAGACAACACACACTAAAAGTTAAAATTAACACGGGAGCTAGTGCCAGCATATTATCACTATGCACCATAAAAGAACTGAGCCACAGAAAGTGACTCTCCAGGACATGATCCACAAGAGACCATCTCACTGCATATATTCTATCACCAATTGGCAGAATCACACTGCATTATCAGTAAGCTCATCTTGGCTTCCAGAAATCTTCTACCTGGTAGGAAATGGCAGGACTGCCTGCATGAACAAAATCTCGGTATAAGGTCAGTTATGCTATAATGCAATAGTGCAATTTTCATGCAATCTCGCATTATGAGAATATCACACAATGGCAGTACCGTTTAAACTAATGAGGTCAGAATCGCGTTACAACCAATACACACTCCAGAAGTTCATGCTTTAGAAACAGTGTCTCCAATACATCATTCGCATTTCAGCAAATGTGTGTTAACAAAACACGCATTATAGCAGAAAAACCTGTAGTCACAATGTATGAAATTCAAAGCATGTCCACTGTAGCTGATGCAACAAATTAGTGGCGATCTCAAATGTCTGTACCGAGCTGGATTCGGTGCAATCATTAATTTGAAGGCTGATCCAATATTACATCTTAATGATGGTATAATCCCATTTATTGATTGTCCAAGGAAGCTCCCCATGCATATTCAGGAGAAGTTTCAAGCAGAACTGAATGAGATGCAGTGAAATAGAATAATTTAGAAGTGCAACTGCCACACAGATTAGTGCAGCTCCATCATATGTTTTACACAAAGTTGGCACCATAAGAGCATGCCTAGATTCAACTAATATCAAAACAAAGAACTACAAAAGCTGGAAATCTGAAACAAAAACAGAAATTACTGGTGAATCTCTGCAGGTCTGGCAGCATCTGTGGGGAGAAAGCAAAGTTAACGTTTCGAGTCTGGTGACTCGCATATGCCTCAATTCAAGATGCCTCAACCTTTCACTTAAAAGGTGTCCATTCAAACTAATTACACTGGAAGAACAAAATCCTAAACTTTCCAGAGAAAGATTTTTTTTCCAAGCTAGGAAGGATGTAGTAAAACTTGAAAGGGTTCAGAAAAGATTGACAAGGATGTTGCCAGGGTTGGAGGGTTTGAGCTATAGGGAGAGGTTGAATAGGCTGAGGCTATTTTCCCCAGAGGGTCAGAGACTGAGAGGTGACCATTTAGAGATTTAAAACATCATGAGTGACATGGAAAGAGTAAATACACAATGTCTTTTCCCTGGGGTGGGAGAGTCCAGAACTAGAGAGCATAGGTTTTGGGTGAGAGGGAAAAGATTTAAAAGGGATATGGGGGCAACATTACCATGCAAAGGGTGATGCGTGTATGGAATAAGCTGCCAGTGGAAGTGATGGAGGTTAATACAATTACAACATTAAAAAGGCATCTGGATGGGTATAAAGGGTTTTGAGGGATATGGGCCAAGTGTTAGAAAATGGGACTAGGTTAATTTAGGATATCTGGTCGGCATGGATCAATTGGACCAAGAAGTCTGTTTCTGTGCAGCACATCTCTATGACTCTATGGCTCTAGATACAAAGCGTGGATGCTGATTTGTCCATTTGGCAGAAGAATCTAAGTAACTCACAACATTTAGGACACTATTTTGGATGGTACTGTCTGCAATTTGGGCTTTCCGTTACCCAAGACGTACTCCAGCAGCATATTGGTAAGATTATAGAGCATGAACCTAGTGGTATGTACATAGCTGATGATCTTGTGATCACGGGTAAGAAAAAGGCAAAGCACCACCTGAATATTTACCTACTGTAGAAGAACAAGGAGTAGCATTTAATAGCTCAAAGCACCAGGACAGCATCAGCCAATTAAACCTCTTGGACTCCATTTAACCCAGCCACCAAGTCCATCCCAATCCAGTGAAGATCAAGGACATTATACAAATGCTGATCCTGCAGGATAAAGAGAATTTGTGATCGTGCCTTAGATTTTTAAATTTCCTTTTGCCATATATTTCTGCCTTTGCAGATGAGGTGTCCCTGCAGAGACATTTGCTAAAGAAGGTGTCCCCTGTGTTTGGTGTGAGAGCTGCCCATAACTGGCAGTACAAAATAGCCAATGACTGCCCATGGCGAGTGCAACAAAACATGGCTGACAGTTAGGAAAATATTTGCTTAATATAGTCTTCACAAGTGACACAGTAGCTTTGTAGACTCAACACCACTGAACTGAGATATAATACATAGCTGCAGTTATTTATGCATAGCACACTGATAAGAACGTTTCACACTAATTTGCAAATCTCTCTTGAATTACTTAATCAATTTGTTGCAATACTAAGAGTAGATTTTAATTAAGATTATTCAGATAATCATAGATATAAGTTCCAAAGTAGTTATAGATCCACCTATATACAAAAAAAAATCACTAAAAGCATCAGGGAAAAGATTCAAATAAAACTTATGAGAGCAAAGCAGTCTCAGACAGTAAAGGCAGCCCTTATGTCATTACAGGGAGAAAACAGACATTAGAATGTGGATTGAATGGACATATTATAAGATACCTAAGGATAAAGATAGGGGTGTCTCATAAAAAGAGTGAGACACAACTTGTTACCTGAAGAATTCTAACATTAGGTGTAACCACATAACTTTGTTGAAACTGATATTATAACAATTAGTAAAAATCAATACTTTTTGTATTTCCTGTAATCAGATTAATAAGGAACTTAAGAGGTGCAGAAGGTGCATCTAATTAATTGGCAGTTAATATGGTGCATTTGGTAAATATCTGGCAGGAAGCTACTTGAATACTATGTCCATTGTGAAAAGCCCCAAAGGGAAATAAGAGACTTTGGGAAACACCATGAACGACTGTAGTGCACCACAAGCCTGTCCATCTCTTTGTCATTCACTGATATGATGAGCTTAATTGGAAACACATTGAAATTGCTGAGTGTACCAGTACTTCCTTCGGGGAAACAGAGTCATAGAGTCATAGAAGGACGAGCATCAGTTAATCTGTGTACACGACAGCAAGTAAATTGCTGAGGCAAACTTGAACTGTATAAGATGCTGTATCAGAGATCCAACTACAAAGGGATAACTGAGCATTACTGACCAATAGTAAACAAGAGTGGGGGTGTAGGGGTGGGGAGATGTGTGTGTGTGTGCTATGAGCTTGAGCTGTATAAGATAAGTTACTTAGAAACTTATTGTCTGCCTTTTTGCTATGGAGATCTGAAGCTGTAACAAAGTTGTGTCACTATAAATGTTACCTGAAACAACCATTGGACTCGGACTCTCATTGAAAACGATGAGATCTAACATTTGGCAAGATGACCACCAATAGAGCTTCAATTCTCTCAAGCAGGTTTTGTCAGCAAAATCTTATTGAAATTCTACATCCGCTGGAAAGTGATGATCCCCAAAGTGAATGCATCGCAAAATGGACTAGGCATGTGTTCTACAAGATAAAAATCCAATTGCTTTTGTTTTGAAAACTCTGTCATCTGTGCAAGCCAACTATTCCAATATAGAGCATGAGAAATTAGCTCTGGTGTTCTGCATCATGCAATTTCACAACATGCTTACTTAGCAAGAAATTAACCGTTGAAACATAATAAGACATTAAAATGAAATGGCATAAACTGCTAAGGCATGCATTATAATACTTGCAGCATCTAGGTCAAAATTCAAAGTTAAGACCATGAAGTGAGATAGGAACAAGGTACCAGGATAATTACGTCTGAAATAATGTTTCATCACAAAGACAGAGATATTCCTCTTGATTGACATGTTGGTGCTCTTGATTATAAATTTGAAGACATTCTTGAGGTCGAACTGTTAAATTTGGCCAGGGTTAGTTTGGCAAATTTTTAAGATGGACAACTAGAGGAGGTCTGACAGTGATAAAGAAATACTGAAGAAGACTTGATCGGTTCAGGTATGAGAAACAAACTTGAAATGTTGTGACAAGTCATTTTCGAAGTAAACAAGTTCTCATATCAAAAGCATTTCTACCAAGAAACCATGTCCATACTACACCAGGGACATGTGGCTACTGAATACACTTGAATCTGCACATTTGCCAGGGATGAATCAGGATATTCAATGACTGTCAAACATCCCAGTGCTCATAGCAGATGGAGCTTCTAATCCACAAAGTGTTCCAACCATTTCTTGGATGAAAGTAGCGACTAACTGATTGACAGCGCACAGGAAAGATTACATCCTTATGTTGGATTACTTCTCTAAGCTTCCCCGTTTTTGATGATTTAGTCACACAATAAGCATGATGGTTGATGACGTGATCAGTTTATCCACTATCCTACGCAGATAGCTTCTGACAACAGATCAAAATATTTTGGCAAACCGTTTCAGGAAATGTGTACTAAAGTGACCCCAATCACATTGACACCCCACTATCCTTAGCAGGATACATGATACATAATATACCTGAATGATCATTGAATCCTCAGCAACAAAACAAGACTTTCACATTGCATTGCTGCATTTTTGTGCATCACAAATGGCAAATGATTTCCCAGTCCCTGCACAACTTATAGTCAGAAGGCAAATGTACAGATCCTTACCAGCAGTCAATTGTCTAATCTTTGCAAACACAGGATATTCTTTTTCAGAAATTGGAGACTAAACTACAAGCCAACAGGTAGAGAATTATGGAAACTGTCCACTGGCAAAGAGTGTGAACGATCAGTACAACATCAAATATTTAGAAGCAAAGTATTCAAAATTTGCAACTGGCCCAGATCATACAAAGTTATTCCTGATCATGGTGCTGCATTGCAGTGGAGCAGAAATGAGCTTATACCAATGTATAGCACATCAATCATGCACAAATACAGTGAGGAAGAAAGTACTCGCTAACAGCAATGATTATGTGATGATGTTGAGTGACAGAAATCAGCAGTAAAACAACCAAGTTGTTAAACAAGTGAAGCAGAGAACAATGTATCCCTCTCTATTGGTATCTGATCACCAAATCAGTTCAAGTTGTCAGAACTCAAAAGCATCACACAGAAGTTTGAAATGTTAAGTCTTGTAAACTCTGTTTTATCAGTTTGTATAATTATCAAATTGACAACATATTATATAACAGCAGCATATATCTGAGTCAAAAAGTGTGGTGCTGATACCATCCGAGAAACAGGAACATCAATTTTTCCAGCGTAAGCCCTTCATCAGGATTTCCTGATGAAGGGCTTATGCCCAAAAAGTTGACTCTCTGCTCCTCTGATGCTGCCCGATCTGCTGTGCTTTTCCAGCACCACACTCATTGCCTCTGATCTCCAGCGTCTTGCAGTCCTCACTTTCTCCTCAGTAGCATATATCTGCACGGGATAAGATGTGATCTTTGGAAAAAGGAGTCTCTTGTGTTATTTTAAAGGTAATTATGTCAGTAGATCTTTGAAAGATGTGCTCATGATTTCATCATTATATCATTGCCACGGACCTGAGGGTATAAAACTCTCACACTCCATTTTACCTGGATCCCTTGAAGCATGACACTTCCATGGAAGTATGTTGCTCTCTGTTGTAAACCACTAGCTTAACATTCGCCCAGACATTTCTATATGTGGAGGATGTGATGTTTCTATAGTATAGTCATCTGTAATAAATGTCCATTGGATTCCTCAATACCACAATTCCAGGCCCAGTTTCTTATGCTATGGGAGACAAAGTAAGCATAATTGTGTCACGTTGGAGGCAAACTCATGCCACATTTCAAGTGCAATCGCCATCACATCCCCTCCACCTTTTAAGAACAAATTTTCTGCTACAGTTACAAAATGTGGTCCACAAGGTGTCAGACATTTTCACTACTTAAAAAAAGAACCCTGTGAGGTTGCTCAACTATACCTGTATCCAGATATATCTAACTCATGATCTTTCCCTGATTTAAAATATGAAGGATGCACACTTCAAATCTTTCACTTTCTATACCTACTCGAGAAGGAAATCTGTAGTCCTTATCCAGCCTGGCCTACACGTGATTCCAGATCCACAACAAAGGCTGGCCTGTCTATGAAAGAATAATTTTTAAAAATTCTTCAGATTATCTATTGTATTTAATATATTTTACACGCTGGTCCTGGGCATGTGAGGATAGAGATGTGAGTATCAGCAGTGCAGTGAGGGGAAGAAATTGAAATTTGTTTTGAAAATGTATTCAAAAGATGTGGGCATCACTAGCCTGGCCACCATTTATTGCCTATCCCTAATTGCCCCGTGGACAGTTAAGAGTCAACCATGCTGCTGTCGGTCTGGAGTCACATTTAGGCCAGACCAGGTAAGGACAGCAAATTTCCTTCCCTAAATTACATTAATCATCCAAATGGGTTTTTCCAATATTAGACCCTTAATTTCAAATCATTTTAAAATCTGAATTCAAATTCCACCATCTGCCCATTTGAGTCCAGGTTCCCAGAATATTGTCTGGTTCTTAAGATTAATCGTCTCATGAAAAGACCACTAGGCCGTTCCCTGCAGCCTAGAAACCAATGCATTTCAGCAGGTGAGCCCCAGCTGGACGGAGGAAGTGGTCCAGGGATACCCACGAGGCTCCACTGGCGGAGTGCAGCATTCCCACTGACACCGGGGAATCATTGGCCCAAGATCGACCAAAGTGGAGAAGGAGCATCCAAGAAGGTGTCGAGCACCTCAACACTTGCCTTGAGAGGGAAAAAGCAGAAGCTGGGGAAACAGCATGAGGAGCATGGTGCCCCACCAACACCCCACCCATTCCTTCCCATGACTACCTTCTTCCCCAAGTGGAGCAGAACCTGCCGTATCTGTATCAGTCTGTACAGCTACCTCTAGACTCACCCTGAGAGTGGAAGAAAGTCACCCTCATCTACAAGGGACTGCAAATGATGATGGATTTCATGAGCACTTCTATGTCTCTGAGAAGATTTCAGTGCTTGATTTCGCGCAGACCTGGCTATCATTTCTTTTCACCATAAGCCCACTGCTCCATTGAATCCATTCCCCCCCACCCCTCCTCCAACACCACTCAGTTACTGAGTAGACCCATGTGCATTGCTTGGCCATCATTACTCACATTGACTGGAGTCTGGGATTCCAGACTGGTTTTCTATCAAGTTGAATTAGTGAGTCAAAGTCCTTCCAAAATAAAAATGAAACACTGCAGATGCTGGAAATCTGGAACATAAAGAAGGCCATTTGGCCCTTTGAGCCTGCTCCACCATTCAATATGTTCATCCAACTCTGTAATCTGTCTCTGCTTTCTCCCTATACCCTTTTATTCCATTAGCCTGAAGAACAATATGTAACTCCTTCTGGGAAACTTTGAATGTTTTGGCCTCAATTGTTTTCTATGGCAGAGAATTCCAGAGACTGATCACTCTCTAGGCAAAGACATTTCTCCTCATCTCATTCCTAAATGGCCCACCCTAAGAGACTGTGATCCATGCTTCTGGACTCCTGGTCATTGGGAACACGATTTACCCAGTATACTCTTGCCATTATTTTTTAGGTTTTAAGAGAACTTTACTCATTCTTCTAAATCTGAAACAAACACGGAGAATGCTGGAAATACACAGTAGATCTGGTTACATCTGTGAAAAAGAGAATCTGAGGTAATGTTTCAGTTTGATGATCCTCAGTGAGAACTGGAAATCAGTCAAACTGAAACAAAAACTGATTTCCTCTCTCCATGGATACTTCCTGCTGAGTAGTTCCAGCGTGCTCTGTTTTTATTTCAAATTTCCAGCATCTGCATTCCACTCCAGGACTTGAGCTTGAAAACCCAGCTCTACTCCCCAGCAGCATCCTGAGGGAGTGCTGCACTCTCAGAGAATTCCAAGAACAGTGGAGTTCTCCCCAGTGTCGTTCCTAATATTTATCTCTCCATCAACATCACAAAAATAGATGGTCTGGTCAGTGTCACATTGTTGTCTAGGGGAGCTTACTGTGAGCAAATTGGCTGCTACAGTTCCTATATCACACTTCACCAATTATATTATTGGTCATAAAGTCTGGAGGGACAATCTGTGGCTGGGAAAAATGTTTTTATGAATGTAAATGTTTACAAGTTGGCATTTTTGTATATCAATCTGCAATATAGATACAAACGTTAAAATGTGAAATACTGGATGTTTCCAAGCTGAAACCTGATATATTTCAAGGAGTAAAACTCTCTACCAAAACTCCAGGACCCCAGGCTGTATTTTTAGCAATAGGACAAAAAGGATTAACAGGAATGAGACAATTATAGCACTGTTCCAGCTAATCAGTGGAATAGCTTCTTCTTGGATTACATGACACAACAACAAACCAGTATCTTACTAAAACCAGCCACTTAGAAGCAGCCAGTCAATGATTTCAAAAGGGAGTCAGATGGGCACTTTGACCAAATTTGCATGTTGTTTCTTTTTCAATGCTTGGACTTTCGATATGCAGCAGTGACCTCCGAAACCAGATGTCAGAATTCTGCTCCCACTAATTGGTGTGCATGCAAGAATGGAGGAACCTCAGGATGAAGGAATACTGGATAGGCTTGGCATTTACTGCCCATCTTAACTGGCTTTGTGACGATGATAAAAACAAGGACTGCAGATGCTGGAAATCAGAGTCTAGATTAGACTGGTGCTGGAAAAGCACAGCAGGTCAGGCAGCATCCGAGGAGCAAGAAAATTGACGTTTCGGGCAAAAGCCCTTCATCAGGAATAGAGGCAGGGTGCCTGCAGAGTGGAGAGATAAATGAGAGGGGGGGGGGGGGAGAAAGTAGCATAGAGTACAATAGGTGAATAGGGTTGGGGATGAAAGTGATAGGTCAGAGAGGAGGATGGAGTGGATTGGTGGAAAGGAAGATAGTCAGGTAGGATAGGTCATGGGGACGGTGCTGAGCTGGAAGGTTGGAACTGGGGTGAGGTAGGGGAAAGGGAAATGAGGAGCTGGAAGTTGGAACTGGGATGAGGCACCCTGCCTCTATTCCTGATGAAGGGCTTTTGCCCGAAACGTCGATTTTCCTGCACCTTGGATGCTGCCTGACCTGCTGTGCTTTTCCAGCACCACTCTAACCTAGACTCTGGTTTCCAGCATCTGCAGTTCTTGTTTTTACCTAGTTGATTTTAACCCTACTGTGAATCCTCTTGCAAGGATGCCTGCCTTGAAGAAGTTCTCCTCCTCTCTCTACAAGAATCTCAGTGAGTCTCTCTCTCACTGCAACTCCCAGGTCATCTTCTCTGCCCTGAAGCTCTTCAACCATGTCCTGAAACAGACTCGCTACTACAGTCACATTTGCTTTCTTCCTCAATTCTCCTTCCCCCAGCTCCAACCTTCCAGCTCAGCAATGTCTCCATGACTTGTCCTACCTGCCTATCTTTCTTTCCACCAATCCACTCCACCCTCCTCTCTGACCTATCAGCTTCGTCCACACCCACATTCACCCATTGTACTCTTTACTACCTTCCCCCACCTTCCTCTCTGACCTATCACCTCCATCCCCACCCCCATTCACCTATTGGACTTTATGCTACTTTTTCCCCACCCCCACCCCCCCCTCTCATATATCTCTCCACTTTGCAGGCACCCTGCCTCTATTCCTGATGAAGGGCCTTTGCCCGAGACATTGATTTTCCTGCTCCTCGGATGCTGCCTGACCTGTTGTGCTTTTCCAGCACAACTCTGATCTTGACTCTGTGAAGATGGTGGTGAGTTGCCTTGTGTAGCCACTGCAGTTCACAGGGATAGGTCAATTCTTAATGCTGTGAGGAAGGGACTGCCAGAATTTTGACCCAGCGACCTCTGTTATTCTTTTTCTGTGTAAAATGACATATCTAGAACATGCAAATGTTCTGTAGTAAACCAATGTTACTTGTGATTGATGCACAAGTAGTTTTACAGTCAAACTACAAACATGGAAACATAATGGGGTTTCAAAATGTGAGGCAAATCTGAGCCCTCACTTTGAAGCCAGCTCAGAAAGTGAGATTTGTTGAGAAAGCATATGGTGTGTTAGCTTGTATTGGCAGAGGAATTGAGTTTCAGAGCCACAAGGTCATGCTGCGGCTATGCAAAACTGTGGTGTGGCTGCACTTGGAGTATTGTGTACTGTTCTGGTCGCCGGCTTATAGAAAGGATGTGGAAGCTTTGGAAAGGGGTCAGAGGAGATTTACTGAGATGTTGCTTGGTATGGAGGGAAGATCTTATGAGGAAAGGCTGGGGGACTTGATGCTGTTTTCGTTAGAGAGAAGAAGGTTAAGAAGTGACTTAATTGAGACATAAAAGCTAATCAGACAGTTAAATAGGTCTGATGCTAGTCATCACCATCCTCAGTTGGTGATGACGAGCATGAGGGGACATAGCTTTAAATTGAGGGGTGATAGACATAGGACATAGGACATATGCCTTCTTAACAAATCCCACTTTCTTTATGCAGAGAGAAGTAGAGGTGTGGAACACCCTGCCTGAAACAGTAGTAGACTCACCAACTTTAAGGGAATTGAAATGGTCATTGGATAAATATATGGATGAAAATGGAATAGTGTAGGATAGGTGGGCTTCAGATTAGTTCCACAGGTCAGCACAACATTGAGGGCCGAAGGGCCTGTTCTATGTTCCATGTTCTACAAGTCTCCTTCCTTTGTGACCATCGAGCTTCAACAAAAGATGAATTTGGGGCTGATTGAAGCAGATGTTCATTGGTGTTGTGATTAAACTGGAGTACAATAGTGTTCATAAATCAACACCAATTAGCAGTCTTCCCTGAAGAGATTTAACAGAGGGAGTTTTATCTTCCACATAATGGTCTGACCTGATCTATAACCTGAATACAACTGATGTACTATTCTGTAAGAGAATGTAACTACGTTGAATGATTCCTGTTTAAAATAATTAAAGAAATACTAAGGTCACTTCAGCAGGTAAGGCTTCTCTCTCTCTCTCTCTCTCTCTTTTTCTCTCTCATTCTGGAATTATACTAAACATTCCCTGGATGGGTCTGAGTCACTTGGATCAAACTTTCATGTTGATGTTCCAGGTTTATCGGATGATACCTGGTGTAACCAATCATCTGTGCAAATGTTTAGAAAGGGCCAGGAGGTATTCCTGGTGGAATGTGAACTGACAAATGGGAGCTGACCATTCTGACATTTGGGATATTTGCTCTGTATCCATTAGATGGTCGTAATCAAATGACGAGCCCCTGGAAATAGGTATATCAACGTATGTCCAGGGTTATAGACTTCTCTCTCTTTAGTCAGCTGTGGTCATTAGGCAACAGTTTTCTTTGGCTCAAAGACCATGGAAAGATGGAGGAAGACCTCAGGAGAGAACACCCTCATACTCTGAATGTCAATAGTTAAGCTATTGACATTTTCACACTCTGCATTAATCATCCATTTGTCCTCCAGCAACAGTGAATGACCCTCAATTGCCATGGATTATATATGTTTCCTGTCTACCTATCTAATGTATCCTATTTAAATTATAGTGTCATTGAGTCATACAGTATGGAAACAGATATTTCGGTCCACACCAACCATTTTCCCAAACTAAACCACCTGCCTGAATTGGTCCATAACTCTTCAAACCTTTCCTATTCACACACCCATCCAAATGCTCTTTAAATGTTGTAACTGAACCTGCATCCATCACTTCCTCTGGCAGTTCATTCCACACACAACCCACACTGTGTAAAAAAAGTTACCCCTCGCATCCTTTTTAAATCTTTCTTCTCTCACCTTAAAAGTATGCCCACTAGTTTTGAACTCCATTCACCTTAGAGAAAAGACCCCTGCTATTCACCATATCTATGCCCCTCATGATTTTATAAACCTCTTTAAGGCCACTCCCCAACCTCCTGTACTCCAGTGAATAAAGTCCTAGCCTATCTAGCCTCTCCTTATAACTCAAGCTCTCCATTCCTGACAACATCTGGTAAATCTTGTCTGAACCCTCTCCAGCTTAATAACATCTTTCCTATAACAGGGAGACTAGAACTGCACACAGTACTCCAGAAGAGTACATGGCCCTAGCCATGTCCTGTACAACTTCAGCATGACATCCCAACTTCTCTGCTCAAAGGTCTGAGCAATGAAGGCAAGTGTGCTAAACGCCTTCTTAACCACCCTGTCTTCCTGTGATGCAAATTTCAATGAACTATGTACCTGAACCCTTAGGTCTCTCTGTAAATTGTTGCTTCTTGATGAATTTATAAATGATTTTAAAATTATTTACAAAGAGTCACCTTT
The DNA here is from genome assembly GCF_037043375.1 of Chiloscyllium plagiosum. Taxonomy (NCBI): domain Eukaryota; kingdom Metazoa; phylum Chordata; class Chondrichthyes; order Orectolobiformes; family Hemiscylliidae; genus Chiloscyllium; species Chiloscyllium plagiosum. Next base: position 15,524,236 of record NW_028270177.1, read on the forward strand.
GGTAATGGTGAACTTCAAATCCAAGAATTTACAATTCTACTTATAAAATATTCAATAAGAAATAAAATGTACTCACTTTGGAGGTGGCAGTTTTCAACATCACCAATGAGTGGAAATAGATCTATTTATTTATTACAAATGGTGATCAAATCAAGATCCTTGAATGACGTGGGTAATGATGAGAAGTTAGAAGAACAATGTGAGGTGGCCAACAATGAACTTCTTGCCGTCAATAGCAAGAAGACCCATTCTCAGACATAGTATTAAAAGGTGAGGTATGATTCCCACTGGTAAGCAATGAGCAGCCTGTTTACATGCCATTACACACGTAATCTCCCTCATTGATATAACATTTCCTATTCTCCCACCCGCAGGATAGAGACTAGACAGCGAAAATTCCCAATGTGAAAGTTAGAGGGTATCCTCAAAACTCCATGTCACTGCTTGCTCCTCCAGATCTCCATTAATTACCGACATCTCAGGGCATGCTCTGTAGGCAGCAAGTATTTGGACCACCTCTCCATCCGGAAGTCCAGGCGGCAAAGTGGGGTGCCAGTTTTCCTCTGCCTGATATGTTTGGGGCATTTGATCAGCAGGTCCACCGTGGAATGCCAGCACTTGACCAGACATGGGAATGGAGTTTACGGATGATACTTGTGCCAGGAATCCCGGGATGCCCTGACAGTGGCAGAACTTCCAACTGCAGCGAGTTGAGAATGTGATGAGTCGGTGCCATAGGGACATAATAATGAGGGTGACTTTGAGAAAATGGCGCGAGAAAACTCGCGAGGACTTACAAAAAGAAAGCTTTCTGTAACTCATCAAAAATGACACTTAGCCAAGTTCTGACAAGATTTATTGCATGGTTACAAAATTCCCATTTATTGAAAGTGAGGTAACAGCAGTTGTAAATCAGACCCAATGGATAAGAAATAAATCTTGAGCATATCGAAATCCCAAAATATTTGGGCTGAATTTTCACGCAGAATCATGTCTCAGAGTTCCAGGTCTCCCAAAGTTTTGCAGTCATTATTGTGAGTTCACTGGCTATCAATGGGTTAACAATCTTTCTACCATTACACAAGTAGCAAGTTTGCTCAAGCTCATTAACCAGCTAAAATTAGTGCTCAGCAGACTTCTAACTCCTCTGAGATTTAGAAATGATTCCAAACTCTCGTTAAGCACTCAATATTGAAAGGCTTCTCACGGTGAGATTATTTATTAATCACTCTGCTTCACGAACACAAAGGTTATTTGCTGAGGCAGGAGTCCCCACCTCCCGCTCTGGTGCAGTTCAGGTTAAAACAAAACAAGCTCAAAGCACTTCAATCTGTTTCCTCAGCTTCATTAAGACAGAAACACTTGACGTGTGCGGTGAGATTCTTGTGCATCGAGATGCCACATTGTGAGTTTAAGTAGAGCGGTGTCAATTCACGCATTACCTTCTGAAAAATGGGTCTGGCTACAGGGACATTACAGTGCTCACTGGACTAGAGAGGTGCATTCACAGCAAACGCACTGACATTCATGCCAGTCTCTGTTTCTACACGAGGAATAGATTACTGCTACCGTGTTGCATAATGCAGAAACAGCATTTCGGAGGAAAAAATGATATGAAACCACAATGAGTTTGCCTCGCATGTAGTGCTTGAAAAAGTGAATGTTTCATATTTTAAGAAATGTCAACAGGCTGAAGAAATGAGGGGAAAACATTTCAATGCAACGCTATATCAGTGCTGTGCTGACAGAGGTGCTACCATTTGAATGAATATTAAACTAGGACCCAACCCCATGAGGTGAATGTGAAACATTCTAGGCTGATACAGCGGAAGGTTATTACCCCAGTGTTTCCTTTTTTTAGAGAAATACTTATTGACTGCAAAACACTTTAGAATATCATGACTTCATGAAAAGGCAACAAACAAATGCAAATTATTTCTTTATTGAGCCTTTCCAGCAGAAATGAATTCTGTCAACTGGCCGGTTGTCACATTTTCGATGGACATCAAAAGTTAAAATGGGCAGGCTGTGTTGGAGTACAAATATCTTTGGACAAACAAGCCAGAAATCCAAGATAACGTTCTGAAGATGTGGCTTCAAATCCCACCATGACACTTTTTAAAATTTGATGGAAAGATGGGGGAACAAGGCCTCAAATGCAAAATAGTGACCGCATAAACATTGCTGATGGGTGTAAAAGCATCTGATTCACCCGTGTTGTTTAGTGGAGGAAACCGGTCATTGGGTCAGGTCTGCATGTAACTCCAGACTCACAAGAGTATGGTTGTCTCTGAAACTGCTCTCTGGGCATGAGTGATGGGCAATAAATGCTGCCCTAAGTAATGACCCCCCACAGACAATTTTTATTTACAAATGGCAGTGATTAGGTGGATCCATATCCCAGAGACCTGGTTGACAGAACAGTGACAATTGTGGCTATTGCATTTAGATTTTAGATTTAGATTTCATTATCATGTGTGCTCAAGTACAGAAGTGCAGGACTATATAAAAAGTATATAATATGACTACACACGGCATTATTTTAAGTACTTAGGTATCAAGTCGTAACAGTAAGAAAGTTAAAAAAGTTAAGCATTACCTTTGTGGACAGGAAACTATATTCAATGGGCCAACTTAAACAAGGACACCACAGGTAGTGAATAATTACATGGATGCTGAGAACCAGATACAAACAGAGACCTCCTTGTAGTTGTAGAGATGCAGAACCAAGTTGATAAGTCCCCAAAGTACATCGCAGGTTCTGATTTTAGTTGAGGTTAATACAATGTAATATTTAGAAAGTCATGTACCAACTCACATGCTTATGGTGGTTGTGCTCTGGCTTGTTACCAGATTCAGTTCATGTTCTGCATGATTCCCACAATTCTCAGTTCATTCAGTATGTAGGGAGGCATAGGTGTGATTAGTCAATGACCTGGCCTCTCTCTGGTTGCTCACTTCAGGTTATGAAATGTAATTTAATTATCATTGCAGAAAGGTTGCAAAAACTGATTAGAAAGCAAAATGCAAAGAATGAAGCAGAATGTATGCAGCCAGCAGGAATGGTTGAGGTCAAGCAGGAGTCAAACACATCAGTACCTACTGAGTCAGTGAACGATTTGAAAATCCATGATGCTAGGACTTAGAAATAAGCAAGGACTTCACTTCAGATATACTATGTGCTCAATTGGCTGGGATAACAGCCCTCAAACTGCCTGTGAAAAGGTCATTAGCTGGTTCTGGATGAGAGTCAAGTTCTTCTTTTGAACAGAAAACAGAATTTAATGAGTTCACAAAATAGCAATTTCAGATAAATGTGCTGCTGCAGGTAGCAATCAGAATTATTTTTTGAAAAAGGAGCACAAGTGCAGGCAAAAAAGGCTAGAGACAACAATTGGCATTTATATCTCGGACTTAGTTTTATCCCTTTATGGCCCATCTCAAGGAATGTTGTCAAAGTCTGATGCTGAATTCTCCTTCTATCACCTTCGCCTCCAATGCCTACTTCTCCCTGCTTCACAGATTGTTTCACTCGTCTCCAATACTTCCTCTCTATCAGGACGCCTCCCTTTGGGCTCCTACCTACAACTGATCTCTTTATCAAGAACTGTTGATATGTTATTGGCTGGCTTAATTCCTCTGCTCCCCTCACCTAGTCCAACCTGTCTCGCTCTGAACCTGCTGCAGTCTATTCCCTCAGGTCCAACCCTGATCTTATGATCAAACCTGCTGATAGGGTGATGCTGTTGTTGTCTAATGTGCTGAATCTCCATCTGGCAGAGGCTGAGTGCCAACTCTCAGACAATTCTTTCCATTTGCCTGCTCCTTCCTCATTGTCCAGGCCCCAAACACTTCTTCCAGGTGAAGCCGTAGTTTATTTGGACTTCCTACAATCCAGTCCACTGTATTCAGTGCTCACAATGCATTGTTCTTTACATTGGTGACACCAAATGCAGACTGGATGACCACTTTGCCGAACACCATCACTCTCTCCATAAGAATGACCCTGATCTTCCATTAAGGATGGGTAAGTAGACTGACAGTGTAGACACAGTGGAGGAATTGAGAGAAGTGGCCATGAGATAGATGTCATCAGCACAAGTCTGTAAACACAGTGAGCTCACATCTCGATTATAGTGTGCAGCTTTGGTTTCACGCATAAAGATGGTTGAGAGGAGGCTGACTAGATAGATAACTGGATTTAATCAGTTGTCTTATGAAGACAGAGGACAGGCTGGACTTGTTTCTGCTGGAATTTAGAAGAGGAGTCACTTGATTGGAGTGTATAAGATCCTGAATGGTCTTGACAAAGTGGACGTGGAAAGATTGTTTCTGTTGTGGGTGAGCCCAGAAATATGGGGCATTGTTTTTCAGTTAGACACCACCCTTTCAGGATAGAGATGAGGAGAAAACTTTTCCCTCAGAGGGTCACACTATTTCAGAACTTGCTGCCTCTGATGGTGGTAGAAGTGGTAGTCATCGTATATTTTTAAGATATAGGCAGATAGATTTTGGTTGAGCAGTGGAGCCAAGGGTAAGTGGGGGTAAATAGGAATGTGGTATTCAAAACACAAACAGATCAATGATGTTCATATTGAGTAGTGGAGGAGGTTCGAGGTTGGATGTTCAACTTCTGTTTCAATTATTGCAAATTTCTTATAGAGACATGCCACATGGAAACAGACCCTTTAGTCCAACTAGTCCACACCGACCATGTTACCAAACTAAACTAGTCCCACCTGCCTTACCTATTCATGTACTTGTTCAAATATCCTGTAAATGTTGTAACTGTACCTGCGTACACCACTTTCTCTGGCAGTTCTTTCCACACACTAACCACTCTCTGTGTAAAAAAAGTTACCTCTCAGGTCCTTTTTAAATCTTTCTCCTCTCATCTTAAAAGTATGCCCTCTAGTTTTGGACTCCCCACCTTAAGGAAAAGATCTTTGCTATTCACCTTACCTGTGCCCCTTATGTTAGTCTTTATTGAACATCTGTGGTCTTTCAGCTTCTTTAGTTACGGGCAGCACGGTGGCTCAGTGATTAGCACTGTTGCCTCACAGTACCAGGGACCTGGGTTCAATTCCTGCCTCAAGCGACTGTCTGTGTGGAGTTTGCACGTTCTCCCCGTGTCTGCGTGGGTTTCCTCCTACAGTCCAAAGCTGTGCAGGTTAGGTGAATTGGCCATGCTAAATTGTCCATAATGTTAGGTGTAGGGGGGTGGGTTGGTCTTTGGAGGTTCGGTGTGGACTTGTTAGGCCGAATGGCCTGTTTCCACACTGTAGGGAATCTAATCTAGTTAACAGTTGGAGAGAATACCCTTTTAGATCCAAAGTGCTTTAAACCAGCCCATATCAATGAGCTTCCACATTGAAAACTGCAGGGAGACATCACAAACTGTACACATGCCTTCAGGGAAAAGGTAGACAAAAGAGAGACCAGGATGTAACAAGCTGCAGCAACCAGCCAGGGCAGGAAATGCTGAACCTAACTTTGCTTTCCAAACAGACATTTAAAGGAGGTGACCATCCAAACAGTCCAAGTAACAAACTCAGCAGCTGGACCCGCATGGTTCTCTGAGGTGAGCAATAGAAGAAGGGGTTGGAGACTGTCCAAGATGCCACAGATATGACACAATCTGAGGTAACCACACGACCTGTCAGAGAATCGAAGGACTTTGAGAATATCCCCCTGCACAATAAGCCTGCCCATACAGCTGTAACCAATATGAATGCCACAGGGACAGCATCCAGCTCTGTTCCAGTTATTAACAAAGGTGTAAACATTCCACGGGTATCAAGACTGTTTTAAAAGCAATAATTGCAGAAGGAATTGTTGCACTTTTAACGTGAACACCTGAACAGTTTGTAGGTGTGAATGATACAGCCAGAAGCCTTCAGACTGCTGGAGTGGTAGGTTGTGTTTCTGTCTCGCAATGAAATAAGAATACCTGAAGTCTGAAGAAAGCTCGGTGTTTTCCCACTAGTTGCATCACAGCTTTTGCTCTTAGCCAGTAACTAAAAAAGTTTGTGGTTAGTGTAACAATTGCCTTGCATGTCCTGTGAAGCATTGGAGAGTTTGAAGAACAGAAAGTCCTTGCAAGCCAAAGGGATCATCTCAGTGGACTGATGCTATTGAACTATGGCTCCCAGGGATTTTCCCCTTGCCCTCCTAAAACTGTGTGTCATGTGTATGAAGTGGATTTAAAAGGGGTATAGGGTTTAAACTACTAGAGCTATATGTTGGTAGTTCATAGCTATTCACTTGTTATTACAATTTACTGACTGTAAGAAACTGTAGTTCTTGTTAATTTCGGGAATCTGATTTGTGTTTTCAGTTAATTGCATTCCAGCTGAGGGGTAAATCAAGGACTTTGTATGCTTTGGTTGAAATTTTAACTCTTGCATTGACCTGGGGATCATTGAGTTTTCCCAAGAGTGTCTAACAGATTTAAATATAAATTTATTTGGCTTGGGAGAAAGGCATCTGCAAAAGAGAGGATCATTTTCAGATTAACCTAGTTGTGTCCAACTGAGAGGAAGGGTGAATAAAGAAGGCCAACCAATACATCCCTCCTTCAAAAAATGGGGCACCTCATCCAGAACCATAATAAACTGGGAAACTTCACCCATGGACTAGTTGTAACAATCTAAAGCACAAAATCTTACTGAGTGCAACTCTGCAGTGGACCTGTCCCAAGTCCCAGAACTTCAGATAAGATCAGTGTTCCTCTGAAACTGCTTCATGCTGCCAAGTGACAAAACTGTTTTGGCGCAGTTTAGCTGCAGAATAAGATGCAATGTAATCTCACAGCTCTCGGAATTTCTCTTTAAGCCTGAGTGTTTACCTACCATTCCTAACGTTGCTGGAATGGTTAATTTAAGCCAATGGAGATTAAATTATATATTTTAAAATGACTGTTTGACTTCTACACTCCCACTGAAGAAGGTGGCAATCAAGAATCTACATTCTGTCAGTTTAGCATACGGAGTCGAATATTGACCTGTCTTTCAAAACTTCCTAAGATTTTCTTTTTAATCAATCATGGGATGTCTACATCGCTGGCTGGGCCAGCACATAATGCCCAAGCGTTGCTGCTCTTGAGAAGGTGGTAGTGAGATGCCTTCTTGAACCATTGCAGTCTATGAGCTGTAGGTAGACTCACAATGCCGCTAGGGAGTTTAGTTGAAACTTTATTGCTGGAACAGCACAGCAGGTCAGGCAGCATCCAGGGAACAGGAGATTCGACGTTTCGGGCACAGGCCCTTCTTCAGGAATTCCTGAAGAAGGGCCTGTGCCCGAAACGTCGTATCTCCTGTTCCCTGGATGCTGCCTGACCTGCTGTGCTGTTCCAGCAATAAAGTTTCAACTTTGATCTCCAGCATCTGCAGACCTCACTTTCTCCGCTAGGGAGTTTAACCCAGCAATAATGAAGGAACAGCAATATATTCCCAAAACAGGTTAGTGTGTGGCTTGGAGGAGAACTTGCAGGTGGTGGTGTTTCCATGTGCCTGCTACCCCATGTGTCCTTCTAAGTGGAGGTGGTTATGGATTTGGAAGGTCTGAAGATCTTTTGGTGAATTTCTGCAGTACTAATTTATCGATAACATGCACTTCTGCTACTGAGCATTGGTGATGGAGGGATTGGAATTGTATGATTTGATCCTTATTTATTCTGAAACATCCCAATTAATAGAGTAGGTTACTTCACATTTGGGCGCCATGCAGTGTTTGCTATTAGGATCAATCAACAACAAACAAGAAAGGGACTTAAGTATTTAAAAATGTTTACTGATTACCTCATGAAGCCTTTGATTGAATTAGACTTATTTTCTCAGGACTCATCCAATAAATATGAGGAGAACAAATTGGTGCCGAATAATTATTTTCAATTCAGGCTGGTTTACATCAATCAAGCTTCTCTAACTACCGTCTTACGACTGTACAATATCATTTTGAAGTGTTGCTTCTGTGAGTTATATTTTCTCCCTCAGTCTCACATTGCTGCACTGCTCTGAATGTTTAACTTGTTTATGTTATTTTATGCATCCAGCCCTGTGAACCCTTCCCCTGACTTCCTGGAGGATTTATAGACATGATTTTTTCCTTGTTCTTTACCTGCAAGTCTTTTGTTCATTAATTTTGGGTCATGCTTGTTTGCTCTGGGCATGTTGGTTCCAGGTTTTATTGATCCTGTATTTCAGCATTATTACTTTCAAAGATGTCACGCTCAATTGTTGAGCATCCCTCTCCAATCCATTTGCTTCAGCAGTTCCCTCATATCAGCGCATATACATTTTGTACTTGTTTCCTCATATTGGGTTAGGGTTTGGTGTTATCCTAAGGCTTTGAATAGTTCAAAGTGTCACAAAGGAAAAGAGAAAACCAACATCATTCAGAAGCAAAGGAAAGCAGCAGCAATCTTTTTAAATGTTGCTACAGGATATGTGTGTATAATCAGAGGAAGACCAAGCAACACGTTGAGAATTCAGATGAGTGCATTTCAATCTGCTTTGTCTCCATTTAACTCATGACCCACCAATGAGGAACATCAGATATAAGGATAGGTTAAGACACTGGGACTTTTTCCCTTGGAGAGATGGAAGATAAGAAGAGAACTGATTGAGGTTTTCAAAATCGCGACGATGTACGGTCGATGGAGAGAAACGATTCCCTCTCACAAAAGGAACAAGAACACGCAGCAAAGGTTATGGGGAAGGAATGGGTGAAGTGAGGCAAAATGTTTTCACTCTGACTGGTTAGGGTATTGAATGCATTGCCTGAAAAGGGGAGGTATTCAGAAATAATGTACAAGGTAATTGCGAAAAAGTAGAAAATTGGCACTGGATAATGATGTTTACTTAATGAGTCGATGCAGGTATAATGGGCTAAATAGATTCCTTCTGCCCCATCACACTTCTATAATTCTGTGAAATAAATCCAACTGCAGAAAGAATGGAATAAAGGGTCAGGAGCGTTAAACAGTCTTGTTTGACGACACATACACTTGATCTTAGCCAGAAGGCCAATGGGAATACAGACTGTGCTACTCATGGGCTGTGGGACAACTTTCCTGTCTCATTTATTGCTGCAAACCAATTGTCCAAAGGAAAATAATCTGGGAAGCATTTTTGTTTGCCTATACAGAATCTTGACTTTGAAACTTTAACCTATGTATGATCTTCTTTTCTTTTGTGAAGACAGAATGTGTGGATGGTAGCAGTGCATCAGCAGACACTGTCACAGTCAGCTGATATTATTGGTCCTATTAACGCATGAGCAGGGGCCAGCAGCTTTTTTAGCTGTTTTGGCATTACAGAAAATAAATGCCTAATCTAAATCCACATATCATTATGCGCAATTATTCTGTGGTCACTGGACACCAAAGGTACTCAAATTTCTGTTTCTTGTACATTGTCAAATTCATTGCAAGTGTCAGGTAACCTTTTTACACATTCTTGTGATTTCAGTACTTCTCTGATAATCTTTCATATCACTAAATAATACTTCATTGTCAGGTTGCAGGTCATATCACTCATTATCTCCCTTAATGTTCGTAATTCCTACTAATTCTCTCACCTCCCACTTTCAATTATAATCTTTGCAGTATTATTAAAATAACTACTTACCTTTTGGTTTTCAGTTCTGATAAAGGGGCTACAACTGAAAATTAACCACTGTCTTTTCTCCTTATGGATACTTGCTAACCTGTTCTGCTATTCAGCTTTTTATACATTGTTCTTACAACTGCAGCTGTTACTGACTACATGCAGATCTTACCATCTCATTTTATCAAGATCCCAGCCAGGATTGTGTTCCTTGCTGGACTTTTCAGCTCCTCAACATTTACAGCGCACTCTTCATTTGGGAATCATTCACCATTCTGAAGTAGATAGTAAGATTGCTGGCAATTTGTTACATATTTTATGCTGGAGTTATTCATCTCTGAAAGCCATCATTGGAACTGGGCACTTTCAAAGTCCATTACACAAAGGAAAAGGAAAGCTTTTTGATTGTTGTTTATCATTTACAATTTCTTGGTTCCATGATCACCCAATTCCATTGGTATAAAAGATACCCAATTTACTTGACTGTCTACTTTATTTCACAGCTGGCACCCAAAGCAGGCTTTATTCAGAACCAGATGGTTTTCAGGACAAGTAGTAACGATTTAGAGTTGGCACTGTTTTGTTTTGGCACCTAAATACCCAGTGAAGCACCAGATGGCTATCTGGTCACCCTTCAAACAAAATTCATTGCGATCATGCAAGAAACAAAGTTTGGATATGTGATTCTGTACTCTGAATCAGAACATCACTATCCCCTTGGGCTGACAATACACACAGGTGCGGCATCTTCCAGGCTTACCAGGGCTCAGATCAAACAGATTGGGGGGGGGGGGGGGGGGAAGGGGCGGGTGGTCAACGACTAACTGCAAAGAGGTTAAAGGTCCATCTGGTGGTAAATGTTTCAGTCTCTGTTACACAGTGAAGTAATGCAGCTGTTGCTTTGCACTCATTTCATGGAGAAACACCTACCCCAATTGGAATTGAAAGGTTTGGGGGCAACTGTGGCATTGGGAATCTGTTCCCTGAATTCCATAGCTTGGAGGAAAGTGATGTTGAACACGTCAAAGTTAAGGAGCTCAGTGGTGAACAGATTAGCTGTATCCACGGCTAATGATATCCATTCAAAGAAGGGGAAACCAACAAGTAATTTGGCTGATTTTTTTCAAACACTAGTGCATAGTGCAATCTCTGTCCTTTCTCCAACTCTTGCTCCCCATGACCACCTCCTCACATTGTCCTTCTAACAATATTCTGCTTACAGTCTATGAGGACATATTCCATCAGTCTCTTCCTGTTACGTTATACACTTTTTAAAACGTAAACTGAGTATCAAGTTAGAGTCACAGAGATATACCTTCAGTCCAACTCATCCATGTTGATCAGATATCCTAAATTAAACTAGTCCCATTTGCCAGCACCTAGCCCATATCCCTCTAAACCCCTCCTATTCATATACTCATCCAGATGCCTTTTAAATGCTGTAATTGTACCTGCCTCCACTAATTCCTCTGGCAGCTCATTCCATACATGCATCACCCTCTGTGTGAAAAAGTTGCCCCTTAGGTCCCTTTTAAATCTTTCCCCTCTCACCTTAAAACTATGCCCTCTAGTTTTGGACTTGCCCACCCCAGGGAAAAGACCTTGTGTTTTTACTTTATCCATGCCCTCACGTTTTTATATACTTCTATCAGGTAACCCCTCATCTATGACGCTGCAGGGAAAATATCCTCAGTCTATTCAGTTGTTCCCTATAGCTCAAACCCTCCAACACTGGCAACAGACTTGTGAATCTTTTCTGAACCATTTCAAGTTTCACAACATTCTTCCAATAGCAGGGAAACCAGAATTGTACACAGTATTCCAATAGCGGCCTAACCAATGTCCTGTATAGCCGCAACATGACCTCCCAACGCTCTGACCAATAAAGGAAAGCATACCAAACGCCTTCTTCGCTATCCCATTTCCCTGTGACTCTACTTTCAAGAAACTATGAACCAGCACTCTAAGGTCTCTTTGTTCAGCAACACTCCCCAGGACTTAAGTGTATAAGTCCTGCCCTGATTTGCCTATCCAAAATGCAGCACATTTATCTAAATTAAACTCCATCTGCCTCTTCTCATCCTATTGGCCCATCTGATCAAAATCCAATTGTACTCTGAGGTAATCTTCTTCACTGTCCACTACACCTCCAATTTTGGTGTCATCTGCAAATTTACTCTCCATATCTCTTATATTCACATCCATATCATTCATATAAATGACAAAAAGCAGCGGACCCAGCACTGATCCTTGTGGCACACCTTGTGGCCTCCAGTCTGAAAAGCAACCCTCCACCACTAGCTCCTGTTTTCTAACTTTGAGCCAGTTCTGTATCCAAATGGCTAGTTCTCCCTGTATTCCATGCGATCTAACCTTGCTAACCAGTCTACATGAGGAACCTTTTTGAACACCTTACTGAAGTCCAAATAGATCATGTCCACAGCTCTGCCCTCATCAATCCTCTTCATTACATCTTCAAAAAACTCAAGTTCACAAGACATGATTTCCCACGTACAAAGCCATGTTGGTTATCCCTTGACTTTCCAAATTCATGTAATCCTGTCTCTCAGGATTCTCTCCAACAACTTTCCCATTACTAATGTTAGGCTCACAAGACTTTTCCTTACTACCACTCTTAAATAGTGTCACCACATTAGCCAACCTCCAGTCTTTTTAGATTTTTTTTTAGATTCCCTAAAGTGTGGAAACAGGCCCTTTGGCCCAATAAGTCTACACTGACCCTCCAAAGAGCAATTCACCCAGACCCATTTCCCTCTGACTAATGCACCTAACAGTATGGACAATTTAGCATGGCCAATTCACCTGACCTGCTCATCTTTGGACTGTGGGAAGAAACCGGAGCACCTCTTTCTGAAAATATTTCAGGAAATCTGGACTCTGATTCAGGAAAGCCTTTCAAACTGATTTTTTTTATGGTGCTTTCTGGAATTGACAAGCACAATGCAATTTTGTCTGACTTTGTGTTTGAATTGAATTTGAATTAGCCTTTATTGTCAACATGCACTCGAATGAATGCAGTGAAAAATTAGTAATGTTGCAGCTTTGGCGCTATCTTAGGTAAGAGTACATCGGTACAGAATACTTAGATATTTGTTACAGACTTGAAAGAAGCACAAATAGAAGTTCAGCATAAGAATAAAGAATAAAGAGGTTTTCTTCTTTAAAAAAGTACTCAAACTTTAGTCTTTTCACCAAGTCTGTACCAGCACCAGGTCTTCAGAGTACCTGGGGCCAAGCCTCAACACCACGCTGGACTTCAATCCTTAAGGCTTCACTTCCAGTCCCCAAGGGCCCCACCTCCGGTCTAGGACTCACTTCCCCCACACTGGCCTTTGCTCTGGGACTGACATTTCCCGCACTGACCTCCACACCAGGACTCGCCTCCGGGTCTCATCACCCCTACACCAGCCCGGTCCAAAGGCTCGCCTCTGGGATTCACTAACAATGACTTTTGGTCTTCTCCATTCACCTCCAGGAAAGTTTAAATTAAAACTTTGAAAAAACAAGAGAAAAAAAGGAAAATGATCGGTTGGAGCAGAGGAGATCTGACTGGAGCATCTTACTGTGCTGCCATCTTGGATCGATGTTTCTGTGTTTGAGAGGAACATTCTCAATTCTTACCTCCCAGTGCTCAAGCATTTAGTGAAGCTGGTGTGTGTGTATGTGTGTTACTGTGCATGTGTGCATGCGCGTATGTGTGTACACGCTCTTTTAACATCATGTAATTTTTAAAAGATAAATCAGTTTCTCAGTGAGTCTGCTTGAGTTGATTGGCCTGTGGACTGAAACACATATCCTTTTGTGACCAGTTGTTGTGGCTATGGAATCTTTGGGATGGTAAACTCACTCAACATGTTATTCTGTTTATGGACTGTAAACTGCCTGCATTAAAACTGAAGAGATGTTGAGATGTGTTACACATGTATTTGATGACAAGTGCTGTAAATATCATTGCTAGTTTTCCAATGTCATGGTCACTTCCCTGGTATTGATCAGCGCTAAATGACAATACAACTCCTCAAGTTTTTCTACACATTCCTGGATTACTGTCAATAGTGTTCAAAATAAATTTCTAGCCTATTATTTTTGTGGAAGCCTGCTCTGATGTTAAAAACCAAAATAGGAACTTTCAAAGTTCGAGCTAAAAGGTAAGTGAAAACTAGATGATAATTCTACTCAGATTGGCCAGTTTGTTTGAACAAAACTAGCTACAATAACATGGTAACACAGTGGCTCAGTGGCTAGCGCTGCTGCCTCCCAGTGCCAGGGATCTGGGTTTGATTCTACCCCCAGGCAACTGTCTGGTGGTGTTTGCATGTTTTCCCTCTGTCTGCATGGGTTTCCTCCGGATGCTCCAATTTCCTCCTGCAGTCCAGAGGTGTGCTGGTTAGGTGGATGAGCCATGGGAAATGCATGGTTGTAGGGGGTGGGACTGGGTTGGATGCTTTTTTGGAGGGTCAGTGCTAACTCAATGGACCTAAATGGTCTCGATCTCCACTGTAGGGATTCTATGATTAACATTAGGAGAGATCAGGCTGGGTTTTTGGAGAATGGACGGTATCAGAACCAAGTTAAAAATCACATAACACCGGGTTATAGTCGAACAGGTTTATTTGGAAGCACTGGCTTTTGGAGTGCTGCTTCTTCCTTACGTGGTTGTGGAGTATAAGACCGTAAGACACAGAAATTATAGCAAATGTTTACAGTGTGATGTAACTGAAATTATATATTGAAAAAAACTTGGATTGTTTGTTAAACCTCTCATCTTTTAGAATGAACATATTGGTTTCAGTCTTTTCATATGTAAATCACAGAACTTTTTTTTTAAAAGTTACGTCCTGAAGTGAACTTTAACAATTGGTGTCATGTGGGCCCAGATAATGCATTTAAGACATGAGCTGCCCTGTGTGAGACTATGCCACAATGGTCAGACTGATTCTAATCTAAAAAACGGACTTACAGAATCTTACATAGATTCATGCAGTTTTTGAGCAAAATAAAATGTAATTCTGCAATTACAAATTTACCCCACAAATTTACATGTATATCTGTGCATGTGGGTGTGTGGGGGTGGGCAGGAGCATGGGTTATGATTGTCTGTGAGAGAGTGCGTGTACGTTTGTGTGTGTGAGTGTAAAGGGGTATAAGTCTGTGAGAGGGTGTGTGTGTGGCCATGAAGCCATCCCCATGGTTCATCGGATGACCATCCTCCAAGGCGGACTTCAGGACAGGCAACAATGAAAAGTGGCCGAGCAGAGGCTGATAGCCAAGTTCAGTACCCATGGGGATGGCCTCAACTGGGACCTTCGGTTCATGTCACACTACAGGTGACCCAATTGCACTACACACACACACAGACACTCCTACACACAAACACAGACACACACACACACACACACACACAGGCACACGCACACATACACACACACACACTCCTACAGACACACACACACACTCCTGCAGACCCATACACTCATGCAGACCCTCTCTCATATACTCACACACACGCACTCTCTCACAGATGTATACCCCTTTATATTCATACACACATACACACACTTTCTCACAGACACTCATAACAACCGCCCACCCGCACCGTCCCATCCCACACACCCACGTGCACACATACACATGTAAGTTTGTGGGGTGAATTTGTACTTGCAGAATTATGTTTTATTTTGCTCAAAAACTGCATGAAACCATGTAAGATTCTGTAAATCCATTTTTTTAGGTTAGAATCAGTCTGACCATTGGGCCACAGACAGTCTCACACAGGGTAGCTCACACCTTCAATGCATTATCTGGGCCGACATGAAACCAATTGTTATCGTTCACTTGACAATGTAACTTTTTTAAAAAAAAGGTTTTGCAATTTACATATGAAAGAACTGAAACCAACATGTTCACTCAAAAAGATGAGAGACTTAACAAATAATCCAGGTCTTTTTTAATATATAATTTCAGTTACATCATATTGTAAACTTTTGCTATAAATTCTGTGTCTTACGATCTAATACTTCGCAACCACATGATGAAGGGGTAGTGCTCCGAAAGCTTGTGCTTCCAAATAAACCTGTTGGACTCTAATCTAGTGTTGTGTGATTTTTAAATTTGTACACCCCAGTCCAACACCGGCATCTCCAAATCATGAATATCAAAACCAAGAGTGGTTAAATAATGTGTGACAAATGGCGAGCACACTTCTGAGCGATTCATCATACATTAATCAATTAGACAGTTCTAGGAGATGCATCAAGATGCTGTAAAAGTGTACCCTTTAGTTTATTTAATATTTCATCATTTCATTGGAGCTCAATAAATATTAAGTAATATATTGACTGAAAAAGTGATGATTCTACTCAGTAAATCACAGAAGCTAAAGGGAGGAATGGCAGTGACATGCAGATTTGCAGTGAACACTCAGAGAAATGCTGATGGCTCCTTAGGGACTGTATTTATTATGGATGAAAAGAATGCTTTCATTTTTGTGAAGATTTTTTGTGAGCCTTGTGAAGAGACCCTAGCTCCCAAAAAGGACACTTGGCTCTTCTACGACCAGTAATTCTGCACAGCCACCTTCACCCAGTACTGGTTTAATGGCGGTGATCATTCACCTGGGTTCTCATCAAAACTGAATGGGCCCCACATCCCATTTCCTACTCCTACAACCTCTGCTGGCATCGGGCAGGAGACAGCATGTACAAATATAAAGGAGGCCAGCAAACGAAAATGGCTAGAACGTCATCAAGAAGGGTCAGTTGGGGCCCCAGATTGGCACAACCCATTCAGCCCACCAATTTTACCCTGTGTTACAAAATGACCCTTCAACATTTTTCTAGTGTGAGACCAACTGAGTTTCATGCTAACCCACTTAACTCCCGATGCTGAAAACTCTTCACAGCACTCAAGTGAGTTATCACAAATATAACATTTTGTGCAGTAAAAATTTAAACTTTACTGATTGATGTTGACCCTTCAATTGTAACCCCAACGTACCCTTCCTTCCACTATTGAAGTAGAAATCACTTATAAGTTGTCACCTTTTACTTGTGACAAGAAGGGTAATGCCATTGCCCAGTGTCAAGATCAACAATAGCCCCATGGAGTACTCTGATTTACTGAGGAGAATCATCAGATTTTCATAGAACATAGAACAGTACAGCACAGAACAGGCCCTTCAGCCCACGATGTTGTGCCGACCACTGATCCTCATGTGTACACCCTCAAATTTCTGTCACCATATGCATATCCAGTAGTCTCTTAAATGTCCCCAGTGACCTTGCTTCCACAACTACTACTGGCAACGCATTCCATGCTCTCACAACTCTCTGCATAAAGAACCCGCCTCTGACATCCCCTCTATACTTTCCTCCAACTAGCTTAAAACTATGACCCCTCATGTTAGCCGTTTCTGCCCTGGGAAAGAGTCTCTGGCTATTGACTCTATCTATGCCTCTCATTACCTTGTATACCTCAATTAGGTCCCCTCTCGTCCTCCTTTTCTCCAATGAAAAAAGTCCGAGCTCAGTCAACCTCATGTTAGCCATTTCTGTCCTGGTAAACCTCCTCTGAACCCTCTGCAAAGCATCCACATCTTTCCTATAATAGGGCAACCAGAACTGGACGCAGCATTCCAAGTGCGGTCTAACCAAAGTTTTATAGAGCTGCAACAAGATCTTATGACTCTTAAACTCAATCCCTCTGTTAATGAAAGCCAGAATACCATATGTTTTCTTAACAACCCTGTCCACTTGGGTGGCCATTTTAAGGGATCTATGTACCTGCACACCAAGATCCCTCTGTTCCACCACACTGCCAAGAATCCTATCCTTAATCCTGTACTCAGCTTTCAAATTCGACCTTCCAAAATGCATCACCTCGCATTTATTCAGGTTGAACTCCATCTGCCACCTCTCAGCCCATCTCTGCATCCTGTCAATGTCCCGCCGCAGCCGACAACAGCCCTCTATACTGTCAACGACACCTCCAACCTTTGTGTCATCTGCAAACTTGCTGACCCATCCTTCAATCCCCTCATCCAAGTCATTAATAAAAATTACAAACAGTAGAGGCCCAAGGAGAGAGCCCTGTGGAACACCACTCACCACTGACTTCCAGGCAGAATAGTTTCCTTCTACTACCACTCGCTATCTTCTGTTGGCCGGCCAATTCTGTATCCAGACAGCTAAGTTCCCCTGTATCCCATTCCTCCTGACCTTCTGAATGATCCTACCATGGAGAACCTTATCAAATGCCTTGCTGAAGTCCACATACACCACATCCACAGCTCGACCCTCATCAACGTTTCTAGTCACATCATCAAAGAACTCGATAAGGTTTGTGAGGCATGACCTGCCCCTCACAAAGCCATGTTGACTGCATTTAATCAAGCCATGCTCTTCCAGATGGTCATAAATCCTATCCCTCAGAATCCTTTCTAACACCTTACTGACGACAGACGTGAGACTTACTGGTCTGTAATTGCCAGGGATTTCCTTTCTTGAAGAGAGGAATTACATTTGCCTCTCTCCAGTCCTCAGGTACGACTCCAGTGGAGAGCGAGGATGCAAAGATCTTCGCAAGTTGCGAAGCAATCGCATTTCTCTTTCCCAAAGCAGCCGAGGACAAATCTGGTCCGGGCCTGGCAACTTGTCAATCTTAATGTTTGACAAAATTTTCAGCACATCAGCTTCCTCTATCTCTATCCATTCCAAAATGCACACCTGCTCTTCAAAGGTTTCATTCACTACAAAGTTTGTTTCTTTCATAAAGACAGAAGCAAAAAACTCATTTAGGGCTTCCCCTACCTCCTCAGACTCCACACACAAGTTCCCTATGCTATCCCTGATCAGCCCTACTCATTCTTTGACCATTCTCTTATTCCTCACATAAGTGTAAAATGCCTTTGTGTTCTCCCTAATCCGTTCTGCCAAGCCTTTCTCGTGCTCCCTCCTGGCTCTCCTCAGACCATTTTTGAGCTCCTTCCTCACCTGCCTGTAATCCTCTAGAGCTGAGCTTGACCCTAGCTTCCTCCACCTTATGTAAGCTACCTTCTTCCTTTTGATGAGAAGCTCCACCTCTCTCGTCCTCCAAGGTTCCTTTATCTTTCCCCTTCTTGCCTGTCTCAGAGGGACATATTTATTCATCACTCGCAACAACTGTTCCTTAAACAGTCTCCACATGTCTATAGTGCCTTTACCATGGAACAATTGCTCCCAGTCCATGCTTCCTAACTCATGTCTAATCGCATCATAGTTTCCTCTTCCCCAATTAAATATCCTCCCATTTTGCCTAATCCTCTCCTTCTCCATAGCTATGTAGAATGTGAGGCAGTTGTGTTCACCATCACCAAAATGCTCTCCCACCACAAGATCTGATACCTGCCCCGACTCGTTTCCGAGCACCAAGTCTAGAATGGCCTCTCCCCTCGTCAGCCTGTCAACGTACTGAGTTAGGAAACCCTCCTGAACACACCTTACAAAAACAGCTCCATTCAAATCTTCTGCTCGACAGAGGTTCCAGTCAGTATATCAGTTTTAATGTAAAATGATAAATCATTAAACAAACTAAAAGGTACACTTTTACAGCATCTTGATTCATCTTCTAGCAACATCTAATTGATTACATGTAAAATGAATTATTCAGAACTGTGCTTACCATTTGTCATATTTGTGAATACAGCCATCATTTGCACACATCAGGATCCTAGAGACGTCAATGAAATGAATGGACAGTTAATCTGTATTTCATGGGTGTTGGTTGAGGGAGAATCCCCTTCCAGGACACTAGGCATGCTCTCTGTTCTTCCATGAAGAATCTGAAGAAAGGGCATATGGGACAATATGGCATTGTCTCATCCAAAACTCAGTACCTCCAGCTGCACAGCTCTCCCTCACTATAGCACTATTGCAGCCATTCCCAATCTCTCAGTTGTGACCTCAGCTGGCATCATCAAAGTAGAGATTGGAGTCTCAAGCTCCTCTTACTCTAAGACCCCTGCGACGTTTTGGGCATTAGCTCTTCTTCAGGAATGCCCGAAACGTTGATTCTCCTTCTCCTTTGATGCTGCCTGACCTGCTGCGCTTTTCCAGCAACACATTTTTAAGCTCTGATCCCCAGCATCTGCAGTCCTCACTTTCTCCTCATTCTGTTATCACCCATACGACTGCAAACATAGGTGAAAAGATTTTTATACTCCAAGTGAGCATGGAACATGATGCATCCCCCATGACATTTAAACAGGGAATCTGTTATACAGACCATCTGCACAATAGCAACATGTCTCATGTGTGAACTCACACAGCTCAATGAATTTTAAGGGTCCAAACTTCTGAGAGGAAGACACAGTTTATCTCAACTTCGTTTTGAGAACAATTACCCCGGATGGCACTATTCTTTGTCCACACAGATCAATGGGTCTCATAGACACTCAACAGGACAATTGGCACTAATGCACAACTAAAGATGGAATGTGGCTGGTCAGAAGTGAGCAGTAGTGATAAGTTTAATGTGAGGCAAAGTGAAAAATAGGCACAACCTGTTGAGGGTTACAGAATTTCCTGTTTGCTAATGTATACAGTTTATTGGGGGAGGGAAGGATTTGATGCAGTTTGGCTGGAAAGCCAGTTTGCAATGAAGAGTGATGCCAACAGCATGGCTTCATTCCCCACACCAGCTCAGGTCACCATGAAGGTCTTGCCTTCTCAACCTCACCCCCTCACCTGAGGGATGGTAACCAACAAGTTAAACCCACTGCCAGTCATCTCTCTCTAAGAGAAAGCAGCTGTGGGACTATGATGACTTTACTCAGTTTGCTAAGACTCAACAGACTGAGCAATAGAGCAAATGAAATGTTATGGCAATGAGGAGGAATGATATCAGTTTTAATTCCCTTCATCTGTTTTCATTGTCTTAGAACTTCTCCTCCTTTCACCCCTGTGCTCCCAACAATAGTCACAATCCCCAGCAATTGTAAGTGCTAAGTATTGTATGCTTTCAGTTTCAGGAGCCAGCTCACGGGACCGATTGCCTCCTCCTGCTCCTATAAATGAGGTTATGTTCCGAGAGACATGTGAGCATTTTGAAAAATCGTGGGAAAGGATGCTTGAAGAACAATTCAGACTCCAGCTCCCAAATCCAGGTGGAGACTGAGCTGTAATATTTTTAACCCAATGATAATGGAAACCTTGTGTTATGCAGCGGGACAGTTATTCAGATTTAAAGCATTTACCTTTTTTCATTACAAAGTTTTTTTTACTATAGCTGCAGGCTATGTTTACAAACCTTCCTCATAGCCACAGGTAGTCTTAGTGATGAATTTCACCAATATATAGAGTGCTGATATGATTATGGAGCCAGCATTCTTACCTTAGGAAATCAATCTCACTTACACTAGAAATAAACCTGAGCCATAAAGTACAGAACAAATGATTTGATTACACTATCCTATCTATCTCTCCTCTCAGCAATGATTCACTCCTGACATCATTTTGTTGCAACTCGTACCACAGTGTGATGATAGTGACTATACAGGGAGGAATGGATAGAACAATATTCTTTCATTATCTCCCCAATACCTTTTCTCACCCTTAACCTTGCACCTCCAAAACCATGGTAAACCGCGTCTCCCTCAGAATTTCCTTCCTTATTATAAACCTAGGTATGAGGATACTTATTGTTTAATCTAACTCAACATATGTTTGACTTACAGAAAGTCTCGTGGTGCCCTGGACTGTGGATCTTCATGCTTTACCCCTGTAATTAAAACATAAAAGCAAAGGATAGGCTCATCTGCAAAAGTGCCAAGCAATCCATTTTGTCCAGTTTTGTGAGCAGTGAAGGTTAAAACAAGAAATGGAAAGGAGAAATACAGTAAATTGTTTGACAGTCAAATTTGAAGGGAAATTTCGATGGTCTAAGCCAACTCACCCAAGCTGTTGAGTCTTGATATATTGAGCAACTGCCCTGATATTTTACTCAGAACGTGGCAAAACCTAAACGAGGTAAGGGAATGGGAGAACATTTCTTCATGAGTAAATACTATTCCCCAAACTCA
This sequence comes from Chiloscyllium plagiosum, assembly GCF_037043375.1. NCBI lineage: Eukaryota > Metazoa > Chordata > Chondrichthyes > Orectolobiformes > Hemiscylliidae > Chiloscyllium > Chiloscyllium plagiosum. The sequence continues at coordinate 15,545,920 of NW_028270177.1, forward strand.
GGAAAGTCTGCATTCAAATTGCATTGGCTTCTTATATAGTCCCCACATCCTTCACACCAACACTGAAAGCTGAGCCTTCATATGCCTAAGCCCTAAGTCTGAAATTCCCACCTCAAACCTCTCCAGAACTATTGATTCATATGAGATACTACTTATACCTCCACCCCTCTTTGAACAAGCACACAGTCATTTGTCCTCATTCTGTTTCTTTGGCTCAGTATCACTTGTGGTCTGACCATGCTGCTTTGAAGTATTGGCAGATTTTACTACTTTAGAAGTGTCATATACATGCAAGTTATTGTCATACTATCTCCAGTACAGAAAGATAGAGGTCTCTACTAAAAAGGTCACCAAAACACTCAATCATGGAATCTTCTCTAGCCTCCACACAATTCTCTCTGTATTTTGACCCAACTTCCCACTGTTCGATTGACAGCTAGGGAACAGAGTGGCACATTTCTCGCCAGAGGGTCAGATCCCCAAGCGAATTGAGTTCTCACAGTCTTGCCTAATGATTATTCATAGGCTCATAGTCTGACGATCAGATGAAAGAGTTTGGAAGCGCACTGTGTTCGCGCAGAGTAATCAGTGTTGTTAGTGAGGTTCCCCACTGAGCTGAGACCAGTATTACACGTTCCAACATTATTACTGTCTTAATCACCAACCCCTGTCGCACGCAATTAAAAACTCTTTCTGAGACTCATTTAAAAATCCAATTAATATAATGAAGCTGCTGTAATGATAGGTGAAGATTCACAAGGAAGAGGCAACATCTATTCCCTGAGCAATACCTTTAATCTTCTATATCCAGTCAATTCATTGGAATAGCTACTGTACACAGATGCTGATGGAAATTATTAAACGTATATTTACACCATCAATTTCAGGTATAAGAACACATTTAAGGCATATTTCTCGTTGTACTTTAGCATCACACTCACTGTATCACACTCGACATGACACTTCTATCATTATGTTCTCATTAGACAAATTTCTCTATCACATTTGTAATATATTCCACCTCAGCCAAATGTCTTTGCCTAATTGGTTAACATCCAAATTTCACGAAGTATATCAATCTAATCCCAAAACACGTTTTGCAAAGAAAATTCAATCGCCATTTTCCACATCACCTGTCTATTTCTAAGTTCAGAGAAATTAATGTAAATAAAACTCCAGTCAATGGCATGAATCTTAGCAAGGATGTGTTGGTTAAAAGTTTCCTGAAACAAACAAAATACCTCAGGTGCTAGAAACTCCAGAAAGATTCATTGGGTTTGGTAGGATCTGTGCAGAGAGAGAGTAACTTAGAGTCATAGCAATGTACAGCACGGAAACAGACCCTTTGATCCAACTCGCCCATGCCAACCAGATATCCCAACCTGATCTAGTCCCATTTGCCAGCACTTGGCCCATATCCCTCAAAACCCTTCCTATTCATATACCCAATCAGATGCCTTTTCAATGTTACATTCGCACCAGCCTCCACCACATCCTCTGGCAGCTCATTTCCATATCTGCACCATCCTCTGCATGAAAAATCTTTCCCCGCTCACCCTAAACTTATGTCCTCTAGTTCTGGACTCCCCTACCCCAGGGAGAGGACCTTGTCTATTTACCCTATTCGTGCCCCTCATGATTTTATTAACCTCTATAGGGTCACTCCTCAGCCACTGACACTCCACCTCAGTCCCCAACCCTCTGAGTCAATCCGCCACAGACCTCATGAACCATTACAGTTCCCTGACGTGTTTCAGGTCCATCTTTAGCTACCAATCCAGATATTGTTCCTATCCACTGGAGTGTCCTCACCATCTTAGTTCTGGTTATTAGACCTGGGGCTTTGAAACAGAAACTACATTATAACTCTATTTCTACCTTAATGCTTTATGTGATGATGATAATTTTAGCCTTGCCTCTGTTGGTAGTGCTTTTACCTGCAAATTTCAAGTTTCTAGATTCAAGTCTCCTGTTTAGCACAAATCTCAAAGCTGTTGTGTCACTGCAGCGCTGAGGGAGTACTGCATTGTCAAAGGTCCGGTCTCTTGGAAGAGATGTAAAACCAAGGCTCTATCTGCCTGCTTAGGTAGATGTAAAACACTCTGTGCCACAAGTTGGAAGAGAAAAGGGGAGTTATTCTCATGTCCAGCAAATATTTATTCCCTGATCAACATAAAATCACAGAATTGATACAAAGCAGAAGGGGGTCATTCAGTTGCACCAGTTCTCTGAATGATCATTGTGCCATTTCCCCTTAACCCTGCATATGGGAATATAGGGCGATAAGCAGGCCATTCAGCCCATTGTGCCTGTTCTGCTGCCATTTATTATAATCATGGCCAATCGAACACTTTCACCCACACAATTCCTACAACTATTTATGCCATTGCTATTCAGAAATCTATCTACATCTACCAACTCAAAGATTGAGCTCAGACAGCCATCTGGGGTAGAGAATTCCAAAGGTTCACCACCCTCTGTTAACTAAGGTAGTAACCACAGAAATGAAGGCAAATTACTGGCATGGCTGGGAAATTGGTTGAGTGCCAGGCAACAGAAAGTAGGGATAATGGTACTCAAATTGAGAGAATGTGACCAGAGATATCTCACAAGGAACAACCTCAATTATTCATAATATTTATTAATTACTTGAACAATGTTATATTCAAATTTATTGGTGATACAAAGTTAATATAGACAGTGTAGATGATTGCATAAAATTACAAAGGAACATTGATACACTAAGAGAATGGGCAAAACTGTGGCAGATGGAGTTCAATGTAAGCAAGTGTGAGTTTATCCATTTTGAACCAATAAAGGATAGATTGGGGGCTTTCTAGATGGTATGAAGTAAATTACAGTGGGCGTCCAAAAAACCTTGAGGTGTACAGATCTATAAAATATCATGAACAGCTACAGAAAATAATCAAGAAAATCAGTGGCATGCTGGCCTTTATATTCAGAGCAGTGGACTGTAAGGATGTCGAAGTTACGCTGCAATTATACATAATCCGGTTAGACCCCATTTGGAGTACTGTGGGCAGACCATGGCACTACACCTTAGGAAGGATATGTTGACCATGGAGGGATGCACATAGGTTTACAAGAATAATGCCAGGACTTCAGGGGTTAAATTGTGAGGAGAGATTTTACAAATTAGGCCTGTTTTAGGAATGGTGTGATTGAAGTCTTCAAAAAAGTAATGGGAAAAGGCAGGGTAGATAAACAGTAACAATTTCCATTGGTTGGGGTAACTAGTACTAGGGGGCAAAGTCTGAGATTTATTGACAGACTGCCGAGGAGAAATGTTAGGAAGCACTTCTGCACATTAAGCATCCTGGATATTTGGAACTCTCTTCTACAAGTGTCTGGATCTGTTGTTAATTTTAAATCTGAGATAGGTATTTTTGTGTTAAGCAAAGGTATGGGCCAAAAGCAGGCACATGGAAATTTAGCCATAGATCGACCATGATCTTATCGAATGGTGGAACAGGCTTAAGGGGCTGAATGGCCTACTCCTGTTCCTAAAAAATAATTCTCACTTTGGACGTACATGGAATCCCCTTTACTTTTGAATTGTGCTCCCCCGGTTCTAGATTTCCGAACCAGGATAAACATCTTACATGCATCTACCCGATCAATCCCCTTCAGTGTTTCGGAGGTCTTAATGAGATCACCTGCCATTCTTCAAAACTCTAGAGATGACAGGCAGAATTTGCCCAATCTCTCTTCATAGGGCTGTCTCTCCAGCCTGGGAACAACTTCCATTTCACTCAAAACTTAGCAATACTATTGTTCTTGAGATAAGAAGACCAAAAACTACACACAGTACCTCAAGTACAGTCTGACCAAGCTCCCACTTAATGCACATTAATTCTATTTAAATAATTTTCTCATACCCTCTGGAATACCCTTGACTGAAAGTGTTTCCACAAAACTTCTATTCAGAGGAATGTGGGCCAAATGCTGACAAATGGGACTCGGTCAGATTGGGATGTCTGGTCAGCATGGATGAGTTGGGCTGAAGGGTCTGTTTCCATGCAGTATGACTCTGTGACTCCGTATGCCTGACTGATCAGTGATTGACAACTCTAGAACTTCCCATGACCTGATGATGTTTCCCAAACATCCTTATCACTTATCCTTGGGCTTCCACAATACATTTTATTCAACAACTTTCCACCTTTCATTCCTGCATCAGTTATTCAAAACTTTACCTGCTCAAAGAAAGGGGGTTCTGCTTTGGACTGAAGAGTTCCAAGAAAGCAGTTAAATCCCCTCAAGGCTGTATAATTGAGTTTGTTTTTTAACACATTTACATATTTCTTTATGAACTATATATAATCTATGCCTATGATTATCTGGGGGCCTTAGCTAAGGTGGATCAGACCATTTTTTGATCTAGTGCTGAATACCAAAGTTTAAATCAGCCTGGAATACAAGCTTCTTTCAGCATTTCTCAAGAATATTGCTTCTCAGATTGTCTCTGTACATGCAGCAGCTGCATGTTTACTACTCCAACAAAACCCTTTTATGTAGTCTTTTCAAGATCCTTAGTGTACCACCTTAATCACGTTACCTTAGATACAGTCCTTCCACAAAGGCTACAATTGCTCTAGTTTATTGTTTAACATTAAAATATCAAACTAGGCAAGCTGCTGTTTCAGCTAAATATCTTCCCCAGCCATTTCATGTCAACTGAGAATCACTTTCAGCCATTTTACACTGCTTCAGCCATGGGCAGCCCTGACAGAGGAAGTTACAGGTGGTGAATTTCCAATGGCTCTGCTGTCCTTGCTCTGCGAGCTGGTAAAAGTCATGCATGTGAAAGATGCTATCTAAGGAGATTTGGTGAATTGTTGCAGTGCATTTTGTAAATGGTGTATACTTCAGTGCTTCAATAGTGGAGAGAGTGAATGTTTGAGGATATGGGCTGTCTTGTCCTGGATGGCATCAAACTTCTTGAATGTTGTCATTTTGATCACACATTTTCAGCTCTGATCTCCAGCATCTGTAGTCCTCACTTTCTCCTCCATTTTGATCATTCAGTCAAGTGTGGAGTATTCCATCAGACTCCTGACCTGTGGCTTGTCAATGGTGGACAGGCTTTGTGAAGTCAGAGGTACAATGCTGTCTGAAAGATTCCAAGCCTTTGACCTGCTCTTGGAGCGACAGTAATTATATGGCTAGTCTCACTCCATTTCTGGTCAATGGTAACCCACAGGATTTTAATAGTGAGGGATTCAGCTATGGTCACGCCATTGACAGTTATAGGACAATATTTAGATTCTCACTTCGTGAGTTTTGAGAAGATTTGTAGCTCAGGTTGAGAAACTAAATGTAGGTTTGCTTGCTGACTGGAAGGTTCAGTTTCAGACATTTCATCATCATAATTGTTAACATCACCGGTGAGCCTCCGGATGAAGCACCTGTGGTATGGCCCACTTTTTATTTATGTGTTTAGGTTTCCTTGGGTCAGTGATGTCATTTCCTGTGGTGATGACATTTCCTGTTCTTTTTCTTGGGGTGGTAAATGGAATCCAAGTCAATGTGTTGTTCATAGAGTTCCGGTTGGAATTCCATGCTTCTAGGAAGAACTATAACAAACATACATTGGAAAAACAGGCAGAAAACTAGCCACCAGGATACATGAACATCAACTAGCCACAAAAAGACGTGACCCACTCCCACTAGTATCTTTACATACAGGTGAGGAAGAGCACTGTTTCAACTGGGACAACACATCCATCCTAGGACAAGCCAAACAGACACATGCACAAGAATTCCTAGAATGATGGTATTCCAACTGGAACTCTCAACAAACATATTGACTTGAATCCTATTTACCCCCCCCCCTTGAAAAGGAACAGGAGATGACATCACCACAGGAAATGACATCACTGACCCAAGGAAACTTAAACACATAACTAAAAAGCAGGCCATACCACCAGTGCTTCATTCGGAAGCTCACTGATGATGTTACCTAGTATGATGATGAAACATGTGAAACCGAACCTTCCAGCTCAGCAAGCAAACCTACATTTAGATTATCTCTTGTTGAAGATTGTCACTGTCTGACGCTTGTGTGGCATGGCAGTCAATTGCCACTTGTCAGTCCAGGCCTCAATTTTGTACAGGTCTTGCTGCATTTGAACATTGGTAATGAACATTGAGCAATTATCTTCACTTCTGGCCTTACGATGAAGCAGAGATCATTCGTGAAGCAGCTGAATGTGATTGGGCGTAGGACACTACCTTGATGAACACCTGCAGAGATGGAGCTGAGATGTTGCTATTCAACAAGTGCAAGCAGCTAAACATGAATCCTAACTCTAATTGTCAACAGAATATGAAATATCTCCTCCTAAACAATTTTGAACCCTTCTAGTGATTGAATTTCCTGCTCCTTCATCATGGCCTGGGCAATATACACTTCCTTGGTAAAGACAAATGCAAAGTATTCACTTAATACCTGAGCCATGCCCTGTACATGTGTGAATGTTTGAACCATTATCAGTCCTACCTCTCCTTTTACCACCCACTTACTATTTATATGCCTTGAGAAGATTTTGGGAGTCCCTGTTATGCTGGTTGTCAACTTTTCTTCATGTTCCCTCAGCTTTTCTTAATCACGTTTCCATTTCCCTCTGGAACATTCTGAATTCAACTTCAGTCTCAACTGTAGTTTCAATCTGACACTTGTCGTAAGCATTCTTTCTCTTTATCATCTTAAATTAATCTGGAATTAAGTGCTTAATGATAACCACAAAACTGTTGTCAATTGTTGGAAAAACCCATCTGGTTCACTAATGTCCTTTAAGAAAGGAAACTGCCATCCTTATCTGGTCTGGCCTACATGTGACTCCAGATCCACAACAATGCAGTTGTCTCTTAATTGCCCTCTGGGGCAACTAGAGATGGGCAATAAATGCTACCCAAGCTGATGACAGCCTTATCCTATAAATAATTTTTTAAAAAGTTCTTAAAGTTTAAGAATTAATATACCTCAATAGTATCAGAACAATCTCTTCTTTGACAGGAGCCCATTTATCAATTGCAGTCTTTCCCACCAACTCCTGTCTATCTGACCCAGTTCCAGTGACTGCTCTCCTTCAGTGACTGATTTTTTTCTTGATTTTTCAATATTCTTTTCCACTGTAATCTGAAACACTATAAAAAATCTGTCCCATAAATGCTCCTCCTATTTTCACATGATCCATTGGTCCAACTCATTCCCAACAACCAAGTCTAATAGTGCCTCCTTTTCCAGTGGATTGGGTGTACACTGCTATAATCAAGAGCAATTAGAGATGACCACACCCTCTGATTGAATATAAAAATCAGAGTAAATTCTCCTTAACTCAATCCAAGAACATTTGTCCCTCTTTGTCCTTAACATTGCCTCTATCCCAATCTATATTCAGTTCATTAAAGTCCCCTAATAATAACAATTCTATAATGTTTGCATTCTCTGTAATTCCTTTGTAGATGTGTTCCTGCAAATCTGTATCCCTTCCACGAGTTGGTGGTCTGTAGATTACATTGAGCAACGTGATTCCACACCTGTTCCTTCACGCTAGCTAAATAGTTTCCATCCTTGAACCCTCTGAAATATCCTCTTTCTCCTTAACCAATATTGCCAACCTTCCTTCTTTGCCTGAACACCCTGTAACCAGGAATATTTAACACTCATCATCTCCTTCCTTCAACCAGGTTAGATTAGATTAGATTAGATTCCCTACAGCATGGAAACAGGCCCTTCGGCCCAACAAGTCCATATCGATCCTCCAAAGTGCAACCCACCCAGACCCATTCCCCATATTCACCCCGACTATGGGTAATTTAGCATGACCAATTCACCTAAGCTGCATATCTTTGGATTGTGGGAGGAAACTGGAGCACCCGGAGGAAACCCTCGCAGACACGGGGAGAAACTCCACACAGTCAGTTACCCAAGGCAGGAATCGAACCTAGGTCCCTGGTGCTGCGAGGCAGCGGTGCTAACCACTGAACCACCATGCTGCCCCTCTAGTATCATCTCAATATCATAATTCCACATGGCAATTTGTGCCTGTAACTCCCCAAAGCTTATTTACTACTCTCCTTACATTTAGATCTATGCAGTGCAACTCTGATTTAGAAAGTTTTAATTTTTATCTTTCTCTGATTCCTTAGCATACTATCTATTACTTTACTATCTATTCTCTATTCTCATGTTATCTGTCCCTCCCAATTTTTTTTGCGTCCTAACATTATTTTCTTATTTTCTGTCCTGGTATAAACGCTCACCAACAGTACTAGCAAAATGCCATCCAGTGAACTCAATCCTGGCTCAGTTCAGGTGCTAATTGGCTGCTGTGTTTCCTACATTCTAACAGTAACAACACTTCAAAAATACTTTTCTGGCTGTAAAACACTATGTGGCAGCTGGTGGTCATGCAAAGTGTCATAAACCGCAAGTGATTTCTCTTTCAAAAAAATTTGACTTTCCCTCTTCAAAGAAAAATGTTTCTCCAGTAAATAAGAAATGCTTGCAAGTCCCAAAACATTGTCAGCTTGAAACTGTGAACCTTCTAATTAATAACTCACACAATAGGAGGTTAAACAGAGCGCATCACTTCCTGTCATAATCAGACATCATGAGTTAGCATCAGAAAGATTGTGCAAATGTCTGTCACTTTTCCCATAATTTTTGCACCTCAATTCATTTTTGTCATCTGCTTGCTAATGCACTGCGATTGAAAAATAATTCTATCTGCTGCCAACCTTAGAATTGTCACAATCCCCACTTTTCTCGGTAAATGGTTACACGTTTTAAAAATATTTTTCTTCTTTAGAAAGCAGCTATCACACTTCAATTAAAATGAGTTAACTCAATCAAGTAGAAAGGGTAGCCAATTCCAAGAGATTCTTGAGTGAAAAGGAGTGGATTTTTATTACCTGTACTATAACCAGTCTCTGGGTGAGAGACCCCAATTCACTACAAAGAGATACTCCTAAAATGGTTGTACTCTTGGATGAGATGGCATGAAGAGAAGAACAAAACAAAAGCAACACGATGAAAGTCAGCTAGGCAATTATATTTGCTCATTCAAACTTTACTAAAGGTAATTATATACCTGCATTTTTTGTGAATAGGAACATAGTTGCAGTAGAAAATTATTTGGTCCTTCGAGCTTGCCCCACCATTCAATATGACCATGGCTGATCATGTAATCTCAGTATCCCACTCCTGCTTTCTCTCCATGCTCCTTGATCGTTTTAGCTGCAAAGACCGTATCCAGCTCCCTCTTGAATATATGTAACAAACTGGCCCCAACAGCTTCCTATGGGAGAGAATTCCACGGGTTCACAACTCTCTGAGTGAAGAAATTCTCCCTCATCTCAATCCTGAATGGCTTATTCCTTATCCTTAGTCTGTGACCCATAGTCCTGGAATTTCACAATATCAGGAACATTGTTCCCACATTGAGCCTGTCCAATTCCATCAGGGTTTTATACGTTTCTCACATATGAATCTCTCAGACCAGTGACAGCTGATACAGGGTAGGGTTAAGTGTGAGCAGCCCAGGACCCCACTCAAAGTTAAGATACTTGAATTATCATACCCTTCCCCTCATCTCACCTCTCCCCTCCTCCAGGTAGATGCCCAGGCCATCTATTTAGAGCATCTGGACATGGAGGGAGATGGGCATGGGGGAATGGGGTGATATGCTATTCTAATTTATTTTTCAGGCATTTTCACCTAGTTTCCACTGGATGGACATAAAGCCCAAGAATCTCTTCCCAGATACACACTTCCAACCTATCCATGGTTTAAAAATGGCAAAAGACAAAAAAGCTCAACAGTGGTAAAAGAACATATTATGATAATTGAGGATACTCACTTACTGTTTTCACAGTGTGAGTTGCATAATTCAAAACCAAAGCACTGCAATGATATACAGACAGTTACCATAACTCAGTGGCAGTGATAATACATTGTTGGTACATGGCCTAACATTGTTACTGTAATAAAACACTATGCTCTCAGTGTGAACCACATCTCAGGAGATGCACTAATTATAAAAATGGTAAACTAATGCACATTTTATCTATTACACTGTTAGCATCCATCAGAGTGTGGATGTTCAGAAAGCAGTCTCTGACTTTCACTTGACTACTCAGTTAATGTATCTTGCTAAGAGAGCACAGAATTAGCCCCCTGAGAATCACTGAGGCCAAGAGAGGGACGTAATCCTCAGTGAGATAGGGAGGGGCTTCACTCAAGACACTGTCAGGATGGGAGATGGACACAATCCTCAAAGAAATAGAGAGGGGCTTCACTTAGGAAACTGTGAGGAAAGAAGAGAGATTAGCTATCACTACCTCCCACCTGTAACCAGGAGTCAATCAAATCAGGAAATTTGAACTACAATAGCACAAGGAAGCAGGTAGTTGACTGGCTGGTTACTATTTGCCATTTGTCTTCATTTGAGGAGTTCAATGAGGGAAATTAATTAATTGAAATAATAAGAATAATAAGCATAGGCAGGACTAAAGACATTAATTCATATATAACTAGTAAATTAACAAATGAATTAAATGCTATGAAGATGGCAAACCAGGTCATGTATGGCAGATGCAGTATGTGGGAGCTCATGGACACTTCTGTTATCAACACCTGGAGGAGCTCCAGCTGGTGAGCTTAAGGCCGAGCAGCAGGTACCCAGATGAGTCAAGGACAGGTAAATTACCTGGATACTCTGTTTAAGAATTCATCACACCCGTTAGTCTAGTATCATTTGATTTGAGTCATAGTCACAGACAAAGGCAGGAATATTATAGCGGCCTGAGCAATGTGGGCTGTGATGGGAATTGAACAGAATCATGAGAGAAACCAGTGTGACTTGACATCAGCAACAACATGCTGCATTTTTTAGCTAAATTCCAGGCATCAAGGCAAGAGTTTCACTAGCAAGTTACTTGTTATTGTTTGCCTAATGATCTTATTAACTGTAGATCCCACCTCATTATTATGCTCCTTCCTGTCTTACCATCTACAAGCAAACTACACACCAAGATTTCTTGACCTGGAAGTCAGAATGGGTACCTGGTGACCTCAGCTCACTGCTGGTTGTGAAGGGCCTCCATTTTGGTCAAGTGTGTCAGGGCATGCTTCATGGGCACCAGCAACACGCACCCCACATTCACAGGCATTGGCAACCAACACATTCCAGCCAGCAAGCTGTTTATGCAGACAGCCTGATGAGTGCACACTGGAGCAAATACAGAACATTGGTAAACTCCTCCATAGTCTGATCCAGCTGACCAAGTGCCTCAGGCCAATCTGCCTGATGTTCCGGTGCTTTCCTGTACATTTTGATGATGTCACTGGTGACTGAGATCCAGGGATCATCTTCTACCTGGGACTGACAATGCATCTGGTCTCCAACAATACTCTGAATATTTTCCATGTGTAATTTATTTTGCATATCTAGTTTCACCAGTGCTTTCTTCATTGATGCCCTACTATGATGTAAGGTGTGTGTTATTTATATATATAATATATTTATTTTCTTTTATCATTTAGATTTTGAACAAGTGGCATGTGGGTTTTGATATACATATGTAAGTGAAGGTTTTATACTTAATTTATCAGTATTTCTGGAGTCATGATTTTAAATCCATATGTGTCACACAGCAGCTGTCTGGAGCTCTCCTGGAGTGATAATATGAGTTTGTTTGTATAGTTGTTTACTCCCTATCCTGTTTCTATATTGTAACAAACATACTAAGGCTATTCCTCATTTTCCCTTCGGTAAAGAAAGTACCCAGGTCCTCTGGATCCATTGGGTTAGTTCATTCTTCCACTACTCATCGACTCAGTGTTAAAAAATAAGTGGCTAATCATATCCCAAAATTTATATTTTGATTCAACCATCCTCTACCACCACTGTTCGACACTGTCCTCGGATGCTGCCTGAATTGCTGTGCTCTTCCAGCACCACTAATCCAGAAATGTTTTTGAACAGAGTCCAAATCCACAATTTTAGTGAAAGCATTATTTCAGTTAAGTAGGCTCCATAAAACTCACTGTCACTGATTCGCCATATTTATACAACCACTTCTCACCCAATTAACCCTTAATTAATACATCCATCTCCCGGTCTCTCATTTCATTAGGTCACAGGCATCCTTTCAGATCATATTAAATTATAACAATGACTTAGATTTTCAGAAGTCATTTGAAAAGCTGCCACATAAAAATATGAGTACATGAGGTGGTCATTTGGTGTTCTCCCAGAAACTCCTCTGATTTAGCATCCCAGCTTTGCTGACCAAATGGCATGCCTGCGTGCAGTGAATATTTTGCGATACCTTTGCAGTGTTATCATTATTCTAATGCAGGGAATGCAAATATATGGGAATGTTCTTCCTAAATGGAAATACAGTTTTGTTCCATTTCTTGCTGTACTTATGACATCAGATAATGGGGTCACATTTGCACCATGACTGGTAAAGGGGCATGTATCTACACGTGATGACCTGCTACTGTTATTAGTTGTGATAAAGACTATAAGGGAGGTTATATTGAACTTGTACAAAACTTTGGTTAGGCCACAGCTGGAGTACTGTGTGCAGTTCTGGTCACTACATTACAGGAAGGATGTGATTGCAATGGAGGGGGTACAGAAGAGATTCCCCAGGAGTTGCCTGGATTGGAGCATTTCAGTGATGAAGAGAGGTTGGATAAGCTCAGATTGTTTCCTTTGGAGCAGTGAAGTTTGGGGTGACCTGATAGAGGTGTATAAGATTATGAAGAGCACGGACAGGATAAAGAGAAAACAGGTGCTCCACTTAGTAGAAGGTCAATAACAAAGGGGCATAATTTTATGGTGAAAAGCAGGAGGTATATTGGGGATATGAAGAAACATTTTTTCACCGAGGGTATGAACATCTGAAATGCATTGCCTGTGAGGATAGTTGAGGCGCGTAACCTCATATCTTTTAAAAGTACTTGAATGAGCACTTTAAATATCATCATGTCCAAGGGTATGGGTCTAGTGCTGGAAGGTTGGACTAGTGTGGATTTAGTGTGGCTTTGCTGGTACAACCTGATGGGCCAAAGGGTCTTGTCTACACTGTATGATTCTATGTTTGGATGATCCTATGATTGTATGATTCTATGACTGAATGATTTTAAGATTGGACGATCCTATGATTAGACGATCCTATGGTTGGACAATCCTATGATTAGATGATTCTATGATTGGATGATTCTATGATTGGACAATCCTATGATTGGATGATTCTATGATTGGATGATTCTATGATTGGACAATCCTATGATTGGATGATTCGATGATTGGACAATTCAATCACTGGATGATTCTATGACTGGATGATTCTTTGATTGGATGATCCTATGATTGGATAACTCTATGACTGGATGATTCTATGACTGGATGATCCTATGATTGGACGATCCTATGATTGGATGATCCTATGATAGGACAATCCTACGATTGGACGATTCTACGATTGGACGATCCTATGATTGGACGATCCTACGATTGGATGATTCTACAATTGGATGATCCTACGATTGGACGATCCTATGATTGGATGATCCTATGATAGGACAATCCTACGATTGGATGATCCTATGATTGGACGATCCTATGATTGGATGATTCTATGACTGGATGATTCTATGATTGTATGATTCTATGACTGGATGATCCTATGATTGGACGATCCTATGATTGGACGGTCCTATGATAGGACAATCCTACGATTGGACAATTCTACGATTGGACGATCCTACGATTGGATGATTCTACGATTGGATGATTCTATGATTGTATTATTCTATGATTGGATGATCCTATGATTGTATGATTCTAAGAAGGTAGCTCATCACCAGCTTCACAAGGATAATAAAAGATGTGAAATTAATGCAGCCCTGTCCAGTGACACCAATATCCCATGAAAAAATAAATTTAAAAAACAACCAAGGACTTTAAAAATAAAGATGATGAAATGTCACTTATAAACAAATTATCTGATGCTAGAAATAAGCTTCATTAAACCAATCAAAATGATTCCTATGTTCTAGTAGGAAGGACAAAAATATGGAAAGACATTGAAAGTATTAACCTTCTAAAAATTTGTCTCTCTCTACCAACACTGGGAAGTGTTAAAAGGGTGACCGTTTGAAGAAATGTAAAGATTGCTACACACTTCACTTTACTTTTCATTATTAAGGAACGTTTGTTCGGATGGAAAGCATCAGCTTCACCTGCGCCACAACAAAGGACTTTACACTTGTCACTGCAGTTTTCCACTAAATCACTGCTTTGGGAGAATAATGGAATTCAATGATGCAGAGCTGGCTCATGTTCCCAGAGGTAAAGCTCAATTTCTGGCAGGCGAAACAGCTAATTATGCACAGGATCCTCGTGTGGTTTGAACACTGGCAGCTATCCAAACAAAGTTGTTAGAGGAAATGGTGACAAGAAATGCAAAACTGTGAGGTCGGAATACCCATGTGGGTGACACTCAGAAACAAAATGAAGGTGGGGACACAGCCAAAGTGAGCCTTCCCCAATTCTAAACATAATATCTTCTCCAAGAAATATATTTAAAGCATTCATTGGGAAGTTTGATCATTGGTGTGTTGGTCACTTGTAAGACAGCAATTTGCATTTGGAAAGCACCTTTAATAGCATCCCAATGTGCTTCCCAGGACCATAATCAGATAAATCCTACGACACCAGGTTAAAGTCCAATAGGTTTATTTGGAAGTACAAGCTTTCGGAGTGCTGTTCCTTCATCAGGTAGCTATATACTATAAACTAGTGTCGTATGTCTTTTAACTTTGTCCACCCCAGTCCAACACTGGCACCTCCACATCACAGATAAATCCTAACACTGGTGATCAGTTACTCGGACACACTAGTGGAGAGATTAAGGAGTGATTTCAAGAGTTTAGGATCCAGGGAGCTAAGGGCGTGTTCCTTAATGGTGTAGTGCTGCAATCAGCAATGTACATCAGGCAGCAATTAGAAGGCACAGAGACTCCAGGATGTTGTGGAGCAAGAGAAGGATGCAGAGTTGAAGAGGAGATGAAGCCATGGAAGAAATTGAACACACCAAGAAGAATTTTTGAGTCAAAGCATTATCAAAGCAGGGTTCAGTGTTCTTGCATACAGGAACATTTACTCCCAAATTAGTGAGGCTAAATTTACCAATCCATCTTTCATGAACAATATATAAACCCACACCTGCCAAAGAGATGAGGTTGTTCCTTCACGATTCTCTGAAATCTGAATTAAATATTTTTGCCAGATGCAGTTCAGGAGAATGTCCCCGAGTAAACATATAAATATAAATGTGAAAAGCAAGTTCACAACTTTAAAAATGCTACAACGATATTCAGGGTGAAGCTTCCCAAGTAATTATAGTTCCACACAGGATTCCTCAAGTTGTCAAACTCCTGTGTGAGGAAGGATAAAATGGCTCCCCTTCTTCAATCATCTGCCCCTCAGTTGGTATCAGCAGAGTAATTGAAATAGGATCCCTCTCTTGAGAATTCATTTCACTCAGAACAAATGGGTTTGTTTTAAAAGGAGACAAATTAACCATTCTTCCTTGAGTTAAGAGAAGAGTGTGTTTATTTGTTTTGAAAAACGAAAAGCAGGTATAATGGAATATACAAACTCACTGCGAGGAATAAGAAGTGAGTTCAATGTAAGATAAAGGTTGGAAGATATATGAATTAGATTTTCTGAGTTGTTTGTGAAGAGTAGTTGATGGAACATTGATATTTTGTCAATTTTGGGATTCTTGGCTTTGAGAGGTTAGTTGAAATCCTTTTGTCTTGTGTCCCCTTGTTGGTGGTGGTTGGTTGGCAGAACTCAGAGTGAGAGAATCCTTCAGTTATCTTGTTTCCTTTTGACTGGCTTTTTAATTAGCTGGCTTCTAGCATCAAGAACAATGGATTTTTACTTACCAGCAATGCAGGGGTAATCGTGGGCAATTTGTTCACCTTTACACCACATTAGTGGGCTAAGCTAGGTTAGTACACATGAACCTTGGTTCACCAGCACAACTTCTCCCACTAGCACATGCCAACCAGGGTTGCAGTCAGTTTTTGTTGTGTATTCCTGGAAAGACAACACACAAAAATTGCCAGATCCAAGCCAACCGACACCTGGAGGAAGAACGTCTCATCTTGGGACCCTCCAACCACACAACATCAACATCAACTTCACAAGTTTCCTCATCACCCCTCCCCCCACCTCATCCCAGATTCAACCCACCAACTTGGCACCACCCTCTTGAACTGTCCTAACTGTCCATCTTCCTTCCCACCTAGCTGCTCCACCCTCCCCTCTGACCTATCACCATCACCCCCCCACCTGCATCTACCTATCACCTTCCCAGCTACCTCACCCCCCACCCCCACCCTCCTATTTATCTCTCGGCCCCCTTCCCCCGACCCACATTCCAAATTTATGCCCGAAATGTTGATTTTCCTGCTCCTCAGATGCTGCCTAACCTGCTGTGCTTCTCCAGCACCACACTTTTCAACACAAAAACTGTCTATAAGAAGTGGCTTTCTATGGAAAAGGTGCAAAATAGTCATCCTCCTCATTATCTCTTTCTGCTAAGACTTTTTCAGTTTCCCTGACATTCTACAGGTGTGATACTCCAATGGTTCCCATAGGACTTCGCCAGACCATGACTGAATTTATATCTGCAGTCTTTTGTTGTCCAAAGCAATCATCTTTTTAAAAAAAGAAATTTTGGAATTAAAGGTTAAAAATATCCATAGTACTTTGGGGTTCTGATTCCTCGACATGACAAAAGTCCGGTTGGTCCAAGTATAAACATTTTTCAGCAGGTGCTGGGGAGAAACAGTTTCCCTCCAACTTAATCTTTCTCTCAGTTTGTCCTAAAGGTAAAATTGAAAGATGTAACTAAAAACTGAGTATATGTCAGCCTCTTCAGTCATATAAATTAAATTCCTTATACACAAAGTGATCAATCTATGAAAGATCTTCTGAGAGCTATAGACAGGACGGTCTCCAACATTTCCATCAGTTATAGTAAAAGGGTGACATCAAATCTCAAAGGACAAAGAGAAGGAAGAGAGAACAGGAGGGCATCAGGGGCCAGTCCTCAAATGTTAGCAGGCCAAAGCAAGTATATTTAGTTTCTGTGTTGGATCCCTCTTCCCCATTGCTGATGACCATGCACATGGTGTGACTGATCAGTTAATGAGAGAGCATAGAATTTTACAGTACTGAAGGAGACCATTCAGCCAATCATGTCTGTGCTGTCTCCCAAAAGGGCTACCTAGCTAGTCACACTCTCCAGCCCTATCTCCGTAAGCCTCTAAATTCTTCACTTTCGACATTGGGATGAACTATTAATTAACTAGTAATCTTGTAGACCAGGATAATGATCTAGGGACAAGAATCCAAATCCTACCATGGCAGCTTGTGGAGTTTAAATTAAATTGATTAAGGTATGAAATTAAAATAGTTGTAATGACCCATCTAGTCCACTAATATCCTTTGAGAAGGAAACTCCTAATCTAATCAGACCAACGTGAGATTTCAGGTCCATATGCAGGTGGCTCTTAAATGCCCTCTCAAATGACATTCACTTTAGGATCAATTGGGGATGCACACCAAATTTTCCTTGCCAGTCACACCCACATGCCATCTTTTTTAAACTGTGTGTCAATAAATCTCCAAGTCAATAAGGAATAATGTGGATGAGTATAACTAGTCAAATCTTTTAATGGAGGGCAAGTTCATTCATGGGATCTGGGCATCACTGGCTGGTCAGCATTTATTGCCCATGTCTAGCTGTCCTTGAGAAGGTGGAGGTGAGTTGTCTTGACACACTGCAGTTCATTCTATGAAGGTAGACTCACAAAGTCTTTTGAGAGAGTGTTCCAGGATTTTGACCCAGTAACAGCAGTCTATTTCCAAGTCTGGGCAGTGAGGGGAACTTGCAGGTGACGGTGTTCCCATGTATTTGTCCTTCTAGATGAGAGTGGCCATGTGTTTGGAAAGTATTGTTTGAGAAGCCTTGCTGAATTTCTGCAGTGTTTCTTATAGTTAGTACACACTGCTACTACTGGTGATAGAAGAACTGAATGTTTGTGGATGTGGTGCCAATCAAGCAGGCTGCTTTGTCCTGGATGGCATGAACTTCAATTAGCATTGTTTGAGCTGCACTGATCTGGGAAGTAGAGAACATTCCATAGCACTCCTGACTCGTACCTTATAGGTGGTGGAAAGGCTTGAGGAGTCAGTTCAGGATTCCTAGCCTCTGACCTGCTCTCATAGCTATTGCATTTATATGGCTCGTCCAGTCAGTTTCTGGCCAAGATTGATAGTGGGGGATTCAGTGATGATAATGCCATTGAAAAAGAACAAAGAAGAAAAAGAAAATGTACAGCCCAGGAACAGGGCCTTCAGCCCTCCAAGCCTGAGCCACTCCAAATGTACTGTCTAAACCTGTCGGGCAATTCCTAAGCATCTGTATCCCTCTACTCCCCACCTACTCATGCATCAATCCAGACACACCTTAAATGAATCTACCGTGCCTGCCTCTACCACCTCTGCTGGCAATGCGTTCCAGACGCCCACCACCCTCGGTGTGAAGTATCTGCCAAGTGTATCCCCCTTAAACTTTCCACCCCTCACCTTGAAAGTGTGACCTCTCGTTATGGAATCCTTCACCCTGGGAAAAGCTTGTCTCTATCTACTCTGTCTATACCCTTCATGATTTTCTAAACCTCAATCAGGCCCCCCCTCAACCTCCTTTTTTCTTATGAAAACAAACCTAACCTTCTCAACCTCTCTTCATAGCTAGTACCTTCCATACCAGGCAACATCCTCGTAAACCTTCTCTGCACCCTCTCCAAAGCGTCCACATCCTTTTGGTAATGTGGCAACCAGAACTGTACACAGTATTCTAAATGCAGCCGAACCAACGTCCTGTACAATTTTAACATGACTTGCCAGCTCTTATACTCAACACCCCATTCAATGAAGGCAAGCATACTATATGCCTTCTTGACCATTCTATCCACCTGTGCAGCAACCTTCAGGGTACAATGACCTGCACTCCCAGATCTCTCTGCCCATCACCTTTTCCCAAGGCTCTTCTGTTCATTGTATAATTCGCTCTAGAATTAGCCTTGCCTAAATGCATCACCTCACATTTGTCTGGAAAGTCAAGGAGCGATGGTTAGATTCTCTCTTGTTGAAAATAGTTATTGCTTGGCATTTAAATTATTCCAATAATACTTAGCACTTGTCAGCCCAAGCCTGGTTATTGTTCAGATGTTTTGCAGATGGCTTCAGTATCTGAGGAATTGCGAATGATGCTGAACATTGTGCCATCATCAGCGAACATCCCCACTTATCTTCATGATGGAGGGAAGGTTATTGATGAAGTAGCTGAAGATGGTTGGGCTTAAGTCAGTACCGAACTGCAGAGATGTCCTGGAGCTGAGATGCATCACTTCCAACAATCACAAATATCTTCCTGTGTGTAAGGTATGACTCCAGTTAGCAGAATGTTTTGCCCTAATTCCTATTGACTCCTGTTCCGCTAGGTTCTTTGATGTTGCCCTCGGCTTAATGTACTTGATGTCACTTTACAACATCTTCTTTAGGATTTCAACGCACAATAATCCAACCCCAAAAGATTTTGGAACCAAATGCTAATTTCTGTCAGATGCCACAGATAAGCTTAAATAAAGTTTCAGTATATTTTTATACAACTTAAGCTCACAGCTTTCAGAGAAATCAATGAGTTGCAAGAGGTGCTGTCACTATCAATGAAGGTGAAAAAGGTTCCATGAAACAGGTTTTAAAGACATTGGTGGAGACATGATTTCTTTTGTCAGCTAACAGTTCAGAGAGAGGAATCCTTCTGGAGCTCTGACAAGTTTTACAATGCCAGGCAGTGTCACTGCAACATCAATAACCCTAGAGTATTCAATTCCAGCTCGACTGGGAGCACTTGCTATAAAAGCTGAAAAAATATCTGATTTTATAGTTAACACACGTTTGCAAACCTAATTTAATTCCTGAATGCCTCACTCAAATTGGAAATCCTCTTTGTGCTTTCATTCATTAACCGCTGCAGCAAGACCCAAATCTAGGTGAATTCAAATCCTTTGGTTTATTGCTGTCCTTTCTCTCTTCACAAGGAACCTCTTCTCACACTACCCTAGCTCTTCAGTAGGATTCTTTCCTCACACTGCCTTTACTGTTTACTGGAATCTTGTCCTCATACAACCCTCTTTCTTCACAAAGATCCTCTAATCACACTATCCTCACTCTTCATGACAATAGACAATAGACAATAGGTGCAGGAGTAGGCCATTCTGCCCTTCGAGCCTGCACCACTATTCAATATGATCATGGCTGATCATCCTTAATCAGTATCCTGTTCCTGCCTTATCTCCATAACCCTTGATTCCACTATCCTTGAGAGCTCTATCCAACTCTTTCTTAAATGAATCCAGAGACTGGGCCTCCACTGCCCTCTGGGGCAGAGCATTCCACACAGCCACCACTCTCTGGGTGAAGACGTTTCTCCTCATCTCTGCCCTAAATGGTCTACCCCGTATTTTTAAGCGGTGTCCTCTGGTTCGGCACTCACCCATCAGCGGAAACATGTTTCCTGCCTCCAGAGTGTCCAATCCTTTAATAATCTTATATGTCTCAATGAGATCCCCTCTCAGTCTTCTAACACAAGAGTATACAAGCCCAGTCACTCCAGTCTTTCAGCGTAAGGTAGTCCTGCCATTCCAGGAATTGACCTCAATGCCAGATCTTGTACTCACACTGCCTTAACTCTTCATTTGTATGTGAAAATGTGTGTATTTAGATACATATTAATATTATTTTAAAATATTTAGAGTTTAACCTAGTGGCATATAGATATTGGCCTATTTCTGTGAAGGTATTTGAAAATTAATTTGGTCAGTGTTTCTAGCCTCATGATTTTAAATCAGTGTGTGTCACAGAACAAGTCTATAAGGCCACCGAGAGTGTTTACAAAAGTTTGTTTATATTTGAGGTTTACAATAGAAGACAGAAACCATTGAAACACAATTAGCTGGTTTTCAAATTTAGAATGATGAAGGATTGATTTTAATTTAGAAAATGCCGGCGATTGGAAAGCTTTTGAGCAGTTTGAAGAGGACCTGACAGAAGCCAGATATAAGTACAGTCTCTCCGAGAAAAGGAAGGTTATTCAGAACAGTTAAGGGAATAATTTAACCTTAGTGAAAGTGTGGAGTGCAACTTCCAGACCAGTTTAGTTGGAATGTTGCAGAATATTAAGAGACTGGAAGTTGTTTAAGCTCTCATGTTGCATACATGTTCAAGTAAGTTGGTTTCACAACTCACAGGACCAGAATTGAGAACAAGTTCAATCCAACCTCCAAATTGGAAATGGAAGGAAATATTTCTCTGGACTTTAAGTTTTGAAAGGAAGATAGTTATGAGAGATGATGTAAAGTATATTTGGGTGAAGATTAAAAAAAAAAGCAAGGAAAAAGAAACATCAGTGCATCATCTCTTCTGCCTGATGGAAGAGGGTGGAAGAGAGTATAACCAGGATGGGAGGGGTCTTTGATGATGTTGATTGCTTTCCCGAGGCAGTGGGGGTATAGATGAAGTCAATGGTTGGAAGGCTGGTTTGCATGATGGACTGGGCCTGAGTTCAAGACTTGCTGTAGTTTCTTGTGGTCTTAGGAAGTGCAGTTGCCAAACCATGCTGTGTTGCATCCAGATAGGATGCTTTCTGTGGTGCATTTATCAAAATTGGTAAGAGTCTTTGTGAACATGCTGAATTTCCCTAGCTACCCAAGGAAGTAAAGGTGCCGTTGTGACTTCTTGATCATTGTGTCAACATGGATGGACCAGGACAGGTTGTTGGTGATCATCACTCCCAGGAACTTGACACTCTCGACCACCTCCACATCAACACATTGACTTCACTCTCCTGAAGCCAATCTCCAGCTCTTTTGTCTTGCTGATATTGATGAAGAAATTGTTGTCTTTACGCCATTCTACTAAGGACTCAATCTCTTCCCTGTATTCTGTGTCATCGTTGTTTGATGACAGTGATGTCGTCAGCAAACTTGTAAATGGAGTTGGAGTTGACCACATAGGCATGTATGGGGATTACAGTAAGGGGTTGAGGCCACAGCCTTGCAGTGCCTCGGTGTTGAGGATTATTGTGGAGGAAGTGTTGTCACCTATTCTTACTGATTGTAGTCTATGGGTCAGGAAATCGAGGATCCAATTATGGAGGGTGGAAACTGAAACCTAGGTGTTGGAGTTTGTAGATGAGTTTGTTTGGAATGACAGTGTTGAAGCCAAACTTGTAGTCAATAAGTAGGAGCCTGATGTAAGAATCCTTGTTATCCAAATGTTCCAAGGATGAGTGTAGGACCAGGGAGATGGTGTCTGCTGTGGACCTGTTACATCGGTAGGTGAATTGGAAAGGAACAATGCAATCTGATAGGCTAGAGTTGATATGAGCCATGATTAACCACTCAAAGCACTACATCATTGTGGAGGTCAGAGCCATGGGGTGGAAGTCATTGAGGCACACTGCAGGATTTTCCTTTGGCACTGGGATGATGGTGGTTTTCTTGAAGCAGGCGGGGACTTCAGATTGTTTTCCACAAGACAGAAGGAAAAATAGTGGAACTAAGATGGAAAAGAGAACAGATAAGTTACATTGTTCTCTTCATCGTCTTTTACATGTGCAAAATTGAGACACCACTTTATTCAGCTACTAAATTAATGATGAGAAATGGAAATAGGGAAGCAATTGTAGATTGATGTAGCATCGCAGAACTGGCCCTGTTTTCCAATCAGCTCTGCCTGATTTGAATTTACAATCCCGACAGGCCTAATAACACAAGTCAAGCTGATGGGCCAGGTAGATTTCAGATGTGTGTTTCCTATGTATCTGCAATTGCTAGAAGATTCTGTGAAGTCATTAGGCTCCAAGCATCTGTTTAATAAAACTCGAGCAGTATAAAATGGAACCATTAATGAATTGGGAAATGTACATCTGAAGAAGAATGTAGTAAGTGAGGCCCATGGGGATCTCTTGCAATAGAGCCAAAGATAATCAGAAAATGATTCACCATCAGACACTGATAGAAAGCAACCCTTCGTCACAGTCTGATGGATCACAATTCAGAATTACAGTTTCATAGATCACAATTTGCCAGTATTTTTAGCTGCAACATACTGATAATTATAAATAACTCCTGCTACTTGTAGCATCAATGACTCCACAGCAACCATGCTTTTACCATTGAGTACATTTAAAGTCAGTTCATCTTGGAAATGCCAGCATTCTGTAAAAACATCGACTAGATTCAAGGAAACTGGATGAGTGAATGCTATTATTCAGGCATAGTCCATAACATCATCTTATGACTATCTTTATGAAAAGCTAAGATGAAAACAATTTGTGACGAAATTGTGGCTCAGGGGTTAGCATGGCTGCCTCAGAGTGCTAGGGACCTGGGTTCAAATCCCGCCTCAGGCAACTCTCTGTATGGAATTTGTACATTCTCCCTCCCTCCCCCGTCTGCGTAGGTTTCCTCCGCATGTTCCAGTTTCCACCCTGCAGTCAAAAGATATGCAGGTTAGGTGGATTGGTCATTCCAAATTGCCCATAGTGTCCAGGGATGTGCAGCCTGGCTGGATTAGCCATGGGAAATGCAGGATTACAGGATAGTGAGGTGGGTGTGGGGTGGATGCTCTTCAGAGGGTTGATGCAAACTCAATGGGCCAAACAGCCTCTTTCTACATGGTAGAAATTCTATGACCTAAAGATTTCTAATCATCAGGTTGAAGCTTTGACTTGAGGTCTCCTTGACAATATGAATGTGTTGCATTCATTCCAGAACATTTCTAGCTTTATGATGCGGACATATACATCTCGAACAGCACAGCTATAAGGGGTTTCTCTGGGTCAGACCCCTTTTAATAAGGCTGCCTCTGTTGCCTTGGATATTATAATCACTAATTTTAAACTAATGAAATTCAGACTGCAGCCAACATCAACAAAACCAAGAAGCTCCACCAGGGACAGAAGCTGACAGGTCTGTCTAATCGTTGCCATGGCAGCTGTCAGCTAGTATTCTTCCATCAACTGTTTCTAATCCAGTTTTAACTTTACAAAATCTATTACATTGGATCCTATGATCTCACTAATGGGGCTATAACAAATGCATTTAAACCAGGTATTCATGGGAAATACTAAGAATCAGGAGTAGCCAATAGCTACTGATTATATAGTGGTCATACCTTGCAGCAAATTATTCTAGCTGCTGTTTATTTTGTATCCAACAGCATAAAGAATGTCCCAAAGGGTGGTGAGCTGCACACCAGAAAACTGTTACAAGTAAAAGAGCAATTGTTAACCTCCTACCTCAAGTTGGCAATGCAGCGGGAGAGTTGGCACGAGAGAGTGAAGAGTGGATGAGGCCTGATTTAGCCCAGAGACTTACCAAATAAATGCATCCAGCCCTTGCTCTCATTAATTCAAATTTAGCATTAAGGTTCAATGCTGATGGAAACGATCTGTGACGACACTGTGGCTCAGAGGTTCTTACTTTACAGAACAAGGAGGTGCCTCGTGACATTATAGAATATATTTACAATGTAAATTTGCATTTCATGTCAAACATTTTCAGGTATAAAAGTTTTTGTATAATTTCCAGCCCCTTAGGAGGGTCTTAGATAGAGGCCTTTTGCCATTGAGCCTTTGTGACAGCTATCCCAAGCCTTACTGTGTCTTTCAGCAGGTAGCCATGCACTGTGGAAAGAGCCATACTGTAACATTAATTAATGTAAAATTAAAACACATGTAATTTTTAAAAGTACTGATGCAAATGTACTTCAAGAGAACACTTCAAAATGATAATAACAGAGTACAAAATAATAACAGAGAACTCACACTGAAACAGTTACAAACTTTATGAATAAAATACATGTTTGATTAATCCCAGTTATGTGCCTGCTTATAGGATTCTTGCCTCTAGTTCAGAGGAACTTCATCATATTACTGCAGTCAAGAATCAGACTGGTTATGAGGAAATGTTGTCTTTCAGCTAAACCATTCAACTCAAACCCCATTTTCCTATCCAGGTAGACATGGCTCAATTCCAGGAAGAGAATATGACTCTCCAATTGCTCTGATCAAACAAATACTGGCCAAATAAATATCCCTTGGCTAATTTTACAAAAACAACAAACTCACCATTTATTTCACTGCTGTTGTGGCACCTTGATTTATACAAATCGCCTACTGTAAATGGCCACTACACAACAAAGAAGACATTTTGAAATGTTATTCATAAACCCTCAAAGGCATTGAGGCAACGTGAAGATTTGGAAGGTGCCTGAAATATTTGCAGAACAATCAATTTTCAATGTATGTCCTTACATCTCTCTGTCTGCCTGTCTCTCGCTCTGTTTTTTTCTCTCTCTCTCTCCCTGTCTCACTATCTGTCTGTCTGTTTGTTGGAAAAAGATCCACTCACTGAGAACACAAGGATTCTGCAAATTTCACGACTGCTGAGGATAAAAGATATCAACGAAACAATTGCTGAGGATAAAAGATATCAATGAAACAATTGCAGTTTCACTTCTAACTTTCATAAAACAAAGGTTCTAAGAATATCTAAACTGTGTCTGGTTTGGTATTTATTTTTGTAGCAGCCACTCACACCTTCTTAAGTTTTATACCTGTATTGTGTATTTGTTGGATGTGGCATTTTAGTATTTTTTCGGAGTTAGTAAATAACGTTTTTCTTTCCTTTGCCCAAGAAAACATTGTCATTGCCTTTCTAAGTTTGTCTGGCACTACCTTTTAATTGTAGAGTAATATATGTCTGTGTCTGAAAAAAAAATTAAGGTAGTGAGGAAATGACTCATCTTTCCTCACTTGATCATAAGAGTTGTATCATTATACACACTGCATTATAACACTCTGTGCCATATTCAGATCAAAGCTGGAATGAGCAGATTGCCTTATGCAGAAAGGTTAAGCAAGCTCTAGAAATAGAAGTGACAGAGGTGACTTAACTGAAACATATAAGACCTTGAGGAAACGTGACCAGGTGAATGTGGAAAGGAAGCTTCCTCTTGTGGGACAATCTAGAACATTGGTTAGGCCACTTTTGGACTATTGCGTGCAATTCTGATCTCCCTCTTATAGGGAGGATGTTGTGAAACTTGAAACAGTTCAGAAAAGATTCACAAGGATGTTGCCAGGGTTGGAGGGCTTGAACTGTAGGTCGTGGCTGATTAGTCTGGAGCTGGTTTCCCTGGAGCATGAGAGGCTGAGGGGTGACCTTACAGAAGTTTGTAAAATCATGAGGAGCAATGATAGGGTAAATAGACAAGGTCTTAAAAATGTGTTGCTGGAAAAGTGCAGCAGGTCAGGCAGCATCAAAGGAGAAGGAGAATCGACATTTCAGGCATAAGCCCTTCTTCAGGAATGATTCCTGAAAAAGGGCTTATGCCCGAAACGTCGATTCTCCTTCTCCTTCGATGCTGCCTGACCTGCTGCACTTTTCCAGCAACACATTTTTAAGCTCTGATCCCCAGCATCGGCAGTCCTCACTTTCTCCTAAATAGACAAGGTCTTTTCCCTGGGGTGGAGGAGTCCAGAACTAGAGGGCATAGGTTTAGGGTGAGAGAGGAAAGATTTAAAAGGAACCCAAGAGGCAACTTTTTCACGCAAAGGTGGAGGGTGTATGGAATGAGCTGCCAGAGGAAATGATGGAGACTAGGACAATTACAACAATTAAAAGGCATTTGGACGGGTATATGAATAGGCAGTGTTTAGAGGGATATGGGCCAAGTGTTGGCAAATGGGACTACATAAATTTAGGATATCTGGTCGGCATGGATGAGTTGGAACAAATGGTCTGTTTTCATGCAGTACATCTCCATGACTCTAGGCATCATAGAAGCTTTACCCATTTAATTCAGAGATGAATATTGAAAATTCTCTCAGAGGATTGTCAGTCTTTGGAATTCCCTTCCTCAAAAGACAATGAATCTTTAAATATTTTTCTGACAGAGTCAGACAGCATTTTGGATATCATGGGTTGAAAGATTATCAGGGGTACGCAGGAATGTAAATTGAGATTAAAATCAGATCAGCCATGACCTTACTGAATGGTAAAGCAGAGTTGAAGGGCCGAATGGCCTCCTCTTGTTCCTTTTTCATACTTTTTGGAATGTTTTGCATTTATTCCTCTTACGTAATGGCACTCCATGTCTAGTAACATTTTGCTAACATTTCCCAGTCAATTGCTTTGGAAATGGGACCAAAGGGAATAGTTTGCACTAATTAAGATAGGCACTGAGCCACAATTTATCACTGCATTACATCGAACACCATGCACACACACTAATCTACATATTCTCACTGCTGGGGCCCAGGGGGTTCTCATTTTTATCTCATAGTGCAATCAAACCTACTGCAGGTGAGAGAAATTACCACAGGCAAGAGGAGCTGAGAATCGGCTGTCTGTTTCACTTTGAAACAGACTCAACATTCACAACAGGGCAGAGTCTGCCCATCCATCAGTGATTGGCTTCAGAGGCTTAACTATTGTAAGGAGTTTGAGAAACAAACAGACGAGTTTTGCCTGGAAATGTATAAGTCCTGACTCTTTGACCAATCAAACTCAAAAGCTATTGCAGATGTTTACGGACTGAAAGTGAGAAACATACCCCTCATTGAACAGGTTTCACATATTAGGGAAATGCCAGGGAGTTGAAGTACATGATTCATGAACTGAAATAATAATGCAAGGAAGCAAGGGGGTTGAGATGAAGTAAACAAATCTACACACTGTGAGCAATATGCAATCCTGCCCACACACTCTGCTCTTCGATCTGCTTATGGTCACTGCCATGGATGACCATAGAGTCACACAGCAAAAACTTATTGTGACATTTTTCCATTTACAAATAAAGTAATGGTGCTACGGTCTTTTACATAATTGAAGGATGTTAGAGACGATGTTGAAGGATGGAGCAATGATAGACCACTGTGTGGTTCTGATAGGTCAGGTAATGGTTCTGATGTAGAACAAGATTAAATTAGATTCCCTCCAATGTGGAAACAGGCCCTTTGGCCCAACAAGTCCACACTGACCTTCCGAAGAGTAACCCACCCAGACCCATTTCCCTCTGACTAATGTACCTAACACTACAGGCAATTTAGCATGGCCAATCCACCCTAACCTACGCATTTCTGGACACAATGGGACAATTTAGTATGGCCAATTCACCTGACCCGGACATCTTTGGACTGTGGGAGGAAACCCATGCAGACACAGGGAGAACACACAAACTCTACACAGACAGTCACCCGAGACTGGAATTGAATCTGGGACCCTGGTGCTGTAAGCCAACAGTGCTAACCACTGAACCACCATGCCACCCTTATCTCCAATTAAGATTTATCTCCAATCAAATTATGTGCTTAAACACCACCATTTTAATATAAATTGCTACTGGGTTTAACATTTAAAGGCTTTGACAAAAGATGGACTTTGAGGGAGGGGATAACATTCTTACATTTGAAGAGTTATTCCAATTTCTGGACCAGCAAAATGAACTTGTGCCACTGTTTGGGAGTTAATGATGGGTTTTCTGAGAAGCAGACTACATTGTAGCCACAATTCAAACAGAGAGTAGGAAAAATAATGGCTATACCCGCTGTCCCTATCTAAATTCAATATCTGTTAGCAAGGCACTCACAAAGATCTGTACAATTATCATCTTTATTGCAACAGTATTTCTTTAAACACAGGCTTTTTAGTTTTTGTTTCAACAAAGACTTGAACAGAACTGGAAGTTCTCATTCTAGAAGTAGCTATATAAAGCCATTGATGTGTAAAATCTAGGAATATTAGTGCAATCTCTGTAGTAAACATTTCTAAAACAGAACACATTAAGGCAGTTAGTTTAGTTTTGACCTCAAAATAGAAGGTTCCAAAGAAAATAGTTTTTTTCTCCAGCAGGAGAACTAAGTTTTTTAGTTCAGGGAAGCAGTAACCTCAGCAGAATTAGTTTATCATCTGTATAGCTTCCAAGTGTTGGGGAGATTTCACTGGGGTGTTTAATGTAGGGCTAGGGAGGGTGACACTAGTTCTGCAACAGACACTTCTAGTTCCAGCCCTGAAATGGTTAACAACAGCCAAGCGAGCTGCTGCTGGCGACTGCATGACTACCTGGCTGGAGCTTGTAAGGGATATGCATAATGTTAATTAAATCTTGGAGCCTGTAAATACCAGCCAGTATCAATTGCCCCATCGAAACTCGGGATTAATAAAGAAACCGATCGGAATCTGTAAATGTTAGACAAGTGTGAATTGCTCTATCGGAACCTGTAACTGTTAAGTGTGAATGGCTCTATTTAAGTCTAAAGTTGATAAGTGTAATTGTCAATTTAGTTAAACTGAAACTATTGAAAATGGCTAGCCTGTCAGACGCATAGTAATTCCTTGAAACAATGAACTATTGAATACGGGATCGGAACCGCTCCCGGGGATGGCTGAGCCATTGTCAAGCACAGCAGGAGCTGGACAGGCACTTTGATGCGGCCAATAGGAGGACGGATCCCCAGCGCGCGCAGATGAATGGACCAATGGGGAAGGCGAACTGACCGGGGACTCCAGGCAGCGCAAAGTATAATTGTGTCAAGTTTGAACGAGAAGAGAGAATGCCTTCTCCAACGAATGCATGCTTGTAGATTCGTTGTACCAGTTAAGATTCTGTGAATAAACGGCTGTCTGCGTCTAACCATAGTTGCCAGTGTGAGTCTCTCCTTCCGAAAGAACACGCAAAGACGGGACCCCGCGGGTCCGTCTTAACACAAGCCAGGAGACTGTGAATAGAAGTCTTCCCATTGTTAGAACAGCAATATTTAGGCTATCAGAATTATGGGAGATTGAGCCCCTGTATTTGGAAAGGAAAAGCATGGTCTCAACAATCCAAGGGAAAGAAACTAGAAATGTCGGTTAATTAAAAAGACATGATAAGAATGATATTTTTCTGGGATTGAGTCTCTGTCATGGATAGTGTTAGGAAACAGGTTAAAAGATTGTTTTGATGTTTTTAGAAAGTGAGGGTTTCTGAGTGTTGCTGTGATCCAAAGTAATATGCAGTAGGCCGTGCGAACTTTGTCTCAGAGCTATTGAGCTGGATGTCAGGCCACAGACACTGCAGCACTTAAGAGAGAAGGACAAGTACCTGGCCACATTATTGCAGGAAGTGATCACACCGCCAAGGCGAGGGTCTTCTGATTTGAGCAGGTACAACAGTATGTGAATGAAACTGGGGAGACCTGAAGGGCAAGACCGAAGGTGTCTCAGCTTTTGGAATTGTCTAACAGATTTGAGGTCTCCTCAGCATGGTTGAATGGGGCGGTACAGTGGCTCAGCACTTAGCACTGCAGCCTCACAGCAACAGGAACGCAGTTTCGATTCCAGTCTCAGGCAACTGTTTGTGTAGAGTTTGCACATTCTCCCCATGTCTGTGTGAGTTTCCTCCCACAGTCCAAAGATGTGCAGGCTCGGCAATGGGATATCTGCTGTGGGTTGAAAAAAAAAACAACCCACAGCAGATAGGAGAGAGTGGTCCACACTGGTGCCAGCAACATAGGTAGGACTAGGAAAAAGATTCTGCTGAGGGAGTATGAGACATTAGGTATTAAATTTAAAAAACAGAACCTGAAAGGTAATAATCTATGATTACAACCTGTATGGTAAATATGAATATATAATAACAAAGTAATACATGTTGAGATGTTCCGTAAGTGTAAGGTCTGGGATGTGTGCTTGAGTCAGCCTTGCGTGACTGCAGCCTGTCAGGTGACAAAAGGTAAAATAAAATGACCAAGGCACAATATGAAGGTCTGAAGCAATCCAGAAGACAATTGTGGCAGAGTCTGATTGGTTAAGGGGATATAATGTAGGCTTAGTGCGATCAGTTGTGCTAATGTAATGGGGTTAGGGCATGGCTTCTAGAACAACATAACTTTAGCGTACTCTCACTGTTCGAGGCCTTTTCAGGGTTGTCTGCTCTGATGGCCACAGCTTTTTTTTGCAAATAAAAGCTTATCATCTTGAGGAATTCTCTGCGTCTCCTAGTCATTCCTAAAAGGTTCTATCTACCACAACACCTGAACCGTGTGCAAATTGGCACAGGATGAATAAGATTAGAGAAACAAAAGCATGGCTCAAAGACTGTGTGGAAGAATGAGTTCCAGCGTGGGGCACTGGACCAGTACTGGGAAAAGGAGGATCTACAAGAATCTACACCTGAACTTTGCTAAGGCTGATATTCTCAAAAGCTGCATAGCAAAGGGAGTAGAGAGGGCTTGTGAGCAGTTTTGGACCCTGATACAAGGGAAGGATTTGCTGTTGCTGGATGGGGGTCCAGGGGGCTTTTTCAAAAATGATTCCAGGGATGAGGACTTGTCATATGATGAGCAGTTGAAGATTTTGGCTTTGTACTCTATGGCATTCAGAAAGATGAGGTGGGAGGGGGATGGTGTAATTGAAACTTACAGAAGGAGAGGCCTGGATAGAGTGGACATAGAAAGATGAGGGATGAATTTATAGATTTTTATAATATGATGAGGGGCATGGATAGAGTGAATAGCCAAGGTCTTTTTCCAAGGGTGGGTTATTCAAAACCTAAGAGGCATAGATTTAAGGTGAGATGGGAAAGATTTAAAAATGACCTGAAGGGTAACTTTTCCATGCAGAGAATGGTGCATGTATGGAATGAGCTGTCAGAGGAAGTGGTGGAGGCTGGTACAATTACAATATTAAGAGGCATCTGAATGATTACATGAATAGGAAGGGTTTAGAGAAATATGGGCAAAAGGGACTAAATCAGATTGGGATGCCTGGTTGAACGGAAGGGTGTGTTTCCACACTATATGGCTGTTTCCACTGGTAGGAGAGACTAGGGCCCAAGGGCACAGCCTCAGAATGAAGGGACTACCCTTTAGAATTGAGATGAGGAGAAATTTCTTCAGCCAGAGAATGGTAAATCTGCGGAGCTCACTGCCACAAAGGGCTATGGAAGTCAAGTCACTGAGTGTATTTAAGACAGAGATAGATGGGTTCTTGATAGGTAAAGAGATCATGGGTCACAGGGAGAAGTCAGGAGAATAGGATTGAGGAGTATATCAGCCAAGACCAAATGTGGAGCAGACTCGATGGGCCAAAGGAACTCATTCTGCTCCATTATCTTATAGTCTTATGGTTTACATCTAAATAAGGGGTGAGAGGGATCAAGCTTGGGTAAATGGAACAAATCAAGCAATAGATGCAAGCAATAGAGCAAAACAGCAACATGGATGACAAAGGTTATAGAAAGAATGAAACAGAGAAATAGAAATTAAAAATACACCAGCAGTTAATAACAAAGTAACAAAATTAAAGGCTCTGTATTTGAATGCTTGAATAATTGATTGATATCACATTGATATCAATCTGAATTAATGATTGATATCACCCATTGAACTGAATAAATATGATCAGATATAATTTAAGAAGACAGAGATTCAGTTCTGAATACTGAGGGTAATAGGACATTCAAGAAGAACAGGAAGATAAATAAAGGAGAAAGAGTCGTGCCTAATCAAAGATGGTATTGGCGCATCTTGATGATCTTGATTAAAAGATTAGGATGTAGAATTGGTTTAAGTAGAAAGAAGGAACAGTAGTGAAAAGAAGTCATGACTGGAAGTGATCTACAGCCCCCCAAACAACACCAACCATGTAGGAAGATGTATACAAGAAGAAATATTGGGTGCTTATGATAAAAAGACACAACCTCTGTCTTCATAAATTACATCTGATCATATTTATTCAGTTCAATGTGTGATCTCAATCATTTATTTTGTCATGAATACTATGAACATTCAGATACAGAGCCTTTAGTTTTGTTCTTTTGTTATCTTTGTAGTTTATAATCTTGACTGCTGGTATATTTTTAATTTTTGTTTCTCTGTCTCACTCTTTCTGTAAACTGGGTGATAAAGGGATGACAATAATCATCAGTGATTTCAATTTATTTGAAAAATCATGTTGGTAATAGTAAACTTGATAATGCGTTCATTGAATGTTTTTGCATTGTTTTATACTTTTCTACACCTAATAATTCTGTCAAACCATGTTTTTTTAACTGTCTTATTTGTGAGTGAATGCTGTCAGAGCTTTAAAAGGATATACCTTAAGTCACATCATGGTAGGTTACAATTCAATTTTGCCATTTATTAAAGAATAAGTTTGCTGACAATAAATAGAGTTTCTTTCCTATTAATGATAAAACCTGTTGTGAATTGTTTTTGTCCTGAATCACAGTCAGTCAGGCAAATGGAAAACCTTGTTGGTTTATTGGGTAGTTACACATTAGTGACGACCAGTGGAATAGTGGGGCTTGATTATCGGTACAAACTTCCCAAATGATTCAAGGCACTTGCAAGCATAAAGTTATACTTTGGATAAAAAATGTTGTGCCCCATGCTGTGGCAGTACATGGAATGATGTCAACATTTTGATGAGAGTATGAAACAAGCAGAGAGAGTGATGCAAAGAGAAAACTCATAAGGGAGAGACTCAATAGGAGGAACGAGAGTCAGAGATGGTAAATCTAGAGACAATTCACAGATTGCATTTTCCCTTGCTGGGCCAAACAAAGAGGATCCATCATGAGTCCCTCACTGAAAAGTTTCTTAGGGCACTTTTGCTCCCACTAATGATGTGCCTTCCCAGTGGTACTGTTGGAGCTTCCTATTAAGCAGACGTGTTCTCCTCCTGGATGTGTAAAATGGCCCATGCAGTTTATTTTATATTTTGGAACTTTGCGGAGATGTCAATAATTTATATGTGGAACAGGAATTTATCCACAGCACTTTAAAATATCTGCTGCATGCTTCCAGCCACCTCTACAGTTTGTTTAATTTCCTCAGAGTCCACATCAAGGCTTAACCAATCAAGCAAGTGAGCATTAACAGTAAGCAGACTCAATTCAGAATGTTCTAAAGCAGAGTCACTGATTCAAAATGGGAACTCAGTTTTCTCAGCATAGATGCAGCCAGATCTACTGAGTTTCTGCAGTACTTTTTTCAGTTTTTAAATTTCAGACTCCAGCATCACAGTACTTTGCCTTTTAAACTATACCCTGATTCTCCATGAGCAGGATAAAAAAAATGCTAACTATTTAGAACAAAGAACAAAGAAAACAGGCCCTTTGACCCTCCAAGCCTGAGCCAATCCAAATCCACTGTCTAAACCTATCCCCCAATTTCTGAGCATATGTATCCCTCTGCTCCCCACCTACCCATCCATCTGTTCAGACCACCTTAAATGCCTGCCTATACCACCTCTGCTGGCCACACGTTCCAGGCACCTACCACCCTCTGTGTAAAGTACTTGCCGCATGTATCCCCCTTAAACTTTCCACCTCTCACCTTGAACGCATGACACCTCATTATTGAATCTCTCACCCTGGGAAAAAGCTTATCTCTATCCATCCTGTCTATACCCTTCACGATTTTGTAGACCTCAATCAGGTCCCCCTTAAATCTCCTTTTTTCTAATGAAAATAAACCTAACCTACTCAATCTCTCTTCATAGCTAGCACCTTCCATACCAGGCAACATCCTTGTAAGCCTTCTCTGCACCCTCTCCAAAGCATCCATGTCCTTCTGGTAATGTGGCACCCAGAACCGTACACAGTATTCTAAATGTGGCCGAACCAATGTCTTGTACAATTTTAACATGGCCTGTCAGCTCTTATACTCAATACCTTATCTGATGAAGGCAAGCATACCATATGCCTTCTTGACCACTCTATCGACTTATTTGGAGAAATAGAGATTGAGAGAGGACACTTACAGCTTGAGGTGTAAAGAAGCTGTGAGTTGTACTATACATTTTATAAAACTAAAATTAATTTCTGCTATAATTTTTCATATGCTTTTCTTCTTAGGGATTTTAAAAAAACATTCTGTACTGCACACTACCTGTAGTTGTTACAGCTTTATTTTGTGCTTGGTTTGACCCTGGATTTGCAGCCCATCACTTTCAGGGATGACTGAGGAGTTTCTCTGTCTTTGTTTAGATTAAACAATTATGAATTAACAACCATCTAAGATTTCACCAGGCTCAAGGTCAGGTTTTCCTTTACTCTACATCTGGAGAATCTATTCTTACTGTGAAGAAAACAAAAGAAGTGAGTTTTGAGGGAATTCTGTTTTCAAGGAATGGGACCCAAGAGAAAAGAGAATCAGAGGGACTGGAAAGGACAGGTATTCTTTGCATTACAATAAAGTAGCTTAGGAGCTCACAGCATTCCACGATGATTGTTTCAGTTTCCATTTGACTCAACTGCAACTAATTCACCCTAAGTCCCTCCTATTGACCGATGTGACTCATCATCAGGACCATTAATTACTTTATTGTATCATTGCACGGCGCAGCATCAGTTGGAAAGGTACTAAATGGTTGGAACAGGTGCCTCTTCCAACAAGAGCTGCAGGTCACTTGTTTCTGTGATTGAGTGCTCCGCTTTAATTTCATCAGAGTACAGTTTTAGCTCTGCACTTCACGCTGCATGGTGTTTATAAAGTTTGAGTCAGACACAATGGCAGTAAGGGTCCAATCTGTAGGAGGGTGAGATGCAGAAGAGATGCCAGCTGCAGTGAATCAGCAAAGGATTACACACACATGTAGCCGGCAAGTGCCTGCGGCCCACGCTGTGGGAGTCACAGTTTATTTTGCAAGAGTAAAACACTGAAGAGGCTGAGTGGAACTTTGATTTGGATCAGCATTTGAGAGCTGAAGAAATCAGAACCGTAGCAGCTCATGCAACAGTTCTGGCAGTTTAGAGACTGAACGCTTTTTGTAACTCACAGTTACTTTGCCTCAAGCCCCGCTGAGTGCCAGTATTAAAGCTTCACGCAAGCAACACTTAGATCCCTGTGCTCCATTTCTTAGGCCTTAGAGATGTAGGTGATGTCTTTCATGAGGTGGAATTCTGTGTCTGGGAGTACTGTCTCCTGAAAATGTATTTGTTGATTCACAGATCGGCATGAAGCAGTAGAATTGGAGAGAGGGTGAACCAAAGAAAGAGAGAGGAGACTCTGAATAGCAAAGAGGGCAACCGGATGGGAAAAGTGCTGAGGACTGGGGCGTGATGCAACTAGGATTGGGACTGAGGGGACAGTCTGAAGATCTGGGAGAGGGGCGACGAGGAGGTGACGGTGAGGAAGGGGCAGCTGAGTTTGTAGAGCCATGGGTCGGTGTTGCTATGGCAGTGGAAATGCCACAGACTGAGCTGAGGGGTATTAATATTTCTCTGGAGAAGGTTGTGTAACTTTGCCCTCTGCCTCAGAAGGTGATGGAGCTGAGGTCAGTTACTATTTTTAAGTTGGAGATAGATAGATTCTTGATAGGCAAGAGAATCAAAGCTTATCAGAGGTGGAGTGGAATGTGGAATTTGGTTAACAAACAAATCATAGAATCCCTACAGTGTGGAAACAGGCCATTTGGCCCAACAAGTTCACACTGACCCTCTGAAGAGTAACCCACCCAGACCCATTCCCCTATCCTATTACTCTACATTTATCCCTGACGAATGCACCTAACCTACACATCCCTGAACACTATGGGCAATTTTCAGATGGCAAATTCACTTAACCTGCACATCTTTGGATTGTGGGAGGAAACCAAAGCACCCGGAGAAAACCCACGCAGACACAGAGAGAATGTGCAAACTCCACACAGACAGCCACCTGAGGCTGGAATTGAACTCAGGTGAGGCATCAGTACTAACCACTGAGCCACAGTGCCACTCCACTACTGAGCCACTAGGAATTGTGGAGCAGACTTTAAGGACTGAATAGCCTACTTCTGCTCCTACATCTATTTATGGTTTTGGATCAGTCTCCTAACCTACAAGAACCTCTCTCCTTGCACTTTCCAGCGGTTGGGGCTCCAGATCATTGGCGTGCAACCTGTGCCTGAGAACTGAGTATTTCGCTGGATGTAAGGTCATGAACAAAAAGGATAAAGACCTGGAAAGTTGTAAACCTGCACTTATTGAGCCAATGCCTTTAAGAGTGCCCAAGCACTCTGTCATGAGGAAGGTGCCATATCTCCCATGTGTAATGGTACACTAGCCTTGAGCAGTGTCAGTAACTAGGCACTGTCTCTCATTAGAGCTAACTTCATAGTTAATTGACACTTAATTAGCGAATGCTTGATCATAGCAACTCATCCTCTCTTTTCCCAAAAGAGTAAATTAACTCCTACAAAGGCCCATCTCATTCTCCTGAGGGTGATAGATCAGGGTTAAGATGTATTTGATATAATATCATAACTTATTCATCGATATTGCCCTTAAGATGGGTACACATTGACCTATCCTCTTGATTTTCACTGGGTACATGAAGAAACTTATGCATTTCCTTTGACTTATATAATCAGCTAAAATAGAATGAAAATTATTGGAATTTTCCAGTTCAACTTCAACGATCTCAATAAACAACTCTTTTCCTATCTCTCTGCATTTTTGTCCTTATTTATCTGGAAATTTACTATCTGGCTCCAAATTTCAGCTTTTCCATTTGTTTCTATGTCTTGTCACTGTGGTGCAAATAAAACCAATCACCATATTTAAGGTCCTGAATCAGCTACTGAGAGCTCAAGGCATGTACGCACGCACACACACACACGCACCCACACACACACACAAGCACACGTGTCATGAGCTATAAACACCATCTCATTTATTATCTGCAATTTTGACTGTGAACTGAAATTGAGAAATTATTATTTGATTGTATAAGGAATTTCTGGACTTTTAAATACAAGGTTCTGAAACTCCCCATATGTCATGTTCACAATGCTGCTTCATTCAGGCAGGGGGATGTTGTTTGTAAATGGCCTGGCACCAGAGTGAGATTTGGCTAAAAATAAGTAGATTATTGGTTTGTGCAAATGTGACCAGCCTGATGACAATCCTTTGATTGGTTCCTGGGAACCAAAATAAGTTGTGGACGTGAATGATAAAGTGAGAACCTTTGTACTGATGGAGCGGTAGGCTGTGTTTCTGTCCCTCTCTGTAGGTAAAAATACTTGAAGTCTGAAGAAAACTAGTTATCTTCCCCACCAGTTGATGTAAGCTGTTGCCTTTAACCAGAAACTGAGACTTTATAGTTAATGTACCAATCACTCTATGCCTCCTGCTGAGAAGGGAAAAGAACATGGAGAGAGGACAGTGAAGACCAGAAAGTCCTAGCAAGTAAAAGGATCATCTCATGGAACTATGTAAACTATGGTTCCAAATTATTTTGCCCCTCCACCAATGAAAGCGATTTTGTTTTGAGTTGTGAAGAAGGGTCACTGGACCCGAAACGTTAACTCTGTCCACTCTCCACAGATGCTGCCAGATCTACTGAGGTTTTCTAGCAATTTCTGTTTTTGTTTGAGAACCAATTTTTATTTTGCATCGCTGTGTATTTGTACATGTATGTGGCAGCTTTAGAAGAGGGTTAGAGTTGTAACTATTAGAGTCAAGTTTCAAAACTTTTCAGCTATTTAGTCATGATTGGAATGAACTTATTTGTAATGAACTGTAGTTCTTGTTAGGTACAGGATCCTGGTCAGTTCACACACACATGCAAACACACAAGAGTCATTTTCTTTACTCAGAGAGTTGTAGGGGCGCACTGCCTTCAACAGTAATAGACTCGCCAACTTTAAGGGCATTTAAATGGTCATTGGATAAACACATGGATGAAAATGGAATAGTGTAGGATAGATCGGCTTCAGATTGGTTCCACAGGTCGGCGCAACATCGATAACTGAAGGGCCTGTACTGCACTGTAATGTTCTATGTTCTATATTCTATGTTTATCTTTTCCTTCTTTACTATACCCATCACAATTTCCTTTAGGTTTTGAACCTTTTGGCATTTAATCTCTCCTGTTCTCTGTCCTACCACTGTTGTTCTTCCATTGCCTCCTCCTTTCCACCTGTAAAGTTGAGATACGTTTTCAAAATGTTATGGCATCTGCCCATACCACGCATTCTCCTCTAACACAAGCCCACATGATGGCTTCAGGATCATTTGAGCCATTTTGGTACCAGGTCAGGTCCTGCTGGAGAGTCTGCCTGGGAGTGGGAGAGCAGACCAGATGGAACACACAAACAGAAAAGGCAGGATGTTGCAATAAGGTTAATCATTGTGAACAAAACATGCTAACGTTCAAAATTCTCAATGATTTTAAATCATCCTTTTGTCATTCAGAGAGATGCTAGGTGCCAAGAATGAACAGATATCCCTTGTATCCAGAGTTCCTAAGACAGAAATTATATAAAATGATGCATTTTACTCATTTATTTTCCATTATAGTATACCTACATGTATACAATTCCTCATTAGGGAATCTAGAACAAGGGAACTCAGTTTCAAAATAAGGGATCTCCTCTTTAAGACCATAAGACCATAAGACATAGCAGTAAGGCCATTCGGCCCATCGAGTCAACTCCGCCATTCAATCATGGCTGATGGGCATTTCAACTCCACTTACCCGCATTCTCCCCGTTGCCCTTAATTCATTGTGACATCAAGAATTTATCAATCTCTGCCTTGAAGACATTTAGCATCCCAGCCTCCATGCACTCTGCGGCAATGAATTCCACAGGCCCACCACTCTCTGGCTGAAGAAATATCTCCACATTTCTGTTCTGAATTTACCCCCTCTAATTCTAAGGCTGTGTCCACGGGTCCTAGTCTCAAAGGCTAGGACCCTAGTCTTTAAGGCTGAGATGAGGGGCAGTTTCCCCTCAGAGTATCATTAATCTTTGGAATTCTTTACTGAGAGGGCAGTGGAAGATGAGCTTAGAGCGATTTTCAATCACCAGTTATGGCGGACAGGCCAGAGAGTGGAGTTAAGGCCACAATTGGATCAGCTGAGTTTATTGAACAGTAGAACAGACTCAAAGGCTGAATGGCCTTCTCCTATTTGGATTTAACACATGGTCTAATTTCTGATCGAGAGGCCTGGCAGTAACTAAATGATCAAGAAGACAATGACTCGGATAGTTCAAGCCCAAGTTTTGCTGAGACATTGGTGTAACATGAGCCCCCTTCCTTCTTCCAACCACACCCTGGTACATCCTCCTTAGTTTAATCGAGCAGTGTGTTTCATCCCATCCTGCCCACCTTGGCAATCCCTTGCCACCACCCACACATCCTCCTCTATCTCAAGCTGGCATTCTCCCTGTCTCCATTTCACCCTTGGGCAATCTTAATTCCCTAATCAGTTAACACTAGCACCTTCTAGCCACAGTCAGCCAGAAGTGTTTCACTCAGATCGCTACTGTTGAGAAACTAATCCCACATTTCTTCCCCTTCTCTCTGTTATCTCCATCCATTTTGCCCTTTCCCTCTTCTCCGTGCTTCTCCTATTCCAGTGCAGTTGCTCACGGAAGGCACCTGCAATGATGTGTCTTAATAGGACCCCCACTCAACCAGAAGGCTTGTGTTTCTCTTGGGGGGGGGGGGGGGGGGGGTGTAAGGATTAAACAATAGGAGAGGACAGAACCCAAATCCAACAGTTGGATAGACAAAGGAGTGGATAACGACCTGGTTAGGCAAGTGAACATCTATTAATGGGGACAAATAATGGTTAACAATGGTTTATGTCTATGTGATAACTAAGTCTGGTACATGGGGATAGGGGATATGACATGAGATCTCAAGCCCTAAAGTTATTGAACTCAAGTCCTGAAGGTTACAGGGTTCCCAGGCAAAAGATGAGGTGTTGTTCTTGCAGCTGAGCTTCACTGGAGCACTACAGCAAGCCTGAGACAGACTTGCTGGCCAGGGAACAGGGTGGTGTGTTGAAATGGCAGGCAATTGGAAGCTCAGGGTCTTTTATTGAATACATGTTCTGCAAAATGGTCACCCAGTCTACACTTCATTTCCGCAGTGTAGAAGAGGCCACATTGTGAGGAGCGAGTATAGTCGACTGGATTGTGTGAAGTGCAGATGAAGTGCTGCTTCACCTGGAAGGTGTGTTTGGGCCCTTGGACACTGAGGAGGGAGGAAGTAAACAGATAGGTTTTACCCCTTCTACAGTTGCAGTGGAAGATGCCCTGGGATTCTTGGGAGTGAAGGGGAGACTGTGATGTAATGGCAATGCCACTGGACTACGAGTTCAGAGGGAGAAAGTGAGGACTGTAAATGCTGGAGATAATAGTTGAGAATGGGGTGCTGGAAAAGCAGAGGTCAGACAACATCCGAGGAGCAGGAGAATCGATATTTTGGGCATGAGCCCTTCATCAGGAATGAGGAGGAGTTCAGATGCTCCAATTTTAGGGACATGAGCTCAAATTGTACTGTGGCAGATGGTGCCATTTAAGTTAATTTGATTACATCTGAAATCCCAGTAATGGTGAGAATGAAATGATCATCATTTGTTGTAAAACTCCATCTGGTTCACGAATGTCCTTCAGAGAAGGAAATCCACCATCCTTACCCGGTATAGCCAAGAACAAGAAAAAGAGAGAGAGATGAACTCTACTACAGTAAATTCCTGCATCATAGTCAGCGTTTCAAGATGGCGCTGGAGCATGGCAACACTTTTATATGCAAAAATATCTTTCACTGTATTTTTGTATACATGGGGCAATTCATCAGTCTAATCTGATTCTGATCTGAAGCAATGTGATTGAACCTTAACTACTCTTTAAAACTGTCTGACAAGCCACTCAGTTCAAAGGCATTTGGGGATGGGGTACTAAATTCTGATCTTGCCCGCCATGTCCACAACCTATGAAAGGATAAAAGATTATAACTTCCTAGTTATCTACCCCCAATCATGAACAGCAGATGGCGCTATTTTTGGAGGCTTCTAAAACATGAAGATTGATATATGTACTTACCTCAGTCTGATCAGCCATGGTCATATTGACTGGTGGTGCAGGCTTGAAGTGCAGAATGGCTACTCTTGCACCTATTGTCTATAGCAAGAGATGGCAGTGTTGTAAACTGTGAATCAGTTTGTGATTGGTTCAGTCCAAACATTTATGCGATTGGTTGATACAACTAGCTGGGAAAATTTAGAGAAACAAAATCTCTAGGGGAATTGGAGAAGTTGATCAAATAAAGAAACAATCAAACAAGGATAAAGGAAAGTGAAAAGAAGGTGCTAAGTCAAAGAGGAGTGTTGAAAATTATCAACATGACAGAAAGAGTGAAGTTTTACACACTCAGAATCACACAGAAATGCTTATAGACATCTTGAGAAATTCAAAGAATAGGAGTTAGGATAAACAGAAATACATGTTTAAAATCACACAACACCAGGTTATAGTCCAACAGATTTAATTGGAAGCACATTAGCTTTCGGTGCGTTGTTCCTTCATCAGGTGATTGTGGCGCTCCGAAAGCTAGTGTGCTTCCAATTAAACCTGTTGGATTTTAACCTGGTGTTGTGTGATCTTTAACTTTGTACATCCCTATCCAACACTGGCATCTCCAAATCAGAAATACATGAAGCCAGAAAGCCCTGTGCTGAGGGATGCACTAAAACTTGGGATAGCTGCGGTCAAGGTGCAGTGGGGAAAGACCACTGTCTGGGGTCTTTCTGCCAAACGTAAATTGGAATCTGTTCAGTTATCACTGTCCGAGTGCCTCAAATACATATAAATTAGTCTTGCATGGGTAAGAGATGCCTGGTTTGTTGGATAGAGTCAAATTCCAATGATTTTGTTTCCTCAAGTATGGTAGTGTACAGAACTAAAAGGCATTTATGACTATGTATATACATAAAGATATATATTTTTGAGAAAAAAAGGAGGCTTGATTGATCTGACATTTTTTTTTGCTAAGATTTTAGTGCAACTTCCAACTGAATACATTACTGTGAGTGTTCTATACAACAAACCTCACAACATTCAGCTCATCATTGCCCATCATGTCTTTATTGAAAGAAACATAAACCTGGTTAATATCCACGTCTTTTAAAATAAGTATGACCGAGCCATTCTCTCATCTCTTTCCTCAGTGTCCATTTGAAGCAGAAGCCATCCAAAATTGTGCATCATATTGCAAACATTCTAACCAGCAAATTACATAGGCTTATAATAACCAACTTCAGTTCACACCTAATAGTTTTTCATACTGTATAATTAGCCCAGCTGTTAAGAGTTTCACACTGACTTCTTACTACCAGTGACTGTCTCACTCACATCCTTATCCTTTCATCCCATGCTAATTGACAACCCAACAAACATTTCCTGTTTCGAGTCCAAGTGGTTAGGACCAACAATTACTCTACATTAAACCCAGCTGCCATTCCCAGGAACCAGTTCATATTTCTTCTATAGGGAGTCTGAATCATGGAATATATTCAAGGCAGACTTTTGAACCAGAGGGTATCAAGGGTTTTTGGGATACAGGGGGAGAAATGGGGTTGGGGTTCAGGATCAGGTCAACTGCAATCTTCTGAATTGTGCAGCAGGCCAAATGACCTGCCGTCTCTCTTATTTCCATGTTCTTCGCATGGATAGTAAAGTGGCATGCTGGCTCAGAGGTTAGAACTGCTGCCTCACAGCGCCTGGGACCGATTTGATTCCAACCTTTCGGCGACTGTCCTTGTGGAGTTTGCATGTTCTCTCTGTGACTGTGTGGGCTTCCTCTGGGTGCTCTGATCTCCTCACACAGTCCAACAGTTTACAGGTTAGGTGGATTGGCTTTGCTAAACTGCCCATAGTGTCCATGGATGTGCAGGCTAGGTGGGTTAGCCATGGGAAATGTGGGGTTATGGGGACAGGGTGATAGGTCTGGGTGGAATGCTCTTCAGAGGGTCAGTGCAGAAACAATAGACCAAATGACCACTTTCCACACTGTAGGGATTCTTTGATCTAATGTTTTGAAAGTATGGATCTCTTTGTATATATCTGAACGCACCAGTCTCCCTCTTTGAACATGTGTTTCTCCATCG
The DNA here is from genome assembly GCF_037043375.1 of Chiloscyllium plagiosum. NCBI lineage: Eukaryota > Metazoa > Chordata > Chondrichthyes > Orectolobiformes > Hemiscylliidae > Chiloscyllium > Chiloscyllium plagiosum. Next base: position 15,590,044 of record NW_028270177.1, read on the forward strand.
GCAAGATGGATGGACAGAAACAGAGCATCTTCACATATAGTAAGGTATGAAATAAATGAATTCTTATACGATGATAAGAATGTGCAGCAATAAAAAGCTCCAAGGAAAAAGAGATTTAAAACAAACTGAACAGAGATCTGATAAAACTCAAGCCAACAATCCCAACATAGAATTCCTACAGTGTGGAAACAGGCCCTTCGACCCAACAAGTCCACATCGACCCTCCGAAGACTAACCCACCCAGACCCATTCCCCTACCCTATACTTACCCCTGACTAATGCACCTAACCTACACACCTCTGAACACTATGGACAATTTAGCATGGCCAATCCACCCTGCCTGCACATCTTTGGACTGTGGGAGGAAACCAGAGCACCCAGAGGAAACCCACACAGACACTGTGAGGAACGTGCAAACTCCACACAGACAGTCACCCGAGGCTGGAATTGAACCCGGGTCCCTGGCACTGTGAGGCACATAAATCAAAAGGAATATAGGATATAAAGAGGATAAGTGAAAGGTATAGGAGGGGCTAAAAGGAAAGATCCAGCCGATAATCAAGGTTAAGCTCTTTAACAGTGTATTAAACAAGTTAGAGAGGGTTTGGGATGGCTGATTGGAAATCTAGTTACAGATAAAGGATGCGACAGTGAGTGTAGCCTTAAATGCCTATGATTCCACCAGCGTGAAAATGGCAGAACTAAAATGACAATAAACCGGTGACCTGCACTTATGAGGCCTCATGAGAATTTGTATTTGACACCAGGAAAATTAAATAGATCTGTGCTGTGTGATGTCTGGGTAGTTGCATATTGGTAAAGGAAGGGGAGCAGGGACAGTGCAGGGATATCACTGAGCACCAAGGCTGGGGCCCATATTTGAAGTTGTAGCAGTGGGTGCAGCCTGCAGTTGAATTGGAAAAGTCAACACACATGGGTTTAATATTCATTTATAGGCCACCTCCTGGTCCAGGTTAGGGGAGAAGGACAGGGAAGTGATGTCAGCTGTAAGCTTCACATTATCAGCAAATCCTCATATTCTGTGGAATTAGTACATCTAGCTGCAAGAGAGTCAACCATTAAGGCTGCTAATCCATGTACCTTTGGAGAAGAGATGTAAGCATGTCTTATATTCTTCCATAGCGCAGGGAGGAGTCTGACACAAAGAGCAAGTTGTATTGGTTCTCCACCTCTTGGAGATCCTGCCTAGCATTGACTGAAGCACAGCAGCTTCTGCATGTTTTTTTTTCTGGGGTCTCTCTCTGCCTCCTGAACACCTTTGAGTATGAAGAACTATCAGATGTCAACTTGGAGTGCTTCCACATTAGTGCCTTGGGCAATCGGAGTGGGACTTCACAGCTCTCCAACCTTTATGCATTGCTTCATGTCCTCAATGTTTTCTGAGATCAACACCATTTCACATTTAGCTTCCAAAACACTACTTCCACCCCAACCCTCCACCAACATTCCAAACTTCCTGTGACAGTCAGCCAGTATGGAACAGTTGTCAGAGAGAGATGGACAAAGCACCAAACCAAGAGAAAGTGACAGCGTGAGGAATGAAGCTTACAAACTTCAATAACTCTGTAACACCTTGGGGTAAAAAACACTTTGTCAGCCACTCTTCAGTGATTTGAAGTTGGAAAATCAATCAGATCGCTCCTCAGTGTGCATCAAGTGGCATAACAAGAAGCTAGTTAAATGATTTTTTAGGGCTGTAACACTACACTCAGCACAATACGCCATGCGTCTGAGCTGCTGAACTGCTCTCTCATAAACAGCCAGGAGATTTTGGTGTAGCGATGGCTTTCATGGAGCTCTGACCAAGTGTAACAGCTTTCCCCACGATGTAGAGTCCCTTCCTTGTGTGAGTCTGCAGGAAAACTTGAAAATACAGGGAAGGGTGTGCCACGTAGATTATAGCCTAAACTGGCCAAGTTTAGACCAATTTATAACAAACTTTAAAAAGAAAATGACTCCACTCTCACAGCGTCAGTGATCAGGGTCTTCATCCTGCCTGGCTCCTATGTTCATCTCACTCTTAACATTCCTACACCAATGCCTGACTGTTTCCTGATTTAAGGCAGAGCTTCCCAAACATTTTCTCACACAACTGTCACAGCCTCTCAGTGAGAGCGAGACCAGTGGAAGCTGGTGTGGGGAGGTTGGAGGGAGTGGGGGTTTTGGGGGGGATGTGGGTGCAGGAATGTGGATAAGCTGTTCATTGAGTACACTCCCATTGCTGTGTGGCAGGAAAAATAATTGTGAGGAAGAACCATTAGGCTCTTTTTCAATTGCAAAATGTAAAAGCAAGGCCGCATTCATTGTCTGAAGCCTCTGTATTACATCATTAAGATGCCAATGAGTATGATTAAGGTGTGCTACATAATGCCAATAAATGCCAAAGTCCTGTGCTTGCAGCCCCCTCCTCAGCCTAACACTTCCATCTTTGACAGGGGAAGATCAGGAACATTGGGTTCAGGGTTTTCCACAGATTGGTGAAGCCTCTAAACAGCCCGAATACAAAATGAAGTAGGAATCCACACCATAACTAGGACTTACAGGATAGCGAAACACTGAGCAACATTATCACAACCAAAGCAGTTTGTATGTTCAGATCATCTCTGAACAGTGAAGGGCAAATGGCGTTCGCTAAGTTTTTGCACGCTGTTCCGAAGTTCTCATGTGTTTAGGTATTACAGGTGACAGGAATGGCATTGTGGCAGTTTTTTTGTCAATGTTTGGATGTCCACTCCCAGATTCTGTAATGGACAGTTAATTCTTATCAAGCTCGAGTTCATCCTCAGAGCTCCCGCTGAGCTCAGCGGCAAGATCAATGGAGTCATCATCTTCCTCAGTGCAATTGTCTGTGTCGTAATCTATCTCTTCTGAGCAAGGTGGTTCATCATCTACACTCCCATCGCTGTGTGGAAGGAAAAACAATAAAAGGAAAGAACCATTAGTTTCTTGCAAATGTAAAATCAAAGTTGCATTGGATTATCTGAAGCCTCTAAGTTGCATTATCAAAATGCCAATTGGTGCAACAGCAGAAATAATCGTCTTTTGTAATCTTTCCACAGTTTCAAAAGAGAAGATATGCTGTGTGTTTGGAGTGGGGTCAAGAGGTGAAGGGGATTGAAGAAAGGAACAGATCATATCTTAGCTTCAGGAGAGACAATGTTGAGAGGTATTATTTTTCAGCAGCAGGAATCATGTTCTGGAATGGCCTTGCATATCGAAGGTCAGTTACAGCGCAATGGAAGACCAGATTCAGAAGGATCAATGTTGACAGCTCCTGTTAAATATAAATGAGCTTGTTTCTCTGATGAGAGTTTATAAGTTCCTTGAAAAACTTCTCTTAGCTTTCACAGTGCTTAATAAAACAAATTCTATGTTGTCATATTACTGTCAAATTTTGTAATAATGATGCTTCAAGAGACAATTATATTTATTACAAACTTCATACTTTATGTTAAAAACCTTTCGTTGAATTCAATAAAAAGCATCTGGTATCAAAAATACCAGACAGTTCCTTCCTGGATCTGGTTATTAAAGGCAGTGGATAATTTATAGAATACAAATATATCAAGTCCCAGTTTACAACGCTAGCTAATCGTAGTTCTGGAATGAATTGAGATATTACAATTCCCCATGATAGGAAAAGAAATTCACATCTGTAGGTATAGGTGTGGATGTAGGTTTGCCTCCAACATGGTATTTTATCTGACACCATCATGCTTCTGTTATTTCCCAAAAAATAAGAAACTAGGCATGGACATCATAGTATTGAAAGATCCAACAGATGCTTATTTCAGCTAACTATGATGTACAAAACTTTACATTCTACAGACATCTGGAGTAATATCAGATTAATGGGTTACAACAGAGGATCATACTTCCAAGAGAGTGTCATGTTTCACGTGATCTGAGTTGAGATGGAGTATGAGATTTTTGAACCCACAGATCACTTTATTTTAATTCAGTCACAGTATGTGGGCCTTGCTGGACAGGCCAGTATTTATTGTTCATCCCTAGTTCACCTTGAGTCAGTGGTGGTGAGCTGCCTCCTTGAACCACTGCAGTCCATTTGCTGTAGGGAAACCCCCAATGTCATGAGGGAGGCATTTGACCCAGCATCACTGAAGGAACGGTGATATCTTTCCAAATCAGGATGGTGAGTGACTTCGAGGGGAATTTGCAGGTGGTGGTGTTCCCATATGCCTGCTATTGTCGTCCTTCTAGATGGAAGTGATCATAAGTTCGGTAGCTGCTGTCTAAGGAGCTTTAGTGAATTTCTATGTTACAATACAATGATGATATTGTGTATCTGTGTGACTTGACGCAACAAGAGTTGGGGGAGAACAGAACCTTTGTAGGTCATGCCACATCTGCGGAGAGCGAAATAGAGTTTAACTTTGAGGTCTGTGAGCTTTCATTATAATGTGTTGATCTGTCCTGATGAAAGGTCCCAGACCTGAAATGTTGGCTCCCAGCATTGGTGTGCTTGGAGGTGGGTAGAAATTTAATTAGGTGGGCCCAAAGCTCACCATGTTCCCTCCTCTGCTTGAATGAATCTTGAGCAGGATGGCTTATAGTCAATCTGACTGACCAATAAGGACCACTTCAGGGCCTTGTTCTGCCACTGCTGGGATTAGCCAGTACCAGCTACTCCTTTCACCCTGTGACATTCTCAACTTCCTCTATCTTGCCTCACCTCAAGCTGGGTGGGGAGGTCCCTCAATCAAGTGTGTTTTCTCTCAAGCTGGGTATTTTACCTAAAGCAGCAATACTTATGTTAACATATGTTAAGAAGGAACGAGGCTTGCATAATGTGGTATTGAAGAATCCAACTGATGTTTATTAAAGCTAGCTATTGTACAAGTGCTACATTTCCAACGTAAATCATGGACTCACGTTAAGCTATTCAGTTATAAAGAGCAGCATACTTCCATTAGCATGTTATGTTGCATGTGATCACTTGTAAAATGGAATATGCTATTATTGATCAATTAATGAACATATCTCTTAAAGGTATGCTTACATACTGACCACGTGATAAAACACAACAGTTAGCCTACTATCCATTTGTTACTTCACCTCAGGTACAAGTGGGGGTGGTCCCTCAGTCAAAGGCACTCAGTGTCTGATCTAAAGACTGGAGGTTGGGCAGAAGAATATGTGCTTGGAGGCAATCCCCTGCTCTTAGTTTCCCCTGTTAGTGCCTGTTCTTTTTCTCAGGGGTGGTAAATGGGATCCAAGTTAATGTGTTTGTTGATAGAATTTTGGTTAAAATGCCATGCTTCCAGGGATTCTCATGCATGTCTCTGTTTGGCTAGTCCTGGGATGGATGTGTTGTCACAGTCAAAGTGATGTCCTTCCTCATCCATAAGTTAAGGATACTAGTGAGAGTGAGTCATGTTGTTTTGTGGCTACTTATGTATCCTGGTGGCTAGTTTTCTGCCTGTCTGTCAAATGCAGTGTTTCTTACAGTTCTTGCAAGGTATTTTATAAATGTATTGTAAACTGACATCACCACAGGAAATGATGTCACCAACCACAGGAAACTCCAACATAGAAATAGAAAGCAGACTACACCATCAGTGCTTCATTCGGAAGCTCACTGAAGATGTTATCTAGTATGGTGATGAAACGTCTGACAACGAACCTCCCAGCTCAGCGAGCAAACCTGCATCCAGAACATTATTTATAGTTTGATGGGGAGGCAGTGATGGAGTGGAGTTACAATGTCATCAGACAAGTAATCCAGAGATCGAGGTAGTGATCTGGGGACTGTGTCTGTGAAAGTTTCCTTCAGATACTCCAGTTTCCAGTCCAAATATATGCTGCTTAGCTGGATTGGCCAAGCTAAATTATCCATAGTGGCCAGGAATGTACACATTAGGTGAATTAGTTATGGGAATAGGGTGAGGGTGTGGGTCTGGATGGAATACTGTTGGGAGGGTTAGTGCAGACTTGGTGGCTGAATGGCTTCTTTCCACACTATTGGGATTCTATGAGTCTACTCATTTCTAAGTGTGCAGTAAGTTTAATTTACAGTGTTTTAAGATATCTCAAGAACAGTAAACATAGATAAGTTAGCATATTCAAACATGGAACATAACACATTCCAAATGAAAGAATTTAAAAAATCAGAAAGGCACAAAGCGTCAAAAGTCTGAAAAGAAAAAGACACTTATAACTCGGGCCTTCCATATCCTTAGCTCTGTTATTTTTCAGATCCATTAAGCGAGCAGGGCTAGGTATCAGATTTCATGTGCAGTAGGTATTAATTGTCCCCAAATAGTCAACAGCTGGAGTGAGCAATAAAAGAGCCAATAGCAAATATTTCCAGCATCCAGAAGGTTTTTCTCCTCTGTAAAGGATTTGTGACCCCTTTCCCCTTGGTAAACAAGTATTTCCCAAGCATATTGCTGTGTAATATCAGCTCAAACACTCTGTTTTGAATCCAGCAGTTTGAGGGATGGCAGAACTGGGAATGAATCTTTTACCCTCTGTACTCGATAATTTATACCTTAGCCGTGGGGGGTTCAGTCATAAATCCTTTCTTTCCATAGAGTTAGCAGAATGAATAATGCAGCTGGAAGTCTTTGGGCTGTTGATTTTGGACCACAGCCAGAAAAGTCCTAATCTGACAACCATTCCTGCCACCATAGCTATTGGGTGTTTCAGGCTGAGTAATATAGAATGAACCTTCAAATTCAGCTTGGCTGAGATGGAATATAGTACAGCCATTTTCTGTTGATACATACTGAGATATTTGAAAAAGTGATCTTCAGACCACAAATAAGACCTCTGGCTTCTAACATCCTGGCTCAACACAATCACATCTTCTCAGATATGAGACATCAAATCACGGATAGACCTTTCTAATTTCAGTCTGCATAACTGTGTTACCCTCTGCTGTGTTTTATATGTTGAAGGTATACAGAGATGTTACATTTAAGCCCTAATGTATGCAACAGGAGTTTGATTCAATGCTTTAAAATGTTAGACAAGCTTGCTTCAGTTTAGGTTTCTTTCATAGTGGTCACACCCACTTTTGAACTAATCATATACAGTGAGCAGTCAATGGATACACATAATCCAACAGGGAAAAATTGAATAATTGAACACTGTTGATCTTGCCCAGTGCACATCCTGTACAATGTAACTTATATGCCTCTGTCTAGCTTTTCGTTTCACCCGATGATCTGCCTGTACTGCTCATGAATAAGGCTTTTCACTGTACTTAGGTACACATGGCAATAAATCAATCAAATCAAATCAAATCTACGCTTTTCCTTTTTAATTGTAATCTCCATTTGCTGCCCTATGCACACTTCTGGTTCTTATTTAACCCAATATTTGTGTAATGTGACAGTGAAAAAATCGCATCTGTGATTTCCAGCAAGACCCAACACTTTCTGCCCTCTAACTACAGCCAACTGCTCATAAAACTGCTCATCCTATAAGGGTGTCAGAGTTCAAAAAGTGTGTGGTGCAATGCTCAGCGTGAATCTATGTTGATGTTGTACAAACATTGTCGGAGAATAGTTTAGATCACAAAGGGATAGGATCTCCATCTGCATCTTCCTCAGTCTCTCTAGTAACGTCTATCATATTAATGTAACTTGTACATAATTGCTATCGTGTAATAAACTACAAAATGTTTAAGACAATCGAATCATCTCATTAAACAACCAAGTGGTTTTCCTCCACCACGCTAGACCATGCCCTGTAGATCTCCACCAGGAAAGAGGATGCTGACAGTAAATCTACCATTTAGCTGCTATAACATGATGCATAAGGGGACGATTCATCTTAGAACAGGTCTGTATTTGCCCTCACTCTCCAGCTTCCTTCACGTGAATGTTGCCGTGTTTGAGACGGATGGACCAAATGAGGTGCAGACTGCGTTGTGCTGCCCTTGCTGGTTGCCGAGGAGGCAAATATGAGGAGAGCTTTTGGGTGTTGTTTTTGGGAAATTGGGCTGACATATTCCTTTCAAGATTCCGACTACCAACTTTATTTTTGCATCTCATTATTTTATAGGATTCTGTCAAGCCTCTCCTCAGCCTCAGCCACTCCAGAGGAAACAACTCGCATTTTTCTAGCCTCTCCTTATACATCAGACCCTCTAATGCAAGCAGCATCCTGGTAAACCTTTTCTGCACCCTCTCCAAAACCTCCACGTCCTTCCTGTAATGTGGTGACTAGAACTGAACACAATATTCAAAGTGTGTACTCATCAAAGTCTTATAAAGCTTGTTAGGAATGCATCAACAGGTCATGACTAAGGTCACTTCTATGTGCTGAAGTGGATATAAAGGATCCAGTCATAATATGGGCCAATGGGCTGAGAAGTGGCAGATGGAGTTTAATTCAGATAAATGCAAGGTGCTGCATTTTGGGAAAGCAAATCTTAGCAGGACTTATACACTTAATAGTAAGGTCCTAGGGAGTGTTGCTGAACAAAGAGACCTTGGAGTACAGCTTCACAGCTCCTTGAAAGTGGAGTCCCAGGTAGATAGGATAGTGAAGAAGGCGTTTGGTATGCTTTCCTTTATTGTTCAGAGTATTGAGTACAGGACTTGGGAGGTCATGTTGCGGCTGTACACAACACTGATTAGGCCACTGTTGGAATATTATGTGCAATTCTGGTCTCCTTTCTATCGGAAAGATATTGTGAAACTTGAAAGGGTTCAGAAAAGATTTACAAGGATGTTGCCAGGGTTGGAGGGTTTGAGATATAGGGAGAGGGTGAACAGACTGGGGCTGTTTTCCCTGGAGCGTCGGAGGCTGAGGGGTGACCTTACAGAGGTTTACAAAATTATGAGGGACATGGATAGGGTAAATAGGCAAAGTCTTTTCCCTGGGGTCAGGGAGTCCAGAACTAGAGGGCATAGGTTTATGGTGAGAGGGGAAAGATATAAAAGAGACATAAGGGGCAACTTTTTCACATAGAGGGTGGTATGGGTATGGAATGAGCTGCCAGAGGAAGTGGTGGAGGCTGGTACAATTGCAACATTTAAAAGGCATTTGGATGGGTATATGAATAGAAAGGGTTTGGAGGAATATGGGCCGGGCACTGGCAGGTGGGACTAGATTGGGTTGGGATATCTGGTCAGCATGGACGGGTTGGATCGAAGGGTGTTTTCATGCTGTACATCTCTATGACTCTATAAATATTCAGTGAAGCATCACAGAAGCATCCTGGTCAACATGATTAAACAACTGGTTGGACATTTTATTGCTACTAGTGAGAGTTGTGTAAACTGGCGACTGTTTTTACCAAGAAAAGTGCAATGATTTAAATGTCTTTTTTCATGCAAAATACTTTGGGACATTCTGAGAATATGAAGGTGCAATTAAATGCACATTCTTTCCATCTGTCCTAGCATTGGATTTGCACGTGTTAGCTGGTGACATCAGCATTGTTGTTGAATAAACAAAGGACTAAATACAAGCAAGGCAAGCACAGACTAAAGGCTTTCCACAGACACAAGCTTTAGTATAAGCATTCAACTACACAGGCAGCCACCCTTTGTTAGATTGAACAGAGATTGAAGAGCAAGGAAAGGAACAATCCAATGTCTGCTTGAGTTTATGTTTCCCTGCTTTCCCTACCTTTCTCCCAGAAGATGGTCACTTGACATTAGGAAACCCATGCCTGAATTTGAATTGCTCAGTCTTTTCTACAGTTGATTTAGTTTTGCAGCTTTTAAAATTGCTCAAATGATTCTACATGGTTTTTTAACTACTGAACAATAATCCCAGACAGATACGTTTATTAACTGGGGAGAGGGTACCTCTGATTCTAACCTTTGCAGATGTTGTTTTCTGAGGGATAAGGTTTTTGATATATGCAATTGTTCTACTTGTATCAACATTGTCTATGCAGATGAACTAACTCATCAGTGAGGTGTCTAGGCCCAAGAACCAGGAATAGTTTATGCAGATCTCATCCTGTTTGCACACGACACAGCAAAGCCTAAACATAACTCACTTCTGACAGTCTCTTTAATAATGAAGTATATAGATTGCCCCAGACTGCATTAGGACTCTAGAGAAAAAGGAAAGCTATTTTGCATAGCTTTTGTCTTCATGCTGTGTGCAAGCGGGGAGTCGGTCAAACAATAGGCTGTGAGGCACCTTGACATTGTCCCTCTACTCATGCTGAATGAGATTCAGCATTCAACAGGAATGAACTTGAAACCTTTAAAGAGGTTGATGCCTAATGTGATGTCATTCACTTCGCTGAGCTCAGTGACCTCTCAAATTTATTTTGCATAATTTTGCTTCGACATCAAAATATTGGGCACAGAACTGGAGCACTGTGCATTTTATAAATATTAAACAGTTGGTGTTAATTTCCATTATTTGCTGGAGGAATGTAGATATTATTAATCAGTTCTTTCAGACATTTACCATACACATGCAGGACAGGGGGGTACTTTGAACCCAGACTTCCCAGCACAGAGATAGCAATATTATCAAAATATCACAAGAGTCCTTTAAAACAACAGTGATATAGAGATGTAGGGGTGGAAATGTGTTGCTGGAAAAGCGCAGCAGGTCAGGCAGCATCTAGGGAACAGGAGAATCGACGTTTCGGGCATTAGCCCTTCCTGAAGAAGGGCTAATGCCCGAAACGTCGATTCTCCTGTTCCCTAGGTGCTGCCTGACCTGCTGCGCTTTTCCAGCAACACATTTCCATCTCTGATCTCCAGCATCTGCAGACCTCACTTTCTCCTATAGAGATGTAGGAGTTTGTTTTATATTGTTGAATACTTTAATTTCTGAGTTTGTTATATCCATACAACTGATATCTTAAACATTTTTCAACCGATTAGGCTGTTTATTGGAAGCAGTAATTGGTTAAGAGTTATGGTGATACCCACAACTTTAAAATGTGGCTTTGTACAAACATGAGTGTCAAAAAGTCCTTGACACACCAAATAGTTATACATCCCTTCCCTGGGGTGGGGGGAGTCCAGAACTAGAGGGCATAGGTTTAGGGTAAGATATAAAAGAGACCTAAGGGGCAATATTTTCACGCAGAGAGTGGTATGTGTGAGGAATGAGTTGCCAGAGGGAAGTGGTGGAGGTTAGTACAATTGCAACATTTAAAAGGCATCTGTATGGGTATATGAAAAGAGTTTGGAGGATATGGGCCGGGTGCTGGCAGGTGGGACTGGCCGGCATGGACGGATTGGACCGAAGGGTCGGTTTCTGAGATGTACCTCTCTCTGACCCTATGATTCTATGTAACTTGCATTCATATTACAGCAAAATAGAGTCATTGGTCCAAAATACATTAGCCGTGCTCAGCATTTACTCGTGACAGCACAAAGGAAATGTTGACTCTGAAAGATAGATGAATCCTATTGGCAGATGGGGACTAGAAAACAAGGTGGCACTGAATCATTCCAACCTTTCTGTTTAGACTTTAATAAATAGCGCTGAGCTTTAATACTACTTTAAAGGTACAATCATTTTAACCCTGCACCAGCTTTCACTAAATGTGCCACACTGGTCTCAACAGTACTAATTTCAATTGATAATTTTGAGAATAAAGTTTCTGCCATATGGATAGTGGCTATGTGCAAGATTAATTGTGTTATCCACAGTCCAAAGATGTGCAGGTTCATTGGATTGGCCATGCTAAATTGCCCATAGTGCCCAAGGATATGTAGATTAGGTGGATTAGCCATGGGAAATGCAGGGTTATAGAGTAGAGTGGTAGGTCTGAGTGGGATGGTCTTTGGAGGGTTGGTGTAGACTCGATGGGCTGAATGATCTGCTTCCACACTGCAGGGATTCCATGATTCTAGGAAATATTTTCAAGATGGTAGAAAAATGGAACACTGCCCCAAAGGTTGCAGACACTGACACAATTGGGGCTTTCACGTCTGAGATCGAGACTTAGTTAGTTTAGGGTAAGGAGCAAAGTGGTAAAACTAGGCTGAGTTATTGATTGTTTGGAGAAATACATCAGTACACACTGTGACTGGCATTGTCATTCATGTGACCTCCTGTATCATTGCTCTCTATTTGAAAGAGAAGTTATTGAAGCTTTCAGAAGCATGGTGGCAAAAGTATAGTTAAATTTGTATGGACCTTGAGGAGCTATATGAAACAGCATGGAATAATTAGATCTACAAATGCAACTCAATAAAATTGAGTAAGTCAGGATCATTTTGAATTTTCCAGGTTGCGCACCTGTGGAATGAAAGATATTGTGAACAAAATTAGAGCTTCCCACAGTCTCCAAAGGAAAATTATGAAATATTCACAGAGTGAGGCAGAAAATATGAACAAATAAGAGTAGCAGCTTGATTAACAGTGGTTGGAAAGGGCCTCTAGAGCTGTCAGATACCCTAGACATCATTCGGGAGCAGAAAAGCCCAAATGGAGAAATATTGAAGTAGTTAGAACTCATTCTGAAACTCCCACTAATGACAACTTGTAGAGTAAACACAGCTCAAGAGTAATGAGAGAATGTTGATTAGTTTGTGATGGCAGCAACATCTAGCTGAATCTTGTCAATCCGAGCAACTAAAATATGGTTTCATCAGAGATGGGATTGTCTTAAGCATAAGAGATCCTGCTGTGAAAGCATGTCTGCTGAGAGAAGGGAAACATACTCTCAAGACAGCTATTGGCACATGTAGAGCAGCTCTCAGGTTGTCAATATTCAGCAGAGAGCATTAATGGGAGAAAAGATGAGCTTTTCAACATGCTGGGTTAATAAGGGCAACACAATAGAAAAAAAGTCATATTTTCATGGAAGTCTTCAGAAACGTCAAGGCCAGAACAGCTTACGTAAGTATTGTAAAGGATATTGCAAGAAAGAAAAGCAAACGTGATAAGAGTGTGGAAAGTTGAGATAAAACTACAAGAAGCTGAATCAGCAAGTGTTCTGCTGGAAAGAAATGAAACAAGTCTAACAAGATGTGTCTATAGGGATATTGGATAATGATGTTGATGAATCACTCTACACCATAGAACAGGTTGGCACCATCTGGTATCAAGGTGATTAAAAATCAGTGACTATTAGGAAGCTGATTGCAGTATATGTGAAATGTCAGTAGCTAGCAGCACTATGTGCAACACCATGAGCTTTGCAGACCTGTGTGCATTGTTTTGTAGAAGATCAGTCCATTCACAATCAAACAGATCCTAAAAGATTTAAAACTATCGGACAAGTTCCCTCCGAGCTACTATCCTGACTTGAGACTAAATCAGCTTTCTTTATCATTGCTGAGTCAAAATTCTGGAACTCTGTGTCTGCACTGTAGGAGTCCCTACACCCCAAGGACCGCAATGATTCAAAAAGGTAGTTCAACACCATCTTCTCTTGGACAATTAGGGATGGGCAATAAACATTAGTCTCACCAGCAGGACCAGCATGCCCTGAATGAAAGAGGTGTTCACGGGTCTTCCTGATGAAAATCGTCTCGAAATGGATAAAAGTGTGAGACCAATTCAACATTTGTCAAGCAGAGTTGCAGTTTCCCTCAAGTCCAGTCTGAAAGAAAAGATGGAGAATCTGGAGAAGATGGGGATAATCAACTTATGAGCATCTTGCTGACTGTGAAAACATGTTGAAAGCTAAAAGTATGCACAGATCCAAAGACTCTCAACAAAGCTTTGAAGAAATCACAATACTTCATGACTGCCATTGAAGAAATTTTTCTGCAACTTACTAAGACAAAGATCTTTACTGCCATAGGTAAGACTGATGGTTACTGAGAAGTGAAGCCAGGTTTTCTGACTATGGCAAAGTGAGGACTGTAGATGCTGGAGAGTCAGATTTGAAATGTTGACTCTCCTGCATCTCGGATGCTGCCTGGCCTGTTGCACTTTTCCAGTGCCACACTTATCGACCCAGTTTTCTGACTATGTTCTGGGCACGATTTGGAAGTTAGAGATATTTGTTTATGCCATTTGGCATTTCCCCAGCCCTGGAAGAGTATCAATACAGACAGCCGGACATAGGCAGTGATCTTCCCAAAGTGAATGTAAATCATCTACTGAAGTATGGATGTGGAGATGTGATGGAGGAAGACATCATAGATGATAATCACAACCTAGCGACACTGCTAGAGGGAGATATACCTGAAGCTAAACAAAAAACAAATGCAGTTGAAGATGACTGAAGTCAAGTATATAGTTCAAATACTGACAGAGAAATTATTTCACGCGGATCCTAATATGGTGAAAACTATAATCATGATGCAGAAATCAATAGTTTTGAAAGTAGTGCAACAACTTGTTGGATTTGTGAACCACATTCTGGCCTTGTTTGTCATCAAAGAATGAGATTTTATGCAATGACATTTCAAAGAAACTGCATGGTATTGGGACACAATAAGAAACAATTCTTTCAAACCTTAAACAGCCACTGCTGTACAATGGGCTACAATGATAATTATGCAGTCACACTGCCTCTTGCAGTATGACACCAACGAGATAGAGTTTAGAGCAACTTTCATGCAGGAAGGATCACTGGTTGTTTGTGTGTCCACAAAGTGAACAACTTTCCCTGGAGCTTGTGAAGGAAATAGCATCCCAGGAACAAGTAGACAACAGACGAACAGCCAACAACAACTCAGATGCACGCCATTAAAAGACCTGAATGCTTTAACAATTATGGATGAATTGCATGTGCAAAGTCAGATAAAAGTGGAACCGACCAGAATGAACAAAACGTTTTGTTCATGAATGCAAGTTTTGTTTATTCACCATGTAAATTGGGCAACTTGAAGCTGCAAATTATGGTGTGAACTTTTTTCTTAATGAAAATGGTGATGTATTAAGAAATGCATCTGCACACTGGAACTTGTAATAGTCAGATGACTTCTAATCATAGAATCCCTGCAGTGTGGAGTAGGCCATTTGGCCCTTCAAGTCCACACTGACCCTGTGAAGAGCATCCCACCCAGAACTACATCATCTATCCTTTTCCTGCAACCCTGCATTTCCAACAGTTAATCCATCTGGCCTGCACATCCCGAGACACTGTGGCAAGTTAGCATGGCCAATCTACACATCACTGGACTGTGGGAGGAAACCCATGCAGACACAGGGAGAATGTGCAAACTCCACACAGTCACCCAAGGGTGGAATAGAACCTGAGTTCCTGGTGCTGTGAGGCAGCAGTGCTAACCACTGAGCCACCATGCCACCCAATGATGTTTGCATTTGTTTAGAGAAAGAAGCCATTAAAGCTTGCACACAGAACACGGTCTAACCACAATTAACTGTTTAATCGAATGAATGAGCAGGCAATAAGGGCAGAATGAATTAGTACTGTTTCTAGTCTTTCTCTATAGGGCAATGGTTTGCCCTCTGTATACTTTCAGCAGCTTCTATCTGGAAAAATCACGGAGGCAGGTCTGGCAGCTGACCATTATCAACTATTTGATGCAAGGTTGGGAAAAGCTTGGCATCAAAATCTCAGTTCCTCAACAGCAACTTAAAGTCACAATGTTGGAAAAGTGCATTCACTCAGAAAACCACTGGCTCTGATTTACAATCACACAACCCAAAAAAATCCCTGTTGAATACGTTTCAGTAAAGCAGAATGCTGTAAATGCAGGAAGTCCGACATAAAAACGCGGAATGCTGGAGATTCTCAGTGAGCCAGGCAGCGTTCTGTACAGAAGGAAACAAAGGCGAGGTCTCAGGTCAGAGAAGTTTCATCGGAACCAAGAGAGTTTAGAGATGTAAGAGGTTTTGAACAAGGGGTGCAGAAAGGAAGGGACGGTGGAAGAACATGAAGAAGAGTGGTCTGTCTTTCCACAGGCCTGTGGCACAAGGTTCAGCATTGGAGAGATGACTTGTTGTTTCTTACTGTAGTTTGTGGCCTGTACAGGTTACCCCCTCCTTATGAGCAACTCCTGATTAACTCAAATAGGTTGTTGCAGTTGTTTAATGATACTGTTCTCAGTCAGTACATCTCCCTATAACGTAGGTTATTCCATGTTTTCTTCATGGTCTCTTGAACATGACTGCTGATTTCACAGTTGGAAATCGTGGTGCTCACATTAAGTATCTACCTTTAATTGCAAAGTTGGTTGTGCTTTCATCACAAGGTAGGATGTTCCTGGTATAACCAACAGGGAATGCTGCAGGAAAAATATGATGTGGGAATGATGTGGATGAGCCGGTGTTGGACTGAGGTGGACAAAGTTAAAAATTATCCAACACCAGCTTATATTCCAACAGGTTCATTCAGAAGGACTAGCTTTCAGAGTGCTGCTCCTTCATTATTTAGCGGTGGAGCAGGATCATAAGACACAGAATTTATAAATTCTGTGTCTTATGATTCTGCTCCACAACTACATGATGAAGGAGCAGCACTCTGAAAGCTAGTCCTTCCAAATAAACCAGTTGGACTATGGACTTCGCCAGTTTCCTCATTTCCCCTCCCCCCCACCTTACCCCAGTTCCAACCTTCCAGCTCAGCACCATCCTCATGACATTTTCTCAACTGCCAATCTTCCTTCCCACCTATCCGCTTCCCCCTCCTCTCTGACCTATCATCATCATCCCCACCTCCATCCACCTATTGTACTCTTAGCTACCTTCTCCCCAGCCTTGCACCCTTCCCATTTATCTCTCCACCCCAGAGGCTCCCTACCTTCATTCTTGATGAAGGGCTTTTGCCTGAAACGTCAATTTTCCTGCTCCTCAGATGCTGCCTGACCTGCTGTGCTTTTCCAGCACCAGTCTAATCTAGACTGTAACCTGGTGTTGTGTGATTTTTAACTTGATGTGGGAAATCAGGGTACATGTGTTTTCCATGTGCCACTTTTGTTCTGCAGAAGCACAGTAGTAATTTCAGCTTGGGAGGAGCTGTCGGAACTGCAATTCCTTTCAGCAGTGCAAGTTCATCTGGTCCAAACAAGGATGTCAGAACCCACCCAGAGTTGACACCAAAGCAACAAATCTTAGACCCATGAGCCAAGCGATCATTATCTTGCTCAGAACCACAAACTGAAAGTGTTCGAGGAACTCAGCCTGTCTCACCGCACCTGTGGAGACAGAAGGGTCACTGGACTCAAACACTTCACTCTGCTTTCTCTCTAAAGATGTTGGCAAAATCTGCTGAGATTCTCCAGCACTTTCTATTTGTGTTTCAGATTTCCAGCAACTTTGTCTTTATTATCAGTGTCAGTTGCTGGGAATACAGAGAATAGGGCCTTAGACTCAAATCAGTGCTAAGCCCTTGGGTTGAGCTGTTTTACCATTGATAAGTTTTGAAATGATTGCTGGTACTGATGAAAAGCTCCTCAATAAAGTGTTAATTGGTCACCTGGCTTCACACCTGATTGGATTTCTGATTGCTGCTGATTTGCCGTCAGTCAATTTTCACACAACTACCTTAAATAATTTCACCCATGTGTATTCTGTTGGCCAGCAAGGAAATTACTGAACAGCACAGAAGGAAACAACAGTGAGTTGGAGCAAGAACAAAGATCAGGCCCAACTCTATTGAGCCAAACAACAAGTGGTCAATATCAGTTTGCTTAGAGTAGAATCAGACCAAGTTTTGTAGCCCGGTAAATACTATATAAATTTAAGTTCTCTCACTGTATACCATCTAACAATGTGCAAATACTAGAGAAATGGATGACAAGTAAGTCAGACACCTGATGGGTCAGGTGCAAATTACTGCAGGTGCTGGAATCTATACTGAAACCAAGAAATGCTGGAGATCGCAACAGGTCAGACAGCATCCATGGAGAGCAAGCAAGCTAACACTTTGAGGCTAGATGAGTCTATGTCAGAGCTCTGATGAGACTCAAAACATTAGCTTGCTCTGTCTCCAGGGATGCGGCCTGACCTGCTGTGATCTCCAGCATTTCTTATTTTCGGTTCATCCTGATGGGTCATTTTTGTAAATAGAACTGACAATCGCCCTAACAAATGTGTTTCCAACAGGGTGAGGAGCTGAGGGTTTTGCAAAGTGACTGAACTTTGTCAAGCAACTTGTAAAACTCTCAAGTTTGGTCATTTCAAGAACCTTTTGATGTAATAAGACACTTTATTTAAGTGTTTATACTGTTTTTTTTGTCCTCATCAATTTGCTAACTTCAAGCTTTGGCAACCCAAATGCTTTGGAGCTAAAAGCTGTTTTGACTTAAGAGAAACAGTCAGGAATTCTTCACATCTAGCCTGTTCAGTAAACCCTGTGTCACGGCCAAACTCTGAAGGTGAAAGTGTACAAGCAGCAAGATCCATGCACTAGCCCATGCACGTATTGCCCCTTGATGATTATAGAGTCAGCAAATATTCTCATTGTGAGTACAATGCAGAGACTGCAATTTCTTTCCTCTGCTTCTTCCATTATTTATAGAATTTATGGATCAAATACTGCAGAGGAGCGGATGGATTTTTGTTAACTTCTGACTGGGGATGAGTCAAGCTTAGCAACCATTTGCATGTTTAATAAGAGTCCAAAGGTGAACAATCATTAGTTCACTCGGTGTCAGTCGGTGGGGGTTCTTAGAGTCACAGAATTATAAAGTCATAAACAGACGGTAACAGACTTTCAGTTCAACTCATCCACGTCGACCTGACACCCCATATGATCTGGTCCCATTTGCCATCATTTGACCCATATCCCTCTATTCATATACCCAACCAGATACCTTTGAAATGTTGTAATTGTACCTGCCTCCACTAATTCTTCTGGCAGCTCATTCCATATATGCACCGCACCCTACGTGAAAAGTTAGCCCTCAGACCCTTTTTTAATCTTTCCCTTCTCATCTTAAACCTATTCCCTCTCGTTTTGAGCTCTCCCCCCCCGCCCCCCCCCGCCTCCCCCCGCCCCGCCTCCCGCCCCCCCCCCCGCCCGCCTCCCGCCCCCCCCCCGCCCGCCTCCCGCCCTCCCCCCGCCCCGCCTCCCGCCCCCCCGCCCCCTCCCCCCGCCCCGCCTCCCGCCCCCCCGCCCCCCCCCTTGGCTATTTATCCTATCCATGCCTTTCATGATTTTATAAACCTCTATATAAGGTCACCCAAATAAAATAGCCCCAGCCTATTCAGCCTCTCCCGATAGCTCAACCCCTCCAACCATGGCAACACCCTTGTAAATCTTATCTGTGCTCTCTCAAATTTAACAACATCTTCTTTATGGAAGGGCAACCAGAATCTTACACAGTATTCCTAAAGTGGCCTCACCAAAGTCCTGTAGAGCAGCATTATGACCTCCCATCCTATACCCATGTTCTGTCCATATATCTCTTCACTAATCTGTCCACCTGAGATTCCACTTCCAAGGAACTATGCACCTGCACCCCTAAGTCTCTTTGTTCAGCAACACCCCCCAGAGCCCTACCATTAAGTGTATAAGTTCTGCCCTTACCAAAATGCAACACCTCATATTTATCAAAATTAAACTCTATCTGCCACTCCTCAGCCCATTGGCCCATCTGATCAAGGTCCCATTGTTCTGAGAATTTTTTTCTTCATCCACTATCCCACCTATTTTGATGTCATCTGCAAACTTAATAATACTACCTGCACTCCTATCCAAATCATGGATATAAATGATGAACAGAGTGCACCCAGCACTGATCCTTATGGCACATCATTGGTCACAGGCCTCCAGTCCGAAAACAACCCTCCGCTACCATTCTCTGTCTCCTAGCTACAAGCCAAATTTGTACCCAATTTTAGTTCCCATTGGATCCCATGTAATGTAACTTTACTAATCAGTCTACCACAGGGAACCTTCTCGAGCACTTTGCTGAAGTCCATATAGACAACATCCACCACTCTGTTTTCTTTGTCACCTGTTCAAAAATATGAATCCAGTTAGTGAGAGATGATTTCCCACAAATAAAGCCATGTTGACTATCCCTAATCAGTCCTTCCCTTTGCAAATGCATGTAAATCCTGTCCCTCAGAATCCCTTCCAACAACTTAATCACCATCATGTCAGGCTCACCGATCTATAGTTCCCTAGCTTTTCCTGGCCACCTTTCTTAATCAATGGCACCGCATTAGCCAACCTCCAACCTTCCAGCACCTCACCCTTGACTGTCGATAATACAAATATCTCAGCAATGGGCCCAGCAAGGTCTTCCCTCGCTTTCCATAAAGTTCTGGGAAACACTTGAACAGCTCCTGGGAATTTATCTACCTTCATGCATTTTAAGACCTTTTCAAGACATCGCTATTTATTTTCCAAAGTTCCTTAGCTTGCATATTCTTCTCCATAGTTAAATACTGATGCAAAACATTTGTTTAGTATCTCATCCAGCTTCTGTGAGTTCCACACAAAGATATCTACATTGATCTTTCAGGGGCCTATTCTGTCTCTGGTTACTCTTGTGCCCATAAGGTTTTAGAGAATCTCTTTGGATTCTCCTTAACCCTTTTTGCCAAAGCCATCTCATGTCCCCTTTTCACCATCCTGATTTTCATCTGAAGTATACTCCTACTGCCCTTCTAATCCTCAAGGCATTCTTGCGATCCCTATTGTCTATACCTGATATATGCCTCCTCCTTCTCCTTGACCACAGTCTCAGTTTCTTAGTCATCCAGCAGTCCTGACACCTACCAGCCTTGCCCTTCACAGTATGCTTCTGAACACTTGTTACTTCATTTTTAAAGGCCTTCCACTTCCCAACTGTTCCTTTACCTGAGAATAGCCTCCCCCCAATCAACCTTTGAAAATTCCTGCCTAAAAAGAGGGCCTTACATGTAACTCTACAGTAGATGGCTTTGGATTAAGGGCTCAAAACTTAACTCAATGCCAGGAAGTGGAATCATTGGAATGGGATTGCAAAATCATCAATGCTAACTCTATGGGATGTTATTGAGCAGGAGCTCAGCAGATTCCACAATAACTAACATTCATCTGTTTCCCATATTAATAATTCCACCAAGATGCTTTGGCTGTCTGAGTTCCTTTACTGCAAGAAATACTGCTTTGGGTGTGGGCTCTTCTACAGAGCAAGCGTTTGACAGCTCCTTTTGAGCTTTTTGTGAATTAAATTTATGAAGCCATGAAATATAAGTAATTCCAAGACCATAAAATCAAAGTAACTGCATCAAAGCTGGAGTGTATGATCAAACGGAGTTTGACTTCCCCAAATTTGAAATCAGGAAGATGAGGGTAAGTCACAGACACTGAATGGAAAGCTGATGTGGAGCTGAATCTACAAGCCCAGGCATTGAATTGGGGATGAAGCTGATCCAGATTCGATAGCACAGATCAGGAGAGAGGCTTTGTTTTGCTTCGACTCGTCCTTTAGCCATTTTACGTTTTCCAAAGGATGAACCAACCCTTCAGGCGCCTGACTGTCGCTTTGAGCACCAGTACACCACATCACCTCCATATCATGAAAGCATCAGTGGCTAAATGCACACCATAAAGAACAGGTTGCTACTCGATGTTTAATCTCTAGATTTAATCTGACAACTAAGAAATGTGTTCTTGGCTGGATGGTAATGGTTTAATCACCTGAGTGTCAGTTGGATTAAGGTTGGACCACATCCTGAGAGATAATAAAAAGATGCCTGAATCTAACCCAGAGAGAGGAGATGATTTCTTTCCATTCTTTCTGTATTTTGTTCTGAAGAATCTCTCTTTTTCTGGAAGTTAACCCTGAATTCAGAGCCAGAGCTTTGGTCTTCCCTCACTGGGATTGACTTGTACATGAGAGGTTGAAATTCTATGTCAAGCCGAATGCTTGTTCTTCATTTTGATATGATGTATTGCCTAGTTAGTCTTTTCTTCACCACCACCCCCACCTCATTCTGTCTCTATCTCCAAGATCACCTGCTTCTATCACCTAACCTCAAAATAGAGTCAGCAGCTACACTCTACTGGTAACACCAATCAGTCCTTAGCAAAGGACTCACCTTTGTCCCCCTCCGTCCACGCATCAATGAATTTAATACACGCCGTGACATCGAACAATTCTTCCGTCGCCTCCGCCTCCGAGCTTACTTTCACAATCGGGACTCCCGCCCACCTTCCGAGGACCCCTTCGCCCACCTCCAACACAATACATCCACCTGGACAACCCGCGCTGGCCTATTACCTGCCCTCGACCTCTTCATTTCCAACTGCCGCCGGGACATTAACCGCCTCAACCTGTCGACCCCCCTCCCCCACTCCAACCTCTCACCCTCACAACGCGCAGCCCTCCAATCCCTCTGCTCCAATCCTGACATCACCATCAAGCCAGCGGACAAAGGGGGCGCAGTGGTAGTCTGGCGCACTGACCTCTACATCGCTGAAGCCAAACGCCAACTTGAGGACACCTCTTCCTACCGCCCCCTTGACCATGACCCCACCCCCCATCACCAAACCATCATCTCCCAGACTATACACAACCTCATCACCTCAGGAGATCTCCCACCCACAGCTTCCAACCTCATAGTCTGGGAACCCCGCACTGCCCGGTTCTACCTCCTTCCCAAGATCCACAAGCCTGACCACCCTGGCCGACCCATTGTCTCAGCATGCTCCTGCCCCACTGAACTCATCTCTACCTACCTCGACACTGTCCTATCCCCCCTAGTCCAGGAACTCCCCACATACGTTCGAGACACCACCCACGCCCTCCACCTCCTCCAAGACTTCCGTTTCCCCGGCCCCCAACGCCTCATCTTCACCATGGATATCCAATCCCTCTACACCTCCATCCGCCATGACCAGGGCCTCCAAGCCCTCCGTTTTTTCCTCTCCAGACGTTCCCAACAGTACCCCTCCACCGACACTCTCATTCGTTTGGCCGAACTGGTCCTCACCCTTAACAATATCTCCTTTGAATCCTCCCACTTCCTCCAGACCAAAGGGGTAGCCATGGGCACACATATGGGCCCCAGCTATGCCTGTCTCTTTGTTGGCTACGTAGAGCAGTTGATCTTCCGTAATTACACCGGCACCACTCCCCACCTCTTCCTCCGCTACATTGATGACTGCATTGGCGCCACCTCGTGCTCCCGCGAGGAGGTTGAGCAATTCATCAACTTCACCAACACATTCCACCCTGACCTTAAATTTACCTGGACCATCTCTGACACCTCCCTCCCCTTCCTGGACCTCTCCATCTCCATCAGTGACGACCGACTTGACACTGACATTTTCTACAAGCCCACCGACTCCCACAGCTACCTGGATTACACCTCTTCCCACCCTACCTCTTGCAAAAATGCCATCCCGTATTCCCAATTCCTCCGCCTCCGCCGTATCTGCTCCCAGGAGGAGCGGTTCCACCATAGAACACACCAGATGGCCTCCTTCTTTAGAGACCGCAATTTCCCTTCCCACGTGGTTAAAGATGCCCTCCAACGCATCTCATCCACATCCCGCACCTCCGCCCTCAGACCCAACCCCTCCAACCGCAACAAGGACAGAACGCCCCTGGTGCTCACCTTCCACCCTACCAACCTTCACATAAACCAAATCATCCGCCGACATTTCCGCCACCTCCAAACAGACCCCACCACCAGGGATATATTTCCCTCCCCACCCCTCTCCGCCTTCCGCAAAGACCGTTCCCTGCGTGACTACCTGGTCAGGTCCACGCCGCCCTACGACCCACCCTCCCATCCTGGCACTTTCCCCTGCCACCGCAGGAACTGTAAAACCTGTGCCCACAGCTCCTCCCTCACCTCCATCCAAGGTCCTAAAGGAGCCTTCCACATCCATCAAAGTTTTACCTGCACATCCACTAATATCATCTATTGTATCCGTTGCTCCCGATGCGGTCTCCTCTACATTGGGGAGACTGGGCGCCTCCTAGCAGAGCGCTTTAGGGAACATCTCAGAGACACCCGCATCAATCAACCAAATCGCCCAGTGGCTCAACATTTCAACTCCCCCTCCCACTCTGCCGAGGATATGGAGGTGCTGGGCCTCCTCCACCGCTACTCCCTCACCACCAGACGCCTGGAGGAAGAACGCCTCATCTTCCGCCTTGGAACACTTCAACCCCAGGGCATCAATGTGGATTTCAACAGTTTCCTCATTTCCCCTTCCCCCACCTCATCCTAGTTTCTAACCTCCAGCAACTCGACTTGTCCGGACTTGTCCGACCTGCCCAGCTCCTTTTCCACCTATCCACTCCACCCTCTCTTCTCTGACCTATCACCTTCATCTCCTTCCCCACTGACCTATTGTACTCTATGCTACTCTCTCCCCACCTCCACCCTCCTCTAGCTTATCTCTCCATGCTTCAGGCTCTCTGCCTTTATTCCTGATGAAGGGCTTTTGCCCGAAACGTCGATTTTGCCTGTCCTCGGATGCTGCCTGAATTGCTGTGCTCTTCCAGCACCACTAATCCAGAATCTGGTTTCCAGCATCTGCAGTCATTGTTTTTACCTTGGTAACACCAATGAACAGGCAAAGATCTCGAGTGGCCTAACATAAGGTGTCCAAAACACATCTACATTGCAGGCAGTAAGCCCTTGTTAAATGCAATTCAGGTTCCTAGAGACCAACATCAATTTAGGTCAGTGCATATTGTCATATAAAGGCTTCTTGAGAAAACTTGTGATAATGTCACAGAACTGTAAATCATTGAATGTAAATAGCACCATGTGGGAGGAGTTCAAAGATTCTCAATGAATAGGACGGACAATACTGCATTACATGCTAGAATGAGACAGTCTTTGGAGCACAAAGAAAACATTAGCCCTTATCTAATACTAGCCATTTGGATACAGAACTGGCTCGAAGGTAGAAAACAGGAGGTGGTGGTGGAGGGTTGCTTTTCAGATTGGGGGCCTATGACCAGTGGTATGCCATAAGATCGGTGCTGGATCCACTGCTTTTTGTCATTTACATAAAAGATTTTGCTGTGTACATAAAAGGTAAGGTTAGTAAGCTTGTAGATGACACTTAAATTGGAGGTGTAGTGGACAGCAAAGAAGGTTGTCTCCAAGTCCAACAGGACCTTGATCAGATGAGTCAATGGGATGAGGAGTGGCAGATGGAGTTTAATTTAAATAATGTGAGGTGCTGCATTTTGGAAAATCAAATGAGAGCAGGACTTATGTACTTAATGGTAAGGTCCTGGGGACTGTTGCTGAACAAAGAGACTTTGGAGTGCAGATTCATAGTTTCTTGAAAGTGGAGTCCCAGGTGGACAGGATGGTGAAAAAGGCATTTGCATTTATTGGTCAGAGCGTTGAGTATAGGAGTTGGGAGGTCATGTTGCAGCTGTACAAGACAGTGTTGAGGCCACTTTTGGAATACTGTGTACAATTCTGGTCTCCTTCCTATCAGAAGGATATTGTGAAACTTCAAAGGGTTCAGAAAGGATTTACAGGGATGTTGCCAGGGTTGGAGGATTTGAGCTATAGGGAGAGGTTGAATAGGCTGGGCCTGATTTCCTGGCATTGGAGGCTGAGGGATCACCTTTTATAGAGGCTTATAAAATAAAGAGGGGCATGGATAGGGTGAACCACCAAGTTGTTTTGCCCTGGGGTGGGAGGGTCCAAACATTGAGGGCATACTTTTAAGGTGAGAGGGGCAAGATTTAAAAGAGACCTAAGAGACAACATTTTCATTCAGAGGGTGGTGCATGTATGAAATGAGCTACCGGAGGAAATGATGGAGGCTGGTACAATTGCAACATTTAAAAGACATTCTGATGGGTATCTGAATAGGATAGGACATGGGCTGGAAAATGAGTCAAGATTAATTTAGGATATCTGGTCAGCGTGGACTAGTTGGACCAAAAAGTCTGTACATGCTGTACATCCCTATGACACTAATGTACTTATATGATCATAGCTCTATCAATAATGATCATGTATTTATATTAATAATGAGTAGTGTCACCTTGAAATACAAGCCTGAACACAGTTCTTGACTTTGCCTTCTCCTTGACCAGCCTGTCTTGAAATTAAACTCAAACCACACGATGAAAAAAACTTACGACATTGCCTCAGTCTGGCGAGTCACGTTTTGAAGCCAGCTTGCTGCCTCACTGCATGCAACCTCAATGTTAATGAGACTGATGCTTCAAAGTCATAGCTGTCAATCTCTATGCAGGATGTTATTAACTGGGTCCCCCGAAAGCCAAAACCAACCCCTCTTTATCTCTGCATTTCTCATCATCTCTGAAGATGTTTCCCCTTTTACACCGCTGTCTCTTTCCAGCCTTGACTCTGCTTGTCAACACATCTCCTTCCTGCTATTTACATCAGTGTGTCTGCCACCCTGTCTATCTCCCTTTTTTACCGTTTCCTTGTGTCTCTCTGTCTGCCTCTCTCTCTGGTTGGCAGCTAAAAAGATCCTGGAATAAATTAGAGATGGCACATTATGCACAGCTACAGTGGGCTACATGTAATAAAACCACACTGAACTGCACTCTTCAACATCAAACAATGTTTGATTACAAGAAAACATTGTGTCAAGCCAGGGAATAAATGCATAGCACATTTCTTTTTAGCACATTAATAAGTGCATAAATATTTATTCTTCCTCAAGTATCCTGATCAATTAATGTTCCTGTGTCCTAATATTTTAATTTAACCTGTGTCATCAGTACTCAGATGCTGTGCCTCACTCCTTCTATTGAATAGTTTATCTCTGTCACCACTAATCAGCGAAGTATATAAACATAAAATAAACTGACAGAGGCATCGATATAGTGCTGGTGTGGAACTCCATGGCTGTAAGAGGAGGAAACATATCCATTTGATACAAATGACCACTGTAACGATTTGTGACAGGTTCCCGGTTTGTTCTCCCTCTTGAAGTACATTTAGAAAGGAATCTCAGTGCACAAACAAATTTCATCAAGAAATGTCAGGCATTTCTCACTCAAACTCTCATATACCTAGGGCATTCCACAAAAAAAGACTCACAAACTAATCTCAGAAATCTGCACCCTAGTCTTTCTCCTCCCTGATCGTGCTACAGTGAAGTTACAGAATTAAAAACATCTCAGAATTACAAAAATTGTCCGTTGGCCTGCCCTTGCCTCAGGAAACAAGCACCATGCTTTTGTAAAAAGCAATGACTGAGCAGTGTTAGCGAATGATTAATTAGATGTATCATCTTGTAACAGAATATCCAGGTTAGTACATGACACACACCAGAGCAATTTACATACTGATTAGAGTAAACTGTCCCAGAGGTGTTTACACCATTCTTGGATGTGTGCACCTGCTGTTGTCCTGAGTATGCACCAACTACTCCGGGGATTGACACTTTGGGCAGGTTTTTCACTAGCGGATTCTGAATCCTGCCATTAGACTCAAACAGGAGTCGGAATTTCACACCGTGTCAATGTGTTTTTACCTAGATCAGCTGATTAATGGCGAAAAGTCTGTCTCACCACCCAGTTAAGATGAGCAGGCTCTCAAAGTCAGACAACCAATCAGAAATCTTCCAACTTGAAAGTCGCAGCAGGTCAGGGAAGTGAGTGAGTGAGGGGGGGCCCTTCAACATGAAGGTATCTCTCCAATACTTAAAACTTAAAAATAACTTGTGCAGCAGTTTTATCGTTTTGTGTAATGCTACACGACCAGTTTGCATACAAGACTGGTTGAAGAGAAGACAAAGTCAAGAAGCTTCTTCAGACTTATAATGAATAGTGTTACTTTGAAATCTATTTTCATATTAAATACGGTTATATGTGGTAATCATAGATGTACCAGGCTGTCACTCATTAAGATAAGGACCAATCAATCTTTTTTGTTCATGTCCATACGCTTTCTCAATCTTTCTAAGCTAGGGTCACCCGTAGTGCAGAAGTGGACTCTGCTCTGTTCTACTTCACTCGTGTCGTACTATTTATGCTCAGTGACGTGCAAATTCATGACATCATCACTATGTTGCTCCTAGGTCCCAAAAGCCTTACACAACAGCAGCCTCTTCACCCTATATGCAGGGTGATCCATTCTAAAGGGTGTTCTGCAACTAATGCTGTACCCAGGCAGGTAGGGTGGCCTTCTAAGCCTACCTAAGTGCTGAATCCTTAATCTGCCGCCTGCAGGCAAACAAAATGGCCCCCACCACATGGGTGAACAAGAAAATTGCAGCCAACCTTAAGTCCTAGTTAACAAGATAGATCAGCAACCTAACGCATGATTGTCACTATTTCTCCTTCCCCCACTTTGCCTCCGCCCAGGGAAGAATGTAGCCAAACAACCAGCCGACAGTTGGTTGTCAAGCCCTTTATCTTGGATGCACAGGCCCTGTCCTCATTATAAACTCACAGTCCTGATACACCTTAGTGAATAGTGTCCCTAACTCTAGATTGAAGTCCCACATGCTCTGGAGATGTGTTGTAATGTGTCTGAACAAGCTGATTTAAAATAAGTATTTGTAACTTGTAGTGGTGTGCCTTCCAGTAAAGCCAGTTGTTTCTTGGTGCAGTGAGAAAAGCACAGGTTAGAAAAAAACATAGAAAAAAATACAGCGCAGTACAGGCCCTTAGGCCCTCGATGTTGCGCCGATCCAAGCCCACCTAACCTACACTAGCCCACTATCCTCCATATGCCTATCCAATGCCCGTTTAAATGCCCATAAAGAGGGAGAGTCCACCACTGCTACTGGCAGGGCATTCCATGAACTCACGACTCGCTGAGTAAAGAATCTACCCCTAACATCTGTCCTATACCTACCACCCCTTAATTTAAAGCTATGCCCCCTCATAATAGCTGACTCCATACGTGGAAAAAGGTTCTCATGGTCAACCCTATCTAAACCCCTAATCATCTTGTACACCTCTATCAAGTCACCCCTAAACCTTCTTTTCTCCAATGAAAACAGCCCCAAGTGCCTCAGCCTTTCCTCATACAATAACTGTCATGAAGGACAACAAAACGTGAAACACCCTTCCTATGTTCCCCACATAATAAAATTCCTTTAAGATATTTTTGAATAATCAGTTCAGAGATGTTATAACACACCTTTGAAGCAGGTGGAATTTGAATCTGACTGCTCCAAAGGTGTGTCAGAACATCAGCTTTCCACTTCACTGCAAGTTCTTTAAGATTTCCTTTAATTTTCTTTTATATCCAGAAGAGCTCTCCTGCACAACTGAACAGTTTTTAAAATCACCTGTGGGACTTTTCATCTATTAACCACTAGCAGTGCAAAGATGTTTAAGGCACTTTCTCTATACCAAATTAGCCCCAGAGCAGTGTCTGAGCAGGGATATGAACAGGGACAGATTAAAAGTCTGATGCTCAATGTACTGAGTTATCCAGGTGTGAAGGACACTACTACTGCACCACAAGAGGACCCTCTTCAAAGTCTTTAATTTTTTAAATTTAACCTGTTTTTCTAACCAACCTGTTCAGTGATGTTATTACACACCTCTGGAGCAGGTGGGACTCCCAGTCCAGAGATAGGGACACTACCACTGATCCACAAGAGGGCCTTTCAACTAACCCAAACTTACCCGCACAAAGTTTTCACATAACATGCCATCAGCGTCTCGGCCCTTTATTTAACCTATTTTTCCTAACCAACCTGTTCAGAGATGTTGCACAGCTCTGGAACAGGTGGGACTTGAACCCAGACCTCCCTAGTCCAGGGCAGGGACACTATCACGGCACCACAAGTTGGCCATGATAAAAATGAAATCAGTAACTGACTTTATCCACAAGTATCAACAATAACCCAGTACCATCAGACCAAACATCATGTGTACAATTCAGGGCAGCTGTGAACAAAAGTGTGAGTGTAATGTTGCAAATATGCTGATTAAATGCAGTTTAATCAGGTCATTTATCAACGACCTGTTACTCAGTCAAGGGAGAGTTCTTAAAGCAATTGTATTAAAGAGCCTTTAATCATCTGTAGGCTTTGTGGAACATGATCAATGATCTTGTTGGTGGGGACCCATAACTCCTCCTTTCATTGTGGTATCTGTTTCAGCAGGAGAAACTTCAAACACTAACTCCTCCCCAAAAGGCTCAAGTCAGACAACACTGTGAGGGACTTGCATATGAAGTTAACTTGGCTCATTTCCTACTCTTTCTCTTTCCTTGCTCCAACCTCTACCATTGCCCATTCGCCAATATCTGCCACACGTACACAAAAGGCAGAAATCAAAGAATAGACTCACATACCCACAGAGTCCAGACTGACAGATTTGTTTTCTGAGGAACCCTGAGAGCAGCACGATTAGCAGTAATGTGTACTTTCAAAGTTTCAGTTTATTCCAACTGTCAATTGTGGTTTAGTGGCAGTTCAATGGTTGGCCGGCTTACTGTCATCGAGTGTGGAAATCACAAATTTACTCCTGATCTTGCAAATCCCTAGGTGGGTACTCCTATCCAGGAGACTGTAGGAAAATGGTTCTCTTAATGTCTGAAATACACTTCAGAATAAAAGTATACCTGAGCTCTTTTGTCTTGAAGGAGATAGAACCTCATGGAGGCATATCAGACACCAAGGGTGACATTTTATAGCTTCTCTCGTGAAGCTTAGAAGCAGCAAGAGCATTGATTAGATGGGATGATGATGATGATGATGATGATGATGAGGTGTCTTCCCCACACCAGAATTAAGTCAGGGGCAGAAAGGGGTCTGGTTAGACATCACACCCTCTGACAATTATGGCTTTTAAATAGGCACTAATGACCACAGCTTCACGCCACAGCTGCCATTATTAACTCTGCTGCAGATGGGTGGCCCAGTCACCATGTGTGTGCAACATGTAAAATCACAAGGCCAGTCTGTAGTCTCCTGTAGGGAGGACATTGTGATCCCTCATTCAAAGGCATTCAGTGCCTGATCAACAAGTGGGTCTGTGGTATTTTCTCAGGCATGACTCTTGGTACTAGGTGGTATTTGTCACTTCGATCTTCTATCTTCATCTGGCAACGTGACAGGATTATTGAAAGTCATCCACTGCCTGCAATCATTTTTGTTTTTGTATGAGCATGGGCCTATCCAATGCTCAGAGTTAGAGGATACACATGAATAACATGAAGCATTTGATCAGGCATAATTACAAGGGCCAGGTAGAGATGCATCTGCTCCCTCTTAAAGATAGAGTAGAACTCTTTGTCTCCACCCACAGTGTGTGCAACATCAGTGGAATATTAGGAGCCAATGTAACATTAAGCCCTTTAAATCTTACCTTATACAACAATGAAATCAGGAAGGGCGAGATTCACTAAGAGGCAGGTCTCTATGCTTTATGCCAAGCCTCCAGTGTCCCATCCGTCACTATCCCCACCCAGCAAGAGGCCTCCCAAACGTATGTACCTGTGGCCTGGTCTTTCCTCAATCCTGAGCATTAGGTTGTTATCATTCCTGCAGCAGCCCCCACTGATCTGAACAGGATTATTGGCAACTGTCACCAGACTCTGACTAGCTCGCTCAGCCATTTCTTAGGGCGGCTAAGAGTCAACTACATCGCTGTGGTACTAGACCGTGTAAGGAATGCAGATTTCATTTCCCATTAAAAAACATGTGTTTTTATGACAATCAATGATACAAACTAGCTTCTAATCCCAGTGAATTTAAATTCCACAGTTACAGTAGTGGGATTTGAATCACTTATACCTTGTGTTAGCTCGGACCTTTGGATTACTACTCCAGTGACATTACCACTGGAAAAATGAGTTTCCTGTAATGTATAGAAGACTCTGCAGTCTCTGTTAGATAGATGCAGAAGGGAATCAACTCCATTCCAACCCTTACAAACACAAAGGGAAATCTTTGGCAGGTTTCCTTATTGCTTTTAGATGAGGCCAGATGAAAATTAGAATTTAGCAGCTCCTAGGTGAATAATTTGGGCAATTTTAACTTCCCACAACGCAATCTGAGGCAAAGCAGGAACTATCGCCTTTCATTAGTTCATGAATGGCCCTATTACATAATGGAATGGCTGTTTAGTGTTGAAAGAGTAAGGAATCACTTCAATTGTCTCAGAGCTGTGGATACCAGCCACCTTTATTGACTACATGACTGCCGCAACTCATTACTGCTGCTGAGAGACCCTT
This sequence comes from Chiloscyllium plagiosum, assembly GCF_037043375.1. Taxonomy (NCBI): domain Eukaryota; kingdom Metazoa; phylum Chordata; class Chondrichthyes; order Orectolobiformes; family Hemiscylliidae; genus Chiloscyllium; species Chiloscyllium plagiosum. Next base: position 15,621,997 of record NW_028270177.1, read on the forward strand.
AACACAGCTAATCAAACATTTTGTGCACAACTGCAACATAATCTTCAAGAACCCTTTTTTAACAAAACCATTTGAAACCATTAAACACAATAGATGCTGATTCTCTGACCAGTGGAGTATAGGCAACATTTTACAAAGCTTTTTGTTGATGAGATGTTTCAGATTTCTGTGTCACCACAATGTACAGCTGCAGAGATTAATGTCTTCACATCAAGCAAGATGAATAGTGCATGAGGGATTCACACAGAAACAGGGATTCATGAGAGTTTAATTTGGCAGTATGAACAATTTGTATGAAGCAAATCCTTCTTAATTCTCAATAGATTTGTCATTGAATTTTCGTGTCTTGTTTTGTATCTCTATATAGCTGTTTGTACTTCACCTGTAAATTAGGGCATAATAAAGGATAGGGAGGGTAATATAAGGTTCCTACCTAAAACTACACCAGAATGGGAGATCCAAGGGAGGGATGGAGGCATCAGCAGTAATTCCTATGGGACAGAAGGCTGCCATTGTGAGTGTTAGGGGGTTGGAGGTTCTACCTGGAAAGGAGTTAAGGGGGAATCCCATGTTAAATCAATTTAGTGAGGATGACCCTGGGGTGATCCACAGCAGCAGGTGAGTTGGAGGTGGGAGTTTGATAGAGGACCATGAGGAGAGGAATGAAACTCTTCCAACATCAACAATGCTGGAAGAGAGTCTCCCATCTTTAACTCCAGCTGTGCAGTAATCTCCATAGCATTAGGAAATGCGGAATGGACAGACCATGGGAGGACAGACCATAGTTCCATAAAAGTTGGGACACCCAAACAAGATCACACTATAAATGCTGTGGCAAAACAAAAAGAAAACAGTATGAAAATCTGGAGTTTAAAAAAAAAAATCAGGAAATACTCATTAGACTAAACCCTGTGCCAGGGCAAAAAATGTTGAACAAAATAAGCAAATTTGTGTTGTTAGCATAGTCTGTCTTTAAAAGAATTATTGATAATATATTATTGGACAGTGAAACTACTCCAGGGCTGTGATGGCAGTGAAACCTAAATTACTTGATGTGCAAAACTGAATGAAAGAAAATGCGTGGACATCGAAGTAAGAAAAGGAAAATTACACAGCCACGTGGAACTCCTTCTAGATCATTTTCTTCTGTGCTAATGGGTGAATAAGATCAATATTTAAATGGATTAAGGAAAAATGTATGAGTGCACCCATGAGTAACGTAATTCAAAGATATCAACTTGCCTTTAATGTGAACTCTACTGAAAGTCAAAGTGTGGTTACGTACAGCTAATTAATAACTAATGGTCTCCATTAGCAGCTTTTCTCTCTTCCCAGCATCCATTCCTTTGTCTATCCAATGCTTTTCATGCTCTCTGGGCTCCATCTCCACTTATTGTTTACTCTTCCCCACACCCCGACTCTACCCTTTCAGCATATATACCATGTTTTCCTGGCTACAATCAGTTCTGAAGGAGGGTCACTGGATCAGAAGTGTTAACTCTGCTTTCTCTCCAAAGAGGCTGCTGGAGCTGCTGAGTTTCCCCAGCCATTTCTGGTTTTGTTGTAATTATTAACTTTTTTCTTCTTCAAATTATACATCCTTGTATATTCTGAACAACGAAGAAATAGTTTGGGGTCAGTTAGTTCAGTTGTCTGGACAGCCGATTTGAGATACAGAGTGATGCTCGGTGTGGGTTCAACCTCTCATACTGACTGAGGTCACCATGAAGGTCTCAACTTCTCCCCTCACCTGAGGCATAATGATCCTCAGATTAAACCATTACCAGTCTTCTCCCTCCCTTGAGAGAGAAGACCTCTGAGGCTATGGTGGCTTTACATTATTGGGATGCCAACATGAGTGTGTAAATGTGATTGTGTTATCTGTAGAAAGTTGAAGAAACTTGAAGAAAGTACTCTGCGGCATGCTTAGTTGCTTGATTGCAGTAAGACATGAAATATTTCATGTAGTTCAGGGGAATCAGAACATTTCAAATTAGGGCATTGATATCCGCCCCAGAGAGAAACTGAAATGCCAGGATAGAATTAATCATACTGCCACCTATCAGAGTGATTGAGATTAAAGCAAGACTTAGAATTTTGATATCCAAATTTCAAAACTGGGCTCCTTTAATTTAACATTTGAAATGGGAACAATAGAGATCTAGGAAGAAACAACACAGTGAGAATTATCCAGAAGATGGATAAAAGGAGAGATGAAGAATCTTATCTATTCATTATTCCTTTTAAATAATAATGGCACATTAGTATTCTGTGTAATGTATTCCTTTCAACAGAGAATTTACAGGATGATTAAGAAGTGTCAGCTGACAGGTAAATGGTGGAGAAACAGGACAAGTTGAATTACTCTTAGAGAGGTGGCACAGACTCAGTGGATCAAATGGACTCCCTCTGACGTACGGTCACTCTATGGTCTGATGGTTGTGATTGTGTTTGTTTCTTTGTTTTCACTTTGTGTAATTTGAACCGAATGTATCATTGAGCAGAAGAACAAAAGATACAAAACAAAACTTGATTGTAACAAGATGATGACCTGATGTAAACCCAGGAGGGGCTCCAGGAGATGAAAACTGGAGCATGGTAAAGGCAACCATTTTCTTAGAACACCATTTCAATTTAAAAGCCTTAACAATGAATGTGTCACAAACCGGTTCCAGTATCTTTGGTTTTCTCAGAGGGTTTGTAAACATCTCCCAGTGCCGATCAGACTGGTTTGATACAGAGATGAAAAAGATTTTGAGAGGCCTTTTGTTTATATGTAAACAGATGAGACTTCGGGCCAAAATGGTCATGTTTTAAAAGGTCTGTAGCCAAGCAGTTCAGTGCAGAACTAGTTGGGAGTTCAACAGTGAGGTGAGTGGAAACAATCTCTCTCTGTCTGTCGCCCCCATTCTACCCTTCTAACTTCAACCTATAAGCATCTGTTCCATTTATACTGATTTTTAAGAGAGTTTGCTTATTGCGACTGTTGTGTATATTTGGAGCAACATACTTTAGTTTGGATAGACTGAGTTCTATAGGGGTTCTTTATTCTGTTCTGTGTGTTTCATTGTGTAATTTTGTGAATAACTATTTATTTTAAAACTGGTTGTCAACCTCGGTACCTCATTCCAGGTAATTTTCACTGTATACTTAACTGAAACAAATTACAAAGTTATGATCTGGGCTGCCTGCTTAAGAATGTTTTGAGTGGTCCGGCCTAGTTCATAACAAAAGACTCTTGCATCTGTGACAAACTCTAATGTTAGCATTAAGAAGGGGAATGCTACACTGGGGAATCATACATGGTCACAACAGAGCACAGCATTCTTTGGCCAGGAATGTACCTTACATTTGTAGTAAGCTTACAAGCTATTTTGATTTAGTAAATTTCTATTTCATTATGTACGTTTCCTTTAACTGTTAATGTGCATTTTTTGTCAAAGTCTCCATCAGGGGGTTGCTTAACTGGAATTTGTTTTGTTTAAAAGTGCAGAAAGGAGGATTCATTCTGCTGCTGATGCTTTGAGTCATGGCGAAACATTTTGAAGCTTTTGGAGACACAGTGAAGTGTTTTGCAAGCGATCCTAACTTTTATTACGGCTATGATTTTTTTGTTAAAAAAAGAGCTAAGAATTTGATTACAAAAGAAACCACCGCAGAGGCTAACCAGATGGAATAGAGAGAATGATGTGAAAAGGAAAGAGATGGAAGTAGTTGGGTCTGTCCCACACCCAGGTTGGAGACGGTGAGAAACGTAAAGCATGCTTTGGTAAAATGACGGCATATGATGGTGAGGGAGTGTTGATGATTCAAGCTGCCTAATTATCAGCCTTCAATAATAAATGGGAGTCAGTTTCAAGTTCTGTTCACTCTAACTTCAATAACAATGCTGGCGAAATTGGAGAGTCACCACACCTCCAGGCCCCAAGAACATCTGATATGAATTAGGACAAACACTTTCATAGCATGCAATACCACTAAACCGGACCAAACAATTGGGCTTTGGGGAGGAGCTGGTATTTGTGTAAAGCACACAGAAGAATCCAAACTGAGAAAGCACAACAGGCTCAGTTCTCAGGACACTGATTTGTGATGCTACTGAGTGGAGGAACATTGATCAACATTCTGCCTTAAGTATGGCTGAATAATTCCAGCTCCTGTGATATTTTGCTTTGGCACTTTTTTGAATATTAAATGTTGTACTGTTTCTTCCTATGCATGTTAAGGATTGTTTGTAATTAGTAGTGACATTCATGTTTGAGTGTATTGTCTGTAACTGGCAGTGACATTTACATTCAAGGTGATCAATAAAGCTATCCCTATTGATCTTTTGTTTAATTTCTACTGAAGGTGAAAATTAGATTAGACCACCCACACAGAGACTCTCATCAAATATTCTTTGGGGATATACATCCAGGGGAGTCACTTTATAAAAACCCTTGGAACGCATATCATTGTGTCGGAGAAGCTTCACATCATAAACTCTCCGGAGAGTTGCATCAACTCTGAGACTTGTATTATAAAGTCATGGGGAGCATGTGTGTGGAGTCAGGAGTTGCATCATTAGTTCCCTAAGAAGGAAACACCAATTTTTCTCACCACCTTATAATATTTCACAGTGATTTTACAAATTGTCAACCAAAGGTCCTAGTGGAATTTCCAGACACATGTTTCCATTAATTCTTACACTCTGCAGGCCTCATATTTATTCTACAATATCATTAAGAATTACATGTACATAGAAAAGATGATTAAACTGGGACTATCCCTGACACTGGTCCCATCTTTGAAAGCTGGTTGGAACAATAAGCTTTTGGATCCTATTAGGTTTAACTTACATATGCAAATTCATTGGATAAAGTGTATAACTCTAGAAATTAATATTTTTTGGGAGACTTGTGTTAACACTAGAATGTACTCATATTCCTTCACAGAGTGACATCCCTTAACTGTTCCATTGAGAGATTTTGACTTTGCATGATAATCAGCTGAAGTTGCAGCAGTGTGAAGGTAAATTGGAATTGGCTGTGGCAATTACTATTGTTCACCGTCAATCAGAATAATAGTGACACAGTCATCAGTGCTGGGTGTCCAGAATTTAATCAAAACAAAGAGTTCAGTCCTCAGCTAATCTAATGTTCATTCCCCATGCACAAAGTCTGGAGAATTGAGCGCTTAAGGTGCACTGATAGTGTCCCTGCCTCTGGGTCAGAAGGTCTAGGTCCAAGTCCCTCCTGCTCCTGAAGGTGTAGTATTACATGTCTGGAAAGTTTAATTAAAAGATTTAGAGTCTAGTGACCTGCTCAATTGCTAATGAATGAAAAGTTCCTATTTGTGGTTCTCCAAATGTAATCTGCCCAATGTGACACTGCCGTTCAATTGTCTGCGCCCATCTCCCTTTGACTGACACGCAACTTTTATCTCGAGTCATTAGCGTTTGTCTCCTTTGTTGACTCAGCCAGGGCAGGCTTGTACTTGGAGTGACAAGACCTGTACAAAACCAGGTGGCAGCAAATTGGCTTCACTGATAATAACAAATCAGTAAAGATATAGATGTTGCAAATTCATCGTCATCCATTCGAAACAATCGCAGAGATCTACCAAATTGGAGGCTGAGTCTCATCATTTGGCAAATCATATTGCTCCTGAAAATTGAACAGACCCATGTTTGATCATTTATTTACTCAGAGTGCTAGGAGTTTTAACCACTCAACAATTATTGGGACTTTTCTGATTCAGATCTATTCCTTGTGTCCAACATTCATTCTTTACCTGTCACCTTAGGCATGGGAGATTTGTGTTGATATTAGAACATACTGATACTTTGCCATACAGTAACATTCCTTAACTGTGCCACTGAGAGATGTTGACTTTGCATCATAATCAGCCCATAACCCAGAATGAGATGATACCCAAACACCATCTTGTGTCTGTGTCAGCAAGGTTAATGCACAGCAGTATTCTGGAGGACCCAATAAGTGAGACCGAGGACTTACTAAGGGGCAAAGAAAGTACAATCATTAACTGATTACATGATTGCTATGAATTGCTACTGTAGTTGGAAAACACAGCAGTTCAGGAAAATGAAGAACAAGGTACCTTTGGAGATGGGTTTGTCTTCCCATACCCACAACCAAAATGCAGAGAAGCATTCCAGTAGAAGGTGAGGGAGATCAGAGGCACGTCCTTTAAAGCAGTGTCGGTCCAATTGACTGCAGGGACCATATCCACAGCCACAGCCTATGGGTAGGCAATGATGGTGTAGATCCTGTGGCCAAAGTATATTTTGTGTCATTCATTTTTCAGCACTTCTGGGCCCTTCCATCACCAAGTGAGTTGGCTGTTTAATTATCAAAGTCCCATTGGTTCCTGCTATAGGTGCCTAAGACGATGACATTTTGTCTCCGGCAGGGTGGCATAAGGTAATGGACATGAGTATCATGATGTTGAAGAATCCAACAGATATTTATTACAACTACATACAGACATTAAATTCACAGGCAGGTCACTACCTGGGCAAACATTAAGCTATTAGGTTTGAACGGAGGAGCATGCTTCTAATAGCCTGCTACACTTCAGATGATCTCACAGTAATTTGGAGTTATTCTTAAACAATGTCCTCAGGTCACATGATGATACAGTGATGAGCATGCCTGTGAAAGGTATACAGACATACAAGAGACAGACACACAGAACAAAGACAAGTGTCCAGGATACAGACATTTTTGGAGAAGATGGAGGCATCTTTAAAACAGAAATGGCAAAATTCACTTACACCAAATGGATAAGCAGTTGTTCTTCTGTAGTCAGAAAGTGTGATAATGCATTAAATATAACCATTCTACAAGAATACAGCAACAACTCCTGATTGTCAAATAGGGAGTAATATTGAAAGGCTGCAGGAATACATTTCACTGATCCTTACAATCAATCAGTCAAACATAGTGAGCTGTTTCTGGTAATTTCACAGCTAACCTCTGCCAGTTTCACCAGCTGTGCCCAACATCTACCAGTATTACAGCTGTATCTAAAATACATTCAACCCAAACCCCAAATGACTACTGACATCACAGAGAATAAAGTCACGTTTCAACCTCCACCCGGGATTATCAAAAAGCATCATCAAGAAGTTTTAAATAAAGTCACAGAGCGAGGCCTGAAGGCAAGAGTGATGATGGGTTGGTAAGAATGAGACTTTTGAAAGTGAACAAAAGAAGTGCTATGCCTTTAAGACCAAGCGTAAGACAGATGTTGGCATTACCACGAGTCACCATGATGTCGGATAAATCAATCACAGTCCCGTAAATTGATCACACCTCAAAGAGCCTGCAGCTGATTAATGAACCCAGGTCCCATTCCTCTGCAGCTTACTGCATGCAAATAGCTTTGATATCATTTATCTGCTGTCACCAAAGGTGATCAATGAGGTGATAGATGGCACAGCTGGGATTACCTGCACAATAGAAATAGCTGGCAGTAAAATTCCAAAATTCCATTGGAAAAGAAGCCGAGAAATAAATTACAAAATCAAGGAGCTTACTACACAATAAAAGGCAGCAGAATGACTAAACTTTCTTCCTCTTAATTGAAGCAAATCAAGTGGCCTTATCAAAACTGAGCTGTGAGCAGCTGCTAACTTCAGAAACAAAACAAATTTCACAAATATCCTAATGTCAGAGTGAAACAGTGGCATTGCAACAATCTTGTTTCAGTGACTGGCTTTACCTGTGACCGGAGCTATTTTAAATGAATGTTTGTTGGCCAGACCTGCGTTATCGTTTGCTGTCAAAATGCCCGAGGTCATTCACAACAGACCATTTTGCCCTGATGCCAGGGATCTGGATCATGAGCCACTCCCCAGTCAGAGGTCAGCAATGTGAGGGGCTCACAGGCACAGATTGGCAAAGGGGTATCTTACCGTTTTTTGCTGACAACAACCCGTTGTCTTGACCACACCATTATAACCAGACACTCTTTTTATATTAACATAGTTAGCACAGAATAATAAAGGAAGAGAGAGAGAGTGTAAGTAGCACATGACAGACATTAAAAAGAATTTAATCTGTCCTCTGAGAACATGCGAGCATACAAATTAGGAGCAGGAGGAGGCCACTTGGCCCATCAAGCCTGTTTTGCTATTCAATACGTTCATCACTGACAGGAGTACCCCACATTTCCACCTTCTGTCCCTTTTGATTGTCAATAATTGATTTCCTTCAGCCAAAAAAAATTAAAAGGCCCTGCTTTCACTTCCTTGCAAAAACTCATAACTGTCTGAGAGAGAAATAAAATTCTCCCCATCTCAATCTTAAATGGGCAATGCATTAGATTTAAACAGAGACCTCTAGTTCCAGTTTCTACCACAAGCAAAAATATCTTCTCCACAGCTACCTTGTCAAAAGCTCTCAGGATCGTATATGTTTCAGTTGAGTTTCCTTTATACCTGCAAACTCCAACCTCGCCTGCCCAATCTTAAAGTTCTGCAATCTCTCATCATTTAGATTAAATGCCTCATTTTTATTCTTCCCTCCAAAATGGACTATTTCAATTCACGATTTCCCACATCAATCTCCGTTTATCAGTTCTTTGCCCATTCATTTAATCTGTTTCTATCGCTTTGTGTGGCTCTTTCATAACTTACCTCCCTTCCTAAAGTTGTGCCATCTCCCAACTGGGAGGTGGGAGACACTGTAAAATGGCAGAGAAAAACATCAGAATTATACTGACTTTCGATGTAACTGGCAGTGGGAACTGCCAACTCTAGACTGAGGTGGCGAATTAATGGAGACTTTTCGACCACCACCAGCAGTTCACCAGTGTTGGAGAGGCCACTACATAGAGAGACCCTGGCAGCCTTCCAGAGTAGGGTAGGCTGATCCATAGCCCACAGAGGAGACATTCCTCATCCAAAAATGCACAGACTCATCCCACAGAGACATTCCACCATCCCACAACAGCAAGCTGCCTGTGAATACTCACTGTCATACTCTCAAATCCAACTCTAAGAATGGGTCATGGGTCAGACCAAGTTGAAGGGCAAAGATTAGGGATAGAAACAGAGAGAAGGAATTTGTGAGACTTGAAAGGGTTCAGAAAAGATTTACAAGGATGTTGCCAGGGTTGGAGGGTTTAAGCTACAGGGAGAGGCTGAATAGGCTGGGGCTGTTTTCCCTGGAGTGTCAGAGGCTGTGGGGTGACCTTATAGACGTTTATAACATCATGAGGGGCATGGATAGTATAAATAGACAAAGTCTTTTCCCTGGAGTGGGGGAGTCCAGAACTAGAGGACATAGGTTTAGGGTAGGAGGGGAAAGATATAAAAGAGACCTAAAGGTCAGCTTTTTCATGCAGAGGGTGGTGCATGTATGGAATGGGCTGTCAGAAGAAGTGATGGAGGCTGGTACAATTACAACATTTAAAGGGCATCTGGATGTATATGAACAGGAAGGGCTCAGAGGGATATGAGCTAAATGATGGCAAATGGGACTAGATTTACCTAGGATAACTGGTCGGCACAGATAAGTTGGACCGAAGGGTCTGTTTCCGTGCTGTACATCTCAATGACTCTATGACTCTGGTAAACAGAGATGCCAAGAAGCTGTGCCTCATGTTATGCAACATTGGAGTGCATGCATCTTTTGGGTGAAACCAAGCTGGACATAATTTGCTTCTTATCTTGTGGCCTACTGCTATTTTTTATACTTAATATACAATCATTCATGTTGATTGCCCCAATAAATTTAACTAGATTCCCTACAGTATGGAAACAGGCCCTTTGGCCCAACAAGTCCACATTGACCCTTTGAAGAGTAACCCACCCAGACCCATTCCCCTACATTTACCCCTGACTAACCTACCTAACACTATGGGCAATTTAGCATGGCCAATTCACTTGACCTGCACATCTTTTGGATTGTGGGAGGAAACTGGAGCACCCAGAGAAAACCCACGCAGATACAGGGAGAATGTGCAAACTCCACACAGTCGCCCGAGACTGGAATCGAACCCAGGTTCCTGGTGCTGTGAGGCATTAGTGTTAACTACTGAGCCACTGTACCGCCCCAATACTATCACATATTCAAATAAAAGAATAAGTTTACCAGATATTGCAAGGCCTATGAAAACTTGTTACATTTTGTAAATCCCTTAAAAATCATGTTACTACCATCATCAATGATTTTTCTTCCTTCTTTGTTCATACATTGAAAGGGGAGGAAAAGAAAGCTCTTGATAATGGCAGGAAGATAACCCTTGAGGATTTATGATGTCACGCAGCCTGATGATGACCAACATGTTAGCCCTGCACTCAATCGCTTTGGTCCAAACCCCATTGAGAGTACAGAGCTGGAGTTTGAGCTGCAGAACATGGAGATGTTAATTGATTTTCTATCGGAAAAACATCTGGATTTTCAGCATAGTAAGGCATAGATGTGGGGCAAACTTCTTCTGAGTCTACACACTGTAAATCATGCTGTCAGCGCATTGATTGCTGTTGTTTTCTTTTTTAATGCATTAATGATAATTTTCTGACTTTTGGCAGGGAGCCTCACCCCGGGAATGCACATCAAATATCCTGATTAATCCAGAAAGCACCTACAGTGCATGATAGAATATCTGGCACTTGTTCTCAGTAGGCAAGACCTCCCTCTATGTTCATGTTGGAAAAATCTGCTTATTATACTGATTCACAAAGTATATTTGAGGTATTATTGTCATGTAACATAATTACTCAAAACAGCTTGGAAGAACATTTGCTCTAACTTTGTAGATCTCCCCCAACCCTATAGCTTTGATTTTGATTTTTTAACTTGAGTTAGGATTAATGTCTGATCACATTAAATGTTTCACGTCTATCCACCGATCAAATTCTGGCAAGGTCAGAGGTGGGAGCATAAACTGGGGTGGGAACTGGATGCTGTCAGAGGATCACAGGAATAGAATAGGCCATTCCGTCCCTTGAATGTGGTCTGCCATTCTGGATCATGGCTGATCAACTATTTCAACACTATTTTCCTGCACTATCGCCTTATCCCTTGCTGTCATTAGTAACTAGAAATCTATCAATCTCTGTCTTGAACTTACTCAATAGCTAAACTTCCACAGCCTTCTGTGGTAGAGAATTCCAAAGATTCACCACCCTCTGAGTGAAAAAATTCCTCCTCAGCTCAGTTTTAAATCATAGAATCCCTACAGTGTAGAAGCAGGTCATTCAGCCCATTTAGACCACACTGACCCCTCAAAGAGCATCCCACTCAGATCCGCCCTCCTACCCTGCATTTCTTGTGGCTAACTATCCAGCCTGCACATCCCTAGACAATATGGGCTATTTAGCATGACAAATCCACCTGACCTGTTCATCTTTGGACTGTGGGAGGAAACCGGAGCACCCAGAGGAAACACACGCAGACACTGGGAGAATGTGCAAACTCCTCACAGACGATCGTCAGAGAGTGGAATCAAACCCCAATCTCTGATGTTGTGAAGCAGCAGTGCTAACCACTGAGCCACCCTGGCCTGCCTTTCTTTCTGATACTATTCCCCTGGTGCTCGACCCCCACACACAGGGGAAACATCCTTTCTGAAACTGATCTGTCTATCTCTTCACAATATTTTTAGGTTTCGATGAATTAGCCTCTCATTTTTCTAAACTCCAGAGAATAAAGGCCAATGTCCTCACTCCTTTCTCTCAGTACAGTCCTACTATCTTCGGAATCAGTCCTCTGCTGCGCACTCTCCATGGCAAATATATCCTTCCTTAGGCCAGGGGACCGGAACTGTGCAAAATGATCCGGGTGCAACCTTACCAAGGTTCAATAGAAAAGAAGCAAGACATCTTTGCTCCTGTACTCAAATTGTCTTGCAATAAACATATTGTTCACTTTATGAAAGGCTTGCAGTGACTGTATGCTGTCTTTGAGTGAGTTACAGATAAGAATGTCTAGGATGCTCTGGACATCAAGGACTTAATTTTAACAGAAAACAGCTCAATGTTGTTTTTGTCAAGTATATGGAGGGTTTTCACTCTGCGAGGCCTAACAGGTTTTGTCGCTCAATCCAAACGACCTAACTAGCAAGGTACCATCCCCCTGGGGCACCTTGCTCATCCAATGCTCGCACAATCCCCCCACCACCACAGGCAGATGTACTTGTCACTGCTGGGACATCACAGGATCCCTGGCAATGGTGCCAATCTTGTTGTTTACCTCGTCAATGGTTGGCAGTTGGAGCTGCCCTGCTCATTTGGAGCTATACGGAAGACAAGGAGAACTTGGTGGACAGGGACCAGGAAGTCCTGGTGTACAGGGTGGTGCAAAGGAAATATTTTCTTCCCATGGGATCAGCGGAGGAGGCCAAGACACCAGATCCTTTCAGCCTGAGACTTCTATCTAAACTCTTTCGCAAGATAGTCAATAACTGCCTCCACTCTGCCAGAGTAGGTGCCACCATCTTCATCCTGGCACCTCAAACTGTCTCTGGTGCTGTACCCATCTCCTACCTAAACTCTTGCTCTACAACTCTAATTAGTTTGCAACAGCTTCCCTCATTCACTCCCACCCACCCAATTCCCACACCCTGCCTGACCTCTGTGCTGCCTTCTCACTCACTTGGGTCACCTCACCACCTTTCCCCCAGATGCAGTAATAGTGATGCCACCCACCTTCATCGCACTCAATCACTCCCTTTCCATCATTCCAGGAGAGAAATGACACATAATTGGGCTGATAGTGACAGGACAGTGCTGGTGGGATGTCTGATATTTGGCTCCTTACCCCTGGTTGGAGGACCTTAACCTTCACTAGCCAGAACTGAGAACATTCCTCTGGAGATGCCTGTCCAGCAAAGTAAGCTACATTGCCCACTGTTATGCTGGCCCACATTTCTATCACTATGCTAATATAACATGCTCAAATTTCTACCCCTTGATTATGTTGCATCCTTCCTTTTGTCACCTGGAAGTACTAATGACATTAGAAGGGGATTGAAAGGATGCTACCTCCTCCACTTTTGGGGAACACAGAACAGCTGCCTTAGAGGAAGCCCCAACCAGGCAGCCTCCTGTTCCCTCCACCAACTCAGATACTGATGCCTTGGTGGTTCTGATACCCAGCAATTCAGGCAGCATCCGAGGACAGGCAAAATCGACGTTTCGGGCAAAAGCCCTTCATCAGGAATAAATGAAGGGCTTTTGCCCGAAACGTCGATTTTGCCTGTCCTCGGATGCTGCCTGAATTGCTGTGCTCTTCCAGCACCACTAATCCAGAATCTGGTTTCCAGCATCTGCAGTCATTGTTTTTACCTCGGTTCTGATACCCAGACTAGAGCCAGGAGCACCTACTGGTTTGTATGCTATTGCCACATCTCTGTAGCTTTACTGGACAAACCCTCCAAGATTGACCAAGGCCCACTCACGTGAGTGACTTAATCACACATTCCTGAACAATGAGTGACCCGATCCTTGATTGACGTCTGCCCAACTCCTCGATGGTGTTCCTGGGACTCTGCAGACTGCACTGTTCCAACATGTGAGTGAGTAGCCCTGAGATGCATCCTGATCCAGTCTGGGAGCCTCCATGCACAATGTGTCCTTGCAGCAGCATTTCAAGGAAAGGCGCTGGTGTACTCCAAATGGCAGCATTGATGTGCAGAAGCACACTGTTAGCCTATCGGAAATGTTTGATGACCACGTGGTGAAGTTGGTACATGTCAGAAGCCAATTTCTACGGAAATGGCCTGTGTGTGATTGTTGCCCATGGAGCATAACCTAAGATATTGGGGCTGAGATGGAGGTCCAACTTGAAATCATGAAAGCTGATCACCAATGCATCCATTATCTCTGTCGCCATCTCTTTAAACACTCTAAAAGGAAAGTCATTGGATCCCAGGGATCTGTCAACTATCACTCGCCTTAATTTCTCCAACATTCCTTCTTGACTGATACTAAATTCTTTCAGTTCCACACTCTGACCAAACCCTTGGACCTTAATTATTTCGGGAAGAGTTCCTAGAGTTTCCTCTGCAAAGGCAGAGGCAAAGCACTTATTTAACTTCTCGGTCATTTCCCTATTTCCTATTCTAAATTTTCCTGTCTCTGTCTGTAATAGAACCACATTTGTCTCTCCTAATCTTTTTATTCCTTTTTATTTACCTATAGAAGCTGTGACAATAAGTTTTTTATGTTTTTTGCTTTTTTATGTTCATATCCTATTCTCTTTATCAATTGGATGGTTTCCAGAACAACATAGTTGCAGACTGGTTTCAAGCAAGCTGGAATAATAGCTCTTTTTATTGGTACAATAGTTCTCTTCATGCTGGATGGACTACATTAAAATTGACAACTTAATCACGATCAGACTGCACAGAGTTGCTGAAAATCCTAAACGTACAAAAGGACAAAAGGGGCATTAGAACCAATAGAAGTTTTCTTTTATATTCCTTTCATGGGGTATGGGTATCACCAGCTTGTTCAGCATCTGTTGCCCATTCTTTACCCATGACTGCGTGGCGGTGAGTGGCAACCATACTCTACCCTTTAATATGAGAGGGACTACTTCCAATGGGCACCAGAGCTGAACTGAACCTATCTGCAATTCATATTGTCATCCTGATATCATGCTGGTACATAGAACACAGATCATAGAACATTACAGTGCAGTACAGGCCCTTTGGCCCTCGATGTTGGGCTGACCTGTGAAACCAATCTGAAGTCCATCTATCCTACACTATTCCATTTTCATCCAGCCCAAGGCAGGACCCTACACTCAGAATCTCAGTGTAACCTAAGCTATCAAAGCCAATTGCAAGACATGTATCTACCTAAGGGCAGTCTGGTTTGTCAATGACAAATCAATGGGAAAACATAACATCATGGCCAGTGGAAGGAGAAGGTGATTGATGCTCTCCAGAGTGGGTGCTATCCATCAGGACTACACCTTAGAATGGTCAATGTTCAGCCAAGACAGCTCCTAATTTTTAAAAGTGGACAATCAATACTCATCGTAACAGGTTATTGAAAATAAAATAGTGCAGATGCTGACAATCTGAAATAAAAACAGAAAATGTTAACTTGGGATGTTAACCATTCTCTGTTCCTCTCCAAACATTTTCCAGCAAGTTGTGATTTCAACTAGAAGAAAGCATGAGTTTTAATTTCTTGTCATATTAAGCGCCCTTGATATTATTCCCCAACTAGTTGCCATAAGCAACAGATTCAACGAGGTAATTCAAACATTCTTGATTACATTACACTTGTTTTGCCTTGTCGAGTTCTCAATGCAGAATGCCTCAGTTCTGCTCTCCTAATGTCAATGCTTGTGGTGTTGCTGTTTAACTCTGATATGTTCTATTTAAATTGCTTTCTGATGTCAGTCACCCTGTTGATTCAGATGAGTGGAGATTAATCAATGTTTCTGCTGCTTTGTCGCTACACACAGTTTACAAACACAACACAATGTAAAACAATGCAGCAACATCCTCAACAGCATCGGGAACCTTGTAAAACAAAATTCTCTGCAATAATCATCAGAAAACTAACTGTACAGTATCCACCAGCTCACTGCACCTTCCAGTAAATAGGCTAATCACTGTCATGTAATCATAGGATGATAATTCAATTGCTCATGGTAGAAAGCTGTCTCTGATACACACATGGTGCAATGTATAATCTGTGGTAACTGTTGTCCGATAGTCCAACTGATTAGCCACAGGCGTGACTAAGGTGACACTGATTAATCACATGCTTTAGTGGAAAATGTTGCCTTCAACGCAGGGAAGTGAATACTACGTGTTTATTGACTGTCATTAACTGCAAGGCCTTGCAGTCTTTCTCTGTCTCTGCAGTTTGGATTTCTGGCATGAATTTATCAGATGCAACATATCTTAGTGCAGCTCCCTGACCTTTGTCTAGCAGTCTTGAGGAAACTCTGACTCTGCTGGTGTGATAACTGAGCACACTAACTTGTACTTTGAAACATGTCAGACACAGCTGCTTTTAACCATCCGGATTAGATTCCTATCCATTCCAATCCCGCTCTCTCCATCCAGACCCAGATTCTTATTTCCATTTTGAGCCAGATCCTTATTTCCATTTTGAGCCACATCCTTCTGTCCACCCAGATCCAGCCCCCTGTCGAATGACCATATCTTCCTGACTTTGTTCTTGTTCAAACATTCAGTTACACCAGTTTTACATCTCTATTTCACCATTACCACCATAAGCACTTGCCTATGCCTTTTACTCTGGCCACTTTCACTATTTGCTTCATTCTCTTTCCCCCACCCTGGCAACAACATAAAAATCATTTTCCAGCTCCTTTCAAGTCTGAAGAAGAATCATACTTGAACCGAAACGTTAATTCTGTTTCTCTCTCCACAGATGCTACCCACTCTTTGCCAATGATTTACTAGCTGCTCATCATCGGTCAGGAACATTTTCCTCTTCTGACCTATAATTGTTATTCTGATTGGTTGGGCCAATGGTTCCCAAACTCTCACACTGTGACCCAGATTCAAGGCTTAATAATCGCTGCGTGAATCAGAATTAGAATAGTAATTTATTGTCACTATAGAGTTAAACAACACAGAATCAGACCCTTTGGTCCAACCAGTCCATGTCAATCATAATCCCAAGCTTAACTAGCCTCATCTGCCTGCACTTGGCCCATATCCCTTCAGACCTTTCTTATTCATGTATCTGTCCAATTGTCTTTTAAATGTTGCAACTGTAACACTTCCTCTGGAGGTTCATTCCATGTACGAACTACTCCCTGTAAAAAGATGGTCCCTCATGTCTTTCTTAAATATTTCTCCTCTCACCTTAAAAATATGCCCCCTACTCTTGAAAATCCAAAACCTTGACATGATGTCCCAACTCCTTTACTCAAAGGTCTGAGCAATGAAGACAAGCATGCTAAACGCCTTCGTAACCACCCTGTCTATATGTGACACAAACTTCAAAGAATTATGCACATGAACCCCAAGGTCTCTCTGTTCTACAGCGTTACCCAAGGCTCTACTTTTAACTGAATAAGTCCGGCCTTTGTTTGTCTTACCAAAATGCAATAACTTGCATTTATCCAAATTAAACTTCATTTGCCACTCCTCAGCCCATTGATTAATTCATCAAGATCCCTTTGTAATCTTAGATATCTTTCTTCACTCTCCACTATAACACCAATTTTGGTTTCATCTGCAAACATTCCAACCATGCCTTCTATATTCTCATCTGAATCATTTATATAAATGACAAACAAAAGTGATCCCAGTACCGGGCCCTGTATTTTGACAAAAAGGTACAGTGGAATATGTTTAAGTTGCCGTACTCCAGCCCCTGTATTAACAACAGGAGTGGTCTTTCTGTTATAACATGAAGGCAGCTTTTACAATTTGACTAGCACTCCATGTCAACCGCAGTTCCCCTTTGCAGTTGGGTGTTCCAAAGGCTTAAGGCCTGCTAAATTGACCTGCATTATTCATCATTTTAGAAAATAATCAGTGGTCAAAGAAATAAAGCAAGAACAGTAATCCAAAGATTTCACTTTTCAGTGAACCATTTTAACAAGAAATAGATAAAAATATGACAGTTATGTGCAAATGAACATTGAAATCAGCAGCCCAATAGTGTTTTCTTTTTAAAAAAAACTACTTTTTCGGTTTTAACTTGCTCACCAAGAGTGTAATAAAGTAAATCTGAATTCTTAAGAAGCCACATGTGGCCAGTAGTTAATGTATTGGACAGTACTGGCATAAGGAAATAAGTCGGTTCAGGCACTGATCACATCGTGTGGAGATTTGGTTCCAATATATTTCAGCTTACAGTTTGCATCGTGTGTGGAGAGAGAGAGAGAGAGAGCTGGCTGTAATATACGATAAACAACTTCTACTTTCTTTATGTGGAAGAGGGCTAATTCCAACGTGTGTGGCTTAGACCATAAGAGCATTAGAAAAAGGAACAGGAGCAGGTCATTTGGCCCTTCAAGCTTGCTCTGCCATTCATTAGGATGAAGGCTGCTTACAGATTCCATTGTGAATAGAAGAGGGCTGGGGGAGTTTTGGCTGACCTCTGAACTTTGCTATTCTCAGTTTCTGAACGTCACTTTGTGCTGTTTTCACAGGATCTCACAAGTGTGTAACATCGTACCTCCTTTCCCCAAGTAACCTAAAACCCTGGCTCAACCACAGCTCATCTTTTCTGCCTGATTTATGTCTTCCTCTCTCCTTCTCTATTCAATTTTAATGGTGTCCTGCTGCATGAAGCACAACCTTCACTGACTCTTCTTAAAAGTGAAATAAAAGCTTGTCAGTTAGCTATCCAATTGAGATCAGACTTTTGTTCCACAACCATCTAGCTAATGAACATTTAGCCTCCACTTACCTGGGTGTCACATGTCTATCATTCGGGAGCTCATTATCAGGATCAAATACAGCGCCATCTTCAGTTATCAGCTGTTTGCTACATGACCATTCCTCTTTCTTTAACTTCAGGAGCCCTGCACAGAACTTAGCTCCCACTTCTTCCAGTTCCCGGGTTCCAAGTTGGAGACCCTGTCAGTAAAAGAAGTGATGTTTCAGTTTAGTGTGCTGGTTATTTACGGAGCAATGCAAAACTTCTGATGTTCCTTTTACATTCTCTTCCATTAAGTTAGAGCTACTGTGGATTTATTCAGCAGTCAAAGATGACCAAATGGGACTACGATTTGCTTATCTCTTATTCAGGACAGTCAGACAGATAATTAGTTTTATTGAAAAATCATCATGGTAACAGCTGCCGATTTGTGATGACAATACACATTAAACCTTTGTACACTCCAGTCCAACACCGGCATCTCCAAATCACATTAAACCAGTCACTATAATTCATAACATTGTTATAGACAATCATTAAAATAAGATAAATGATTAAATAATAAAAGGATTGCACAATATGATCATTTTAGCCTACAAATAACTGCAGTGCATTGTAAATGCAGGTCTCATTAATTTATTGAATAGAAATGAAAGGTTCACTATCCTCTGCATTTTGTATTAAAGCCTATAGATCATATTTTGTCATACTTAGTCCATTAAATCCCATACTATTTATGAGGTGAAGGGTGTTAGCAATTCAGAGTGGCTTTTGTATGTTTTTTGGCATGAGGGAGATATGCTACCTGCATGAGCACACACTACCAGTTATTATCACTGTTTCTAACTTTGCAAGGACAGAACAGCCAATTTCACAGATATTCATCTGATGAGATCCAACAATGAACTCTTGCTGCACACCTTAATGATGACGCGAGATGTACCAAACAGGTCTGACAATCATGGCCATATTTTCTCGCAAGAGTAACTATGAATATACCAGTACTCATGACTATTAAAGAGTGAACCAAAGAGCAAACTTTAGGATCTACACAGTTGCAGTTAAATGCTGTCCTAGTTATCCTGCTTCTCCATCAGTTTCATTCTAACGATATCTTACCAATAGACTTGGCATTCCTACAGGTGGAGAGTGTGTGAATTTGAGCACTTATTCACCACATACAAGGTTATCATGAAGGACTCTCCTTCTCAATCTCTCTCTTCGCCTGAGGCATTGTGACTCTGAGGTTAAAAAGTGTGGTGGTGGAAAATCACAGCCAGTCAGGCAGCATCCGAGGAGCAGGAGAGTCAATAGATTAGATTAGATTACTTACAGTGTGGAAACAGGCCCTTCGGCCCAACAAGTCCACACCGCCCCGCCGAAGCGCAACCCACCCATACATTTACCCCTTACCTAACACTACGGGCAATTTAGCATGGCCAATTCACCTGACCCCTGCACATTTTTGGACTGTGGGAGGAAACCGGAGCACCCGGAGGAAACCCACGCAGACACGGGGAGAACGTGCAAACTCCACACAGTCAGTCGCCTGAGGCGGGAATTGAACCCGGGTCTCTGGCGCTGTGAGGCAGCAGTGCTAACCACTGTGCCACCGTGCCACCCAGGAGAGTCAATGTTTTGACTCTCCTGCTCCTCAGCTGCTGCTTGACTGGCTGGCTGCGCTTTTCCAGCACCACACTTTTTGATTCTAATCTCCAACATCTGCAGTCCTCACTTGTTCCTAGACCCTCAGATTAAGCCACCCCCAGTCATCTCTCTCTCTCTCTAAAGAGGAGCAATCCTATGGTCCAGGAGAGCTTTGGTAACTTAACCTTTTCTGGTGCATTACAAGTGCAAAGGTAAAGACTTGACTGTTAAAGTGTAATTACATTTTAGCAGTCATACACAAACTTTATATTTAATTTTTTAATTATTTCCAAATCACTTTTTTGAAGTGTTTTTATCTTTTTGTCTCTTTTATCCCTCCTGTTTAATTTCACTTCTCTTCAGTCCAGTTTCTCAATATGATTTTGCATTGAATTAAATATTCTGACTTACACTCTCTGGTTTAAACTCCATGGGAGCTAAATTAGATAGGCCCAAATACAGGCTCTAGAAGTGTGATGCGTAATTACCCCATGCCGGTTCAGTTTAATGTAGGCAGTACGCCAACGTTGCACTACCTGCTCATTATAATCACTGCTGCCTTTCAGGCAGTGCTAACCACATTGGTTGCATGCATCAGCAGGGAGCCTAGTATTGTTACTTGCTAGCACTACCTAAAGTTAGCCTACCGTACTTAAAAGGAAGATAAATTGTGGATACTTGAGCTGATGCTAAAATCTTTCAGAATGATATTGTGCAATATTAATTCTATAGCAATCAGATTGAGTGGAAAATGCTATAAGATTCAAGTTGAATGTTATTGTAAATTCTGTAAGATGCAAATTGAAATGGGTTTGTAATTTTTTTTTCAAATTTTATGAATAAAATCTATTTTTGGGATAAAAACAATGTCGCCAGGCAAGGATTGTGTCGTTGCAAACTCACTGGAGGGCGAGATTACACAAAGTTCTTCTGCAGAGGATTCATGTGGAGATTTCTGTTGATGAGGTTACAGAAGAATGGTGTAGGAAATACACAAGAAAATGCATGGGGCAGTGCAAATTCTGCACATTAAGTCAAGGGATAAGGGAGAAATGGGAGATGAGTGATAATGCCCCTGGACTTGCAATGGCTAAGCTAATACTCAGGGAACAAGGATCCAAATCCGACCAGTGAAGCTGGTGGAATTTAATTGAAACTAATAAATCTAGAATAAAAATCCGGTGACTACTGAAGCTACCACGAATTGTTGTTAGAAAAAAAACCTCTCTGGTTCATTAATTAAGGAGGGAAATTCTCCATCTGTCCATGCTCTACATGTGACTCCAGACCCACAGCAATATGATTCACTGTTAGCCACTTTCTGTATTCAAGGACAGTTAAGGGTGAGCACTAAATACTGACCTTGCTGGCAACACCCACATTCCAGGAAAGAATAAAGGATTGACAGTGAACTTGGCTCAGGGGTTTGTGCAGAGCTCAGAGGTCATCCTATCCAGCCCAGTTCAGTTAATTCATTGGCTGGATGGCTGTTTTGTAATGCCAAGTAATTGTTCAATATTTTCATTGGCTGATATTACCAGAAAGGTATCCCATTCGCAACCTTTCCCCTCACCTGGGGCATGGTGACCCTCAAGTTAAAACCACAAAAAGTGGTCTGTCTCGTCCTTTCTAAAACAAAAAGAGCAGCCTTATGGTCCAATAGGACTATAATAATTTTATCTTGATGTTCGTGCCTAACCCCATCAGTCAACCTTTGGCGCCAACCATGATGCAATGGCAGATAGTCAAGATGTCAGCTTCTAAAGCAGCACCTGTAAATACTACCAGACATTGTAGTGCTTCAGTAGAACCTGAGAACACAGCAAGCTCTGACGATTGCCGTTGGAGATATGAATATCAGTGTGGAAAGGGGCCTCTGACCTCTACTCAGATGGAGTGGCAGTAGCTCCATTTAGCAGATCTCTCTCAGCATGATAGCATCCATCCTGCCCTGCCACTCTGACAGGTATTGCTAATGACTGCCAGCCAACTCTTAACAATTGGCACCCATGCTGAGCTGGTGCTGACTGAAGGTAAATACCCACAGCTGCTCAGCATTATATAAGGGAGCCCCTCTCCTGTGTTCTCTTTTGAAAATTAACAGCCTTCCACCAGCCGTGTTGCAGCCATTAGCAGCACCAAGTTCATTTTCTACAACTTTGTTCACCCCGATCACACAGATTTTTATTATTAACTCATTGGATGTGGACTTTGCTGGCTAGTTCAGTATTTATTGCCCAGCTCTAATTGCCCAGCGGGCAGGTGAGAGTCAACCACATTACTGAGGATCTGGAGTCATATGTAGGCTAGACCAGATAAGGATGGCAGTTTCCTTTCCAATGGGCATTAGTGAGTCAGATGGGTTTTCCAATAATTGGCAATGGATTCATGGCCGTCATTAGACTCTTAATTCCAGATATTTTTTCTACTGAATTCAAATTCCATCATCTGCCATGGCAGGATTCAAACCCAAGTCCCCATAATGTTACCTGGGTCTCTGGATGAACAGTCCAGCGATAATACTACTAAGCCATCACTTCCCCGATCCTATACAGTTTTGACTCTCTTGCAACTGCAAATCTCAGGACAAAAACTCACTGAAGGTTTGTCAGCAAATAGAATTGTATGAACAGTCAGCACTGTTCAAATCCACTATTGATCAAAAATTCTGCACCAATATCTTGGAATTTCATACCTTACAAAACAATCATGTTATGGCTAAAATACAAACATTACCTGTAGTCTAAATTATCAGAATGAGTAAATGGAGATTAATGTATTTCTCATAATTATGTCTTCCTTTTAACCTGAGCCATTGCTTTCTTCCATTGTACAAAAATAAAAACATTTCGTTTCAACAATAAAGACTTACATTCATCTAGCACCATCACAGGAGCATTATAAAGAAAATATGACACCATGCCACATAAGATGACCAAAAAGTTGCTCAAAGTGATCAGTTTATGGAATGTCTTAAAGGAAGGAGCAAGGTAAACAGAGACAGAGCAGTTTAGGAAGGGATTTTGAGAACTTAGGGCCTTAAAGCATAGTCATTGATGGCAGAGAATTATAACGGAGTCTGCACAAGAGGCCACCTTTGGAGCAGCATAGATATTTTGCAGGATTCTGGGGTTAGCAGACGTTAAAGAGAGAGGGATGAGCAAGTTATACAGGGATTTGAAAATGAGGATCATGTAAACATGCAAATTTGTAACCATATAGGCAATTCCTGAGGAGAAAGTAAGGACTGCATTTGCTGGGGATCAAAGTCGAGAGTGTGGTGCTGGGAAAGCACAGCAGATCAGGCAGCATCCGAGGAGCAGGAAAATCGACATTTCGGGCATCAGCCCTTCAGCAGGCTTATGCCCAAAACGTAGATGGCTCCTGCTCCTCGGATGCTGCCTGACCTGCTGTGCTTTTCCAGCACCACACTTTCAATGTCCAATTCCTACAAATGGAACCCCATTGGTGGGAAGAAATCATGTAGCAAGATTTTCTTTTGGATGTGGATCTCATAAATTTCATAAGCAATTGATTGAATAAACATTGTGCAGACTGTTCATGTTGACACAGGTCACTACTTTAAAGGAACAATTGAGCAAGTGTTAAATGGAGGAGTGAGACAGAAGGTTATGGATTAGATTTACAGTTAGAGGCAAGATTATCCTAATTATTCCTGAGAAGCTGCTGAAAGTTCCTGTTGAAGATATTTTACTTCAAACAGAGCACAGTGACTGAGACCAAGTCAATAGCCTGTAAAATTCAGTTTCACCTGCTGTTCATTTTCATCATTGCATTCTTGAAGTGATGTGAATACTCACAATTGTGCCAAATATCAGCATTTGTATTGGTGCTCCCTGTGAGACAGCCAGTATGTTATTCAGTGCTCTCTATTGTCTTGCTCCAGCTTTCTACTTTTTATGTCACAGAGTTTTAAAGATTTGTCACTATTCTCTACCGCTCTGTTAGTGCTCTACACGAATCTGTTAGTGCCTTCTACCAGTCTGTTGATGGATTCATTAATTTTTTTTATTGATCCTGTACATCTTGTTAGCATTTTCTATTAGTCCATTAGAGTTTTCTACCAGTCTGTTAGTAGTTTGTACCTGTTTGGAAATGCTTCTTACTGGTCTATTGGTATTTTCTGTTGGAATCTATCCACAACTCCATCCCCAGTTTTCTGTCTTTCCCTCTTTTGTGGCCGAAGCCATATTGGTCTGTGATATGCTTTCAGCACACTTGTTCCATAATAGTAGCAGTGATGACATTGCAGTCTACAAATTACTCCTTGCTGACTACTTGGTAAAATAAATGAAACATGAAAAAGAACCAGGCATTAATTAACAGGTTGAAAACACACAGGCCTATTACCACCATTGCTAGCAGTCAATTGAAAAGGGAAGCTGAGGTTACAAGCCAGCAATTCTGTAAAGTGTTGATAATTGCTTCTCCTCTCTGTCTGAATGACGAATACAGACAATATTTTGGGTCAGCTTGAATACTAAATCTCTATTTCACATGATCAGTTTGTTATTTAATATTATTCAATCATGTAGTACATTACAAATATTAAGTAGAATTAAAAAGTTGTTCTTTCTACGTTGGCTCCAACCCTCACCTACAGATGAATGACCAACCTGCCCTTCAGTTACAGACAAGACTGTGCAATGTAATGACAACATTGTGAGTCCAAGAAAGACAATCAGATCTGAACCAAAGAGACTTGTTTCTTTAATAGCTCAGTATATAGGCACAGAAAGCAACAGGGAATAAGATTGGTACATGCCAGCCCCAATGAGTAGCTCAGTGAATATCCAAATGTTCTTTCATACTTAATGGAGAAGATGGTCAGCACAATGTAGGATGGGATACCAATTGCCCAACACCCACTTTGTGTTACTGACAGATACCAGTTTCACCCAAATGGCTCACAATGTGATGCGCTGATTGACAAAGACCCACAAAAACCTGGAGACACTCTTCACAATGACTAATTCACAGGCTTCCTATTGACTAACACATATTTTGTGAATGTCTTTTAGTGTCTCTGCAATTTGTTAGTTCATTGCCCTTTTTTTGCCTCGTGTCCAGGTGCAAGAACTAAATTTAAAAATCAAGGTCTAATAGCTTGTGAAATTTTCCATTTTATAGCTTTTTAAACTAAATAAGAGAGACTCAGTTCTGATCAATAACCACTTAGCTGCCTTCAATCCACCAGTGCAGACTCCAGGCTGGTGGTATAAAGTGATAGACATGTTTCCTTTGAAGGTACTCATCAGTATTCTGTAGCTGCTGTATTCAAACATGCATTTAACATAAACAAGAGGCACCATTTAATATAGCTGTCCAGGCTATCCTAATTAACCCTTCATTCAAAGGAGCTGACTTGCTGCAATATTGGAGGGGCAATAGACAGGATACCCTGAATATCCTCCAGAGGGGGAGATTATGGAATTATTTGAATTATAGTTAATCATTCATTTGACAAATTTGAATATTCTTTGTTAGCAATGCAAGAGAGTAGCTGCATTGTTCCAATTATACAGATATTAATTTCCATTCTACATTTAACCTATCAATATTATCATTCAAGTGTAAATGGATTAATGCAAATATTTTCTCCAATTGAAGTTACACAGCTCACAATCTATCTACATTGGGTTTCAACTGAGGGGAATAGCAGACATATTTGGAGATGCCACTTTATTTTCCGGATTGTACCATAGATCTAAGGAAGGTCACACTGTGGCTGATTAGATTTGATTTATTGTTACGAGTACCTACGTACAGTGAAAAACTTTGTTCTGAGCAGTAGAGGCAGACCATAGGGTGGAAAAAAAACTTGGACAGAGTAAGGCATACAGACTACACTGCACAGCATGTGCACACAGCAAGTTCAACACTAACAAGATCAACATTGTTTGAATGTCCATTCATAAGTCTAATAACAGAAGAGAAGAAGTTGTTTTTGAACTTGTCCATGCTTGTGTTCAGGTTTTTCTATCTACTGCCTGACAGAGAGGTTGAAAGAGAGCATTACAGGGGTGGGAGGGGTCTTTAATGATGTTGGCAGCCTTTTCATGGCAACAACTGTGGGCGGCATAGTGGCACAGTGGTTAGCACTGCTGCCTCACAGCGCCAGAGACCCAGGTTCATTTCCCGCCTCAGGCGACTGACTGTGTGGAGTTTACACATTCTCCCCGTGTCTGCGTGGGTTTCCTCCGGGTGCTCCGGTTTCCTCCCACAGTCCAAAGATGTGCAGGTCAGGTGAATTGGCCATTGGCCAGGGGTAAATGTAGGGGAATGGGTCTGGGTGGGTGCGCTTCGGCGGGTCGGTGTGGACTTGTTGGGCCGAAGGGCCTGTTTCCACACTGTAAGTAATCTAATCTAATCTAAAAGTGTAAATGGAGTCCATGGATGGAAGGTTGGCTTCCGTGATGGTCTGGGTTGCACTCAACTTTCTGTAGTTTCTTACGGTCCTGGGCAGAGCAGTTGCAATACCAGGCCATTATGCACCTGAATAGTATGATGCATCTGTATAAATTGGTCAGGGTCCTTATGGACATGCTGAATTTCCCAAGCCTCCTGAACAAGAAGAGGCATTCTGTCCTCAGATGAGTGGCAATTAATGTCTAGATGTTAGGGCTGCCAGTGGCTGAAAGCAGCGTAAAATGGCTGATTGTATCTTTCAATTGATATAAAATGGCTGAGGAGATTTTTAACTGAAAAGTAACTTGTTTATTTTGGCATCTGAACTATAATGGAGGACAATCATAGCTTTGTAGAAAGAACACACCTAAGGTATCAAGATTAAGATAGCACACAAAGGGTTCTGCAATGAATACATGAAGAGTCCTGTTGAGTAGTCGCAAAAATGAAGCTGCTTGCTGTTTGTACGGAGACGAATAGAAAAGGAATATCCTTGAGTATGCTAATAGAAGCTTCCATTCCATACTGGTTCAAAGTCTGGGATTCAGCAATAGGATAGAAGGGAAGGGTTTGACCCACCTTAGTTAAGACCTCCAGATAATCGTAGCCATAGACTTAAATACATAGCGTCATAAAGATGTACAGCACAGAAATGGACCCTTCAGTCCAACTAGTCCATGCCAACAAGATATCCGAAACCTAATCTAGTCCCATTTGCCAGTGCTTGGCCCATATCCCTCTAACCCCTTCCTATTCATATACCAATCCAGGTGCCTTTTAAATGTTGCAATTATAGCAGCCTCCAACATTTCCTCTGACAGCTCATTCCATATACACACCACCCTCTGCATGAAAAGGTTGCTTCTTAGGTCCCTTTTAAATTGTTCCCCTCTCACCCTAAACCTGTGCCCTCTAATTCTGGGCTCTCACACCCCAGGGAAAAGACCTTGTCTATTTATCCTATCCATGCCCCTCATGATTTTATAAACCTCTAAGGTCACCCTCTCAGCCCCCAACACTGCAGGGAAATCAGCCCCAGCCTATTACAACCTCTCCCTATACCTCAAATCCTCCAACGTTGGCAACATTCTTATAAATCTTTTCTGAACTCTTTCAAGTTTCACAACATCCTTCCAATAGGAGGGAGACCAGAATTGCACACAGTATTCCAAAAGTGGCCTAACCAATGTCCTGTACAGGTGCAAAATAATCTCCCAACTCCTATAGTCAATGCACCGGCCAATAAAGGAAAGCATACCAAACGCCTTCTTCACTATCCTATCTACCTATGACTCCATTTTCAAGGAACTATGAACCTGCACTCCAAGGTCTCTTTATTCAGCAACAAAACCTTACCATTAAGTGTGTAAGTGGTGCCCTGATTTGCCCTTCTAAAATGCAGCATCTCGCAGTTATCTGAATTAAACTCCACCTGCCACTCCTCAGCCCACTGGCCCATCTGATCAAGATCCCATTGTACTCTGAGGTAACCTTCCTCACTGTCCACTACACCTCCAATTTTGGTGTAATCTGCAAACTTACTAATTATACCTCCTATGTTCATATCCAAATCATTTATATAAATAATGAAAATCAGTGGACCCAGCACCGAACCTTGTGGCATACTACTGGTCACAGGCCTCCAGTCTGAAAGGCAACCCTTCACCACAACTCTCTGTCTTCTACCTTTAAGCTAGTTCTGTATTGAAATGGCTAGTTCTCTCTGTATCCCATGAGATCTAACCTTACTAATCAGTCTACCCTGAGGAACTTGTTGAACGCCTTACTGAAGTTCATATAGATCACATCCACCATTCTACCCTCATTAATCCACTTTGTTACTTCTTCAGGAACTCAATCAAGTTTGTGAGACATGATTTCCCACGCACAAAGCCATACTGCCTATCCCTAATCAGTCCTTGCCTTTTCAAATACATGTAAATCCTGTTCCTCAGGATTCCCTCCAACAACATTCCCACCACCAATGTCAGACTCACCAGTCTAACACTTTGGATAGCATGGGGTGCAGATGTTCTGAACAGCAAAGTTTTTGAAGGAAACTGTTTCAAATTGCTGCAAAGTGCTGTTAAGTGCCATTGTTGCAACTCTTATTTTAAATTCATTCAAGGGATGGGCCCACTGCTAACTAGACCAGCATTTATTGCCCATCCTTAATTGTTTACAAGTTGTTTAATTGTTGCTTATGGTTAAGAGTCAACCATGGGCGGCACGGTAGCACAGTGGTTAGCACGGTTGCCTCACAGCGCCAGAGACCCGGGTTCAATTCCCGCCTCAGGCGACTGACTGTGTGGAGTTTGCACGTTCTCCCAGTGTCTGCGTGGGTTTCCTCCAGGTGCTCCGGTTTCCTCCCACAGTCCAAAGATGTGCAGGTCAGGTGAATTGGCCATGCTAAATTGCCTGTAGTGTTAGATGAAGGGGTAAATGTAAGGGCATGGGTGGGTTGCACTTCGGCGGGTCGGTGTGGACTTGTTGGGCCGAAGGGCCTGTTTCCACGCTGTAATGTAATCTAAAAAAAAAATTGATGAGAGTCTGGAGTCACATGTAGCCAGACCTTTTAAGGCTGGCAGATTACTGGCTACCATTACATCAGCTTCTTATTCCAGATTTTTAAATTGAATTCCAGTTGGTAGAAATTCAAATCCATATCGCCAGGGCATTAGCCTGGGGTTCTGGATTAGGCGAAAGTGAGGACTGCAGATGCTGGAGATTCGAGTCAAGAGTGTGGTGCTGGAAAAGCACAGCAGGTCAGGCAGCATCCGAGGAGCAGGTTTCCTGATTAAGGGCTTTTGCCTGAAATGTCGATTTTCCCGCTCTTCTGGGGTTCTGGATATTATCTCTACACCCTGTCTCCCATAAACAAGAAATGTGGAAGACCAGCGCGGGAAGAGATTTCTGGAGTCACTGATGTGGTACCACAAGCCTTAGTGATGAAGGTGATCAGAAGGAGAGACTTCAACATTTTGCCTGAGATCCAGAGCCCTCAATGACATTCTCAGATGGTTAGGGAATCCAATTTTCAACATCTAAAGACAGGATTTAGATACAGGATTTGGCCATTGAGCCCTTCAACACTACTCTCCCATTCAATACGGGCATTACTGATCTTGTTATGGTTTCAGCTCCACCGAGGTTGTTTGCCTCAATGACTCTTGACTCCCTCGAGTATTAAAATTTTTCTAATTCGTCATTGAATAAACTCTTGACCTGGCTCACTTATCTCCTGGGAAATAGAATTCCTCAGAGTAACAGCTCTCTGTAATACACGTACTCTCCTCACTCTGAGTTCTGATGAAGGGTCACTGGACCTGAACTCTTAACTCCGATTTCTCTCCACAGACGCTGCCATTTTTTTTAGATTAGATTACGTACAGTGTGGAAACAGGCCCTTCGGCCCGACAAGTCCACAACGACCCTCCAAAGAGCAACCCACCCAGACCCCTTCACCTAACACTACCGGTAATTTAGCATGGCCAATTCTCCTAACCTGGACTATGGGAGGAAACCGGAGCACCTGGAGGAAACCCACACTGACAGGGGAAAATGTGCAAACTCCACACAGACAGTTGCCTGAGGCGGGAATTGAACCACTGTGCCGTCCAAATTGCTGAGCTTTTCCAGCAATATCTCTTTTTGTCTCCGATTTCCAGCATCTGAAGATTTTACAGGTTTTATTAGTGCGCTTAAAAAAAGAATTCTTTTAATTAACCTACGTCACCCAATTATAGTCTTCCCCAAAAGAGGAATCATCCTGCCTATCCAGTCCCTTCAGGATCTTATATGATTCAATAAGATCACCTTTCATTTTTCTAAACTCCAATGATATGTGTTGAACCTGTTCGACCCTGTTTTATTCAGATAAGCCTTTAGTGAGTTTCACACTGTAACCACTCTAATAGAATTCCCTATTAAATTTATCTTTATGCTATTCAATTTATTAATGGCTATCTTTTATTTGTAACCCAAGTTATGCTCTTGCTGGCACATGGTAATATCTCTCATCTGCCCTATCAAAACCTTGCAGAATTTAAAAGGCCTCAATTAGATCACCCTGTAGTCTTCTCTTTTCTAGAGAACATCCATTAGAAAGCCCATTAAAAACTGAATCTTTTATAATTACTTTGTACTGACAACAATTTCCAATCTTCAAACACAAAAAAAATACATGGGGCCTGACTTGGGCCTCCTGTGGATAAACGCAAACTGAATTGCTTGTCCATTTAAGTACATTAAATGTATTAAAGAGTTCAAGCCTCTTGACTTCATTGCTTACAGCGGCATCACTTATGGAGAGAAGCTATTAACCACTTCACTTCTATCACATCCCCAAACATATTAATGATACCCGACCTCCAGACTGACTGTGTTCCCATGAAGCGCCAGTTAATGAGGTAAAACCAACACCAACCCCGAAATCATCCTGGGTCCATGTTTAACAGGGAGTTATTCACTGGATATAAGAGTTCCTCTCACAGCTAGAATGAGCAAAATATCTCATAGGAGGTGATGGTTTAATGATATAATTGCTGGACTGTTAATCCAGAAATCCAGGTACTGTTCTGAGGACTTGGGTTCAAATCCTACAGATGGCAGATGGTGGAATTTGAATTCAATTAAGAAGAAAATCTAGAGATAAGAGCCTAAAGATGACCACAATTTGATTATTGGGGAAAACCCAACTGATGCAGTAACAACCTTTAAGAAATGAAACTGCCACCCTTACCTGGTCTGACTCCACACCCACAGCAATCTGGTTCACTCTTAACAGCCTCTGGGCAATTAGGAATAGGCAATAAATTCTGGTCTAACCAGTGACACCCTCATCCTGTGAACAAATAAGATCTTGGAGGTTCAGTGAATTTTAACAATAGAATGATGAATTCTCATCCTTTTCCAGACCACTTTCACGACAATTGCAATGGACACACATACTGATGTATTTGCCACTTAATCTAAGCTAATCTCATGTTTAAATAAGGCAAATAGTTTTTAAACCAACTCCCTAAATATTGGTATTTTCCAATGCTCTAAGAAATCTCCAAATGGTAAGCACTACATGAAAGAAAAACATGTCAGCTTCAAAATGCTGCATTTGAACTTACAAAGTCTGATCAAGTACTGTACACAAGTTACTAGTGAGATGCTTTATGAATATTGTTACAAATTCTGGTCAAGTATGGTACACAGCAGTTGGTGTCCCTTTGTGCTAAGTGTAGAGAGGAGTATTAGCTGACTACATCAAGGAGCGATAATAGCAAATCGCCCCTGTCCAATCCAGCATTACTCTGCCATCTCTGTGAAAAACTTCGACGAGAGAATCATTGATGTGTACTGATTGTGATGCAAACAGCCTGCAAATTGCGTGCTGGTGGAAAGGGGGGGCTGCAGAGTTTGAAACAACACAAGATCACAATGTAAAATTGAGTCTGGTATTGACAAAAAAGCACCAATATATCCAAATAGACAGACAGAAAGAAACCAAGCATCGATTAGGCAGAATCACTTATTTTTTTATACCTGATCAAACAGAATCAGTTCTGCTAGCCGTCTCACAGAAATTACCACAAGATAAATCAATGATTCCATCTAAAAAGACCTAGACTCTTGACTACGGTACAAAAGCGCCCCCCGAATATATCTTGTTTAATTAGATAATATATGAGTACTGATACATGAGTTGTGTTGTGAAGTCAGGCAAATCTTAGGTTCCACTTCTGGGAAAGCTGTTATGATTGTCTTTAGTCAGCACATTTGAAGCATCTGCCAGCTCAGCAGAAAGAAATTAATATGATGGATTGTGTGTTAGATACTTAGTAGTTGGACAAGTCTGTACCAAGCCCTCTAAACTAAGTGAGTTTAATGATTATTGTCAGTCGCAGTACACACAGACAACAGCTTAATCTAAGGCAAAATACAGTGAATGCTGGGAATTTGAAATTGAAGTGGACAATACTGAAAGACTCAGTATAGAATGAGAAACAGTTAATGTTACAGGTTGATGACCTTTATCAGAACTGCATTGGGTAATTGATGACATCAGTATTGGTAGCTATGAAACAATAGATGATTCTTATAGAAATCCATCTAATTCACTATTGCCTTTTGGGGAGGGGAATTTACTATTTTGACCAGGTCTGGCCAATGTGTGACTCCAGGACCGCCAGCAATATGGTTGACTCTTAGCTGCCATTCAAAAAACCCAGCAAGCCACTCAGTTCAAGGGCAACTAGGGATAAACAATAAATCCAATAACACTCAGTCCCAAAAAAAAAGTAAAAGTAAAATAGCATCTACATAATTTTCCACCTGGGTACAATCTTACTACAACAACTTTGCATCTAAGGGCCGCCACTTCATCCACAGAATTTGCTAGGATTAGCATCAGTGATATCATTTAGGTAGACTCCAGATGAGATTTCCCACTTTTGGTCCCACATATCTGTCTTTGGACATCCAACGATAATATCATGTTTTCCAAAAAGAGTATTTTAATTTTTAATTTTAACTTACATTTTTAAATTTACGTCTATTGACCGTTTCCCTCCATCAAGCCATCCTCCTTCCCACAATCCACCAAAACACAAAGCATCATCATTCATGGCTTTAAGTTATATTTATGTCGATATAGTCAAGGGCTGCTGTCACTTACAGCAGGGAAAGTAGCAAATCACAGGGAGCTACGGGACTGCACTCTACCTGATTATTCACACTTAGCTACTGAGGTTACACTGTGATAAATAAACATAATAATCTATATGTGATCAATACCAAATCAACACTTCATCTCAAACTACCTACACAATTACACACGTGAGCACCATGCAGGACCAAGATATACTGAATCTGGAGAACATTTATTTGCAATTGATACATAATCAATACATATGATTCCAATGCAATCTATATATCCTCTAAAAATAATCTAATTGTAGTCTACATTTGCTATTAGTAAAGTCATTTTTATATCACCATTTTTCAGTGTTATTGGGTCAAAATTAGAGAATTCCTGCCCCAATAGAATTGTGGATCCAGCTACAGCACAGACTGTAGCGGTTCAAGAAGGCAGCTCGCCAGCATCTTCTCCAGGGCAACTAAGGATGGGCAATAAATGATGGATCCATCCAATTGTGAATATAAACATTTTACATGCAATACTAATGAGATCTATTTATGATCAAAAACATAATTTGATTGTGGTCTACTTGTGCTTTATGAGTTAAATCATTTCAATAGTAATTTCTTAGATTAGACTAGATTCCCTACAGTGCGGAAACAGGTCCTTCAGCCCAACAAGTCCACGCCGACCCTCTGAAGAGTAACCCACAGAGACCCATTCCCCTACTAATGCACCTATCACGATGGGCAATTTAGCATGACCAATTCACCTGACCTGCACATCTTTGGACCTCAGTCCCTGTTTTGTAGGCATCTAGCCTTAGCTCCAAGATCGACATCCTGCACAGCCCAGAGATAACAGAGAATTGTTCAACTATTGGCTCAGCTACATAAAGCAGGCATTTCAGATCATTATACAGCATTACATCACTGTAGGAGACCATCTGGCCTACTAAATCCATGCTGCTCTCTGTAGATCCAGTCGGTCCCATTCCCCATTCTAATGCTGTAGCCTTACCATTTTACGTCAAGTGGCGATGCAATTTCTTTGTGAAATTATGGATCATAACCGCCCCTAACACTCTCATGGGCAACATGGTACAGGTCATTTCCACTTCCTGTCCTAAAAAGGTTCTTCATTACAGCCCTCTAGCACCTCTTATTACTAAAGGTGAGAATCAGTTCAGTTGATTGGACAGCTGGTTTTTCAAAACAGAGTGGTGCCAACAATGCAGATTCAATTTCTGCACTGGGGGACGTTACTATGAAGCTTCTGCCTTCTTAATCTAATCTCTCACCTGAGAAGTGATGATCTTCAGGTTAAATTCGCCACCAATAGAGCTTCTCTCTCTCTCTCTCTCTCTCTAATGACAGATCAGCTCTCAGAGACTAAGGCATCTTTAGTTTAACAAAAAAAGTGAATGGTTTAACACCTACTTTTGGTGTTAATCAGACATTTTTTTGCAATCTGCAGGATATTACTGGGTCTACCCTACCACAGGTTTAGCAAATAGCTTGAATTGAAATGAAGTGAATTGAATTTGTTGTCACATGTACCAAGGCACAGTGAAAAGCTTTGTCTCGCGAGCAATGCAAGCAGATCACATACTTACATAGCATAGATAGGTAAATAATAGGCAAACAGCAGCAAGACAAAAACACAGGTACAGGTAAATGCTAAGAGTTTGAGAATCCATTCAGTATTCTAACAACAGTAGGGTCGAAACTGTTGTGAAACCGGATGGTATGTGTGTTCAGGCTTCTGTACCTTCTCCCTGATGGTAGAGGTTGTCAGGGCGGGATGGATCTTTGAGAATGCTGGCGGCCTTTCCTTGACAGCGGGCCTGGTAGATGGATTCTATAAATGGGGGGGTTGGCCTTTGTGATTGTCCAGGCAGAGTTCCCCACTCTCTGTAACTGTCTCCAATCTTGAATGGTACAGTTGCTATACCAGGTAGTGATACATCCAGACAGAATGCTCTCGATGGTGCACCTATCAAAGTTGGCAAGGGTATTGGCCATCATGCCAAATTTTCTCAGCTGCCTGAGGAAGATGAGATGTTGTTGGGCCTTTGTAACCAGTGCATCCACATGAAGAGTCCAAGAAAGCTTATTGTGGATGACCAATCCCAGCAGCTTGACACTCTCCACTTGTTCCATCTCTGTGCTGTTAATGTGTAGGGGGGTATGTATAACATCCCACTGAAAGTCAATAATGAATTCCTTAGTTTTGCTGGCGTTGAGAGCTAGGTTGTTCTCAATGCACCATTTTTCCAGGTATTCCACCTCCCGTCTGTAGTCAGTTTCATCACCATCTGAGATTTGACTGACTATGGTGGTGTCATCAGGGAACTTGTAAATGGCATTAGTCTGGTATTTGGTGACGCAGTCATGCGTATACAGTGAATGCAGTAAAGGGCTGAGTACGCATCCCTGTGGGGGCTCCAGTGTTAAGTGTTAGTGAGGATGAAATATTGTCCCCAATCTTCACTGATAGTGGCCTGTGGGTCAGGAAACTGAGGATCCAGTTCCAGAGAGTGGGGCTTAGTCAGAGATCACTAAGTTTAGTAATTAGTCACGAGAGGATAATAGTGTTGCAGGCTGAACTGTAATTAATGAGTAGGATTTTTACGTAGCTGTACTTAGTGTCAAGATGTTCTAGGAAGGAGTGAAGGGCAAGTGATATGGCATCTGATGTGGACCTTTTGGTCTGATAGGCAAATTGGAGTGGGTCAAGAGTAGTGGGGAGGCTGGAGTTGATTAATGCCATGATCTGCCTTTCAAAGCACTTCATGACCACGGAAGTTAGGGCCAGTGGGCAGTAGTCATTGAGACATGCTGCATGAGCCGCCTTATGCACAGGGATGATGTTGGCCCTCTTGAAACAGGCAGGGACAGTGGCCTGCTACAGGGAGAGGTTGAAGGTGTCCAGAAGATCTCTGCCAGTTGATCTATGCATGCTCTGAGTGCACGGCCTGGTATTCCATCTGGTCCCATCGCTTTCCTTGGATTCACACGAAGGAAAACTGACTTGACCTCTGATACAGTGACTGTTGGGATAGGTTCGTCAGCACTTGTCGGAACAGGTGTTAGTTCTCCATCAAACTTCTGCTCAAAGCGAGCATAAAAGGCATGGAGACAATCCCGAGAGGGGATGTGTCATCGTCTGCTATCTTGCACTGTCTCTTTTTAGAACCTGTGATGTCATTCAGTCCTTGCCATAGTTGCCGGGTGTCTGTGTATTGGTCCTTGGCTGTCTTAATGGCTCTGCAAAGGTCATACTTGGATTCCTCATATTTGAGTGGGTCTCCTGATCTGAAGGCCTCACACCTTGCTTTTAGCAGGTTCTGTATGTTCTGATTCATCCAGTGTTTCCTGTTGTGGAACACTGGATTGACTTCCTCGGTATGCAGTCCTCCACACACTTGCTGATAAAGTCTGTAACGGTGGTGGCGTATCGTCCAAGGTACCTGCTGACAGTTTGAACACGGCCCAATCAGCCGATTCCAGACAGCACCGGAGTTGATCTTCTGCCTCCTCCAACCAGCACTGGGCCTGTATTCGCGAGGGGTTCTCCTACTTGACCTTGAAATGAGGGTGGGGGATGGAGCGGTAGGATCTTTCACAGTGATGTAGCGGGTGGTCTAAATGTTTGGGCCCCTGGTGGGACAGGTAATGTTCTGGTGGTACTTGGGCAACAACTTCCTTAGATTGGCTTGATTGAAATCACCAGTCACAATAAACAGGGCCTCAGGGTGTTCCATCTCCAGGGTGTTAGTGGTGGAGTACAGCACATCCAGAGCTTCCTCAACCCTTTGCTTGTACCGTTTTGTACACAGCAGTTAGTATAGTATAAGTTAATGGCTGATGAGGGCCCACAGTTCCAAATATCCCAATTTTCTTCATTGCTATTCATCCTATCAGGCCCACCCTTAGCCCACTCCCGATTCGAGGATTTATTCTGCCCCCTCATCAAGTCACAACACATTTGCTGCAAAGACATGAGGTACTCTTTTTCTCTTTATTCTCTTATGGGATGTGAGCATCACTGACAAGACTAACACTTGTTGCCCTCAATCTAAGTAACTTGCTGGATCATTTCAGAAAGTATTTAAGAGTCAAACACAGTGGAATGAGTCTGGAGTCTTACATAGGCCAGATCAGGTAGGAACGATAGATTTCCATCCCTAAAAAAACATCGGATGAGTGGTGCTGGAAAAGCACAGCAGATCAGGCAGCATCTGAGGAGCAGGAAAATTGACATTTGGGACAACAGCCCTTCATCAGGAATGTGGATTTTCCTGCTCCTCGGATGCTGCCTGACCTGCTGTGCTTTTCCAGCACCACTCTAATCTTGACTCTCATCTCCAGTATCTGCAGTACCCACTTCCGCCCAGATGATTTTTATGATGATTGAAGATGTTTTCACGGTCACCATGAGAGTTTTCATTCCACTTTTTATTAATTGAATTCAAATTTATTTGGGTTGCTGCCTGGGGAGGTACAGAAAGGCACAGCTACTCATCTAAATGATGTTAATGAGAGACAGGGTGCAATTTTTGGATCTCTTTAGGGTCTCTAGTTTGGGATAGATGCCATTGGAGAAGACCTGATCCTGCATCTGAAAATGGCCTCAGATGAACACCCCGTAGTCTCAAACCAGACAGCATGCCCAAAACAGAGATTGTTGGGAGGTCAGCTGCTCTTTATGGAAGTTGTAATTCTAATGGACCAAAGTGCAGACGGGAATATCCTTTTAAAAATGAAACAATTCATTATCAATTGCAGTGCACCCTTGGGGCTGAAAAGATGACACACTTTGCTCTGCACTGAACCATTATTAATGGCCCATGTTCCCATCAAATGCCTGAGAAAGCATAAAGAGTTATTGATAGCAATGTATCCTTTGCCTCTCACTTTGATACAAAGACTGCATTTTCTGATTGTCATGATTTCTCATTGTCAGTGTTCAATAAAGTAAATGTTTTATTTATGCACCTCCAATAAAATAGCAATTTATTTTTCAAAATAATTACTGAAACAAATGGAGAGCTCCTGACAAGTACACTTTGATGTAGATCAATGATTTTTCCTGGAAGGAGGAACGAAATGTTCTTGGGGCAAGATGTTTCTATCTATCTCACTGGGAGTGTATATGCAGGAGGTTCTGCCAATTTCAGTGATTGCGATTAAGTTGAAGACTCTTCCTGTCCTACTTAATGGTTGAGTCTTTATAGAAGCTATGACTTATATCCAGATCATGACCATGATTGGAGATCTCTGCCTCTGTCACTGAATATAATTGGGCTTCTTTCATGGCATGTGGGTGTCGCTGGAAGATCATCACTTGGTTACCCATCATCAAACTGAATGGCCTGCTTGGATATTTCAGAGGGCAGTTAAGAGTCAAGAACATTACTGTGGGACTGGAGTCACATGGAGGCCAGACCAGATAAAGAGAGTGGCTTCCTTTCCTTGAAGGGAATTTGCTGCATCAGATCTCCTGAAATGAGAAGTGATGAACCTTTCCTGGTCACCACATTACTAAGGTGAGCTTGCTTTTCCAGAATTATTAACTAATGAAATTTAAATTTCACCAGCTACCATGGCAGGATTTGAAGCAAGTTCCAAAAGCATTAGCCTGGTTGATATCTCCAGATTATCTGTTGTCAGATCATTAAGCAGGTACCACTATCAGTATGATACTGCTTCCTAATGAGGAGACTTTGACTATCTGATTGAATGCAATCAGACTTTAAAAGCTCTTTGACTCACAGTGTATTGCAATGATTTATTACTGTCACATGTACTGGGATACAGTGAAAAGTGTTGGCTTTACAGGAAGATCATACAACACATGTGCATTATGGTAATAGAACAGAGTGCAGGATACAGTGTTACAGCTACTGAGTTAAAGTTTGGATGTACAGAGCCAGTTGAAACGATCCTCACCATCTTTAGTGAATTGTTCTCTCAAGTTCTACAGGGTCAGCTGCGTTTTCCAGGCCTAGGACATCAACCTGTCAGAGTTGTCCCAAAAAGGCCAGTTTTTCAAAACAAAAATTTCAAAATCTCACTCCTGACTTGAGCAATCACTGTATAAGATTCTCCATACAGCAGATAATAAGGTAGGAACAGGTTCTGGTAACTTTTCCTGATGCTGGAAATGGTTACAGCTGATTTTCTTTCATTCTGATTATCATTGATGTGCTGGGACCACTAATCACAGGTTCTGGGCGGTCTTGAGTCATTCTCTCACTGTCATCAGCAGACATTATAATGGCCTTCCAACAACATCAATGTGAACATTGAGAGGAGAGCCCAGATTCAATCAGAAATGGTGACATTGCCATTATGAGCAGGAATTTGGATGAAACAGGATCCTAATTTGCAGACCTCGCAAAGTAGAAATACCATTTGAGCAACAGGGATGTGAATGAATGGTCAACATATTTACACTGAGAAGGATGTGGCTGTTGCATTTGATGGGCCTAATTTAATGCGACATGGGGGTTGGGGGGGTGTGGCGTAGCTTGTGAGATCA
The DNA here is from genome assembly GCF_037043375.1 of Chiloscyllium plagiosum. Taxonomy (NCBI): domain Eukaryota; kingdom Metazoa; phylum Chordata; class Chondrichthyes; order Orectolobiformes; family Hemiscylliidae; genus Chiloscyllium; species Chiloscyllium plagiosum. The sequence goes on from NW_028270177.1 coordinate 15,661,590, forward strand.
GAGCAAAAGGGGTTAGAATTAGGTCAAAAGCTAGAGATGGGAGTGTCTCTTGTCGTAAAGACACAGCTAAATCAGATCTTTAGAGGACCACTGCTGCCACCATGTTGTATGCACTAGTTGGACATTTGATCACAATAAGATTTGCTGCCGCCACCCTTGTTTTAAAGGAGTTGTCATCTACCCAGCCTGCTTTGTCTGGTGTTATCAAGGGGGAAAAAAACACAGGTAGTCCAACAAGAGGAAGCATAGGGCCTAAACATATTTCTTACATGTAGTAAACATAAACATATAGTTTCTTACCTGACAGCAATCAGGTATAAGTTACAATGGCATGACAAACAGTGTGACTGCGACCATGCAGAGATCTAGTTGTTAGGTTTATCTCCTTTATGACCCAGAGCATTTCTGCCCACCCATCATCATATGCCCACCCCACTGAGGTCCAAGCACCTTATATAACACCCACCCTTCCAGATTCCATGCAATTGCCTCGGCATTTGGGTCAAGGAGGGCCTTCTGATCCAGAGGCCAGTGATGCACTCATGTGGACACCTAAGGGTATCTTCTCACCGCTGCTTGTGGTAACCATGATGCCATTATAAGACGGGTGCTCCCTATGATGCTGCTGTCTCTGAAGAGATGCCTGGCCCTTCAATCGTCCATTAACTCTTGGAAATGGTGGCTCAGTTATGATGCCACTGGACTGGTAACCCAGAGGCCCAGCCTAGTACCCTGGGGATATGGGTTCAAATCCCACCATGGCAGCTAGTGGAACTTAAATTCAATTAATAAATCTGGAATTTAAATGTAGTCATAGTAATGGTGGCCATGAAACCATCATGGATTGTTATAAAAACAAATTTGGTTCACCAATGTCCTTTAAGGAAGGAAATCGGTCATCCTTATTCAGATTGGTTTGTATGTGACTCCAATCCACAGTGACGAAGTTGTCTGTTAACTTCCCTCTGAAAGGGATGGGCAACAAGTGCTGGCATTACCAGCAACAACCGATCAAAGAATTAAAAGACATGACCTCTTCACCCTTCATCCCCAAACGAAGGGATAAAAACCTGGTTCCAAGTCATTAATTTCTTCTTTGGCACATAATTGGGTCAGGCTGTTGCAAATTGTTATGGTGGGGACCCCTTCCACAATCCTCATTACTTCCCACTCCCAACCCAGGCTTCTGGTCCATCCTCACAGCCAGTGCTATTTGCTTAGAACTCGGGCCAATGAATTGGTGATGTGTAGTTACTGGTCCTGACCGTCACAGTCAATGAAATGTATTTCAATGTTACTGCCGGGGCAGTAAGCATCATCTGGATTCACTGTCGAGAGATGATCAGGGTGATGAGATATTCCTTCCATCTAAACTATTGATGGGATGCTGCAGTGTGGGAGAGCTCTCTCAGGGGCTGTCATTCTTTCTGAGCAATTTATCAGCTTGCCCCAGCAATGAGTAACACGCCTGGCAGTGAAGGTAAAACGTTTACATTGCGGAGTCTCTCATGAGATGATTACAATGGAGGAGCTACCCTTCAGTTCACCTTAACACATTCAATAATAAAGATCTTTAATTCAACCCAATAGTTCCTTAAATGAATGCAAGGTTTAGACTATTCAACAATCCATTCCATGTGCTGATAATTCCTTGTTGAAATAAATTATTTCAGTTCTAATTTTGCCTTTTGCAAGAATGAGCCTATTTCTGTTGGTCCATCTGGAGCACTTTAGGCTAAAGTAATGTTTCAAATTAACTTATCCGTTCTGTTTGCCAACTTATATATTTCTATAAAACCACTTCTCAGAAGCTTTCTTTCAGGGCAGTAAATCAGAGGTTTCTCTAATCTTGCCTCATAATTCAAACCTCCAATTCTATTCATCAATCTCATGGATCATCTCTGTACCGTCTCCATTGCTAGAATGTCTTCTCTGCATCATGGCTTTTTGAAACCAGATATATTATTCACAGTGTGATCAGATCAGTGTGCTGTACAGTGTGATCCTTCAAGATTCTGTTGACTTTGCAGATTGCTGTTCAGTCATGGATGGATTTAGTCAGTCATCGATTCTACATTGAATCTTCAAACATACCTGGGTCTTTTCCAATGATCATCCTTAGCCACTTTAAGCATTGTCTTTTCTTTTTCTTATCTGCAAGTACTTTCCACTTACAACATCAAATATAATCCTTTTTTTTGTCCACTTGCACATGTAATTCAATTGATTCATTAATCTTTGGCTGTCTGTTCTGATTCTATTGCTCTTAGTTTTGAGTTACCAGCAGATGTCACTAATTTGTGGTGATGAGTAGGCTTGAAATGTCATTTAACATAGCTATAGCAAGAGCCCCCGATGCTTTCACTTACATTGTATTTGCCCTGATCACAGCCGCAGTAAGTGCTCTCCATTGTGTAGCTCCGGAGAACCCCAATCTCTCTCCAAACCACCACTCGTGCAGTCGCTTCCCTCGACTTCTGGACTAAGAAGCAGCAGCGGTTCATGGCAAATGCCGGGGAGATCTTGTCCAGGACTTTGGGGATGGTCTATCAAGAAATAATTAGAAGAAATTGATTTATTTAATGCAAAAGCAGCAAGTCAGTGATCAGATACTCTGACAGATTTACATTCATGTCACAGGGCAGAGTGAGTGATGTTCCTTGAACAACCGCTGGGGAGAATTTCTGTAGCTCGGGCTTCTGATTAACTTACTGGACATGATCATATGATAAAGACCACACTGAGAACATTTTAAAGCAGGTGCCGTGACAGATTTCTCTGTTGCTATTTATTTCTTTGGTGTTCAAGGTGAGGAAGGGCAACAGTTGTCAACAGAAATAAAGCGGGCACTAAATGAGCAATGGAAGAGACCAACATCAGTCAATAGAACAATGTGATCTAACAATGTTAGTCAATGGAACAGCGATGGCTTGAACTTTGTCAACAGGACTGTGAAAGCAAGTATTGTTCGTAAATGAGGAGAAGCAGATCACCATGCAATGAAACGGTAAGAGTGAATGCTTGACAAGGGAATAATGAGAAGATGACCATTGGTCAATAAAACAGTGAGAAAGATTATGTTTGCCAGTTTAATGATAATTATCCAATAATCAATCGATTAATTCCGTGGGTTAGTTAACAATAAAACACATAATAAGTTATGAAGCAGACTATACAGAATAAAGTAACTGATTTCTATTTTGTGGCTTTCACATTCACAATAGAATCACAGTCAGGCAGAGTCACAATGTTGTATACACACAGTACATGGAGTCCACAACGGTAAACTTATTTAAAGACAAGATACTTTTATAACAGTGTCTATCAAACAAAGTCTTGGGGTGAGGGGAGAGGGGTATGCCTTTGTCAGTAAAAATTCAAATATTTGCAGTTCGACCAGAGTCAGTAAGCATTGGCCCATCACATTTGCTCTGTTCCTTAACTGATTGGATTGCAAGTTGAGTTAAGGCAGACTTATTTCAAATTTTTCCTGAACCATACCGTTAAAACCACTTACAGGTTGTACTTAGCTACTGGAAACCCAGACACTCAATAAGAACCCATTTCTATTATAAATGGGCCAAATAACTATCATATTGTGCTCACAGATATATTCTAACAGTATAAACTTCACAAATTGCATCTATATTGTCAACAAGTGCAGCAGTGTAGTGTTTATGTCGCTGCTTTGGTAATCCAGGGCTATGAACGGAGCTAAAATCCTAGTGGGGAATCTGAATTCAGTGATGTAAAGAATTATGATACATGTACGCAATCCTTTATCCGAAATCCGAAAAGCTCCAAAATCCGAAGTTTCTCTCGTGAAATTTCTTTCTGCATAACAAGGGTGTTTGGTATGCTAATGGGTGACCCATCTCCACACCCACTCGACCCATGTCACTCAGATGTGATATGTGGATCTGCTGTTCGGTAAGATTTTTATTTAATTTCATTGTGAAAATGTCATTTATTCTGAAATCAAAAAAATTCTCAATTCCGTAAAACAACTGGCCCCAAAGATTTCAGATAAAGGATTGTGTACCTGTACAAAATCCAAAGTTAAAAATCACACAACAGCAGGTTATAGTCCAACTGGTTTAATTGGAAGCACACCAGCTTTCGGAGCGTCACTCCTTCACAAGATGGTTGTACAAAATCCAGTCTTTCAGGGAAGGCATTCAGCCATGCTTACTTGCTCTGGTTTGTGACTGGAGACCCACAGCAATATGGTTGACTGTGAAATGTTCTAGTAATTTACGTCATTGCATCAAAGCACTCCACAAAGATAAACAATAAGAAAAAAAAAAATCAGACAGACCACCAGCAGCAACCTAAGCACCAGATGCAGCAAACGCACACCAAGCGCAGACAACCCTGTTCAGTCCACCTCATTTACATCTGGTGACTTGTGCCAAAATTGGGACAGCTGTCCCATAAACAAGCAGCAACCTGACACAGTAACAAAACACAAACCCATGAGCCAAACATGACTGGGAATATAAATTCTGAGAATGTGATTGACCAAGTGTGGAAAATCTCTGCACTTGTTGGTAAAAGGGAGGTCTCCCTCTCGCTGGCTGCAAGAAGCAAGTTGCAAGTCAGCAAAGACTCCATCGAGAAGAAACAGCACAACTTTGGTCAACTTGCAGTACCAAGAATCCCCGGACTGAATGCTCACCAACCAAGGTCATTGCTATTGAAACCGTCCAATGTAACGGGCATAACATTTCACTATCTAACCCTCACTTAGGGGAGAAGTGATGAACCACATGATAATTAGGAAAAAGACACACAAATCAGTCTTTGTCTTGTCCATGAGGACTAGACTGTGAAATGTGACAATGTTAAAAATCACACAACACCAGGTTATAGTCCAACAGGTTTATTTGGAAGCACTAGCTTTCAGAGTAATGCTCCTTCTGCATTGCTCCAGCAGCGCTCCGAAAGCGAGTGCTTCCAATTAAACCTGTTGGACTATAACCTGGTGTTGCATGATTTTTAACTTTGTACACCCCAGCCCAACACCGACACCTCCAAAATCGTGAAATATGACAACCATTAACCATTGTGTTTCCTCACTTCTCACTTCTAACCTGTGTATACGTGCGTCATGATTTATTATCTTTCCTCACATTTTAGTAACTAATATAACTGCACTTTTTTCTTAGCCCAAGAAAGTGTCATTAAATCAACTCATTTTAAAATATAAATACACTGGAACTGGGGATGGATTGCTTGCTGTGATCAAAAAAGGAAAGGGAGTGATGATTAAAACACTGGTGTTATCTTCACCAGTTGCTATGCACTTGCCCATGACAGTATCAGTAGGAGTGACCACTGCACAGGACTTGTGGAGATGATATCCTGTCTTACACACTGACTGTACAACCACCTTGTTAAATGGAATGGACTCAGAACAGATTTGGCAACTCAAACTAATCATCAGTGAGGTGTTGTCTATCATCAGCAAAGGAGATTGCAATTCCATCATAACTGTCTCCTCATGGTGTGACATGTCCCTCACTCAATCATTAGCATCAAGTCAGGGGATCATTAGGTTTAATGTGGAATGCAGAACAACATGCCAGGAACAACACCAAGTGTACCTAAAATCTTGGTGAAACAACTTTACCATAGAGGGCTATTGAGCTTGGGTCGCTACTTTTATTCAAGGCAGATTTTTTAATCCGTAAGGCAATCAAGGGCTGTGGAGAAAGGGCAGGAAAGTGGAGTTGGGGATTATTACATCAGCCATGATCTCATTGAATGGGTGAGCAGACTTGATGGGCTGAATGGCCTACTTCTGCTCTGACATCTTCTGGTCTTACACAGGATTACAGGCAAGCTAAAGAGCAGAAGCAGAATGTGATAGAAAGAGCTAAGCAATTGTGCAACCAATAGTTCTGGTCAGAGCTATGCAGTTCAGCCATATCATATATCATGAATGCAAAGGGAAAGTTCTTTGAACATCCTCATTCCCAATGGTGACAGAGCCAGCAAGTCAGTGCAAAAGAGAAGCCTGAAACGTTTGCAATCATCTTCAGCCAGAAATGCTGAGCAGATGATCCACCTTGGCCTCATCTAGTCATTCATGCTGTAACAGAAGGTGGTCTTCAGAAAACTTATTTCAATCCACATTGAGTTCAAAAAAGTGCTGAGTGTACTGCATACAACAAAGGCAGCTCCAAAAGCCCTGACAACATCCCTTACTAACAATATGATAGATGTACCTTCTATTCTACACAGTAGAGTAATTCAAGTAGGTAGATCATCACCAACTTCTCAAGGACAATTTGGAAGAAAGACTAAATTAACTGGCCTTGTCAGTAGGGCCACAATCTTATCAATGAGTGTTGACTAAAAACATATATATTCATCTAGACAAAGGGTTCAGGAAATTTAATCATGAGTGGAGTTGTAATTATTTCAGATTTCCACAAAAGATAATTTCTTAATATAACCAAAAGCATTTAACTGGAGAGCTGAATATTCCAACAAACCACTAGATAGAAAAATGTAATGATGACACTCACCCGATATCCAATATCCTCTTTCAATGTTGCTGTGTCAATGCTGGACCTTGCCTGCCACAGTGTCTCCTTAAGGCTGCATCCGTACATGAAGACATTCTTTTTCCGTGAATGCCCATGGTAGTCACAATAAACCTGGTACAAAACCAATAGGTAAGTTCAGGAGAGTCTGGATGCACCAGCACTCAAAACATCGGAATGCCATTAAGATATATGTAACAGCATCAGAATAACTATCGCTAAGGAACAGTATACTGAAACAGCACAGCCTAATAATTATATAGGATCAGTCATAGAGCAGCAAACAAAGAGTCAGAATCAAGTGTTTGAGACAAAACAGCAATCCTCATTATTTTCAAATTCAGAATGCAGTATTATGGGCTTTGCGCCTGACCATCTGTAGTTGTTAGATTATATGCATAGTGAGATCTCAGCCTGAGTTGTGCTTCTCATTGGGAGCTAAGACCATAAGATGTAATGCAGAATCAGGTCATTCAGCCCACTGAGTCTGTTCTGCCATTCAATCATGGCTGATATGTTTCTCAACCCCATTCTCCTGCTTATTTCCCGTAAGCTTTGATCCCCTTACCAGTCAAGAAACTTTGTCTCCAATGCACTCAATGACTTGGCCTCCACAGCCCTCTGCAGCAAAGAGTTCTGCAGAATTACCATCCTCTTGCTGAAGAGGTTCTCCTCCATCTCAGTTCTAAAGGGTCTTGCCTTCACTCTGAGCCTGTGCCCTTGGGTCCTAATCTCTCCTATTAGTGGAAATGCCTTTTTCGCGGTCCACACTATCCAGGCCTCTCAGTATTCTGTAAGCTTCAAAGAGACTCCCTACCAGTAATTCTAAACTCCGTCAAGTACAGACCCAGGCTGAGTAAGGCTAAAGGAGGCAACAGTTGCAGAAGGAAGACAGGAAAGTGGAATTAAGGCCAGAAATAAATCAGAATGGCAGAGTAGGCCAAAAGAAACAAATAGCCTCCTCCTGCTTTTAATTCTTATGTTCTTGTCTCCTGGGACTATAGACTGTTTTATTGACCCCTTCATATTGTTGGTACTTAATCTTCTGACTCCCTTGTGAAAACAAATACAATGAAATAATTTAACAAATCCACAATGTCTATATTCACCATTATAGCTTTTGTGCGTATATTTAAAGGCGCACATACCAGTTTCCCATGTTTGTCCTATTAATTATATTTCATGCAGCTGTATTCTTAGCTTTAATATCTTTGTAATTATTTCCTCAAAATCCCTTTCTGCACCTCTTATTTTCTTTAGGACCTTTTATTGTTCTTCTTGTCTGCTAAATTTCAACTTCTGTTTTCATTTCTCTGAGTTTTTTTTGTGTTTGATACTTTTCCTCAGTTGTTGAAATAGTTGCCTAACTGAACAAATGGGGACTTCACCTTTTGAAGGGTAAGCAGCAACATTGTAGCACAGGAAACAATCCCACGCTTCACAGACAACACACTGGCTGGCTCCTTCAAGTGCAGAAAAAGTATATTCTGGGTTTTTAATCCCCTTGCATTGGTCATGCTCCTTGTCCCACCTGCTTTAAATCACTAACACTTACCAGTGGGGTCTTGCCAATACTTCTCATGTAGCTGAGGAGAGCCTTTGTATGATAAATAGTTGGATGAAGGTCTGGCTTTGGATCTGACCATTGCCTGTTCAAATCCTCTCCACTCAAAGAGCAGCGATGGCTAAAAGAAACATCATACAAGTGAGATAAAAGTGCAAATGTGCAATTTTAATTCTAGGGGTAGGTAATGGCCTCATTGTATTACCATCAGGCTGTTAATCCAGCGACCTAGGAAATGTCCTGGGGATCCAGGTTTGAATCTCACCAAGGCAGATGGTGGAATTTGAATTCAATTAAAAACCAAGAGACCAATAATAACCATTAATCCATTGATGATCGTTGGAAAAAACCCTTTTAGTTGATTAATGTATTTTAGGAAAGGAAACCTTACCTGGTTTAGCCTACATGTGACTCCAGACCCACAGCGACATGGTTGACCCTGTGGGCAATTCAGGATGGGCAATAAATGCCGGCCTAGCTAGCAATACCCTCATCCCTTAAATGATGTTTTTAAAAAAAGTTCTTCACAACCACAAGTGAAATGAAAGAGTTCCTTGAACAAATAGTGCCTTACATGTATTGGGATTTGAAATAAAAACACCAGAACCTGACATTGAACTTCACACAGGTCTAGACCCCTAAGGGGGAATGACTCAGCTTTGATGGCCATGACACTGAATTCGAGGCCACATCTGACTGATACATTACTGTGGTCAATAGGCACCAGCATTGTTAAAGATTAATGCAGTGAGCCATGTCAGCACAAGATATTTAACATGATCACTCACAACTCTCAGCTCCAGTAAGTGCCTTGGGAGAATACATTGTTAAAAATGATAGTATTTCCCAGGCTAGTTCACTGATCTAGTTCAGTTAGTAGCTGGGGCAAACGTTTCAGGCAAGAGTCTCAGGCTTTCATTCCCAGTCTGGGTCGATTGGTTTAAGTCATCATTAGCAATGTCAGATGGAGTACTCAGAAATCCTCACTATCCAGTGCATAACATCCTCACTGTGCAGTAATAACTCCTTGGGAGTGTATCTATGTAGAATCAGATGAAGAAATAGTTGTATTTATCACAACTAAACATTCTACAGACATTCAGGGCTGACAGCAGACGGATCAGCTCAACAATTTCGCCAAAGCTAGCTTCCGAATTGATGCCACCCAATTAAAGACCAGATCCTGGCACAAATGGCTCAATGAGGGAGCCAGCAGCTCAGCAGCTGTGCCCACAGCTAAGGCTGAGGCAATCAGGGGACCACGGAGAGGTGATAATTATTTACAATTGTAAATGGACGAGGGTCGATGGTTCTGCTGGTAATTGGGGATCAGTGTGATTGTTGAGGTCCACAGGAGTGGACTCTCCTTATAGCAGCCTCCACCTTGGGTGGCCCCAACAGCTTCCACAATGCGGGGCTGCCAATCTACACTCTGGCCTGTCTCATGCCCCACCTGGAGATCTCGATCAATCGAGGGACAGCGTCCACGATCCATCCCAGCTTCCCATTTTTTTCTTGCACACTCAATTCCTTTCTGCTCCACCAACCAGGCAGCAATAGAACTCACTGCCTACAAGAATGTGTGAAAAATGACCAACTTGGTGAAGTAAGGTTAACATAACTGCTCCACATGGGGGAATAAGTCTTTATCTGATGGTATTGACATATAATCACTAACTGCAGCTTAAAAGTTCTGATATAAGGCTTATGCTCAGAACCCAATGGACAATGACACCCATATGTGTTATTCTAGTCATGTTCCAGTTCTGCAATGACCCATTTAGATTAGTTTCCCTACAGTAAGGAAATAAGCCCTTTGGCCCAACAAGTCCACACTGACCCTCCGAAGAGTAACCCACCCACACCAACATTTACCCCTGACTAATGCACCGAACACTCTGAGCAATTTAGCATGGCCAATTCACCTGACCTGCGCATCTTTGTGGGAGGAAACCGGAACATCCGGAGGAAACCCATGCAGACATGAGGAGAATGTACAAACTCCACATAGACAGACAGTCACCCAAGGTGGGAATTGAACCCGGGTCCCTGGCACTGTGAGGCAGCAGTGCTAACCACTGAGCCATCATGCTGCTATTTTGCCACAAGAGAAAGTACTGCTGCCATCTGAGCTTTCACCCTGATCTGGGTTCCCCAGTTCAAATGCAACCAATTGACCTCCAGCTGACAACAGGCACTTTGAGTATGGTGTGTTTCCCTTTAAAAATTTAACAAGATAATTGCAAGTGAGTATCCCAGGGAGAGTCTCCAGCACCCAGACCTGGTGCCTATCCCTTCCGTGGTTTCCAGCAGCTGAAACATAAGGTCATTTCATTGCTCCTCATAGACTTGAAAACAATGAGTAATGTTATTTTTGGTCTTAGTACAATAATAAAATGCAACAGATGCTGGAAACCTGAATGAAGTTAGAAAACGTAAAAAAAAACAGTAAATCTGGCAGCATGTGTGAAGAGGGAACCAGAGTTAACGTTTCAAGTTAGTAATCTTCCAGCGGAAAAGAAGATGGGTGAGAAATGCAATAATTTTTAGGACAAGGGCCGGTGTGGGACATTGACAAGAAAGGTCTGTGACTGGGGGGAGAATGACAGGTGGATTGCATGATAGAAGAGGTTGGGATTAGAGTAATGCTGGAAAAGCACAGCAGCTCAGGCAGCATCTGAGGAGTTCTGCTACTCCAATGTTGACTCTAATCTCCAGCATTTGCAGTACCCACTTTTGCCCACCTGAGAGAAGAGGGCGACATGCAGGTCAAAGCAGATGGTGATAGTGGTAAATGAACAAAACACAGGATCAGAGGAACACAAAACAAAGTACCACAGATACTGGAAATCTGAAATACACACAAACAAATGCTGAAAAAAACTCAGCAGATCTGTGGAGAGAGAAACATTTCGCATTACCCTCTCCATAGATGCTGCCAGACCTGCTGAGTTTCTCCAACACTTCCTGTGTGTGTTACAGTCTCAGTAGAAGTGCTTGGAGCAAACATTTCAAAACAAAAGCATGAGGAAAACTAAAACAAGTGATTTAGAAAGGCAAATTATGGGGAGTGGAGTTGGGGAGGGATTATTTGTCTTTGGGCTAGTAGTTTTCAGGGTTCATTTTCTAAAGACAAGAAAACAGAGATGTAATATAAGCAGCCAGGTTCTCAAATCAGAAAAATTAATTCAGGAAATCTGACTTTCTAATTAAATTATTTCCACTGTTCAAACTAATTTGAATTGTTAATGAGAAGTTTTTAAAATTAATAAAGGGATTTTAATGGAGTTCTTCCCCAATGACCCACTGTCAATGCTAAATTCGAAAGTGCATGGTTTAATAATGTCTTCCCACCCAGTGTTTGGGGATTGTGCACTGCATTCTATTCCTCTCTCTCGAGGAGACATTTTAACTCAAGGCACTTAATAAACGGTTTCATAACATGCATTAAACTATTGTGCAAATCACATTTAAATCATTTGAGTATTTTTTCATCCCCCCCTCACAATTGAAAAATCAAATGAACTCTTATGAAGACTGTGGTAACAGGCATGTCAATAATAATTAGGATAAGATCGGCTCATTTCCCTCAATATCATTTGTCCATATTCATTTCCTGCGATTGGAATAAGCAGGTGATTATTTCTCTGTTCTCTTGCGAAAGCACAGAGGCAAGGAAGGAAACCATTGAAAAAGTTACAGCCCAGGAGCTGGTAATTTGGACCATCTTGTGTGGATTAGCCACCCGTTCTAATTCCACTCCCTCCTTCCCTTGTGGCACAGTGGTAGAGACCCTACCTCTGGACCAAGTGGCCTGCGCTCAATTCCCACTTGATCCAGGTGGTGTGTAATAACATTATTGAATAGATTGATTAGAAAAATAGATTAATTAAAACAATATTTTTTTAAAAAAGAAGCCCACCACCCGGTGTGTAGTCTTGCCAATTGCAACAGTTCAGGTGCAAAACCAGGATACTTTTCAATGAATTGAGGGGTTCCACCTCAATTACCAAGCCAGGCAGATACCAATTCCCTCTGGCTGAAAATGGTTTCCCTATGCCCTTTCTAATTCTTTCAGATTACCTTCAATCTGTACTCACCCTCGGTATTTGACCTCTCTACAAGGGGGATTATGTCTTCCCTGGCTTCTGGCATTTGGATAGGTATATGAATAGGAGGGTTTGGAGAGATATGGGCCGGGTGCTGACAGGTGGGACTAGATTGGGCTAGGATATCTGGTCGGCGTGGACAGGTTGGACCGAAGGGTCTGTTTCTGTGCTGTACATCTCTATGACTACCATTACTAAAACAGGTTGTCTGGCCGTTGCTGTTTGTGAGATGTCCAGAGACGTGCAGGTTAAATGGACTGGCCATGGCAAATGCAGGGTTACAGGGATAGGGTTGGGGGTTGGGGGGTGGAGGGTGGCTCTGGGTGGGATGCTCTTCAGAGGCTCAGTGTGGACCCGATAGACCAGATGGCCCGCTTCTACACTGTAGGCCTCTTTGATTCTATGAGAGTTCGCTGTGTGCAAATTGACTGCTGCATTTCACACTTCAGAAGCAGTCAATGAGGTGTGCATTTTTTAAAATGCCCTGAGGTTGTGAAAGGTGTTAAATTATTGCAGTTCTTTTTGCTTAAGATAATGGGGATGAATCAACGGACCAAATGCTCTAGCCTTTTTTTTAATGCAGTTGGTATCTAGATGTTTCACATGTTTGACATTCATCTTGAGTTATTGTTGTTTAATTGCTAGTGTAGCAGTGCATTGCCTTGATCACATAATAACAGCACACATGGTAACTTCATAATTTTCTGACAAATACTCTGTAAAGCACACTCAAACTGCTCAAACTGAAGTTTGCTCAAGTTGCTTCAAACTTGGACAATTTTTGAAGTGTCAGACAAACAGTTGGTTAAAGGTTGTGATCAGTCACATTCTCTCGCTGCAGGCTCATAGCCTGGAGGTCTGAAAGCTTCATCTCTGCCATTTCTAAACAGCCCGAGGATGAAGCTTGCAAAAATGTCTAATCTGAACATTAACTGGACTACTTCCAGTTCTGCTTTGTGCCAATACACAGTGCAGCATTCATTCAGCCTGTGTTTTCTATAAATATAAATGTATGTGGATTTCTTTTTATCCTTGAGGTTTGTAATTAGCTTGCTGACCAAGTGTTTTGAAACTTCTTTGCTCTAGTATCCTTCTGGAGAGTCAGTATCTGAAATGCAGACTTCCTGAGCCAACTAAAGCCACGTCTTGTAGTGATGTCCAATTAATTAACACATTCTCTGCTGAACATCAAAATCCCTGATCCAAAAGGAATTAAATCAGATCTCACTCAAGATTGCAGAGAATATAAAAGCATTACTTTAAATTCAGGGGATTGGATTTGGGTTTCTGAGCAACAAAAACTTCACCTTTCCTGACAGGACATTTGCATCATTCATAAATACTGCCTTTGCGGACCATTATTCCATGTAAATCTTTACCAACATTAATATTCCAAAAGCAAACTCATGAGGTAAGGAGTCACTGCCAATTTGCTCAACAGCAGCTTTCTGTTTTCTGCGCTATTCATTCACATGACTCCATTTTCGCTACCTCTTTGTTACAACCTGAACCTGAAAACCAAGAAAAGGGGGATTGAGCATTTGGTGCAGAAGGGGAATAGTTTGAGGGCAGAGGTAAGTGGATTATCAACTAACAAGGGAGTCAAAAATCATCAGGGTAAGCAGGAATAAGCAGTTGTGATCATGATTGGACCAGCCACAGTTTTATTACTTGGCAGAGCAAGCACAAGAGTTATCAAAAACCCCACAGTCAACCAATCCAAGCAGAGATGTTTCCCCACGAATTAGAGCCAGCCCACCTTCCACCTTTCCATTATGATTTACTTACGTGGACACAAGGTGCCCACACCATCACCTACCCCACTCAGCAGCATCTTCCTCTCTCAGTAAAGCTGCAGAGACTCTCACGCTGTTAGTTTTGAGATTGGACCCTTGGCACTGGCAGCCTTAACTGCCATGTTGAACAGGTTGATGAGTGGAGAGGCAGTCAAATAGGAGACCGTGTCCAGGAAAGTAACTCCTTCATTTTTGGCTCCCAGTCTTGGGAATCCCATCTGGGTTTTGTGTTGACGTTTCAAAACTGGCAGGAGAATCCTGATATTCAGCAGCAACAGTGGCCAATTCTTGTTATAACCCTGACCTCATCTCCTCTTTTCATCGATGGATTTGTATGGTAAGCCTGCTATCCTGCCATTGGTTTAAGAAACTAACATGGCCAATGGCAGGCACATAGAATTCTTGCTCCCTTGGCCTAATGTAGCTGTTGTACTTGGGACAAAGATGGGGATGCAGAGAATAAGTGTACCAGCTATGGCATGGATGATTGTGGGCACCACCCAAGGCTTTCATCAAGAAGCTAGGCCACAATGATCTGCCCAAGAATTCTCTAACTATTTGAAGTGACTCCATTTACAGGGGAACCGTGGCAACACTGACATTCACCTCTGTGGGCTCCCACAATTCCACTCTAACCCGGGATCATCAGCCAGAGTCCTCAGATATGCCGCTCACCTGCTGAAAGACAGGAATATTCTTTCCGAGTAACAGGAAAAGGCCATTCAGCCACTCGAGCTTGTTCCACCATTCTATCAGATCAAGGCTGAAGTGTCTCTTGTTTGTAAAAGCTCCAGCCAATGGTGGGAGTCGGAATTTGGGGGAGTACCTGGTTCTCATGAGTCTTTTTGTTAATCCAATGACACCTTTTAGAACCTACCCCCTTTCGTTATATTGCCATCAAAAGGGGCTTTAGCACACTCCCATCCAGAAATCCTGGCTACCTTTCCTTTATTAAACAGTCAAAGGTGGACTTACAGGGAGGACCCTAGTAGATCTTTCCCCATGAAGAGTATGTGACTGGAAGCAAGGACAGCCACGGAGAACCATTTCAAAAACATAGCCATCCCCCAGTGAAGAAGCAAGATGCTGCACTCTGACATTCTGCCTGCAGTCAGTCATTAGTCTAGAAACTTCATATGGTTTTGAGGTTGGGGACAAGACCAGGGGTGGTGTCTTTTCGGGGTCAGAGTGTTGCAATAGCCACATTTCTGGCAGGAAATTTGGAGAATTTTAGCCCTATTGTGACGATGATCCATATCCAAGCAATGAGGCCATAAATACTAATACATTGAAATAATACCCACAAGAGATGTTTGATTAGCAGTTCAACTTTAGATTAAGCAATACTTAATTATATGTTCTTTGCAGCAATTTGTATTCACCAGCCTGTCCTATGAGAAATCTGCAGGTTAGCAAGGTGGTGCTGAGTTCGAGGACTGGGACTGAGACAAGGTGGGGAAAGGGGAAATGGGGAAACTGGAGAAATGAGTGTTCATCCCTTGTGGTTGGAGAGTTCCTAGGCGGACATCCCTTGATGTCCGCCTAGGAACCCTCCAACCACAAGGGATGAACTCAGATTTCTCCAGTTTCCTCATTTCCCCTCCCCCACCTCGTCTCAGTCCCAGTCCTCGAACTCAGCACCACCTTCCTAACCTGCAATCTTCTTCCTGACCTCTCCGCCCTCACCCACACTCTGGCCTATCACCCTCACCTTATCACCCTCACCTTAACCTCTTTCCACCTATCGCATTCCCAAGTCCCTCCTCCCTACCTTTTATCTTAGCCTGCTTGGCACACTTTCCTCATTCCTGAATAAGGGCTCATGCCCCAAACGTCGATTCTCCTGCTCCTTGGATGCTGCCTGGCCTGCTGCGCTTTTCCAGCAGCACATTTTCAGCTCTGATCTCAAGCATCTGCAGTCCTCACTTTCTCCTATGAGAAATCTACCTATAAGCTACCACAGGAAGGGAAATAAACCAGAAAGGCGATCAGCAGCATCAAGTCACTACAGGTTCATTTTAAGGGACTTTAATCTAGAGGTTTAATGTAGCAAGTACAAGTGTTTGATATAGATAAGATACCTGGATCTTGAGCCTAAGCCCATTGACTCAGAGGGAGAAACACAAACTCTGCACCACAAGAGCCCACTGGGTATTTGCTACACTGTGTCAGCAATGAAAGGATAGTTAAGCTAATGATTACTGAAAATCTGTCATGTGTCATTGTTAAGCCTCATTTATCAGTCTGTTCTGTAATGACAATTGGTTTATTGAAAAATCATCATAGTGGCAGCTGCCGAATTGTGATGACAATACAAATAATGCAAGTCATCATAATTCATAACACCATTATGGACAATCATTAAAATAAAATAAATGGTAAAATCATAAAGCATTGCATGATTATGATGATTTCAGTGCACAAATAATTACAATACTTCACAAGATGTAGGACTCCTCAATTTACAGAATAGAAATGTAAGTTTCACTGTCCTCTGCATTATGTATTAATGTCCATAGATCATATGTTGTCAGGCTAAGCTCATTACATTCATCCATAAAGCTGTTTGTTGATCTGAAGCCTAAAGTCATGATTTAGTAAAGAGTTTATTCCACACCAACTGACATCATGGAAAATCATGTGATATAAGCAATAAGCAAAATATAGAGACAAGGCTTCTTTGTTCACCCCTTGAGAATTGCTACAAATGACCCTTTACAATGAGCAAGTGAAGACAGTCTACAATTTTCAGAAACTGTGAAAGCGAACAACCCAAAGCATGAGTGATGGGAGAAAATGTCAGGACCAGATCATTATTCTCAGGTCAACTAGTCATTTAAACATTTCGACTTTGATTTTCGTTGAATGACAATCAACAAGGCTGAGCAAGATGCAGTGGGAAAAACAGAATTCACCAATTCAGCTCCGCAAAAAAGTGTAAAGCAACCTGCAGGCCAGAGAAAAATGTTGAACTTTGGAAAAAGTAAAGTGTGGGATGAATGAAATGCTGCTGGCAACCCAGGAAGGAGAAGGAAGTCAGCAATCGGCAAGCTGATGAAAAGAAAAGCCAGCACAGATTCCAGACAGAGAGACAATACACAGTCGAACATGTTGTGGCTCTTTGCAGACATGAAACAGAGAGAAGTAAGAAACAGGACTTGTGTGGTACTGGGGAAGTGATGGTATAGTGCTACTGCTGTTGTTACTGAACTAGCAATCAAGAAATCTTGGCTACTGCTATAGAGACCTGGGTTCAAATCCCTTCAGGCCAGTGGGTGAAATACAAACTCTATTAATAGAGTTATTTAATTAGAGTTAATCCAAATGGAAGGCTGGTCTCAGTAACGCTGACTGTGATAGTTAGATACAGTAAAATACTATGGATGCTGGAAATCTTAGACAGAGGGAAAGGGAATACTCAAGAAGCTTAGTAGCATCTGAGGAGAGGAAGGGAATTACTGTCTCTTCTTCAGAACTGACATTCCATGAAAGAATAAAAGCCCCAGAAGAATAGAAGGGTTCCACACAAAAACAGAGGAAAGGATTTCTGCTGTTTATTTGGCAGTTGTCAGCATCACTAGCAGGAGCAAAAGCCCATTCCTAATGGCCCTGGAACAGAGAGGCGGCTTGGTCATTTCCACGGACTCTTAAGAGTCAACCACGTTGGTATGAGTCTGAATCACATGTAGGTAAGGATGGCAGATGTCCTTCCTTCTTTAAAGGGCATTAGTGAAGCAGATGATTATCAATAATAGCTTCATGGTCACCTCTCCTGCTTCCAGCTCCAGGTTTACTATTTGTATTAAACTTCCACCACCTATCATGATGAGATTTGAACTTCTGTCCCATACAACCAGTGACATTTTCATGACACTACTTCACCCCAGATCTCAACTGATCCAATTATATCAAGGTGGGTTACAACTTGACAATTATTTGTCCAGCAGAAAGTGAGGACTGCAGATGCTGGAGATCAGAGCTGAAAATGTGTTGCTGGAAAAGCGCAGGTCAGGCAGCATCCAAGGAACAGGAGAATCGACGTTTCAAGCATAAGCCCTTCTTCAGGAATGAGGAAAGTGTGTCCAGCAGGCTAAGATAAAAGGTAGGGAGGAGGGACTTGGGGGAGGGACGTTGGAAATGCGATAGGTGGAAGGAGGTCAAGGTGAGGGTGATAGGCCGGAGTGGGGTGGGGGGGTGGAGAGGTCAGGAAGAAGATTGCAGGTTAGGAAGGCAGTGCTGAGTTCGAGGGATTTGACGGAGACAAGGTGGGGGGAGGGGAAATGAGGAAACAGGAGAAATCTGAGTTCATCCCTTGTGGTTGGAGGGTTCCTAGGCGGAAGATGAGGTGCTCTTCCTCCAACCGTCGTGTTGCTATGGCCTGGCGATGGAGGAGTCCAAGAACCTGCATGTCCTTGGTGGAGTGGGAGGGGGAGTTGAAGTGTTGAGCCATGGGGTGGTTGGGTTGGTTGGTCCGGGTATCCCAGAGGTGTTCTCTGAAACGTTCCACCCAGGCACAACATTGAATCAAAATGATTAAATCTGATTGTGTGTCGATGGTACGTGTGGAAGAGATCATGGTATTATTGAAGGTAAAACAGGAGATTCACTCAGCAATTGGGTCAAAAATAGGTTGTGTGGCCATTCATTTATCTACTAGTTAAGGGAACCTATTATGTAGAATTGGCTAATAAATTTGACTACCTATCACTAATTATACTTGCATGTAATCTATTAAACAATGTTGAGCATCCTAAGGTTGTGATAAAGGGATATACAAATGCAAGATTGTTTTTCTTTCTATCTTGAGCACATTTGCCTAACTTTTTACCACTGTGACTACATTTTGAGACTTGAACATTGTCATGTTCCCCACTCCCTCAGTGAGAGCAATGAGATCAGAGCAGGGCAGAGGGAAAGATCCATGTGATCAGGGGATGGGGGAAAGGAAACCTGTAACGGGGTGGTGGGGGGGGGGGGCAGTTGTGGAGGTTTGCAATGATTATTTCTGCATTGGAATATGAGCTTGCAATCCAACTTGGGACCCTAGTCCCCACTTTGCAAAGCCCTGGTCTGGAGGTTATATTCTGCAAGGGGGGAGAAGAGGAGAATGGTGCCCTCCAAATAAGCAAGTGAGATCTATGAAGGATCAGATAGTCCTGCTGAGTTAGGACAGAGGGAAAGCTTGATGAGGGTAAGTGGTACTGTTGGCAAAGGGACCCCAATGTCATGGCAGGTCACCGTTTTTAGATGAAAATCACTCTCATCCACCCTCCCCGCCATGACTGCTGGGAGACTCCAGGTATCTCATACTCTGTCTCCATGCAAACAAGGAAGAGGGAAGAGACTCTTTGTTGGCCATTTAAGTGAATCAATTCGCCTCATAGTGGGCAGCCCAAATGCAACCAACCCCTTCACCAGTGAAATGCCAAGGCAGTAAGGGAGATGATGGCATTCCAAATGATACACCCTCTAGCCCAGCCCTTGCCAACTTCCAGTGCCCCAGAGGGGGCTAGGAAAACTAAAACACACATAGTGAGGTTCAAAGAAATATGAGCGTTTATGCTTAGACCGATCCTGGTTACTCACAAATATTCTAACCAATGAGAATGTAATGTTCAAAATGACCATGGGGGTGAAAGGTTGGATTGTTACTTGTTGAAAGATGAAGAACTGTAATACTGAGCCAATTGGTGTAGCAGTGACAACAAGGAACAAGTTGTTATTTAGTGGAGCTGGGAATAAGGGTGGTAATGTTACTAAATAAAAACAATAACTGCAGATGCTGGAAACCAGATTCTGGATCAGTGGTGCTGGAAGAGCACAGCAATTCAGGCAGCATCCAACGAGCAGCGAAATCGACGTTCCGGGCAAAAGCCCTTCATCAGGAATAAAGGCAGAGAGCCTGAAGCCTGGAGAGATAAGCTAGGGGAGGGTGGGGGTGGGGAGAAAGTAGCATAGAGTATTCTTGTAGAGAGAGGAGGAAAACGTCTTCAAGGCAGGCATCCTTGCAAGAGGATTCGCAGTAGGATTAAAATCAACGAGGTAAAAACAATAACTGCAGATGCTGGAAACCAGATTCTGGATCAGTGGTGCTGGAAGAGCACCACTGTTACTAAACTAGTAACCCAGAGTCCCAGACTAATGTTTGGGGGATGAGAGTTTGAATTCCACCATGACAGATGATGAGATTCAAATTCATTAGATCGACATTTTAATTCCAGATTTTTTAATATCAACCAGTGTCAACCACTGTCAATTGCCATTTTAAAAATCCCATCTGGTTCACTAATGTCCTTTAGGAAAGAAAATCTGCCTTGTTTGGTCTGACATACACGTGACTCCAGGCCCACTGAAATTTGGTTGAATTTTGACTGCCCTCTGAAAGACCTTGCAATCCACTTGGGTCAAGGGCAGTTCAGGATGTGCAGCAAATGCTGGCATTGCTGGTAGCCCCATATCCCATGAATAAACTAAAGTCAAAGCTCGTATTATGCAAGACCAGGAGGAACCCACAATGTAGCATCACATACCAGTGCTCAAATCTCCAAGCTCTCCAGCCTGATTTTAACTCCACAAATCACTAACTTCAAATCTCCCCCAAAGCTATCAACCACAGGATGGCCTAGACAGCCAGTCAATGATGAAATTCACTCTCTCCTTTCAAAAGAGCACTGCTACTGGAGAATTTCTCTATAAAACTACAAGTGGCCGGTTCACTGAGAGGCTGTGGAACAGATGTTGACTATATTGTTAATCAATAACCACTGCATCTCCAGCAGCGCCTGGGGCTTACAGCTGCCAAAGAAATACATCTCCAATATGTAAAATAGAAGCAAAAAATGTTTCCTGCTCGTACTCCCTGGATTGTTCACCAATGTAGTGGCTTCCTAGGAAGCTGCAGGTTTCAAATGTAATTAAACAGACACTGCTCCTGCGGACACTGCCACTTGACTCAGTTCCTAAATAGAGGCTTTGAGTAACATTGCCAGCCTGCTTCAGCCCATCTTGCTACCCAGCACCATGTGGCACGGCATTTCCCTTGACTTTTGATTTTTGCTAACGATGATGCATCGGTGTTTTTTGCGCCTGCTGCTTCAAACTGGATGCATACCGTCTGTTTCACGTTTTCTCAAGCAGCACACAGGCCAAATCTTCAAATAAAATATTCAGATTTGTTATGGTAATTGTTTTCATTTCTATCGCTTCGAGAGAAAACTCCTGTTAAGCACAACTGACACATTCCCGTTGCGAGCTGTGAGAGACCGGAGTGGCAAATGTTTATCAAGAGGGATGATGGAGCAGAAGCCTCATTAAAACCCACAGAGGAAATGCTTCCGAATCCAACGCACGCAATGTGTTACAGAGACAGTTGGTGCCTGATAGACAAAAGCAGAAATGACATAAGAGCCTTCAGCTTGCAGTGTTGCCAATCTCAGGACTGGCGTCACCCACACTCAGGCATACCCTTGCCAACAGGGGCCAGGTTTGGCCAATGCTGAGAGAATGCCAGCCTGTGGAAAATGGGGACTGAAGCCAGCCACAATTGTCTGGGGAAGCTACAATTCTCAGCAAAGCTGCAGCTCTTTTAAAAAAAACACTGCAGCTCATACACAGGAGGAAAGAGCTCTTTATAAATAACAGTTATAAATGTTCACAGGTGAACCAAAAGAGTCAAAAAATCAATAAGGGAAAATTGCCCTTTCCGTGAAAATGCAGAACGCACTTAACACTGTTCAGAACGGAAGGCAAAGAATTACCTGCAGATACCACTCAGACTTAATCAGATCACATTGGCTAGTGGGTGGCTGGGTGGCACAGTGCTTAGCACTGCTGCCTCACAGCGCCAGAGACCTGGGTTCAATTCCCACCTCAGGCAATTGTCTGTGTGGAGTTTGCATATTCTCCTTGTGTCTGTGTGGGTTTCTTCTGAGTGCTCCGGTTTCCTCCCACAGTCCAAAAACGTGCAGGTTAGGTAAACTGGCCATGCTAAATTGCCCGTAGTGTTAGGTGAAGGGGTAAACGTAGGGGAATGGGTCTGGATGGGTTGCTCTTCAGAGGGTCAGTGTGGACTTTTTGGGCCGAAGGGCCTGTTTCCACACTGTAAGTAATCTAATCTAATCTAAATATAAAGAAATAAGTTTAATGTCATCAGGAGTGTAAAGTTGAGCATAATTTTATTTCAGCCATATACTATTAGGGAGTGGAATACAACAGGAACAATGACTAGGATCTGTAGAATCCTCAAAAAGCTGGAATGTGGGGCATTCAGTGAATTCCACAGAAGTTGTGAGGCACAGATCTTGGCTGGAACACAGACAGGCTACTCCGAGATAACAAATTGTATGCATGTTACACAGAATTGAGCTTCACATGTTTTGATGGATATCGGCTTCAAGAGGAGCTCTTTGGTTAAAATTGGTGCGTGGCCAGGGCACTATAATAAAAGGAAGGAGAGGACCGTTCTTCTGAACAATCATGTGTAAAAGTCCTCTGCTTTAGATGTCAGCATGATTAAGTCACCAAACTGTCAGAGGAGCTGTGCAGCTCAGGAGTCAGTGTGGCCCAAAGATCAGAAAACTCAAGGGTGACAGTAAATTGAAGGTAATCATGGCTCAAGGGTCAATGTAACAAAAATGAAAGTGGCAATTTTAGTTTAATTTGTCAGGTGACAAATTGACTAGCTCTGATCAGCTGTCTGTTGTACAGCTGCCTGTCTCATTTTCCTTCCGACTGAGGCGAATAACAGATGGGGTGTAAAATTGGAGACCAATCACATCACAGCAGGTGAGTTACAATAAAACAAACTCAGTTATTTTTCTCATCTTGCTAGCTGTCCCTTCACAATCCACTGTGTGAAGAGACCTAGATTCTCAAGTGTTGTTTAATGACCATTTCTCTCAAAAACAGAGACTAACCACTTAGCTTATAAATGTTAGATCCTCACCCTCAATATCCTGGAGGTCAACCTTCATTAGAAACTTAATTAGTTCAGCGATATAACTACAGTAACTACAAAAACAGGTCAGAGATGTTCTGTGGCAGTAACACATCTCCTCAAGAAAAGTATCCAACAGCCACAAGGCACAAGTCAGGAGTGTAACTGAACACACTGCAGCTTGTCTGGATGAATGGAGCTCCAACAATGCTCAAGAAGCTCAACACCAACCAGTTCTGAAGAAGGGTCACTGCACCTGAAACATTAACACTGCTTTCTCTCCATAGATGCTGCCAGACCTGTTGAGTTTTTCCAGCAATTTCTAATTTCTAGCATCCGCAGTTCTTCAAGTGATTTTTTCAGCGCCAACAAGGTGAGCTCGATACACGCCCAGTCCACCACTTTCAACAGTCATTCCCTCGGTCATGGGTACACAGCTACAGCAGTGTACGCCATCCACAAAATGGACTGCAGCAATTCACTGAGATCCATACCAACACTTTCCAAACTTATCTAAAGCTTTAGAGCAGCAGATGCACAGGAACATCGCCAACTGCAGTTTCCCCTCCAAGTCTCACACCTTTGGTTATATCTCCACTACATACGCTCAGCAGTTCAAGATGGCGGCTAATGCTATCAAGGACAATTAAAGATGGAGAACAAACATTGGCCTTGTCAGCATTGCCCACAAGAATGAATAAAATAGAAAATACAACAAGATTCTTTCTGAAGTAATCAAGTTGAAAAGATGTTTGACTGCTGGCTGTGACACAAAAGCAACAATTAGGCAATTACAATCGCAAGAAGAGGAACATTATAACCGATTTAGAATTAACCTTATCTTATAAGACCATAAGTCACAGAAGCAGAATTGGCCATTTGGTACATCGAGTCTGCTCCACAGTTACCTCATGGCTGATATGTTTCTCAAGCACACTCTTCTGCCTTTTTCCTGTAACCCTTGATTCCTTACCAATCAAGAACCTACCTATCTCTGTTTTATAGACACTCAATGACTTAGCCTCCACAGCCCTCTGTGACAATGAGTTCCACAGATTAACTAGCCTCCCGTTGAAGAAACTCCTCATCTTAGTTCATGCGGGTCACCCCTTCACTCTGAGGCAATGCCCTCAGGTCCTAGTATATCTTACCAGTGGATGTGAAGAAGATGTTCCACTCTATCCAGGCCTCTTAGTATTCCTTAAATTTCAATCAGATACCCCCCCTCATCCTTCTAAACTCCATCAGGTACAGACTCAGGGACCTCAAATGCTTCTCATATGACAAGCCCTTCATCCCTGGGATCATTCTTGTAAACTTCCTCTGGATCCCCCTCCAACACCAGCACTTGCTTCCTCACATAAGGGGCCCAAAACTACTCACAATATTCCAAATGCAGTCTGACCAGTGTCTTATACAGCCTCGGCAGTACATCTCTGCTCTTGTACTTTAGCCCTCTTGAAATGCTAACATTGCATTTGCCTTCCTAACTGACTATCAAACCTGATGGTAACCTTAAGAAAATCCTAAAACTCCCAAATTCCTTTGTGCTTCAGATTTCAGATGATTTTCCCACATTCAGAAAATAGTCTACACTTCAGTTCTTCCTCCCAAAGTGCATGACCTCACATTTTCCCACATTGTATTCCATCTGCCACTTCTTTAACCACTCTCCTAGACTGTCCAAATCCTTTTATAGCCTCCTCACTTCCTCAACACTACCTGCCCCTCCACCTATCTTTATTAAATCTACAAACTTAGCAATGCCCTCAGTTCTTTTGTCCAGATCATTAGTGTATAACATGAATATCTGTGGTCCCACTAACTGACCCCTGTGGACCTCCACTAGTCACTGGCTGTCATCCTGATAAAAAGACCTCTTTATCCCCACTCTCTGTCTTCTGCCAGTCAGTTAATCCTCTATCCATGGCAGTACCTTGCCCTTCCCTTACTTTTTTTTTGCCTCTTGTGCAGCACCATGTCAAAGGCTTTCTGGAAATCCAAATCCATCATGTCTACTGACTGTCCTTTATCTAACTTGCTCGTTACCTCAAAGAAAATTTAACAGATTTGTCAGTCATGACCTCCCCTTGATGAAGCCATGTTGACTCAGCCCTATCTTACCCTGCACTTTTAAATACTCATCCTTAATAATGGACCCTAAAATCTTATCAAAGACCAATGTCAGTCTTCATGAGACTTCATTATACTCTTAACTGCTCTTAAGGCCATAAAACCAAAAGACATAGGAGCAGAAATTTGGCCATTCAGCCCATCGAGTCTGCTCCGCCATTCAGTCATGACTGATAGTACAAGAATGGGGTTGAGAAACTTTCTCCCCGTAACCCATGATCCCCTTCCAAGAACCTATCCATCTCGGTCTTAAATATAATAACGACCCGGTCTCCACAGCCTTCTGTGGCAATGAATTCCCTAGATTCACCACACTCTGGCTGAAGAAGTTTCTCCTTATCTCCACTTTAAAAGGTCTTCCCTTTACTTTAGGGCTGTGCCCTCAGGTCCTAGTCTCTCCTACCAATGGAAACATCTTCCCAATGTCCACTCTGACCAGGCCTTTCAGTATTCTGTAAGTTACAATTAGATCCCACACCCCCACCCTTCTAAACTTCGAGCATAAACTCAGAGTCCTCAAATGTTCCTCATATGTTAAGCTTTTCATTCCTGGATCATTCTCATGAATCTTCTCTGAACACACTCCAGGGCCAATACATCCTTCCTGAGATATGGGCCCCAACACTGCTCACAATTCTCCAAATGTAGTCTGACTAGATTAAGGTGAAAGCGAAGGCTTATAGCAAGAGACAATCAAATATCTATTAGCAATCACCAAATATAGATTTGCAAGTTAGTGAAACTTCAAGATATGCACACGCATGATCATATGGAAGGTTATATTGACCCATGAGAATGATCTAAGAGATGACTGATGAAATAATCTAGAATGTGGTGGTTCAAACTATCACACTATTCCAACGAGACAGAAAGGAATTATTGGCAGATCCAACTGTATCTGTTTCACTGTATCTGCAGTTAAATTAAGTCACTCCCAAGTTTAGACTACAAAATGAATCTTTTTAAAATAAAGTCAGGAAGCACTCTGACAAGGTGCAAAGACATTAACAAGGTTCAACAGGAACAATTTGTCATGCCTTAAGGCAGCAAACCATCATACAAATCATCAAAGGACCATTATCACATCCAAATCAACACTGAGCCACATGAAGGCAGAAGGTAATTGTTGACTGTGCAGCTTAAAGGAGGAGAGGGAGGGACATGCAGAGATTGACATGCAGGCAATTCAGAATTTAGGTATTTTCTAGTCAACATGTTCAGAGATGTTATTACTAATATTTGGAGCAGGTAAGGCTTGAATATAGTTATCTGACCCAGAAGGAGGGACATTACCACTGCACCACAAGAGCCAAGTCAGAGTTTATGGCCTTGGTAGTTGATGCACTGGTGAACTATTTAAAATTGGAAATACTTACAAGGCCAGTTGTGGTGGAGTGCAGAAATCTCAGAAACTTGTGGAATTGACGCAAGGTGGAGAACAGGACCTTGTTATATTGCTATAACAAGTTCGCCTCACGCTGAATATCTGTGCCATTCCTGATCTTTATGTGAAAAATACTCTTGTGAATAAAGTGAAAGTAAGTTGTTCTCAGGCAAGTTTACTTACCGTAGCTTGGACAAAAATCCCTGTCTCCCAAAACAGGAAAAGAGATAAAAGATCAAACAAGAAGCAGAACATGTTAAAGGGCATCACTCTTTCTCTCTGAGCTTGGAGATTTCTCACCTTCTGCCCTTACCTCCCAATAAATGCCAATGGGGTAGAAATTGCCTCACATTCTTCAGACACGGAAGTCATTTCTCTTTGTCTCAGCCTTAAATGATCAGCCACTCTTCCTGACAGAGTACCCGATATGCTCTTGGTTCTCCAGTCAGTAGGAAACAGCCAGTCAGCCTCCAGCCTGTTAAATCCTCTCGGGGTCATATACAGTTCAATAAGAGCCCTCTAACTCTTCCACCTGTAGAGAATGTAAATCCATCCTATTTAGGGTCAGCAATGGCCTAGTGGTATTGTTGTTAAATTATTCATCCAGAGACCGAAGTACTGCTCTGGCGATCAGGTTTCAAATCCTGCCATATTAGATGGTGGAATTTGAATTCAGTAAAGATCTAGAATTATGAATCCGATGATGACAACAAAACCATTGTTAATGGTCAGAAACACCCACCTGATTCACCAATGTTCTTCAGGGAAGGAAATCTGCCATCCTTACCTGGTCTGAACAAATGTGACTTCAGTCCCACAGCAATGTGGTTGATGTTTAACTGCCCTTCAAACAACTAAGACTGGGCAGTAAATAAATGCTGGTCCAGTCAAGGATGTCCATATCCCATGAATAAATAAATTCTGACTTCAACGGACAATCCTGTCAAACCTGGAATCAGCAGGTATGCCTTGACGGAGATAAAGCAGGTATATAGTGATGGAGGTCAAGCAGATTTACCTCGACACAGATGAAAACAGTACGAAATAATTTCAATTTATCTTGAATCATCGGCTGTTTCTCAAAACAAAGCTGCCACAGAGAGAAAACCAAACACTCCAGCAACATGACTAGGACAAAACACAATAGTGTCACTTAATTAACAGGCCAAAAGTCAACTTAACCAATTAAAAAAATGGGCCAGCCAATTATGCAATTTTGTTCCACTTAATTACCCCATTGGGTTTTGTTATCGCACCAGAAGTACCCTGATTTGTGGTTAACTGTGTCAAATTAGCCTTTGAAGTGCCCACAATTTCACCAAATTTCTACACCATTCCTGCAAGACTTCCAAACTCGTTTACTCTGATCTTGCTGCAGTAAAGGTTAACATATTAGAAGCACAGGATCTAGGAGTAGGGGAAGACCATCCAGCCCTTTCAGCCTACTCCACGATTCGATAAGATCAAAGCTGATCAGCTCCAGTTTCCTGTCTGTCCTCCTTTTGATCTTTGCTTCCCAGATTGTTTGCTGGAACTGCATTTTCCCATGGTTTGTGCACAAGAACATCTAAATCCCTCCACACAATGCTTGGCATAAAATTAATATGCTGGTTTTATTCTTCTGACTAAAAGGGGGATTTGGATGTTCTTCAGGGAGTTGGTGTGGACTCAGTGGGATGAATAGCCTGCTGTAGGTATTCTATGATTACAGAGGTGTTTGCTTTACTCTCTGTGACAGCTTTGCTTTAAGAAACTCAAGATAAGTTGAAATTATTGGGTACCATTTCTAAGCTGAGTTGGTGCTCTTTAGATTTATGCTGTATTACTACAGTCAAGAAGAAAGGTTCTTGTCCAAAGGACCTACAGAACCCAGTGTCATGGTTAGCAATCTCTAACAATTAGTGTTGACCCCTCTTCTAGCTGGCAACTTACTACAGAAAGAACAAATCATTCTCAAGGAAGTCATGTTTGGCAAAACAATAATTGCTTGTTGCTGCCATCAAGTGGCTAGAAGTTGTACTTCATCCATTTGATCAAAGAAAAACGTACTCTCAATAAATAAGTTACATCCGCAGGTTTAAGTGGTTGAAAACATTCTTAGAGTTTTGGAGATTTTGTTTGGTGCTCATCAGCTTAATATCAGGGAATGAAACTCACATGACTTCAGCAACAGTTTGCATTTATATACAGGGTAAAAACCAAGGACTGCAGATACTGGAAACCAGAGTCTAGATTCGAGTGGTGCTAGAAAAGCACAGCAGGTCAGGCAGCATCCGAGGAGCAGGAAAATCAACGTTTTGGGCAAAAGCCCTTCATCAGGAATAGAGGCCTTTAGGACTATGGTAATAGAGGTAGGTCATTCAGCCCGGTGAGCGCAAATATCACAGACCAGGAAGAGGAATGGAGTTAATGAAATGGCAGGGACCAAGACATTGGCACCAATATTTATGGGTGTGGATTTCTAAGTGAGCAGGAGGATGTGATGTGAGCGCAGAGCCATTTGCAATGTTGGAGGACGAACATCAGAATCAGAAAGGGGGATTGGGAACGAAGATAGGGGTGGAGATACGGATAAAGGCAGAGGTAGAAATTTAGACCAAATGGACAGATAGAGATAAAGAGACAGAATTTGAGATGGTAAAGAACATAGAGATGGACACGGAGATGGACTCAACAATCACAGAGAAGGGTCCAATCACAACAAGTGTGTGATTAGTGGAAAGGGTTGGTGAGTTCATCTGCAGGTAGTGTGGAATGGGGAAGAGATTTGCTTTGGAGTTGAAGGAAGGAGGGGGATGAACACATTAAACATGGCCACTCCTCTTGGCCCTCAGATAGGGCTATCAAAGCATTTAACTGCTGGATGCAGCAATTCCCATCTCCCTTTGGTGTTGGGAATCTCAAGGCCTGGGAAATCCAGTCTGCTTGACACCTGAAAGTTCGATCAGATTTGAGACACATTGCCTCATTAAACTATTCAAAACTTTAGGTCATATAAAGCACAGAGGCACTGACACCACTGCCTGCAAGAAGAAAACTGCCAACAGCTCAGTGTAGAACGTCTTGATCCATCAAAATACAAGCTACTTTGAGGCTCAGAAACCCATTGGCAAGGTGAAACAGTAGCGGTAAAGGTAGCCTGGGCTGTAAATCCCACTTCTTGACCCAACAACCGTGCAGAGAACCTTGTGGATTGAAACCTGGGCTCCTCAGTCATCTGAAGATTCATGTGAAGGCTCATCTCAAAATTTATTCAAAGACTCATCTCACCTGACAGATCATCCTCAATTCCAAGGGACCACTAATAGTGATGACAATATTCTAACAGGTGATCCACTTCCTGGGAAGCATGACAGTTGCCTGTTGTCCCATCTCTATTAAAATGAGAAATGTGAGGGGGCTCACAGGAGGGTTGGGTTTCAAACATTCGGACATACTACCCGAACAAAACCTACCATTTTTCAAGAGGGATACAATTACTGTCAGTGATTGCAGTTTTCCCAATATTTAACTGGAGGAAATTGTTGCTCATTCAATGGACAAGTAGGGGTTGAGAGAGATGGAGTGAGTAACCAGAATAAGTACCATCAGCAGAGTGCTCTGGTCAAGTAGATCAGGACTCAGTTAAAGCGTAAAGCTCTTCTATTGTCACTTCAATGATTTCCAGATAGATACAGCATTGACTAAAAGTTTCAACCTTGGGACCTCTAATAATTCGGTTTAACGGGTAAAATTATATGGCGAATGAGCGCCAGCTATCATAAGGGAAACTTTGGAGGGAACCAGCTACTAGATGGTTGGACTAGTCTTGCGCCCCAGGACCAAGGTCAGATGACCAATTTGCACGTCAGGACCACAACAGACCTCCACCAGAGTTACCTCTGGCTTCGCCCTGCCCAGGCATAGTTCACCATCATTTGGGTCCTTCGGGTAATGTATTCTGAATACAGTTCCAAAAGGCTCTCTCAGATAAGAGGGTGAGAACAGTCTGACATCCCAGAGTTTAACACAGTTGCCTGCCTCCCTCCTTTTCTATTCCTGTCTCTGTGAAGATACTTCACACAAGCACCTGACTGACAACCATGTCCGAAAGATAGCTTTTTATAAACAAAACCAGCACCTTGGTGTGAAGAACAAGGCTGACAGCAATAGTTTGGATATGTACGTGATAAGTGTGCTGATAATGGTTTATAATAAATGTGTAGTCCTTTGCGGGAGTAGTAGAGAAAT
The DNA here is from genome assembly GCF_037043375.1 of Chiloscyllium plagiosum. NCBI lineage: Eukaryota > Metazoa > Chordata > Chondrichthyes > Orectolobiformes > Hemiscylliidae > Chiloscyllium > Chiloscyllium plagiosum. The sequence goes on from NW_028270177.1 coordinate 15,692,292, forward strand.
TATTCATGGATGTGGACAGTTATTGTGATGAAATACCCCACTGAGTTGGATTAGGCAGCTCCAAAGCTCAAAACCATCTCGGAACAAAGCAGCCCATTTGACTTGCACCCCTTCCAATACCTTCAGTGTTCAGTCCCTCCAACACCGATGCACCACGGCAGCAACAAAAACATCTACAAGGTTCAGTTGGCAGTTAGGAAGTTAGTATTCATTTTGACAAAGCTATAATACAAAAGCAGGGATATACCACTTTTTTTAGGCTCTGTTTGGACTGCATTTGGAATATTGTCAACAGTTTTGAGACCGATATCTTGTGAAAAATGTGCTGGCCTAAGAGGGGACATCCAGAAGAGGTTTACAAGAATGTTCCCAGAAATCCCAAGGATAATAGGAGGTGAGGTTTAGAACTCTAGATCTGTACTCATTGGAGTTTAGAAGGATGAGGGAGGATTTGATTGAAACTTACAGAATACTGAGCGGCCTGGATAGAATGGACATGGAGAAGATGTCGCCATTAGTAGGAGAGACTAGGACCTGAGGGCACAGCCTCGGAGTAAAGGGATTTCTTTAGGACTGAGATGAGAAGAAATTTCTTTGGAAACTCTTGCCACTGAGAGCTGAAATTGCAGAGTCCTTCTGTATATTAAAGGCTAAGATAGATAGATTCTTGATCAGTATGGGAATCAAGGGCTATGCAGAAAAAGCAGGAAAGTGGACATGAGAAATAGCCATGATCCTATTAAATGGCTGAGCAGTCTTGAGGGGTCAAACGGCCTACTCCTGTTCCTATTTCTTATGGTCTAAGGTCACGCAGATTGCTGCAGTTCAAGAAAGAATTTCACCACCACCTTCTCAAGGGCAGTTTAGGGATGGGCAATAAACACTGGCGAGCCAGCAATGTCCACATCCCATGAGAGAATTCAAGAATTCTAGATCAGGTGGTTAAAGGAGCTATTCCTGAATTATGGAATTACACAGCACTGAATTCTCAATGATTCATCAAGCTAGAGTGAATGAAACATCGAGATCTGTGGAACTTCGATTTCAAGGGCTGCTGAATCTATGAAATGCATGAATTCTTCACGGACTGGAGAACTTGTAGAATATTGAATTCATGATGCACTGGATTTGTGTGTACAGGATTCAAAAGATTCCAGGTTCAAGGGGTTTTGGAATTATTAATGGGATACAGGAATGATTCAGGATATGGGATTCGTGTAACACAGGAATTTATCATAATGTACAAGATTCACACAGAGCATTTATTAGATACAAAAGTTGTTTCGCTAAATGCATTCTCATAAGCATACACACTCAATCAATACAAGAACAATTACTTGCATTTATATAGCAGTTTTAATGTAATAAAATGTCCTGAAGTGCTTCATGGGGTATTTAAATCAAATAAGGCACTTAGTTATTAGAGCAGGTGACCAATTTCTTGGTCAAGGAGTTCAACCTGAAGAAAGATCTTAAAAGGAGAACAGTGGAAGAGAGAGTGGACAGGTTAGGTTAGACTCCTTACAGTGTGGAAACAGGCCCTTCAGCCCAATCAATCCACACCGACCCTCCGAAGAGTAACCCACCCAGACCCATTTCCCTCTGACTAATGCACCCATCACTATGGGCAATTTAGAATGGCTAATTCACCTGACCTGCACATCTTTGGACTGTGGGAGGAAACCAGAGCACCCGGAGAAAACCCACGCAGACACGGGGAGAATGTGCAAACTCCAAACAGACAGTTGCCTGAGGCTGGAATCGAACCTGGGCCCCTGTTGCTGTGAGGCAGCAGTGCTAACCACTGTGCCACCGTGCTGTTAGGGTTGGAATCTCAGAGCTTAAGGTTTTCACGGCTGAAGGCAACAAAATCAGAAAACAAAAGATTTCTGGGAAAAGAAGGATTCTTCTAATAGAAGAATAATTGTTGGGGTCCACCCATCGGGTGCAAAAATTATTCAGAGGACAGGATGCAAGGGATTAAAATAAAAATCTGTATTTATTGCAGGATTCATGAAGTACTGGAATCCTTCATGAAGTGCACAGTTCAGATGGAACAGGAATTATTCAATTATCAGAATGTTTTGGGGGTATGGAATTATCAAAAGCATATGGCACCAACATTTACTGAATATCAGTTTACACATTCAAACTGACAGCATGAAAACCAAAACCCTTGCTAAATACTGACATTAATTAATTGGTCTCGTGCAGAGGTGCTAGCTCATTTAGAACCACACTTTTATGGAGATCTTAATTATGGAGAAACGAACTTGTCCTTCTGTTTCAGATTTCCAGTCCTTTTCTTTCTACTTCAGTGAAACCTTATGCTGTTGTCATTGTTAGGATCTCTCACATTGGCTAAACGCTACAAAGGTTTAAAATGCATTGCTTGGTTAGGGATGAAATGACTGTGTATGAAGTAGAGCTCCTGTGACAACATTGTGTGAAGTCAGCTGTGGCTATGTTGATAATGCTGTTGCCTTTGCATCATAAGGTTCTGGGTTCAAGTCCTACTCTCACAAATGATCGCAAAAATCAAAATACAAGACATCGATTGAGCCACTTTTGGAATAATGCCTTCAATTCTGGTCTCGATGTTATAGGAAAGATGAACTTGAACAGGTGCAGAAAAGATTTACAATAATATTCATAGAATCACAGATTCACAGAATCCCTGCAGTGTGGAAGCAGGCCATTTGTCCCATTGAATTCACACTGGCCCTCTGAAGAGATTCCCTCCCAAGCCACCCTATCCTGTAACCCTGTATTTCCCATGGCAAATCCACCTGGCTTGCGCATCCCTCAACACAATGGCCAATCCACCTAACTACACACTTTCAAATTGTGGGAAGAAACCAGAGCACCCCACAGTAACCCATGCAGACACAGGAAGAAGGTGTAATCTCCACAGAGACAGTCACCCAAGCCAGGCCCCTGGTGCGGTAAGGCAGCAGTGTGAACCACAAAGCCACTATGCCACCCAATATTGCTGGGGTTCGAGGGTATGAGCTAGAGGGAGAGGCTAAATAGGCTGCGGCTATTTTCCCTGCAGAGTTGGAGGCTCAAGGGTGACCTGAGAGATGTTTATAAAATCATGAGGGACATTGATAGGTGGAATAGCCAAGTTGCTTTCACAGGGTAGAGGAGTCCAAAACTAGAGGGCATAGGTTTAGGGTGAGAGGGGAAAGGTTTAAAAGGGACCTAAGGGGCAACATTTTCATACAGAGGGTGGTGCATGTATGGAATGTGTTGACAGAGGAAGTGGAGGAGGCAGATACAATTATTGCATTTAAAAAGTACCTGGATGGGTATGTGAATATGAAGGATATGGGTGAAATGTTGGAAAATGGGACTAATCTAAGATATTTGGTCAGTATGGATAAGTTGGACTGAAGGGTTTGTTTCTTTACTGCATAACTCTATGACTCTGATGATAACTATCTAGTGCAGTATTGATGAACTCGATCAAGGGCTTGTAAAAGATCCCATGACATTAGTTTTATGATTATCAGGGGAGTTTTCGACCAATATTTATGTCTCAATTAACATCACAAAAACAGATGTATCTGGTCATTACCACATTGCTGTTTGTGGAAGCTTGCTAGATGTGATTAACTGCTGTGTTATATATGACAACAGTGACTACCCTTCAGAAGGGTCTTCACTGGCTCAAAGCTGTTTGAAAGGTCTAATGGTGGTAAAATGATCTACCTTAATGGGAGTCTTACTTTGATTCCTTACAGTGTTTAACGTGGCCCAATATTTTGTGTCCTGCACAGAAAGAATGGGAATGGAGACAATGTGCCCATGTAATAGTGTTCCAATGACTCCCCTGGACAGTGCCTCAAAACATTTTGTTTTTAGATTAGATTCCCTACAAAAAAAAAGTTTCTCCTAAGTGCGAGCGAGTTGCAGGCTATCCCAATGACAGCTGACAGTATGTTGTCTGATCTTTCAGACAGCATTCCAATCAGTCAGTGAACATCAGTCTACATTTGGAGAAATAACAGGCTCACGTTAAGTTAAGTTTTGTCTGGTGAAAGTGTGTGACTACTTTATTCAATTTATTGCTGTGCATTTTCCATGTCTGCGGATTAACAGGTTGTACTCAGAGGTGGGGGCGGGGTACCCGAGTTTCAACTTTATGCAGAGTAAGCACTGGAGGATAATGGAGAGGTCTTCCTGAAGAAAGGGATAACACCAGCAGAAATAGACAAGTGAACCTACTCCTCTTACTGTGTTGTACTCAAGGGGCCCAATGATCTCCTTTAGCACTGTAACTGCTAATCGAGTCCATACACACTATATGGTACCACACTGCATTTAAGGAGGACATGATTCAGCAGGAACAGAGTGTAGAAGCTAGTTATTGTGCATCATAAAGATTAGGAACTACGTGCTAACGTTGATCTCATTGAAGGGGACCATGGTTGCAAGGCAAGGACTCTGCGGCATGTGTGATAGAACTAACAACAGCTGTTCAACAGTGTGTTGCTTCATTCACTAATTGATAATTAAACATTAGTCTTTTCACAGAAATCAGGAACCTGTGAACACAGGTACTTGTTCTATTTATACTGCTATCTGCTCTATCTTTCATGCAGTGATTGATTGATAGATAGATAGCATGCATTCATTCCCCACGGTGGAGAAATCTTTCTTGTGTGAGCAGCGTGAAGGGTCAGTTTCCAGGGGAATCAAGGAAACCTCATGTTGTTAAAGGTTCATGACTTGCCTGCACCATCTTCAAACTGCAGTAAGAGTAAGTGAAGTGAAGCCCATGACAGTCCATCAGTGAATGTGTGAGCAGAAAGCTAAAATTGTATTTATGATTCCAGGGACAGAGGCATGGATGCCTCAGGAGAGAACATCCAGGGAGGATGAGGTGGACATAGACGGGACTGAGAATATCATACTTCTAACCGTCTTATAACTTTGCTGCAAGATCATCTGAAAGCACCTCATATACAACAGTAATTTACATTAATATAGCACTTTTAACACAGTAAAACACTCTACAGCATTATGAATCAAAATGTGCACTGAGCCAGGTAAAAATATGCTGAAAAGTAGGAAAGAGACAGAGAAAGGTAGGCTGTTTGGGAAAGAAGTCCAGAACCTAAAGCCCAGGCAGTTGAAGGCTCGATTGTAAACAGAATTGGTGTAACACTGAGATCTGAGTTTTAGGAATGGGGAAAGATACAGAGCTAGTTGAAGCCATTGGGGAATTTGGAAGGATAAGAATCCTGAAAAAAGCAGTGACTGCTGTAACATGAGCAACAAGAGAATCCCACAGAGCCACCTTCAGAGAGTGACCAAGGGATTTGGGTATGTTATATATTTCAAATCTCAGAGCTTTGCAGCAATGATACTTGCTTCAATATGTGTAGCAGATGTTATTCTGTGCTCTAAGATGCTTGCAGCAGCTGGCTTACAGATTTGCTTACTTTTCTCTGCAGCTGCACACAGCCTTAACCAAACAAACTTAGTGAGCAGAGAACAATCAACAGATTCACAGAATCAAACACAGAGCAATTGAACCATTAAATGTGATGAGGCAACCAAAGGAAAAAAGGTATCCAAACTTTTCAAAAGTTAAAGATTATATTGGGATGAAAAATCTCCTTTCATTCAAAGGAGTTACATATGCCAACACATGACAGCGAAGGACTTATTCTGAGTGCAGAACTGATAGGCAAGTCACAGAATGAATTGTGGGGTTGAGCATTTGCCTTTGTAAAAACAGCGATGCAGGATCACTGAGACCTGGAGCAGTGTTTGCTGAGGGCACTTTAATATTTATAACTGTAAGATAAAGAAATTAAATTAATCTGAATTTTACTTACAGAATGAATAATTTCTTAATGGTCTGTGAAAAGCGATCACCATTTTCTTTGCCCGAAACCTGATTTTTTTCAATCTCAAAATTAAAGGCAAAAAGATAGTCACAGATTGCTGCCTTCGATGCAATAGATGGATTGGCATTAACAATTTATAATAAGCCTGAAATAATTTCTAAATTAATTGTGATACAATGAAAGGGGCCCTTCAGCCTCATGATCACATTGGAAGTCTAATTTCAATTTCTGTAATTCACCTTGAAATGACTCCACATCAACAACCACATGAACCAAGCTAAACATTGATTAATGAGTCATTTCATGATTTGGGATAGATTCTGGTTATACAACGGTTCTGCTCCTGACTATTGACAAGCATGAGGGGATGGAAAGACATCAATGGAGCTATGCTCCAGACTGTAACTGTACAGAAGTATCTAATATTACACAAACTGTTGGGAAATCCCAGCTGGTCCAGCAGAACTTGTAGAGAGAGGAAAATCAGAGTTAACATTCCAGGTCCCATGACCCTTCTTCAGAAGCCAGTTCTGAGTTAATTTTGATTTCTCTCCAGGGATGCTGTGGGCCAGCTGGGATTTTCCAGTTTTGTTTCAGATTTACAGCATTTGCAGTACTTTCAGTTTTTTATGTAATCATACGACTCAATGGACTTTCATGAGTGATGGGAGCACAATGAATAGAATTCCTATCAAGTTTAGGGGAACAATGAACTCAGTTGGCTAAACACCTAGTGAGTTGTTCAGGATAGGTTCGATTCTGGATCGGCTGAAGGAGACCTGGGAACTGTGTCCTCGCCTTGCTTTTGAGTGTGGGAGGAAATAGGAAATCATAACTGACCAAACAAAAAACCTGCCCTCAGAACAGCTTAGAATGAGGCATCCACAGATATCAAGCTGATGTACGTAATGCTGTAGACAATGGACCAAACTCCTGAAATATAAGTACTTATGGCGAGAGATTCAACCTGCACCTGAAATCAGGCACCAAGTCCCCACTCTGTGATCAGATGTCTCTAACTAGGGATAATTTCATTGACATGTTGCTGCAGCTAGGGTTACCAATCTGCAAAAGTGGCAGCATAACAAAGAAACTGTTGCTGATTCAGGGACACAGAACAGTTTAGGAGCTTATTTTGCCTTCAAGATCTTTTGCTTGCAACTTGGGGGGAATTAACTTTGGCAACTGGGGAGATGGTAATGCTCTGGTAATGTTGCTGGACTAATAAACTAGCAGCATAGACTAATGTTTTGGCAACATAGATTCAAATCCCCCACTGGCAACCAGTGGAATTCAAATTCAAGGAATAAATCAAGAACATAAAGCCAATCTCAGTAATCATGACCATAACTACTTTGAAGAATTGTTGCAAAAGCCCATTCAGCTTCAAAGTGCCTTTCAGGAAGAAAATGTGCCACCCTCACCCAATCTGGCCCGAGTGAGAGTCCAAATCCACAACAGTGTGATTGACTCTTAACTGCCCTTGGAAATGGCCTAGTGAGCCATTCAGTAGAAGGGCAAATAGGGTGGGCAACAAATGTTGGCCTTGCCAGAAGACCAACATTCCATCAAAGAACAAGCAATAAGGAATTTGAATGGAGGACAAGTAACATGCCATTTGCTTCTGGTGAGAAAGAGAAGTCAAAGAGCACCTTGTGTGGTGAGGAAGAGGCAATTGTGAATTAATGAAAAGAACAAAGAACAAAAGTGCCTACCAAACCTTGAGTAATCTATTAAGATCCAGGATGCCGACCGAAACCAGGTTTGGAACAAGTTGACTCAGATTTGTCCCCTGCGGATTGGAGGTAGTGATGATGGGAACTAGACTAGAGGAATGCCCAGAGTGCACTCATAATTAGTCATAGTAACAAATTCCCCAGAGCTGCAGCATTCATCATTTCACACTCTTTAGTATTGTTCTAGCATTTCCTTTATTTTGCAGTTTAACAGTGCTGAAATATTCATCAACCTACTTAACATTCATCAATATCCTGCCTATGACAGAAATCACTGCACAATTGGCTGTAAAATTCCAGTATACATTAGAACTAATTGAGGTTCAGTTACTTGCCTCTCCAGAGACACCAAGAGCCAGAGATGAAACACAATCTATTAATTTGTCATTAAATCATGCTTAACTCAGTACAGGGGTTCCCCAATTTACAAACGTCCAACTTACAAACATTCATACTTAGGAACGTGATCCCACACACTATTGTATTAATGTTAATTTTAAAGATCCAACAATGAACGTTTCCTCATACTTACAAATGGATATTGGGCATTGTCCTGCATTGTGTTCTCACTTCCAAACAGACTCAAGAAAATAACCTGTTGCCAATCCAGGGATTGCTTGTAAGTGTAATTAAAGTCAGGGTCACACAAACAGTCACTCCTATACTTTCGTTAGTCCCAAAAACTGTTAACTTTTGACAAGTTTGACCATGTTAGGCTGAATTATGGCAGAAAACGTGTACATTTTGGAAAGTGGTGTAATTTAAGTGTATAATAGCTATTAGAAATGTTAATATTCTTTGTTTCCCATTTATCTGATGCTGTAATGTTCAATTTACTTCCTTTCATCACTGCTTTTCCAAATAAAAGTTTGAAACACAGCTGCAGTTCATGTCTGCTTTTTCACTAGCTTTTCAGAAATGAGCTCACAACATTATGCAGATCCTCACTGGCACATCGACATAGAGCTGCGACAGTGGGAGAGTTGGGGGCCTGGGATTTGGTTTCCATTAATTGGATTCAAAACAACAAATGACTACTGGAACGGTCAACCTGCCCAGGGATATTATAATACAATCTGAAGCAGATGGGATTTGAACATTGTGCCCCATGCTCTAGAGTAGAGATACTACCACGGCACCACAAGAGCTCCAAGCAGTGAACTGATATTTAAGTGAAATTGATCAGATAGTTACTAATCAATCTGCTCAAAGATATCATGCTCCTAGAGCAGGCCAGACTTGAACCCAGGTGTCCTGGTTTAAGAGGTAGGGACACTGCTAATGTACCTCAAGGCCCTCCAAACAGTCAGCTGGCTACAAACATTGTCAACTGTTTCCAGCTGGTCCCAATTTCCATTCAGCAATTAGACTCAACTAATCTTGTTAAACTGATTTTTCCATCTCGGGTTCAGTCACTAGCCTCCCCAGAGATACCAAGTACCAGAATGAATTTGTCCTTATTGAACCATGCTTAACTCACTTTGGGAACCAAAGTTACCGAAAAGGAAACATTCACTCTTATAATTTCCCCAATCCCAAAGTCATCGTGAGAGCCTTTTTAAGGGAGATGCAGACAAAGTCTGTCATTATGAAGCGCACAAGAAATATTTTAATGGGACGGTTTCAAACACTGTGCCTGAATCACAGAAGTGAACATTCATCTTTTTAAAATAGTAAATGAGTCAAAAAAAATCCTACCCTTGTTACTTCTACTCACCAGCCATTGATGACCCCGTCAGGATTTAGCATGGGAATGATTTTGAAAATGTAGGAGTCCCGTAGACTGCGAGCAATGGGATCATTACTCAAGAGAAATTCCAGTGTACCCTTTATGACCCAGCTGGCGTTGCTCTCCCCTGGATGGACTCGGGCTGTTAGCACCACGTACTGCCGATTCCCTGTAATATACAGTAGGGTAACTAATCAGAATCCCTTTTACTCTCCAGTTGTGTTTCATTACCAAAAATCTTTTCCTGGAATTTTGTAGGTATAAAACAACATGTCTAATCCGCCTCATCTCAGACAGGGATGGCAGTGTCCTTTGCACAATGCACTGCAAACTGGATTTTCAACTCGCCATTCTACTGACAATCTGGTGGTCTCGTCCAGCCAAATTCATCGTGAGAGTTTGTTTTAAAGGAAGATGCAGTGTTGGCAATGCCCCATCATACTTTGAGGACCCGGACCAATATATAATGTTAAAACCGTAATGACCAGCTCAACCTCCACTGTTTCCAGCAATTTGTTTGGGAATGACTACTTTAGTCTGGTTAAAAAAAAAAGCTGGGCTCTTCCAGATAATATGTGTTGACTCCTATGAGTCAGGGAAGAGGTTGAAATATTTACTTGAATTGCCCCATGCCCTCGCACAACCAAGTTACATTCCCCTTCCGCCACTTAGAGAAAGGGAAAATTCAGGTGATAGACGCTCCCTATAAATAAGTCATTTTAAAAAAAACAAAATGTCCTCCTTTGAGCAGAGAAGGTTAAGGAAGGTTTTAATAGAGATATTTGAAATCATGAAGACTTTTGATGCAGCAAATAAGGATAACTGCTTGCACTGACTGAAAGATTGAAAGTCAGATACAGTTTGAAAGTAATTAGCAAAAGAGCCGGAGGTGTAATGAAGAGAACGTTTTTACTCGGCAAATTATGATAATCTCGAAAGCCCTAATAGAAAGGACAGTGGAAGCAAATTCGCGGATACTTTACAAACTGTGGGGAAAAGTCAAGCTGTTGAGACCAAATGGCAAAAGTTTGGGCGTCAACTTTTGAGGGGTGAAAATCCATGCCAGATCTTAGCAACTGCTGATAACAACGCTGTCCCTGTGGCTGCTGGCCATGGTCCTGAATCCAGCAGGAAACTTTTGTCCAAGGCTGTCTGTTTCTTCCATTTGAAATGAGAAAAGTGGTGTAAAAAATAACGCACTGCACGGTTTTCGCCACTTCAGCTTCCAAAACGAGCATGAGGTATATGAAAAACTAACGCGTTATTAGCTAAAGTCAGGGGTTCACTTTTAACTTTACATGGCATCAATATTACTTCTGTAAAGATGATAATTATCAATTAAGAATTGGATGACTACTTAAATGTGATGAAATTAAGAGCAATGGGGAAATGAGCAGGGGAGTGGAAATATTTAGCTATGTGGTACTCTCCACTATCAGGATGCTGCCATCAAGCTAAAGAGACAATGTGCCACCGTAAGACTGAGTAATGTGGCATCTGAGTTTTCATGCCTGCATGATGCTATGCACAAGGACTATACAGGAGAAAGTGAGGTCTGCAGATGCTGGAGATCAAAGTTGAAACTTTATTGCTGGAACAGCACAGCAGGTCAGGCAGCATCCAGGGAACAGGAGGAATCTTCTTGATTCCTGAAGAAGGGCCTGTGCCCGAAACGTCGAATCTCCTGTTCCCTGGATGCTGCCTGACCTGCTGTGCTGTTCCAGCAATAAAGTTTCAACAAGGACTATACATCCCAATAACTCATGGATTGTATCAAATAACATATCGCTTTTACTATCTGTATTGGGCAGCATACCAACTGTACTAAACCAACCAGTCCATGCTTGGAAAACTCAAAACACAGGGTACAGCATTAGATGCAATTCTGCTGTGGGACAACATTTAACTAAGTAATCCAGACAGTGCTAAGACATACACAAGAAACTAATTTAAGATTATTAGTCAGGTTTACAGTGAAATTCATTTGCATGTGCTAGAAGCAATAAATGTAGAGTAATAGGGTAGGAGAATGGGTCTGGATGGGTTACTGTTCGGAGGGTCGGTGTGGACTGGTTGGACCAAATGGCCTGTTTCCACACTGTAAGGATTCTGTGATTCTATGATGCAATGTATATCCACACACCTGTTGTGTGGAGGCAAAATAAGACTTTGTGTATACATTGTACATTTCTCATTGAAAATGGTTATGGATATTGTCAATCCTTATTGCATTCACCATGGCAATGCTCTGACCAATCAGAGTTGCAGGGCGTGGTTCTGGAACAGCACAGCAGGTTAGGCAGCATCTGAAGAGCAGGAGAGTTGATGTTTTGGGCATTAGCCTTTCATCAGGAATGCCCAAAACATTGACTCTCCTGCTCCTCAAATGCTGCCTGACCTGTTGTGCTTTTCCAGCACCACACTTTTCGACTCTGATCTCTAGCATCTGCAGTCCACACTTTCTCCTGACCAATCAGAGTCTACCTGCCAGTGTGAGATTAATGAGCTAGCTAAGATAGACACTTAACAGGTCCAGTATCATTTCCATATCAACCTTGATCCAATCTATCAGGACATTGTTCTCATGCTGCATAAAGTGGTGTTCCCTTTCAAAACTTTTTTTATGTCCCAGTCCTGATGAAAGCAAGATAAGAAGTTTAACTTTGTGTCTCTTTTTAGCAATGTTTAAGTTCAAGAATACCAAGCAATTAATTGGATCCATCTTTTAAAGAACCAAAATAGGCAAGATGGGCTGAATGGATTCCTTGTACCCTGTACTATATAGCCTCCAAGCTTTGTATTACCACACTGGATACAAAACAAATGGTGTTCAACAATTACTGAAAGTTATGACATTGGTCAGTTGGTCTTGCTTAAATCTTTATGTTAATAATAAAACTCACAATTTTCCTTAGTAATTCTACTTTTCAATTTTTCACATCCTTGACTTGCATGCATTACATCCCAAGTGGCTGAGGCTGTTATGGTTCAATGCTTATTCAGTAAACAAGGAGGTCAGATGCAGAGTGAAAATCAATTTTCTGGAAGTACAAAGTCTAATGAAATTGATGATACAGATATAATTGTTTAAGCAGTCTCTGTGTTTTGTGGGGTTCAGCGTTTCTGAATGAGATTAACAAAAAGTAACTGCTGTTAGTCTTATAGTGATAGAAAAAATGGAGAGAAGTCAAGCAGAGAAAAGTGAGATTGACTGAAGGAGCAGGTGGTTTTGTATTTCAGTCACACCATTGTTTACTGGAATATCAATTTTCTGAACAAAGCAACGCAAAAATTGAGTTAGTGGGGAAGGCAAAGTACAAATGTGCAGCAGTTTTATAAAACTCTGCTGCAGAAGGTAACAACTCTTTTGATTAGACAAATAATGGTAGGTCCAGAACTCAGACAGAGCCAATAACATAAAGTCAGCGGGAAGTACATCTGTGTAAAAATTGCCACAAATTCTGTGAAACATTTGATAGCTATTTTCCAGTGAATTGCTTGTGGTCATGGTCTCAATCATACATTAAAACAATTTACTGTCAAAAATTATTTGAAGTAAAAACAAGGAAACAAATTTTAATTTTCCTTTAAGGTTTTCATTCCCCCAACAGGTGACAGATCACCCTGCTATGAATAGAATGTGTTCTACTTCAGGCAACCCTTATCAGCATTAAGTGACAAGAAAACAAGCTCAGGTTAGATGCATAATAGAGTTTCTCTATGCTGCTCTTATCAATCACTCCTGGATAAGATCAGACAATAAGATGCAAAACAAAGTTTCCTAAAATTAACCCAACACTATGCTTCATTAGAAAGTATCTCCAACTTTATTCCACTTTTCTCACTCTGTCTCTTACCCAAAAATGTAGAAGTCAATTAAAGAACACTAACCAATGTCCAGCTAAAATCAGCCAACCCACCAAAGACAGGGTCATAGAGTCATAGGGTCATACAGTCATACAGCATAGAAACAGACCCTTTGGTCCAACTTGTCCACCCAAGCCAAACTAATGCAATTTTCCTGTGTTTAGGGCATATCCCGCCAAACCCTTCCTATTCATGTACTTATCCAAATGTCTTTTAAATGCTGTAACTGTAATATCCACCACTTCATCTGGCAGTTCATTCCACGTATGAGCTATTCTGCATAAAAATGTTGCCCCTCACATTCTTTCTAAAACTTTCTCCTCTCTCCTTAAAAATATGACCCCTAAGTTTGAACTTGCCCATTGTGGGGAAAAGATCTTTGCTATTCACCTTATCTATATCCTTCATTTTTTCTTGTCCATGTAGGAAATTACTGCAAAAACTCACTGCCACAGCCCAAGATGATATTGAACCTAATTAACTGGATTCAAGCTCAACTTCCAAAGTGAAAAAAGGTAAGTTACTAAATCACAATATCACAGAGCCCTTTTTTAACTGTCTGTATAATAGTGTCTCCAACCCACTGCATTATTCAATCTCTCTAACATACTGTGTCAACTAATTCCTCTAACTCACTCTCTCATGCACTCACCTCATGTTACTGAAGCACACATTTCCTCTGTCACTGTTTGTCTAACTTCCTGTGCTCCACAGACGCTCTAGCCCGATACATCAGCGTATCTCTCTACCTCACCCGTGTCCAGCTATATGTTATCTTTATTCTCTAATGGACTATGGAATATACTTACACTCATTTCAGTTGCTAGTACCTCTACCATATCATAGAGAAAATGAAGACTGCAGTTGCTGGAGAGTCAGAGTCAAGAAGTGTGGCACTGGAAAAGCACAGCAGGCCAGGCAGCAACCAAGGGACAGGGGAGTCAACGTTTCGGGCATAAGGCCTTCATCAGGATTGTGGAGGGGGATGGGGGCTGAGAGATAAATAGGGGGGTGGGGTGGGATGGGGTGAAGCTAGCTGGGAAGGTGATAGGCAGATGCATTTGGGGGGTTATTGTGATAAGTCAGGAGGGAGGATGGAGTATATAAATGGGAAGGAAGATGGACAGGTAAGACAGGTCAAGAGGGCGGTGCTGCGTTAGAGGGTTGGACCTGAGATGAGGTGGGGGGAGGGGAGATTTGGAAACTGGTGAAGTCGATGTTACTTCTTATGTTGGAGGGTCCCAAGGCAGAAGATGATGTGTTCTTCCTCCAGTCATCAGTGGCTTGGATTTGGCGATGGAGGAGGCCCAGGACTTGTATGTCCTTGGCAGAGTGGGAGGGAAAGTTGAAGTGGTCGGCCCAGAGACATTCCTTGAAATGCTCCGTGAGTTGCCATCCTGTCTCCCCAATATAGAGGAGATCACATCGAGAGCAATGGACATGGTAGTTGACGTGGGCAGATGTGCAGGAAAATCTCTGCCGGATATGAGAAGATCCTTTGCAGCCTTGGATGGGAGGTGGGGGGAGGGGGGGGGGGGGGGGGTGAGGGGGGGAAGTGAGGGCGTGGGTTTTACACCTCTTGCAGTGGCAGAGGAAGGTGCTGGATATGGAGAGTGGGTTGGTGAGGGCAGGGGCATGGACCTAATGAGAGAGTTGCAGAGGGTATGTTCTCTGAGGAATGCAGATAGGGATGAGGAGTGAAATATATCTCTGTTAGTGGGGTCTGATTTTAGGTGGCGGAAATGGCAGAGGATAAGGCACTGTACCCCTCCTATTTATCTCTCAAGCCCCTTCCCCCTCCAATTTCCTGATGAAGGGCTTATGCCAGAAATGTCAACTCTCCTGCTCCTCGGATGCTCCTCTACCATATCATTTTATACAAAGCCTGCAATAGGCAGCTTTTTAACCTATTGAGTAGAATTTAGAGCCTTTAGCCAAGGCAGGTTTAATCCAATGGAAGAATTGGAGCTCAAGGCCCTGCCTCCTTCTCACCTCTGTCTCAATACAGTCTAAGGCCAGAGAGGACCAGCCTCCAGTCCCAGGAGGAGACAGAGAGCGCATCACAAGTGGAGCCCAAAGAATAAACTCTGTCAAGTTACTGGCAGTCTTCTATGGGGTCCCTCATTCAAAGGGACTCCCGTGTGTCTCCTTGATGAACCTGGCATTGGGAAGGGGGTGAGGAGGGTGGTAGGTGGGCAGCTAAAATCCATTCTCTACCTGATATTGTTCACCTATGACTCTCAGCGAACCTGGGTATCAGGTGGATGTAATACCAGCAGCTGTCACTGCTCCACCACCTCAAGATCGCCAATGTGAAATTCAGCCTTCTGCAGATAGGGGGCGATGCCAAGTACAGTGCAAACTAAGTAACCCACCCATTTGTTGAGATGCACCAAAGTTCTGATCGTCCTTCATCCTCAATAAAATGCATCAACTTAGGAACAGTTCTTTATAAAAGCAAAGAAAACTTACAAAATTGACGCAACTGTTCACATTGAGCTCCAGGACTAGCAGTAATCGTGATCACTGGGCACCTGTTACCCCCTAATGTAGAACATAACGTCTGATGCCGGAAGTAAACCTGATCAGGATTCAGTGACTCCTCGAGGAGGTGCAGGTGAGTCTGAAACATGGATAGAGAAGAAATATTGAGATTAATGTATTGCATTAGACCTTCTTGTTCAATTGTATTTTTTAATACTCCAGATTCCAATCATTCTTCAACTAAGTGAAACTGCTGCAGGAAGAGTTTGCACCAAAGACCATTGAGAAAGTGATCTCCTTGTGATTGTGAATGATGCGATTGTCTTTGGCTTATTATTGAGGAACAAATATTATTCACAACTCCTCCTGCTCATAACATGTCCCAAGCTGCAAGTTGAAAATTCCTCACGTAATGGTGATCATGTGAGATATGATCCGATGGTGATTTGTTGACTTAGTCTCACAAAAGACCATTTGAGGATGTGCAGCAGGGAAACTGATGGCTGACAAACTCAACCCAACTCAAAAATGGTGGACAAAGGAAAGAAGTTATCATGGGCCAGAAGAACTATTGTAGCTGAATGAAGATTGTCAGCAGACTTGCCTGTGTTGTGCCTCTAGATTAAACCAAGGCCCGATTTGTATGCTTAAAAATCCTGCAACGTTATTCAGAAAAGAGTAGAAGCATCCTCCCAGTGTCTCTGGCCCTAATTTATACCCCAACCAACACCAAAATAACAGATCATTTATTTTTTTTCCTGCTGTAGGATCTTGACATGTACAAATTGGTTTCCATGTTTCTATGACAGTGATTACGCTTCAATAGTAGTTAATTGACTGTGAAGTACGATGAGACATTGTGAGGGCATGAAGGTTGCTATCTAAATGCAAACTACTTTGTCAGTTAAATTGAACTAGGTGACCTTCTGGGGTGGGGATTGGTGCAATGAGGTCTGTGAACTGTGTTAACATTGATCTCTCTATTGCCCCAGTGCTCGGTGTGTCTAAATTCGTGCCTTATTTTTGGTTAGAGATCAAATGATAATGTGGTGCAAATTCATTTTATAACCACTCCTAAAATTATTTAGATAGAAATAAAAAGACCAACTTCAATATCCTGACTACATTAGCAATGCATAGTATAAGTGATTCAGAATAATTTGTCTCCATGAAGTGGAACGATCTGAAATGTCCTTTTATTCTTATAAATTTTTTATTGAGAAACAAACTCAGCATTAGATTTCATTTCGATATAATTTTACGTGAAGAAAGAAATCCAATTTTGTTTTGCAGTGAAATCTAATTTAAAGTACACCTGTAACAAATTCTTTTGTAAAAAATAAAGGCTGCTCTCACATCGTTCTGACTCACATTTGCAAATGATTAAAATTATTTCCAGTCACTCAGGGCTCGATGTACTTATGAGATAAATGATGGAATCTGATTTTCAGAGGGTATCATTTAAAATCTTCGAGCTAAAACCATATTGCAGCAGAGTCAAGAGAGAGGTTGGACCTTCCTGAAGAGTCTGCTCATCATCCTTAATTGGATGGCAAGCCTGCCCTCTGGCAATTAATTGGCCAATTCAGAGAAAATTGCAAGAGACTGACTGTTTAGCACACAGTGCAGATCTTCGATTGTTATTTCAAATCAATTTCAATGTCCTGAAGCCCACATGCAAAAGTAAAACCTGTCTGTGGTGTTTTATAATAACCTGTGACTGATTTCATTATTGGACTGTCTTGGCTGGTCATGTTACATATGGGACAGACTGTTCTGTAGATGTGGTCACTATGGTACTTTGCAGTACTTTTTCATACATACCATTAGTGTTGAGTAGGTGTATGGGTAGTGATATGCCAGGTAGCAGACATCCTTCGAGTGTAGGAAAGTGATGGTGAATGTCAAGGTATAGTATGATGTTTCCTTCTGCCCTCTTGTAGCTGCATTATATCTGCAATAATGGTTTCTGAGGAAACAGAATAATATTCAGCTGTTACCTGTACATGAAATCCACTGTGTCCTAGTTTGCCAAATGTGCTGTAGTTCAATCCCTGTCAATCTGGTAGATCACATTTCACAAGAAGAGTTGAAAACATGGTGCTGTAAAAGCACAGCAAGTTAGGCAGCATCTGAGGAGTTGGAGAATTGACATTTCAGGCATAAGTCCTTCATCAGGAATGTGTGTGAGGTGGGGGTGAGGGTGGGGGTGAGGATTGGGGGGGCGGAGCTGTTGAGAGATAAATAGGAACATGGGGATGGGGTGTGAGTGGGGCAGGGAGTGAGATAGCTGGGAAGGCGATAGGTAGGTGCAGCTGGGGGGTGATGGTGATAGATCGTAGGGGAGGGTGGAGCGGATATGTGGGAAGCAAGGTGGACAAGTAGGACAGTTCAAGAGGGCGGTGCTAAGTTGGAGGGTTGGATCTGGGATGAGGTGGGGGGGGGAGGAGGTGAGATGAGGAAATTGCTAAGGTCGATATTGATGCCATGTGGTTGGAGGGTACCAAGGCAGAAGATGAGGTGTTCTTCCTCCAGGCATTGGATGGCTTTGATTTGACGATGGCGGAGAGCCAGGACTTTCATATCCTTGGCGGAGTCGGAGGGGGAGTTGAAGTGATCAGCCACAGGGCGGTGGGATTGTTTGATGCTTGTGTCCCAGAGATGCTCCCTGAAACATTCCACAAGTTGGCATCCTGCCTCCCCAATGTAGAGGAGATTACATAGAGAGTAACAGACACAGTAGATGAGGTGTTTGAATGTGTGGGAAAATCTCTGCCGGATGTGGAAGGATCCTTTGGGGTCTTGGATGAAGGGGAGGGGGGAGGTGTGGGTGCAGGTTTTACACCTCTCGTGGTGCAAGGGAAGGTGCCGGGAGTGGAGGGTGGGTTATTTGGGGGGGGGCATGGTGGGGGGGGGTGGTGGGGAGGGGGGGGTTGGCCGAATGAGGGAGTCGCTGAGGGAATGGTCTCTGTGGAATGCTGATTGGGGTGGGGAGGGAAATATATCTCTGGTGGTGGGGTCTGATTTTAGGTGACAGAAATGCCATTTCAGAAGAAAAGCCTTATATACAAATGTGTACTACCTGCATGCAGAATGCACAAGTCTGTATATTTTGAAAGATGTATATTACACATTTCACACCTCTGTGGATTTTGCATCTAATTATAAAATACAGATAGGAACAGTGCCTGTATGTGGAATACGCAGAAATGTTATCACAACATGATGTGAAATTGAATTTACTCCATTTAGTAATAGGCTGGTCTCAGAAATGAAATGACCAGAAAAGCCATCATAGAAATCTAACCAGTTCACTAAAATATTCCACGTTAAAAGATTTGGCCTGCAACAGACAAATATCGTGTGGTTGATTCTTTATGGTCTGATCAAGTAACCTAGCAAACCATTGAGTTATACAAAGGATCACCAACAAGGCAGCAGCACATGC